>NC_092342.1:163445833-164129166 GCF_046630445.1 Rutidosis leptorrhynchoides | reverse complement strand
AATTTTGCAACAAGTGTAAAAGAAATGGTCATAGTGCGGCGAAGTGTGAGGTCTACGGACCAGGGGTTAATAGAACGAAAGGAACAAATGGTGTCGGAACGAGTAATGGCGGAGCAAGTAGTGTCGGAGCAAGTTATGCCAATCTAGTTTGTTATAAATGTGGAAAACCGGGCCACATTATTAGAAATTGCCCGAACCAGGAGAACACGAATGGACAAGGCCGCGGAAGAGTTTTCAATATTAATGCGGCAGAGGCACAAGAAGACCCGGAGCTCGTTACGGGTACGTTTCTTATTGACAATAAATCTGCTTACGTTTTATTTGATTCGGGTGCGGATAGAAGCTATATGAGTAGAGATTTTTGTGCTAAATTAAGTTGTCCATTGACGCCTTTGGATAGTAAATTTTTACTCGAATTAGCAAATGGTAAATTAATTTCAGCAGATAATATATGTCGGAATCGAGAAATTAAACTGGTTAGCGAAACATTTAAGATTGATTTGATACCAGTAGAGTTAGGGAGTTTTGATGTGATAATCGGTATGGACTGGTTGAAAGAAGTGAAAGCAGAGATCGTTTGTTACAAAAATGCAATTCGCATTATACGAGAAAAAGGAAAACCCTTAATGGTGTACGGAGAAAAGGGCAACACGAAGCTACATCTTATTAGTAATTTGAAGGCACAAAAACTAATAAGAAAAGGTTGCTATGCTGTTCTAGCACACGTCGAGAAAGTACAAACTGAAGAAAAGAGCATCAATGATGTTCCCATTGCAAAAGAATTTCCCGAAGTATTTCCGAAAGAATTACCGGGATTACCCCCACATCGATCCGTTGAATTTCAAATAGATCTTGTACCAGGAGCTGCACCAATAGCTCGTGCTCCTTACAGACTCGCACCCAGCGAGATGAAAGAACTACAAAGCCAATTACAAGAACTTTTAGAGCGTGGTTTCATTCGACCAAGCACATCACCGTGGGGAGCTCCTGTTTTGTTTGTCAAGAAGAAAGATGGTACATTCAGGTTGTGTATCGACTACCGAGAGTTGAACAAACTTACCATCAAGAACCGCTACCCACTACCGAGAATCGATGACTTATTTGATCAACTACAAGGCTCGTCTGTTTATTCAAAGATTGACTTACGTTCCGGGTATCATCAAATGCGGGTGAAAGAAGATGATATTCCAAAGACTGCTTTCAGAACACGTTACGGTCATTACGAGTTTATGGTCATGCCGTTTGGTTTAACTAATGCACCAGCTGTGTTCATGGACCTTATGAACCGAGTGTGTGGACCATACCTTGACAAGTTTGTCATTGTTTTCATTGATGACATACTTATTTACTCAAAGAATGACCAAGAACACGGTGAACATTTGAGAAAGGTGTTAGAAGTATTGAGGAAAGAAGAATTGTACGCTAAGTTTTCAAAGTGTGCATTTTGGTTGGAAGAAGTTCAATTCCTCGGTCACATAGTGAACAAAGAAGGTATTAAGGTGGATCCGGCAAAGATAGAAACTGTTGAAAAGTGGGAAACCCCGAAAACTCCGAAACACATACGCCAGTTTTTAGGACTAGCTGGTTACTACAGAAGGTTCATCCAAGACTTTTCCAGAATAGCAAAACCCTTGACTGCATTAACGCATAAAGGGAAGAAATTTGAATGGAATGATGAACAAGAGAAAGCGTTTCAGTTATTGAAGAAAAAGCTAACTACGGCACCTATATTGTCATTGCCTGAAGGGAATGATGATTTTGTGATTTATTGTGATGCATCAAAGCAAGGTCTCGGTTGTGTATTAATGCAACGAACGAAGGTGATTGCTTATGCGTCTAGACAATTGAAGATTCACGAACAAAATTATACGACGCATGATTTGGAATTAGGCGCGGTTGTTTTTGCATTAAAAACTTGGAGGCACTACTTATATGGGGTCAAAAGTATTATATATACCGACCACAAAAGTCTTCAACACATATTTAATCAGAAACAACTGAATATGAGGCAGCGTAGGTGGATTGAATTATTGAATGATTACGACTTTGAGATTCGTTACCACCCGGGGAAGGCAAATGTGGTAGCCGATGCCTTGAGCAGGAAGGACAGAGAACCCATTCGAGTAAAATCTATGAATATAATGATTCATAATAACCTTACTACTCAAATAAAGGAGGCGCAACAAGGAGTTTTAAAAGAGGGAAATTTAAAGGATGAAATACCCAAAGGATCGGAGAAGCATCTTAATATTCGGGAAGACGGAACCCGGTATAGGGCTGAAAGGATTTGGGTACCAAAATTTGGAGATATGAGAGAAATGGTACTTAGAGAAGCTCATAAAACCAGATACTCAATACATCCTGGAACGGGGAAGATGTACAAGGATCTCAAGAAACATTTTTGGTGGCCGGGTATGAAAGCCGATGTTGCTAAATACGTAGGAGAATGTTTGACGTGTTCTAAGGTCAAAGCTGAGCATCAGAAACCATCAGGTCTACTTCAACAACCCGAAATCCCGGAATGGAAATGGGAAAACATTACCATGGATTTCATCACTAAATTGCCAAGGACTGCAAGTGGTTTTGATACTATTTGGGTAATAGTTGATCGTCTCACCAAATCAGCACACTTCCTACCAATAAGAGAAGATGACAAGATGGAGAAGTTAGCACGACTGTATTTGAAGGAAGTCGTCTCCAGACATGGAATACCAATCTCTATTATCTCTGATAGGGATGGCAGATTTATTTCAAGATTCTGGCAGACATTACAGCAAGCATTAGGAACTCGTCTAGACATGAGTACTGCCTATCATCCACAAACTGATGGGCAGAGCGAAAGGACGATACAAACGCTTGAAGACATGCTACGAGCATGTGTTATTGATTTCGGAAACAGTTGGGATCGACATCTACCGTTAGCAGAATTTTCCTACAACAACAGCTACCATTCAAGCATTGAGATGGCGCCGTTTGAAGCACTTTATGGTAGAAAGTGCAGGTCTCTGATTTGTTGGAGTGAAGTGGGGGATAGACAGATTACGGGTCCGGAGATTATACAAGAAACTACCGAGAAGATCATCCAAATTCAACAACGGTTGAAAACCGCCCAAAGTCGACAAAAGAGCTACGCTGACATCAAAAGAAAAGATATAGAATTTGAAATTGGAGAGATGGTCATGCTTAAAGTTGCACCTTGGAAAGGCGTTGTTCGATTTGGTAAACGAGGGAAATTAAACCCAAGGTATATTGGACCATTCAAGATTATTGATCGTGTCGGACCAGTAGCTTACCGACTTGAGTTACCTCAACAACTCGCGGCTGTACATAACACTTTTCACGTCTCGAATTTGAAGAAATGTTTTGCTAAAGAAGATCTCACTATTCCGTTAGATGAAATCCAAATCAACGAAAAACTTCAATTCATCGAAGAACCCGTCGAAATAATGGATCGTGAGGTTAAAAGACTTAAGCAAAACAAGATACCAATTGTTAAGGTTCGATGGAATGCTCGTAGAGGACCCGAGTTCACCTGGGAGCGTGAAGATCAGATGAAGAAGAAATACCCGCATCTATTTCCAGAAGATTCGTCAACACCTTCAACAGCTTAAAATTTCGGGACGAAATTTATTTAACGGGTAGGTACTGTAGTGACCCGAACTTTTCCATGTTTATATATATTAATTGAGATTGATATTTACATGATTAAATGTTTCCAACATGTTAAGCAATCAAACTTTTTAAGACTTGATTAATTGAAATAGGTTTCATATAGACAATTGACCACCCAAGTTGACCGGTGATTCACGAACGTTAAAACTTGTAAAAAAACTATATGATGACATATATATGGTTATATATATAGTTAACATGATATTATGATAAGTAAACATATCATTAATTATATTAACAATGAACTACATATGTAAAAACAAGACTACTAACTTAATGATTTTGAAACGAGACATATATGTAACGTTTATCGTTGTAACGACATTTAATGTATATATATCATATTAAGAGATATTCGTACATCATAATATCATGATAATATAATAATTTAAAATCTCTTTTGTTATTATAAACATTGGGTTAACAACATTTAACAAGATCGTTAACCTAAAGGTTTCAAAACAACACTTACATGTAACGACTAACGATGACTTAACGACTCAGTTAAAATGTATATACATGTAGTGTTTTAATATGTATTTATACACTTTTGAAAGACTTCAATACACTTATCAAAATACTTCTACTTAACAAAAATGCTTACAATTACATTCTCGTTCAGTTTCATCAACAATTCTACTCGTATGCACCCGTATTCGTACTCGTACAATACACAGCTTTTAGATGTATGTACTATTGGTATATACACTCCAATGATCAGCTCTTAGCAGCCCATGTGAGTCACCTAACACATGTGGGAACCATCATTTGGCAACTAGCATGAAATATCTCATAAGATTACAAAAATATGAGTAATCATTCATGACTTATTTACATGAAAACAAAATTACATATCCTTTATATCTAATCCATACACCAACGACCAAAAACACCTACAAACACTTTCATTCTTCAATTTTCTTCATCTAATTGAACTCTCTCAAGTTCTATCTTCAAGTTCTAAGTGTTCTTCATAAATTCCAAAAGTTCTAGTTTCATAAAATCAAGAATACTTTCAAGTTTGCTAGCTCACTTCCAATCTTGTAAGGTGATCATCCAACCTCAAGAAATCTTTTTTTCTTACAGTAGGTTATCATTCTAATACAAGGTAATAATCATATTCAAATTTTGGTTCAATTTCTATAACTATAACAATCTTATTTCAAGTGATGATCTTACTTGAACTTGTTTTCGTGTCATGATTTTGCTTCAAGAACTTTGAGCCATCCAAGGATCCATTGAAGCTAGATCCATTTTTCTCTTTTCCAGTAGGTTCATCCAAGGAACTTAAGGTAGTAATGATGTTCATAACATCATTCGATTCATACATATAAAGCTATCTTATTCGAAGGTTTAAACTTGTAATCACTAGAACATAGTTTAGTTAATTCTAAACTTGTTCGCAAACAAAAGTTAATCCTTCTAACTTGACTTTTAAAATCAACTAAACACATGTTCTATATCTATATGATATGCTAACTTAATGATTTAAAACCTGGAAACACGAAAAACACCGTAAAACCGGATTTACGCCGTCGTAGTAACACCGCGGGCTGTTTTGGGTTAGTTAATTAAAAACTATGATAAACTTTGATTTAAAAGTTGTTATTCTGAGAAAATGATTTTTATTATGAACATGAAACTATATCCAAAAATTATGGTTAAACTCAAAGTGGAAGTATGTTTTCTAAAATGGTCATCTAGACGTCGTTCTTTCGACTGAAATGACTACCTTTACAAAAACGACTTGTAACTTATTTTTCCGACTAGAAACCTATACTTTTTTTGTTTAGATTCATAAAATAGAGTTCAATATGAAACCATAGCAATTTGATTCACTCAAAACGGATTTAAAATGAAGAAGTTATGGGTAAAACAAGATTGGATAATTTTTCTCATTTTAGCTACGTGAAAATTGGTAACAAATCTATTCCAACCATAACTTAATCAACTTGTATTATATATTATGTAATCTTGAGATACCATAGACACGTATACAATGTTTCGACCTATCATGTCGACACATCTATATATATTTCGGAACAACCATAGACACTCTATATGTGAATGTTGGAGTTAGCTATACAGGGTTGAGGTTGATTCCAAAATATATATAGTTTGAGTTGTGATCAATACTGAGATACGTATACACTGGATCGTGGATTGATTCAAGATAATATTTATCGATTTATTTCTGTACATCTAACTGTGGACAACTAGTTGTAGGTTACTAACGAGGACAGCTGACTTAATAAACTTAAAACATCAAAATATATTAAAAGTGTTGTAAATATATTTTGAACATACTTTGATATATATGTATATATTGTTATAGGTTCGTGAATCAACCAGTGGCCAAGTCTTACTTCCCGACGAAGTAAAAATCTGTGAAAGTGAGTTATAGTCCCACTTTTAAAATCTAATATTTTTGGGATGAGAATACATGCAGGTTTTATAAATGATTTACAAAATAGACACAAGTACGTGAAACTACATTCTATGGTTGAATTATCGAAATCGAATATGCCCCTTTTTATTAAGTCTGGTAATCTAAGAATTAGGGAACAGACACCCTAATTGACGCGAATCCTAAAGATAGATCTATTGGGCCTAACAAACCCCATCCAAAGTACCGGATGCTTTAGTACTTCGAAATTTATATCATATCCGAAGGGTGTCCCGGAATGATGGGGATATTCTTATATATGCATCTTGTTATTGTCGGTTACCAGGTGTTCACCATATGAATGATTTTTATCTCTATGTATGGGATGTGTATTGAAATATGAAATCTTGTGGTCTATTGTTACGATTTGATATATATAGGTTAAACCTATAACTCACCAACATTTTGTTGACGTTTTAAGCATGTTTATTCTCAGGTGATTATTAAGAGCTTCCGCTGTCGCATACTTAAATAAGGACAAGATTTGGAGTCCATGCTTGTATGATATTGTGTAAAAACTGCATTCAAGAAACTTATTTTGTTGTAACATATTTGTATTGTAAACCATTATGTAATGGTCGTGTGTAAACAGGATATATTAGATTATCATTATTTGATAATCTACGTAAAGCTTTTTAAACCTTTATTGATGAAATAAAGGTTATGGTTTGTTTAAAAATGAATGCAGTCTTTGAAAAACGTCTCATATAGAGGTCAAAACCTCGCAACGAAATCAATTAATATGGAACGTTTTTAATCAATAAGAACGGGACATTTCAGTTTCATCTTATGTACTTAAGATGAAGAGCCTTATCGATCGTGCTAACCGTCTTAACCTTAACATATCTAATGAGTTAGCCACCGATCTTATCCTTAACTCCCTATCAAAGAGGTTTGATCAATTTGTAATTAATTACAACATGAATGGGATGGATAAGAGCATAGGTGAGCTTCATGGTATGCTTAGGACGGCGGAAACTAGCATGGGTAAAAGGACTTTACCCGTGTTAGCAATCGATCAAGGTGGGTCTAAAGGTAACACCTCTAAGCCAAAGGTGACTAAGAGAAAAGGACCCGCCCATCAAGGCAAAGGGAAGGGGAAGATGGTTACCCCAACCATCAACAAGGCAAAGAAGCAAAAGGTAGCCGAGAAGGCAAACCCCAAGGAAGACCCATGTTTCGGTTGCGGTGAGATGGGTCATTGGAAACGAAACTGTCCGGTCTATCTTAAAGAGTTGAAGGACAAGAGGGATGCAGGGCAAACCTCAGGTAATATATACATGGTATATACAGAGCTTAGTATTACTTCTTCAAATACATGGGTATTAGACACGGGATGTGGAACTCATATTTGCAATACTTTGCAGGGGTTCAAAAGAAGTGATCATAAAGCGGGAACATCAAGTCTCTATATGGGCAATGGTGCAAAGGTGCATGTTAAAGCTCAAGGAGAATTTGTTTTGAAGCTTCCAAGTGGATTGAAGCTTATTTTAGAAAATGTTTTGTATGCACCGGATTTATGTCGAAACATTATTTCTATTTCTCGCTTAAGACAATGTGGTTTCAATGTTAATTTTATTGATGATGATATCCATTTTTCTAAAGATAATGTATTCTATTTCAAGGCTTCGCCTTCAAATGGAATTTATGAATTGGTTCATGATGACGCATCATCGAGCTCTATATACCATACTAGCACCAAGAAACTCAAAAGGGATTTGAGTGATTCCTATTTATGGCATTGTCGCCTTGGACATATAAACAAGAACCGAATGCATACACTTCAAAAGAATGGACTTTTGAAATCAAATGAAATGGATTCGTTTGATGTATGTGAATCTTGTTTACAAGGCAAGATGACTAAAGCACCTTTCAAAGGGACTTATGAAAGGGCTAAAGATTTATTGGGATTAATACATTCGGATGTATGTGGACCCTTTAAACCCATGACTAGGAATGGTGAAAGATACTTTGTTACTTTCATTGATGACTTTAGTCGTTTCGGATATGTCTACTTATTAAGACACAAGGACGAAACGTTTGAAGCATTCAAAGAATATCAAAACGAAGTACAAAATCAACTCAATAAGACAATTAAGGTACTACGTACCGATAGAGGAGGTGAATACCTAAGCGATGCCTTCCAAGATCATCTTAGGAGTTGTGGGATTATCTCACAACTTACTCCACCCGGAACACCCCAACTTAATGGAGTTTCCGAAAGGAGGAACCGAACCCTAATGGATATGGTTCGATCTATGATGGCAAGAAGCTCGTTGCCTCTATCATTTTGGGGTTATTGTCTAAGCTCCGCGGCTCGTATTTTAAATATGGCCCCAACCAAGAAAGTGGAACGAACTCCTCATGAGATGTGGTTTGGAAAACCTCCTTCTCTTTCATACTTGAAAGTATGGGGATGTGAAGCTTATCCTAAGCGTTATGTAGCAAATAAGCTACATGCTCGATCCACAAAGTGTATCTTCATAGGATATCCCAAAGATGACATGGGATATTACTTCTATGATCCATCCGAGCAAATGGTATTTGTTGCTCGGAAAGCGGAATTCCTTGAAACCAAGTTCCTTATGGAAGGTGATGGTGAAAGGAAAATAGATCTTGTAGAGGTACAAGATTAAGCCGATGATACACAATTGGTTGACACTAGCACTCAACATGAGGATGTTAAAAATGATCAAGTAGATGATCAAGGTACACAAGACGTTCGAAGATCTAGTAGGATTAGTAATCCTCCTGAGAGATATGGTTTTCTCGTGGATGGTTGCTATACGGTTGATTTAGATGAACCGGTAAACTACAAAGATGCTTTATCAAGGATTGATAAAGATAAATGGCAGGAAGCCATGAACGCCGAGATGCAATCCATGTATGACAACCAAGTTTGGGAACTTGTTGAGCAACCTCCTAGCTCTAAGCTAGTTGATTGCAAGTGGATTTTCAAAATGAAAACCGACATACATGGAAACTTGGATACATACAAAGCTAGACTTGTAGCAAAGGGTTTCACTCAAACTCAAGGGGTTGACTATGATGAAACTTTCTCGCCTGTGGCAATGCTAAAGTCTATTAGGATATTATTTGCCATCGCTGCTCATTATGATTACGAAATTTGGCAAATGGATGTCAAAACTGCTTTCCTAAATGGATATATTGAGGAAGATGTCTATATGGTACAGCCCGAAGGTTTTGTCGATCCGAAAAATCCTAAAAAGGTATGCAAGTTAAAGAAATCGATCTACGGATTGAAACAAGCATCTAGAATGTGGAATCATCGTTTTAATGAAGAGGCAAAGAAATTTGGCTTCATTAAAAATGGTGATGAAGCTTGTGTATACAAGAAGGCTAGTGGGAGCTCTATAATGTTCCTTGTGCTATATGTGGATGATATATTATTATTTGGGAATGATATAACCACAATGCAAGAAGTCAAAACTTGGCTGAAGAGTTGCTTCTCCATTAAGGATCTTGGAGAAGCACAATACATATTGGGGATTGGAATCTATAGGAATAGATCCAAGAGATTGATAGGTTTAAGCCAAAGTACATACATTGATAAAGTCTTGAAAAGGTTCAAGATGGAAAACTCTAAGAAAGGTTTGGTACCTATCCAAAAGGGAACCATTCTCAGTTCATCTCAGTGTCCTACCACGAAAGATGAACAAGAGAGAATGAAGAAAGTCCCATACGCATCTGCTATTGGGTCCATCATGTATGCAATGATATGTACTAGACCGGATGTGTCATGCGCTCTAAGCTTGACAAGTAGATACCAGAATAACCCAGGAAATAGTCATTGGACTGCGGTTAAATGTATATTGAAATACCTTAGAAGGACTAAGGATATGTTTCTTATATATGGGTCTGGTGAGGAGGAACTCGCCGTAAAAGGTTACGTGGACGCGAGTTTCCAAACTGATCGAGATGACTCTCGATCACAATCCGGTTATGTCTTCATGTTAAATGGTGGTGCGGTCTCTTGGAAGAGTTCGAAACAGGAGGTTGTTGCGTTATCCACTACAGAGTCGGAGTACATTGCCGCCTCACTGGCAGCTCAGGAAGCTGCATGGATGAAGAAATTCATCGACGACTTAGGAGTGGTCCCTTCCATTCAGGACCCTCTTGAGATCTTTTGTGACAACGAGGGTGCGATTGCTCAAATCAAGGAACCTCGTGCCCATCAAAAGACTCGTCACATTGAGCGGAGATTCAACTACATAAGGGATGAAGTTGAAAAAGGAAAGATATGTATTCACAAAGTTCACACAGATCATAATGTTGCGGATCCACTCACGAAGCTTTTACATGGGCCAAAACATGAGGGACATGTTTGTGCATTAGGGCTTCGATATTCTAGTGATTGGATATGATCTATTTTATGTATTGTACCGGAACGAAATTATTCAAACTCATTAATATAACTATGGTGTTAATTTATTTGTGTTATGTTCCTATTTTGCATATTTCATCCATGAATAAGCAACTATTCTAAATTCCGTAGTCGATCACATTTGTGGGAACAAGTGTGAGGTTTAGACTATTATGAACTTGGATTGGTATACATTCATAGGTTGAATGTGGGGCAAGGTTGCAACCAAGGTTCATAGATATTTGTGGGAAACAAATATTGGAAGACCCGCTCTCAAGAATTACTGTATAGAGCCTTTGTGGTTGATCACATGTAATCTTGAGTAAAGGCGAATATCATTGTATCCTCTGACCTGAGATACATATTGGGTTCGGATATTCACGAAGTACTGTGCCTTGATTCTTTCCTTCGCTATTCTGAAACATGGTAGTACATAAGGAAGAACTCAGGTATATTACAAAGTGTATATCTAGGACGTATGTAGTCAAGATGGAATTTGTCCCTCTTATTCGTTGAGAGTCAGATGTCTAAGGCCTGAAAAGTTAAATCTATAAGAGAGTGATCACTCTGTATCTCTTGGATTTAACATGACATCTAGGACGAAAGGAAATAATGAAAGATTCACCTAATCATATTCGAGATGGGAACTCGAAAGGGATGATGTTATTGAATGGCACAAAGTCATAACATATTAGGGGTGATGGACGGTGTGTTAGGCTGTATCCATCACTTGCATTAATTTCTTATGTTTCTCGTGCAAGTGGGAGATTGAAGGTATTTCGTATGCCCGAGAGACATACTAAATTAATGTGGCTGACGTGTTATGACCCAAGTCGGGTCATACCCAATAACAAACTCACCGACACCTTATTCGTCTTTGATTTTAACGATTGGTTCATTGATCAAATACGCGACACTTGAACTTTAAGAAAAATGGTTTTCTTAAATATTACTTGATGTGTATTTATATAAATTATGGAATAATTTATATAATATGGATTTAATTATTTATAGGTTAAATAATTAGTTAATTTATATTACATTTTATATAAATTGGTTTTATATATATAATGTTTATATAAATTAAAGAATGTAAGTATCATGAAATAGTTTTATAAAAAAAATTAATCTTTTATAAAACTTATTTTAATTACATCTTGTGAGTGGCATTGGAGTCCATGTATGCATGCCATTTGACTACCCATTTGAATGGCTACTTGCATTTTCAAGAGGAATAAGTATCTAGGTACTCTTGGAGACTACACACACATGCAATACACATCAAAACTAGCAAGAAAAATTCTGCATACTCCCCATTTTGGAGCAGCTGCTGCCGTGACCTTTCCTAAGGGTAGGAGAGTTCATTTTTCTTTTTTGCAAGTCTATCTCAAGTGTAAATTAAATCCTAACCAAAGTACAAGGTGTTGGTTACAAGTTTGGGGTATAATCTCTTGAGGTTTCATCCATTTGAAGCTCCATTCAACATCATCATCTTCATCCTTCTTATTCACCTCCTTTTGGAGTAGGTACAACATCTTACTAGCTCTATTTTACATTTTAGTGTATTATTCAAGACTAGATCTTTTATGGAATTCATGTTTAAAAGGCTTAAACTATACATGCATAAACTTTAAATTGCTTCCGCTTTATGTATACATATACACGAATTTACATTCAAGTAAAATGGGTTTTGTGACTTTGTTTATGTAATGAATTCCATCATTCTCAAATGTTCACCGTGTTCTTGGTCATTCTTTGAGTAAATAAGTATGTCATCAATGAAAACAATGACAAACTTGTCAAGGTATGGTCCACACACTCGGGTCATAAGGTCCATGAACACAGCTGGTGCATTAGTTAAACCAAACGGCATGACCATAAACTCGTAATGACCGTAACGTGTTCTGAAAGTAGTCTTTGGAATATCATCTTCTTTCACCCGCATTTGATGATACCCGGAACGTAAGTCAATCTTTGAATAAACAGAAGAGCCTTGTAGTTGATTAAATAAGTCGTCGATTCTCGGTAGTGGGTAGCGGTTCTTGATGGTAAGTTTTTTCAACTCTCGGTAGTCGATACACAACCTGAATGTACCATCTTTCTTCTTGACAAACAAAACAGGAGCTCCCCACGGTGATGTGCTTGGTTGAATGAAACCACGCTCTAAAAGTTCTTGTAATTGGCTTTGCAGTTCTTTCATCTCGCTGGGTGCGAGTCTGTAAGGAGCACGGGCTATTGGTGCAGCTCCTGGTACGAGATCTATTTGAAATTCAACGGATCGATGTGGGGGTAATCCCGGTAATTCTTTCGGAAATACATCGGGAAATTCTTTTACAATGGGAACATCATTGATGCTCTTTTCTTCAGTTTGTACTTTCTCGACGTGTGCTAGAACATCATAGCAACCTTTTCTTATTAGTTTTTATGCCTTCAAATTACTAATAAGATGTAGCTTCGTGTTGCCCTTTTCTCCGTACACCATTAAGGGTTTTCCTTTTTCTCGTATAATGCGAATTGCATTTTTGTAACAAACGATCTCTGCTTTCACTTCTTTCAACCAGTCCATACCGATTATCATATTAAAACTCCCTAACTCTACTGGTATCAAATCAATCTTAAATGTTTCGCTAACCAGTTTAATTTCTCGATTCCGACATATATTATCTGCTGAAATTAATTTACCATTTGCTAATTCGAGTAAAAATTTACTATCCAAAGGCGTCAATGGACAACTTAATTTAGCACAAAAATCTCTACTCATATAGCTTCTATCCGCACCCGAATCAAATAAAACGTAAGCAGATTTATTGTCAATAAGAAACGTACCCGTAACAAGCTCCGGGTCTTCCTGTGCCTCTGCCGCATTAATATTAAAAACTCTTCCGCGGCCTTGTCCATTCGTGTTCTCCTGGTTCGGGCAATTTCTAATAATGTGGCCCAGTTTTCCACATTTATAACAAGCTACATTGGCATAACTTGCTCCGACACTACTTGCTCCGCCATTACTCGTTCCGACACCATTTGTTCCTTTCGTTCTATTAACCCCTGGTCCGTAGACCTCACACTTCGCCGCGCTATGACCATTTCTTTTACACTTGTTGCAAAATTTGGTGCAGAACCCCGAGTGATACTTTTCACACCTTTGGCATAGCTGCTTCTGATTGTTTTTGTTGTTGCGGTTATTATTGTTGTTGGGATGATTGTTGTAGTTGCTGTTGTTGTTGTTGTTGTTGTTGGGCCGTTTGTTATAGTTGCGATTGATGTTGCGATTGTTGGGATAATTGTTGCGATTATTGTTGTAATTGCTGTTGTTGTTGTATTGGTGATTCTTATCACCGTTTTCCTCCCACTTTCTTTTGACTTGCTTTACATTGGCCTCTTCAGCAGTCTGTTCTTTAATTCTTTCTTCAATCTGGTTCACTAGTTTGTGAGCCATTCTACATGCCTGTTGTATGGAGGCGGGCTCGTGTGAACTTATATCTTCTTGGATTCTTTCCGGTAATCCTTTCACAAACGAGTCGATCTTCTCTTCCTCATCTTCGAATGCTCCCGGACACAATAGGCACAATTCTGTGAATCGTCTTTCGTACGTGGTAATATCAAATCATTGGGTTCGTAACCCTCTAAGTTCTGTCTTGAGCTTATTGGCCTCGGTTCTGGGACGGTACTTCTCGTTCATCAAGTGCTTGAATGCTGACCACGGTAGTGCGTACGCATCGTCTTGTCCCACTTGCTCTAGATAGGTATTCCACCATGTTAAAGCAGAACCTGTAAAGGTATGCGTAGCGTACTTCACTTTGTCCTCTTCAGTACACTTACTTATGGCAAACACCGATTCGACCTTCTCGGTCCACCGTTTCAATCCGATCGGTCCTTCGGTTCCATCAAATTCCAAAGGTTTGCAGGAAGTGAATTCTTTGTAGGTGCATCCTACACGATTTCCTGTACTGCTAGATCCAAGGTTATTGTTGGTATGTAGCGCAGCCTGTACTGCGGCTATGTTTGAAGCTAGAAAAGCACGGAATTCCTCTTCATTCATATTCACGGTGTGTCGAGTAGTCGGTGCCATTTCCTTCAAAATAGTCAAATGGAACAAGTTAATCATACAGAATATTAAGAGTAGTTAATAGTATTTCGTAGCATAATATGAACTCATTTATAAAAGCTTTTTTTCATATTAGCGTTTTATAAGTTTAAATTCGGGTAGTACCTACCCGTTAAGTTCATACTTAGTAGCTAATATACAATTCAACTACTACAATTCTATATGAAAAACTGATTATAATAATATTTCGCATTCAAACTTTTACACAATATTTTACGAACTTACAATACCGCTTATTTTACATATAGCATGAAATATAGCACACAATAAATTTGATACAAGATGGTTGTGAAGATAATTCTAGCTAGTACACAAGTCGTTCAGCAAAGGCAATAAAGACACGTAATTCATACGTCCAGAAACAAGTCATGCATTCTGGTTTTACTAGGATTACTTCCCATCCTTGGTCTTGTGGAACATAACCGTTATGGCCGTTGATAAGATAGCGTGTTGTAACGTCGTTAAAGGGACGAGGGTTACGTAATGTCCAACAGTCCCGTAACAATCTAAAAACCTCATTTCTTACCCCAATTACCGACTCCGTCACTTGTGGGAACGTTTTGTTTAATAGTTGTAGCCCGATGTTCTTGTTCTCACTTTGGTGAGAAGCGAACATTACTAATCCGTAAGCATAATATGCTTCTTTATGTTGCATGTTAGCCGCTTTTTCTAAATCACGAAGTCCAATATTCGGATATATTGAGTCAAAATAATTTCTTAACCCATTGCGTAAAATAGCATTTGGGTTTCCCGCAATATATGCGTCAAAGTAAACACATCGTAACTTATGGATTTCCCAATGTGATATCCCCCATCTTTCGAACAAAAGCCTTTTATAAACCAAGGCATTCTTGGAACGTTCTTCGAATGTCTTACAAACTGATCTCGCCTTAAATAGTTGTGCCGAAGAATTCTGACCGACTCTAGACAAGATTTCATCAATCATGTCTCCGGGTAGGTCTCTTAAAATATTGGGTTGTCTATCCATTTTGTGTTTTTATACTGTAAAATAGACAAGAGTTAGATTCATAAAAAAAAATACTTATTAATACAAGAAATTTTTACATATATCATAAAGCATAAGCACACTATATTACATAAATTACACCACACGAATACAACTATCTTATTCCGACTCGCTTGTTTCTTCTTCTTCGGTTTTGGTTCGTTTTGCCAAGTTTCTAGGGATATATGATGTTCCCCTAATACGATCCGTCGTTTTCCACATTGGTTTAGAAAAACCTGGTGGTTTAGAGGTTCCCGGGTCATTGTTACAACTTAAGGACTTCGGGGGTTGACGATACATATAAAGTTCATCGGGGTTGGAATTAGATTTCTCTATTTTTATGCCCTTTCCCTTATTGTTCTCTTTTGTCTTATTAAATTGTGTTGGGGTAATTTCTATAACATCATCGGAATCCTTGTCGGGATCCGATTCATCGGAGAATTGGTAATCCTCCCAATATTTTGCTTCCTTGGCGGAAACACCATTGACCATAATTAACCTTGGTCGGTTGGTTGAGGATTTTCTTTTACTTAACCGTTTTATTATTTCCCCCACCGGTTCTATTTCTTCATCCGGTTCCGATTCTTCTTCCGGTTCCGATTCTTCTTCCGGTTCCGACTTTTCTTCCGGTTCCTCTTCAGGAACTTGTGAATCAGTCCACGAATCATTCCAATTTACATTTGACTCTTCATTATTATTAGGTGAGTCAATGGGACTTGTTCTAGAGGTAGACATCTATCACATAATATCAAACGCGTTAAGAGATTAATATATCACATAATATTCACATGTTAAAAATATATAGTTTCCAACAAAATTTGTTAAGCAATCATTTTTCAAGTAAACACGGTCGAAGTCCAGACTCACTAATGCATCCTAACAAACTCGATTAGACACACTAATGCAAAATTCTGGTTCTCTAAGACCAACGCTCGGATACCAACTGAAATGTCCCGTTCTTATTGATTAAAAACGTTCCATATTAATTGATTTCGTTGCAAGGTTTTGACCTCTATATGAGACGTTTTTCAAAGACTGCATTCATTTTAAAACAAACCATAACCTTTATTTCATCAATAAAGGTTTAAAAAGCTTTACGTAGATTATCAAATAATGATAATCTAAAATATCCTGTTTACACACGACTATTACATAATGGTTTACAATACAAATATGTTACAGCGAAATAAGTTTCTTGAATGCAGTTTTTACACAATATCATACAGGCATGGACTCCAAATCTTGTCCTTATTTAAGTATGCGACAGCGGAAGCTCTTAATAATCACCTGAGAATAAACATGCTTAAAACGTCAACAAAAAATATTGGTGAGTTATAGGTTTAACCTATATATATCAAATCGTAACAATAGACCACAAGATTTCATATTTCAATATACATCCCATACATAGAGATAAAAATCATTCATATGGTGAACACCTGGTAACCGACATTAACAAGATGCATATATAAGAATATCCCCATCATTCTGGGACACCCTTCGGATATGATATAAATTTCGAAGTACTAAAGCATCCAGTACTTTGGATGGGGTTTGTTAGGCCCAATAGATCTATCTTTAGGATTCGCGTCAATTAGGGTATATGTTCCCTAATTCTTAGATTACCAGACTTAATAAAAAGGGGCATATTCGATTTCGATAATTCAACCATAGAATGTAGTTTCACGTACTTGTGTCTATTTTGTAAATCATTTATAAAACCTGCATGTATTCTCATCGCAAAAATATTAGATTTTAAAAGTGGGACTATAACTCACTTTCACAGATTTTTACTTCGTCGGGAAGTAAGACTTGGCTACTGGTCGATTCACGAACCTATAACAAATATGTACATATATATCAAAGTATGCTCAAAATATATTTACAACACTTTTAATACATTTTGATGTTTTAAGTTTATTAAGTCAGGTGTCCTCGTTAGTAACCTACAACTAGTTGTCCAACGTTAGATGTACAGAAAAAATTGATATATATTATCTTGAATAAATTCACGACCCAGTGTATACACGTCTCAGGCTAGATCACAACTCAAAGTATATATATTTTTGGAATCAACCTCAACCCTGTATAGCTAACTCCCTCATTACTGCATATAGAGTGTCTATGGTTGTTCCAAATAATATATACACATGGGTCGATATGATATGTCAAAACATTTGCATACGTGTCTATGGTATCCCAAGATTACATAATATATTAGAATACATATATAATACAATATAAGTTAGCTAGGATATGATTAATATAGATTTGTTACCAATTTTCACGTTGCTACAACAAGAAAAATTATCCAATCTTGTTTTACCCATAACTTCTTCATTTTAAATCCGTTTTGAGTGAATCAAATTGCTATGGTTTTATATTTTACTCTATTTTATGAATCTAAACAGAAAAAGTATAGGTTTATAGTTGAAAATATAAATTACAAGTCGTTTTTTTAAAGGTAGTCATTTCAGTCGAAAGAACGACGTCTAGATGACCATTTTAGAAACATACTTCCACTTTGAGTTTAACCATGATTTTTGGATATAGTGTCATGTTCATAAGAAAAATCATTTTCCCAGAAGAACAACATTTAAATCAATGTTTATCATAGTTTTTAATTAACTAACCCAAAACAGCCCGCGGTGTTACTACGACGGAGTATGTCCGGTTTTACAGTGTTCTTCGTGTTTCCAGGTTTTAAATAATTAAGTTAGCATATCATATAGATATAGAACATGTGTTTAGTTGATTTTAAAATTCAAGTTAGAAAAATTAACTTTTGTTTGCGAACAAGTTTAGAATTAACTAAACTATGTTCTAGTGATTACAAGTTTAAACCTTCGAATAAGATAGCTTTATATGTATGAATCGAATGATGTTATGAACATCATTACTACCTCAAGTTTTCTGTATAAAGCTATTGTAAATGAGAAAAATGGATCTAGCTTCAAAGGATCCTTGGATGGCTTGAAAGTTCTTGAAGCAGAATCATGACACGAAAAACAAGTTCAAGTAAGATTTCCACTCGAAATAAGATTGTTATAGTTATAGAAATTGAATCAAAGTTTGAATATGAGTATTACCTTGTATTAGAAAGATATCTTACTGTAAATGAGAAAGATTTCTTGAGGTTGGATGATCACTATACAAGATTGGAAGTAAGCTAGCAAACTTGGAAGTATTCTTGATTTTATTAAACTAGAACTTGTAGAATTTATGAAGAACACTTAGAACTTGAAGATAGAACTTGAGAGAGATCAATTAGATGAAGAAAATTGAAGAATGAAAGTGTTTGTAGGTGTTTTTGGTTGTTGGTGTATGGATTAGATATAAAGGATATGTAATTTTGTTTTCATGTAAATAAGTCATGAATGATTACTCATATTTTTGTAATTTTATGAGATATTTCATGCTAGTTACCAAATGATGGTTCCCACATGTGTTAGGTGACTCTCATGGGCTGCTAAGAGCTGATCATTGGAGTATATATACCAATAGTACATACATCTAAAAGCTGTGTATTGTACGAGTACGAATACGGGTGCATACGAGTAGAATTGTTGATGAAACTGAACGAGGATGTAATTGTAAGCATTTTTGTTAAGTAGAAGTATTTTGATAAGTGTCTTGAAGTCTTTCAAAAGTGTATGAATACATATTAAAACACGACATGTATATACATTTTAACTGAGTCGTTAAGTCATCGTTAGTCGTTACATGTAAGTGTTGTTTTGAAACCTTTAGGTTAACGATCTTGTTAAATGTTGTTAACCTAATGTTTATAATATCAAATGAGATTTTAAATTATTATATTATCATGATAATATTATGTATGAATACCTCTTAATATGATATATATACATTAAATGTCGTTACAACGATAATCGTTACATATATGTCTCGTTTCAAAATCATTAAGTTAGTAGTCTTGCTTTTACATATGTAGTTCATTGTTAATATACTTAATGATATGTTTACTTATCATAATATCATGTTAACTATATATATATCCATATATATGTCATCATATTGTTTTTACAAGTTTTAACGTTCGTGAATCACCGGTCAACTTGGGTGGTCAATTGTCTATATGAAACCTATTTCAATTAATCAAGTCTTAACAAGTTTGATTGCTTAACATGTTGGAAACACTTAATCATGTAAATAACAATTTCATTTAATATATATATAAACATGGAAAAGTTCGGGTCACTACAAATATGCCCCTTTTTATTAAGTCTGGTAATTTAAGAATTAGGGAATAGACACCCTAATTGACGCGAATCCTAAAGATAGATCTATTGGG
Source organism: Rutidosis leptorrhynchoides (assembly GCF_046630445.1). Lineage (NCBI taxonomy): Eukaryota > Viridiplantae > Streptophyta > Magnoliopsida > Asterales > Asteraceae > Rutidosis > Rutidosis leptorrhynchoides. Next base: position 164,109,241 of record NC_092342.1, on the reverse strand, counting down.
CCTAACAAACCCCATCTAAAGTACTGGATGCTTTAGTACTTCGAAATTTATATCATATCCGAAGGGTGTCCCGGAATGATGGGGATATTCTTATATATGCATCTTGTTAATGTCGGTTACCAAGTGTTCACCATATGAATGATTTTTATCTCTATGTATGGGATGTGTATTGAAATATGAAATCTTGTGGTCTATTATTACGATTTGATATATATAGGTTAAACCTATAACTCACCAACATTTTTGTTGACGTTTAAAGCATGTTTATTCTCAGGTGAATACTAAGAGCTTCCGCTGTTGCATACTAAAATAAGGACAAGATTTGGAGTCCATGTTTGTATGATATTGTGTAAAAACTGCATTCAAGAAACATATGTCGATGTAATATATTTCTATTGTAAACCATTATGTAATGGTCATGTGTAAACCGTATATTTTAGATTATGATTATTTGATAATCTACGTAATGTTTTTAAAACCTTTATTGATAAAATAAAGGTTATGGTTGTTTTAAAAATGAATGCAGTCTTTGAAAAACATCTCATATAGAGGTCAAAACTGTAACGACCGCACTTTTTCGATCATACTATACTTATAAGATTAATATTTACATAAATTAAACCTTGCCAACATGATAAGCAATCCAAATTGATGAGATTTATATTTCCGAAAAGAGTTTTACATAACGTTTGACCGTCTAGTTTGACCGATGATATCACGAACTATACAAAATATGATAATTATACGTTTGTGTATATATATGTATATATACATATTTAACATGATTAAAGAATGTTTTAATACCACATTTTATATTAATAACAATAAGTTACAAGTATATTTTGAAACTACTAACTTAAGTTTTCAAAACGATAACTATACGTAACGTTATTTGACATAAATACTTAAGACTATAATGTTTATACATATATTGTATAAGTAATGTATTTAATCACTTTTAAGAACTTAAATACATAAAATCATATAAGTGTATTCACAAAAGATAGCTATATTTGAATCCTCATTCCATTTTTCACAAAATTTCCATACGTATACCTAGAGTATTTGTACTCGTATCATACCAAGCTTCTATACGTATTTACTAATAGTAAATACACATCAAAATCACCACCTAACCAGCCATTATTCATGCCCTTAGAGCTAGGTAATTACTTTTGAATCATTGCAAGACTAATTACAAAAATACAAACTAGAATTTTGTCATGTTATCCTTAAAGATCACATTTTATGGTGTATATATGTATCATCATTTTAGTTCATTTTTACTTCAATCTCTTAACTAAAAACACACACTCTTTCTTACTCTCTAAACTCCATAACAACCCAGCAAAATTCCATAAAGATCTAGCTTCAAAAACCATACTAAAACACCATAAGAAAACCATACAAAAACATTTCAAGAAAACCCTCCAAGAACACCAACTTACTACCAATCTTTCATCCACTTCTATCACCCTTTTGATTCTAGCTTCTTACTCCTCTTTTACAGAAAACTTATCCAAGGAACTTGAGGTAGAATCTATGTTCATAACCTTATTCAATTCATATATATATAGCTATCTTATTTTGTGGTACAAAAGTTTAACAACAAGAACATAGTTTGAATGTTTTCAAACTTGTTTGCAAACTAAATAGATCCTTCTAACTTAACTTTTAAAATACTTCAAGACATGTAACATAACTTATTTATATGTTAATTTAACAAGGTAAAACTTGGTTTTTCAAAGTATAAGTATTTTTAGAAAAATGGTCATTAAATGATTTTGTTGTAACAAAAATGTTTAACTTCATATGTTTCACTAATGTTTCACTTATGCCGTATGATTTTGAATACAAACCAAGGTATTTATAGTTCATAGTCTTAAAGAAGAACTCGATCCAAGAAGATGGCAATTTGAATCAACGAAAACGGATTTGTAACGAAGAAACTATGACCGAAACAAAATTGGTTATCCTAGATCATTTCAACTACGGGATCAATTGGAAAAAATGATATAAATCACATATTTCTAAGATAACATGATATTTTATATATATGTACTTATAATTCAATTTCATATGGTTCAGGATCACCCGTAAACAATACGAGAAGATTAATCATAAGATCCCGTGTTTGTACGCAACACGTCATTTGACAACACCGGTACTTTATGTACGCAACACGTCATTTGACAACACCGGTACCATGGGTCAAGATTAATCTCGACCAATACATATACGATGGGGTTTTATTTATTTCGTTGGGGGTTTTGTTTATTGCGGGTATATTAAACATCTAAAAATGAACCATTAAAATTGAATTACTAACATCGGAATGCTAACTACGGACTAAGGAATTATTCAAAGTATTAAAAGTATAACAAGTATATATTTATAACGTTTGTTTAAAAATGAAAACATATTGATATATTATATATGGATAGGTTCGTGATATCAACCGGAAGACCGAGTCAAAATATATATATCATCAAGACAAGAGTGAGTATATAGTCCCACTTTTAAACTCTAAATATTTCGGGATGAGAATACATGTTTTTTATGTTTTACGATATGGACACAAGTAACTGAAAAATATGTTCTACGTTGAGTTGTACCACTGGCATACTTCCCTGTAGCTTGGTAACTAATATTTACAGCGGTATTGTAAACGCGAATCCTGTTGATAGATCTATCGGGCCTGACAACCCCAACCGGACTGGACGACCAGTATTCAACGGTTGCACAGTACTTCGTTTTGTGACTACACTTGGTACGGTGTAGTAAGATTTCATATTAAAGGGAATATGCGACGTGAAAATGTTAAGTATGGTTACCAAGTGCTCAACCACTTAGAATATTTTTATTGAAATGTTTATATACGAAATCTTGTGGTCTATATATATATATTGCTGCGCACTAAACCTATATCTCACCAACTTTATGTTGACGTTTTTAAACATGTTTATTCTCAGGTGATAATTAAAGCTTCCGCTGCATTATGTTGAATCTAAGCAGGATCATGCGTACTCATATTTGTGTCAAAAATAAAACTGCATATCCGAGGACGTGTGTTGTAAAATATGCTAGAAATCGTGTTGTTATTATCATTTGTAAAGTTTGTAAGTCGAAGATTATCGTTAAACGATAATCATCTTTTTATTGTCTAAAGCTTGTAACAAAAATAATGGTTTGGTTTGTAATGTATAATATATGCAGTTTTCCTTTTTAAAAATGTCGCATATAGAGGTCAATACCTCGCAATGAAATCATACGTTATCTAACACGTTTTTATGGTTAAGGACGGGTTATGACATGTGGTATCAGAGCGTTGGTCTTAGCGAACCAGGTCTGCATTAGTGTGTCTAACCGAGAAGCCGTTAGGATACATTAGTAAGTCTGGACTTTGACCAGGTCTGATTTAAAAAAAAAAAAAAAAAAAACCATTGCTTATCACTGTTGGTTAAAATTTATATGTAAATATTATATAAGTACTAATGGGTTAGTTGTTGTGTGATAGATGTCGAGCTCAAAAATTGTTATCACAATCAACGACTCCGAATCAGAATCTTCAGATGGCGTTCCAGTCATTAACCTGTCCGATGACGAAAATGATATCTTTGGGGAAGACTCACAAATTCCGGATGAACCGACTATAGAGAACCCGGAAAGTGAACCCGAGGAGGAAAGTGAACCCGAGGAAGAAATACAGGAAATTACAAAAGACGAGTTCGAACTAGGAAAGAAACGAAAGGCTAATGAATTAGAAAATTCAAATCCCGAGTTTAATGAGAATGATGTGGCACCAATTCCACTCAACACTACCACCCCTATCCCCGCTATTCCTATTCGTTCTGTCCCGGCATCCAGTTCTTCAGTCCCACAGCCAAAATATAGGCAGACAGTTAGGATAAGCGTTAAGCAAATCTTTGTGTCTAAACGTCCTAGAAAATAGATCAAACGATGCGCTGCTGTGTCAAACCATGGAACCGAATAATGTTTTGTATAATATTAATAGTGTGGTTTGCTTAATGTTCGATGTAAGATAAGCATATGTAAAATATTGAAGTATGAAATGCAATAATTTTCCATGGTTAAGTATTATTTAGATTGTAGTAATTGATTCTGTACTAAGCTATTAAGTATGAACATTAACGGGTAGGTACTACCCAAGATATAATTATAAAACGCTAATAAGAAGAAAAGGCTTTTATAATAATACCTAGTTCATATTATTAATAAGCTATAATGTACTATAAATACACACTACATCTATAATAATCCATGTGAATAATTATTTTCTTTCATTAGGAAATGGCGCGATTGAATCGAATGACGGAACAAGAACTCGAGGAACTCATCAACCAGCGAGTGAACGACAGAATGTTATGGGTTGAGGCTGCAAGAGCTGCTGCAGTTAATCCAAATCCTCGTGTAGGATGCTCCTACAAGACGTTCCAAGCTTGCAAGCCATCATCATTCAGTGGAACAGAAGGACCTATCGGTTTAACCCGATGGATAGAAAAGATGGAGACGGTGTTCAAAATCAGTGGTTGTGATGAAAAAGACATGACCAAGTTTGCATCGTGCACTTTACAAGATAGTGCACTCACATGGTGGAAGAATTATGTGAAGGCGGTAGGAGGAGATGTAGCTTATGATACTCCATGGGAAGAATTCAAAGCAATGATAATCACCGAGTATTGTCCAAGGAATGAGGTTATTAAGTTAGAAGATGAGTTACGAAGTTTGAAGGTGGTTGGTACTGAAATCACCAACTACAACCAGCGATTCATGGAATTAGTTTTGCTATGTCCTGAATTGGTTCCAACCGAAGAACGGAAGATTGAAATGTACAAAGCTGGTTTGCCCAAAAAGGTCAAGGCAAATGTTACAGCATCGAAACCTAAGACAATTCATGAAGCTATAACCATGGCAAACGAGCTAATGGATCAGGTCATCATGGATAAGAAAGTATCCAATACTGATGTGAAGGTATCAGGTAACAAAAAAAAGTGGAATGGAAGTTATGATCGAGGTAACCAACAACAACCTTATAAGAAACAAGAAACCACAAAAGGTGCGAGTAGTGGTTCAGGTTTTGGTTATAAAGGACAAAGTCCTTTATGCAACCGTTGCCACAAACATCACTTTGGTTACTGTAGTGTGTTATGCACCAAGTGTAATCGACAAGGTCATCTTGCGGAAGATTGTAAGGCTCTCGTTACAAATAGCAACAAGACTCCTGCCACCAACGCAAATAGAACTGCTTTGGCTACCATTACTTGTTTTGGTTGTGGAAAACAAGGTCACTATAAGAGTCAGTGCCTGAATCAGAATGGCGGACCTGCACGTGGAAGAGCGTTTGTTATTAATGCTAGAGAGGCACGAGAAGACCCGGAGCTTGTTACGGGTACGTTTACCATTAATAACTTATCAGCATCTATTTTATTTGATACTGGCGCCGATAGAAGTTATGTGTGTATAAATTTTTACACTAAATTGAATTGTTCATCATTACCTTTAGATGCTAAGTACTTGATTGAGTTAGCTAATGGTAAACTAATTGAAGCCGATAAAATTTGTCGTGATTGTGAAATAAATTTAGCCGGAGAAACGTTTAAAATCGACTTAATACCCGTAGAATTGGGAGGTTTTGATGTAATAGTCGGCATGGACTGGATGTCCAAAATAGGAGCGGAAGTTGTTTGTGCCAAGAAGGCAATTCGTATTCCTGGTAAGGATAAAATGCCAGTGATGATTTATGGAGAGAAGGGTAATTCAAAGCTAAAACTCATTAGCTGTTTGAAAGCCAAGAAGTGTTTAGAAAAGGGATGTTACGCTATTTTAGCACATGTTAATAAAATCGAAAAGAAAGAGAAGTGCATCAATGACGTGCCTGTGGCAAGAGATTTTCCTGAAGTTTTTCCGGAAGAATTGCCGGGATTACCTCCATTTAGATCGGTAGAATTTCAAATAGATTTAGTACCAGGAGCTGCACCAGTGGCTCGTGCTCCATATAGACTTGCACCGTCCGAGTTAAAAGAACTTCAAAGTCAGTTAAAAGAATTACTGGACCGTGGATTCATACGACCGAGTACTTCACCGTGGGGAGCTCCAATTTTGTTTGTTAAGAAGAAAGATGGATCTTTTAGGATGTGTATAGACTATCGTGAATTAAATAAGTTAACTATCAAGAATCGGTATCCACTACCGAGAATTGATGACTTATTTGATCAATTGCAAGGATCATGTGTTTATTCAAAAATCGACTTAAGATCGGGCTATCATCAACTACGCGTCAAAGAAGAGGACATTCCGAAAACTGCTTTTCGGACACGTTATGGTCATTACGAATTTTTGGTTATGCCGTTTGGATTGACGAATGCGCCAGCTGTATTCATGGACCTCATGAATCGAGTTTGTAGTCCGTATTTAGATAAGTTTGTTATCGTTTTCATTGATGATATTCTTATCTATTCCAAGAGTGAGCAAGAGCATGAAGAGCATTTAAGGTTGATACTGGAGTTGTTGAGAAAAGAACAACTTTATGCTAAATTTTCTAAGTGTGCTTTCTGGTTGAAAGAAGTACAATTTCTTGGCCACGTTGTTAGTAGCAAAGGAATTCAGGTTGATCCAGCAAAAATTGAAGCCATTGAAAAATGGGAGACTCCTAAGACACCAATGCAGATACGCCAATTTTTGGGTTTAGCCGGTTATTATAGAAGGTTTATTCAAGATTTTTCTCGAATAGCTAAGCCGTTGACAGCATTAACGCAAAAAGGGAAGAAATACGAATGGACCTCGGAGCAGGAGAACGCATTTCAAATACTGAAGAAGAAGTTAACTACGGCACCTATATTATCGTTACCAGAAGGGAACGATGATTTCGAAATATATTGTGACTCTTCGCGACAAGGTTTTGGTTGTGTTCTTATGCAACGGAAGAAAGTTATTGCATTCGCATCCCGACAATTGAAGATTCACGAGCGAAATTATACGACGCATGATCTAGAACTGGGAGCAGTCGTGTTTGCATTGAAGATGTGGAGACATTACTTGTATGGGGTTAAATTCACTGTGTTTACTGATCATAAAAGCCTTCAACATATTTTCGATCAAAAACAGCTGAACATGAGGCAACGTAGGTGGGTTGAGTTAATAAATGACTATGATTGTGAAATTCGTTATCATCCCGGGAAAGCGAACGTGGTGGCCGACGCTCTAAGCAGAAAGGAACGAGAACCAATTCGAGTACGAGCGATGAACATAAAAATTCGCATGAATCTCAACTCACAAATCAAAGAAGTTCAACGAGAAGCACTTACTAAAGAAAATATAGGAAATGAAATAATGAAGAAGTATGAGAAGCAACTCGTTATGCGGGAAGATGGAATTCGATATTTTGCAAATCGTATTTGGGTACCGAAGTTGGGTGGATTAAGGAAGTTGATATTGAACGAGGCACATAAGACAAGATATTCAATACATCCTGGAGTTGGAAAGATGTACCAAGATCTTAAGACGCATTATTGGTGGCCTAATTTGAAGACAGACGTTGCAACATATGTTGGGGAATGTTTAACTTGTTCCAAAGTCAAAGCAGAACACCAGAAGCCGTCAGGGTTACTTCAACAACCAGAAATTCCAGAATGGAAATGGGACGGTATTACCATGGATTTCATCACGAAGTTACCAAAGACTGCCTGGGGATACGACACCATTTGGGTGATTGTTGATCGTCTCACCAAGTCTGCACATTTCTTGCCTATAAAGGAAACGGATAGAATGGAGAAACTATTACGATTGTATATAAAGGAAGTTGTTTCAAGGCATGGAATACCTATTTCCATTATATCCGATCGTGATAGTAGATTTACCTCAAAATTCTGGCAATCACTACAGGAGGCACTAGGAACTCGGTTGGATATGAGTACCGCATATCATCCACAAACCGATGGACAGAGTGAAAGAACGATTCAGACTCTCGAAGACATGCTCAGGGCATGTGTGATCGATTTTGGAAACGGATGGGATAAATATCTACCGTTAGCAGAATTCTCGTATAATAATAGTTATCATGCGAGCATTGGAGCTGCGCCATTCGAAGCATTGTACGGAAGGAAGTGTAGATCTCCTATCTGTTGGAATGAAGTAGGAGATCGACATTTAACTGGTCCCGAGATCATACATGAAACGACTGAGAAGATAGTGCAAATCAAGGAGAGATTGAAAACAGCCCGTAGTCGCCAAAAGAGCTACGCCGATGTTCGAAGGAAACCATTAGAGTTTCAGGTCGGGGACATGGTTATGCTAAAGGTGTCACCTTGGAAAGGTGTAATACGTTTCGGCAAAAGGGGTAAACTGAACCCAAGATACGTAGGCCCGTTTAAGATCATCGAACGCATTGGACCGGTAGCTTATCGACTCGAGTTACCACAACAACTCGCTGGAGTACATAATACCTTTCACGTCTCAAACCTGAAGAAGTGTCTTGCAAAGGAAGACCTCACCATTCCTCTTGAAGAAATCCATGTCGACGAGAAACTACAATTCGTCGAAGAACCAATCGAAATCATGGACCGTGAAGTTAAACAGCTCAAACAGAGTAATATACCGATTGTTAAGGTTCGTTGGAATACTAGAAGAGGTCCCGAGTTTACTTGGGAACGAGAGGATCAGATGAAACGAAAGTATCCGCATTTGTTTCTCGATGACGCAAAATAGGTACAATTTTAAAATTTCGGGACGAAATTTATTTAACGGGGAGGTAATGTAACGACCGCACTTTTTCGATCATACTATACTTATAAGATTAATATTTACATAAATTAAACCTTGCCAACATGATAAGCAATCCAAATTGATGAGATTTATATTTCCGAAAAGAGTTTTACATAACGTTTGACCGTCTAGTTTGACCGATGATATCACGAACTATACAAAATATGATAATTATACGTTTGTGTATATATATGTATATATACATATTTAACATGATTAAAGAATGTTTTAATACCACATTTTATATTAATAACAATAAGTTACAAGTATATTTTGAAACTACTAACTTAAGTTTTCAAAACGATAACTATACGTAACGTTATTTGACATAAATACTTAAGACTATAATGTTTATACATATATTGTATAAGTAATGTATTTAATCACTTTTAAGAACTTAAATACATAAAATCATATAAGTGTATTCACAAAAGATAGCTATATTTGAATCCTCATTCCATTTTTCACAAAATTTCCATACGTATACCTAGAGTATTTGTACTCGTATCATACCAAGCTTCTATACGTATTTACTAATAGTAAATACACATCAAAATCACCACCTAACCAGCCATTATTCATGCCCTTAGAGCTAGGTAATTACTTTTGAATCATTGCAAGACTAATTACAAAAATACAAACTAGAATTTTGTCATGTTATCCTTAAAGATCACATTTTATGGTGTATATATGTATCATCATTTTAGTTCATTTTTACTTCAATCTCTTAACTAAAAACACACACTCTTTCTTACTCTCTAAACTCCATAACAACCCAGCAAAATTCCATAAAGATCTAGCTTCAAAAACCATACTAAAACACCATAAGAAAACCATACAAAAACATTTCAAGAAAACCCTCCAAGAACACCAACTTACTACCAATCTTTCATCCACTTCTATCACCCTTTTGATTCTAGCTTCTTACTCCTCTTTTACAGAAAACTTATCCAAGGAACTTGAGGTAGAATCTATGTTCATAACCTTATTCAATTCATATATATATAGCTATCTTATTTTGTGGTACAAAAGTTTAACAACAAGAACATAGTTTGAATGTTTTCAAACTTGTTTGCAAACTAAATAGATCCTTCTAACTTAACTTTTAAAATACTTCAAGACATGTAACATAACTTATTTATATATTAATTTAACAAGGTAAAACTTGGTTTTTCAAAGTATAAGTATTTTTAGAAAAATGGTCATTAAATGATTTTGTTGTAACAAAAATGTTTAACTTCATATGTTTCACTAATGTTTCACTTATGCCGTATGATTTTGAATACAAACCAAGGTATTTACAGTTCATAGTCTTAAAGAAGAACTCGATCCAAGAAGATGGCAATTTGAATCAACGAAAACGGATTTGTAACGAAGAAACTATGACCGAAACAAAATTGGTTATCCTAGATCATTTCAACTACGGGATCAATTGGAAAAAATGATATAAATCACATATTTCTAAGATAACATGATATTTTATATATATGTACTTATAATTCAATTTCATATGGTTCAGGATCACCCGTAAACAATACGAGAAGATTAATCATAAGATCCCGTGTTTGTACGCAACACGTCATTTGACAACACCGGTACTTTATGTACGCAACACGTCATTTGACAACACCGGTACCATGGGTCAAGATTAATCTCGACCAATACATATACGATGGGGTTTTATTTATTTCGTTGGGGGTTTTGTTTATTGCGGGTATATTAAACATCTAAAAATGAACCATTAAAATTGAATTACTAACATCGGAATGCTAACTACGGACTAAGGAATTATTCAAAGTATTAAAAGTATAACAAGTATATATTTATAACGTTTGTTTAAAAATGAAAACATATTGATATATTATATATGGATAGGTTCGTGATATCAACCGGAAGACCGAGTCAAAATATATATATCATCAAGACAAGAGTGAGTATATAGTCCCACTTTTAAACTCTAAATATTTCGGGATGAGAATACATGTATTTTATGTTTTACGATATGGACACAAGTAACTGAAAAATATGTTCTACGTTGAGTTGTACCACTGGCATACTTCCCTGTAGCTTGGTAACTAATATTTACAGCGGTATTGTAAACGCGAATCCTGTTGATAGATCTATCGGGCCTGACAACCCCAACCGGACTGGACGACCAGTATTCAACGGTTGCACAGTACTTCGTTTTGTGACTACACTTGGTACGGTGTAGTAAGATTTCATATTAAAGGGAATATGCGACGTGAAAATGTTAAGTATGGTTACCAAGTGCTCAACCACTTAGAATATTTTTATTGAAATGTTTATATACGAAATCTTGTGGTCTATATATATATATTGCTGCGCACTAAACCTATATCTCACCAACTTTATGTTGACGTTTTTAAACATGTTTATTCTCAGGTGATAATTAAAGCTTCCGCTGCATTATGTTGAATCTAAGCAGGATCATGCGTACTCATATTTGTGTCAAAAATAAAACTGCATATCCGAGGACGTGTGTTGTAAAATATGCTAGAAATCGTGTTGTTATTATCATTTGTAAAGTTTGTAAGTCGAAGATTATCGTTAAACGATAATCATCTTTTTATTGTCTAAAGCTTGTAACAAAAATAATGGTTTGGTTTGTAATGTATAATATATGCAGTTTTCCTTTTTAAAAATGTCGCATATAGAGGTCAATACCTCGCAATGAAATCATACGTTATCTAACACGTTTTTATGGTTAAGGACGGGTTATGACAAAAACCTCGCAACGAAATCAATTAATATGGAATGTTTATAATCAATATGAACGGGACATTTCATAACCCGATCAAGACATCTAGCCAATATTGTCGCCGTTAATTTTCCTTTAGAATCATCATCTAGTAATCCAAGTACTCCAACTCAAAATCCCGATAATCCATTTTTTGAAACAAACCTCACGATTAAGCAACCAGAAGATATTCAAGGACAATTCCAAGGTCCTGAAGAACCAATCATTCAACCAGAGGTTGTAGAAGAAACAACCGTTAAATCAGAGTCCTCTAGTGATTCAGAATCAATAAATTCAAATATGGAAGTAACGGAACCTCAAAGTATGGAGGATGGGATGAGAGCTACACGCACTAGCCAAGGACATGCCATTACTCAACCAGAAATTAATGTGCCAGATTATGAAATCAAAGGAAAAATCCTACACACGGTAACTAATCAATGCCAATATAGTGGTACCCTAAAAGAAGATCCAAATGAACATCTTCGAACCTTTAATAAGATCTGTACTCTATTTAAAATCTGAGAAATTGAGGATGAACAGATCTATCTCATGTTGTTTCCCTAGACTTTAAAGGGAGAAGCAAAGATTGGTTAGAATCGTTACCTGAAGGAGCGATTGATACATGGGATGTTTTAGTTGAAAAATTTCTTAAAAGATTCTTTCCGGCATCTAAAGCCGTGAGAATTCAAGGAGAAATTGTTATGTTTGCACAAAAGCCGAATGAAACATTATATGAGGCATGGACAAGATTCAGAAAGTTGTTGAGAGGATGTCCTCAACACGGTTTAGACAATTATCAAATAGTACAAATATTCTACCAAGGTGTCGACGTTGCTACACGAAAAGACATCGACACAGCAGCTGGTGGTTCCATTATGAAGAAAACCGCAACTGAAGCTCACAAGATTATTGATAACAAAGCCTCCCACTCACATGAGTGGCACCATGAAAAAGATATCTTTCGTTCATCTAAAGCGGCTAGAGCCGATTCTAGCCATGACTTTGATTCCATTTCCGTAAACCTAGATGCTTTCGAGAGACGAATGGAAAAGATGACTAAAGATATTCACGCAATACGAATTAGTTGTGAGCAGTGTGGAGGACCACATTTGATAAAAGATTGTCTCAGTATTGAACAAACAATGGAACAACGAGAGAATGTTTCATATAAGAACCAAAGGCCAGGAAATAATAATCATAATAATTATCAACCGCTAAGACCAAACTACAATCAAAATCATAATTATAACCGAAATGTTCCGCACAACAACCAACAAGGTCCTAGCAATCAACAAGTATCTAACAATACTTACAATCAGCAAATACTTGGTTATTTTAATAAACCACCACAAACCGATGATAAAAAGCCAAATTTAGAAGATATGGTGTCAAAGCTAGTTGAATCTCAAATGCAATTTTTCACATGTCAGAAACAAATAATGCACAAAATGCTCAAGCATTTAGAAATCAACAAACTTCAATCCAAAATCTGGAATAAGAAGTAAGCAACCTAGCAAGGTTGATAGGTGAAAGAAAACCAGGGAGTCTACCTAGCGATACAAATGCTAACCCGCGAAATGAAACAGCTAAACCCATTACCACAAGAAGTGGTATTACACTTAAACCACCTGAAATACCTGTGATTTCTGATGACTCTATTCCTACTACACAGGCACCACAGCCTGAGCAAGAGAAAGAACCAGTAGTTGAAAAGGTTAATTAAGATAACACAGTTAAGGCTAAACCTTATATTAAACCATACCAACCACCGCTTCCATACCCGAGTAAAATGAGAAAAGAAAGACTTGAAGCCGAGCAATCCAAATTCTTGGATATGTATAAACAAATAAATGTCAACCTTCCTTTCATTGATGTGATTTCAGGAATGCCAAGATATGCTAAATTCCTGAAAGATCTAATCACAAATAGAAAGAAAATGGAAGAACTCTCGGCTGTTATAATGAATGCTAATTGTTCTGCAGTGCTGTTGAATAAGATACCAGAAAAGTTATCAGATCCAGGAAGTTTCACAATTCCATGTTTTCTGGGTAGTCTTAGTTCAATAGAAGCATTGGCAGACTTAGGTGCTAGTATAAATTTAATGTCATATTCATTATACGCTAAACTAAACCTCGGAGAATTGAAACTAACACGAATAAGCATACAACTAGCCGATCGATCAATAAAATATCCTAGAGGGATAATGGAGAACATGCCAGTTAAAGTTGGTACTTTAGTATTTCCAGTAGGAAGACAATTCTTAAACACGGCTAAAGCAATAATATACGTGTTTGGTAAGAAACTGACCCTAAGTATAGAGGACGAGAGTGTTACTTTTTCAGTTGATAGAGCTATGCAACAACTGTAATCTGCAGATGATACATGTTATTATGTTCAAACTATAGATTCACATGCAGAATTGTTACAAGAATTTCTAGAATTACAAGGAACATGAGAATGTTCTTTAGGAGAAGGAACTGAACCAATTGATGAAGCTGAAATATTAGCTACACTCATGGCTAATGAATACGAACCAACAATAGAAAAACTTCAAATGCTGAAAGAGGAAGACAGATATCGATACAAATCACCGATAGAAGAACCACCGATATTAGAGTTAAAGCCACTTCCAAACCATTTGGAATACGCTTATTTACATGGTGAATCTGAATTACCTGTAATAATCTCGTCTTCACTTACGGAAAATGAAAAATCTCAACTCATTTCTGTGCTAAAAGCTCATAAACCAGCTATTGCATGGAAGATTCATGACATTAAAGGAATAAGTCAATACCGTATTACACACATAAAATCCTTATGGAAGAAGGTCATAAAACATATGTGCAACGCCAACAAAGACTAAATCCTAATATGCAAGATGTTGTTAAGATAGAAATTATTAAACTGCTCGATGCAGGTTTAATTTATCCAATCTCTGATAGTCCATTGGTAAGCCCAGTTCAATGTGTACCTAAGAAGGGTGGCATCACTGTCTTCACAAATGATAAAGAAGAGCTTATTCCTACAAGGAATGTAACAGAATGGCATGTTTGTATTGATTATAGAAAATTAAATGACGCCACCAGAAAAGATCACTTTCCCTTACCTTTCATTAATCAAATGTTGGAAAGGTTAGCTGGGAACAGTTACTATTGTTTTCTTGACAGTTTCTACGGATACTTTCAAATTCCAATCGCACCTGAGGACCAAGAGAAAACCACCTTCACGTGCTCTTATGGTACTTTTGCTTACAAACGCATGCCATTTTTACTTTGCAACGCCCCTGCAACTTTTCAAAGATGCATGATGTCAAATTTTCACGACATAATAGAGGAATGCATGGAAGTTTTCATGGAAGACTTTTTAGTCTTCGGTGATACATTTGAAACATGTCTAGTTAATCTTGAACGAATGCTTATTAGATGCGAGAAATCAAATATAGTTCTTAATTGGGAGAAATGTCATTTCATGTTTAAAGAAGGCATCGTTCTTGGTCATAAAATTTCAAAAGAAGGAATTCAAGTGGATAGAGCTGAAGTAGATGTAATTGCTAAACTTTCACATCCCACAAATGTTAGAGGAGTTAGGAGTTTTCTAGGGCATGCCAGTTTTTACCGACGTTTCATAAAAGACTTTTCTAAAGTTGCCACTCCTATGAATAAACTCATTGAAAAAGATGCTCAATTCCTCTTTTCGGATGAATGCATCAAATATTTTAATATTTTTAAAGAAAAACTCACTAATGCGCCGATCATGATAACTCCAAATTGGAATCTACCATTTAAACTCATGTGCGATGCAAGTGATTTTGCAATGGGAGCCGTTTTAGGCCAAAGAATCGAAAAACAATTTCAGCCTATTTATTAAGCTAATATTACGTTACAAGGAGCACAAACAAATTACACAACTACTGAAAAAGAACTCCTTGCTATTGTCTTTGCTTTTGACAAATTTCGTTCATATCTTGTTCTAGCTAAAAAGGTGGTCTATACTGATCATTCTGCTCTTAGATACCTATTTTCAAAATAAGATACCAAACCACAATTAATCCGTTGGATCTTACTTTTACAAGAATTCGATATTGAAATTCGAGACAAAAAGGGAGCAGAAAATCTCGCAGCTGATCATCTTTCTCGTCTTGAAAATTCTGAATTAGAAGTTCTAAATGAATCGGCCATACAAGACAACTTTCCTGATGAATTTCTCTTGAAAATCGATTATAGTGAAATTCCATGGTTTGCAGACTATGCAAACTACTTAGTATGTGAATTCCTTGAAAAAGAGTTGTCGTACCAAAAACGAAAGAAATTCTTTAGTGATATAAAACACTATTATTGGGAAGATCCACATTTGTTTAAAAGTTGTCCCGATGGAATAATACGCCGATATGTATTCAGAGATGAAGCTAGTCAAATCTTAAACCATTGTCACACAGGACCGACAGGAGGGCATTATGGGCCTCAACTCACAGCAAGGAAAGTCTACGACGCTGGATTCTATTGGCCTACAATTTTGAAAGATGCACACCTTCTTTGTAAATCTTGTGATGCTTGTCAAACGGCCGAAAAAATAAGTCAACGTGATGAAATGCCACAAAATATCATTCAAGTATGTGAAGTATTCGACGTTTGGAGTATTGACTTTATGGGTCAATTTCCAAAATCTCATAATAATCTCTACATTCTCGTTGCCATTGATTATGTATCTAAATGGGCGGAAGCACAAGCTCTCCCAACTAACGATGCACGAGTTGTAGTCAACTTCGTAAAACGTCTTTTTGCTAGGTTCGGAACACCGAAAGCTTTAATAAGTGATCGGGGTACTCATTTTTGTAATAATCAACTTGAGAAAGTTCTCAAAAGATATGGAGTAACTCATAAAATCTCAACCGCTTATCATCCACAAACAAGTGGACAAGTTGAAAATACCAACCGAACTTTAAAACGTAATCTAGATAAAACTATAGGATCAAATTCGAAGGAATGGTCTATAAAATTGGAGGATGCGATCTGGGATTTTCGAACAGCCTACAAAACTCCAATTGGCACCACACCTTTTAAACTCGTTTATGGAAAAGCATGTCATCTTCGAGTAGAAATTGAGCACAAAGCATTTTTGGCTTTGAAGACATGTAATCCTGATTTGCATGAAGCTGGTCGTCTACGGTTAAGTCAACTAAATGAATTAGAAGAATTAAGACATGATGCATATGAAAATTCATTAATCTATAATGAAAGAAAGAAGAAATGGCATGATAAAAGAATCAGAAGTTCAAAAGAATTTAAGGAAGGAGACAGAGTTCTTCTTTTCAATTCACGATTAAAGCTATTTCCTGGAAAATTGAAATCAAGATGGTCTGGACCATTCATAGTCAAAAGAGTTTTCCCATACGAAACAATAGAGTTAATAAATTTAAATGAGATTGAATTTAAAGTTAATGGTCACAGAGTTAAACATTACATATATGGTCTGATGGAAGTTAACAATGAAGTTAATCATAATTTCACCACCAAAGAAAACCCTCAGAATGAAAACATAAATATGTTTTCAACGACATATGAAAAGTCAAAATTGGAAGACGGGGAGATTTCAAATTGGAGTGATGAAGAAGAATTTCTATATAAACCTCCCATTCCAAGAAACAAAGTAAAATATGAATAAGAATTCCAAGGAGAAGTGGAAGAACCAAGAAAAGATCACCCAAAAAAGGTTAACAAACCAACTCCACCTCCTAAATTAGGAGACCCAAGTGAATTTATCATTTCTTGCTTGCTTAATGATGGTGCTATGTATAATGGGCTCGCAGATTTAGGAGCAAGTGCGAATGTTATGCCTCTTTCCTTATACAAAAGATTAGGTGTGGGTAAATTAAGACCAGCCAGCATAGATATTCAATCATTTGACCAAACCATTAAACACCCGGTTGGAATAGCCAACAATTTACTTGTTAAAGTGGGAAGTTTTGAAATGACCCGTTCATATACATTATAAACGATTCACAATAGTTTATTACATCGCGAGGTATTTTACCTCTATATGATACATTTTACAAACATTGCATTCGTTTTTAAAAGACAAACTTCCTTTACATCGAAAATTCACAGGCATGCATACCATTTCATAATATCTACTATCCAACTATAAATTGACTTAATAATAATCTTTGATGAACTCAATGACTCGAATGCAACGTTCTTCGAAATATGCCATGAAAGACTCCAAGTAATATCTTTAAAATGAGCAAATGAACGGCGAAAGATTTCTTTAATACCTGAGAATAAACATGCTTTAAAGTGTCAACCAAAAGGTTAGTGAGTTCATTAGTTTATCATAATCATTCATTTCCATCATTTTAATAGACCACAAGAATTTCATTTCCAGCTCTCATAAGTATACGTCCCATGCATAGAGACAAAAATCATTCATATGGTGAACACCTGGTAACCGACATTAACAAGATGAATATAAGAATATCCCCTATCATTCCGGGAAATCCTTCGGACATGATAAAAACGAATTCGAAGTACTAAAGCATCCGGTACTTTGGATGGGGTTCGTTAGTCCCAATAGATCTATCTTTAGGATTTACGTCAATTAGTAGATCGGTTTACTAATTCTTAGGTTACCAAGCAAAAGGGGCATATTCGGCTTAGATCATTCACCCATATAATGTAGTTTCAATTACTTGTGTCTATTTCGTAAAACACTTATAAAACTGCATGTATTCTCATCCCAAAATATTAGATTTTAAAAGTGGGACTATAACTCACAATATTGTATTTTGTAGTAAAAATACATATGACGACATTGAACAAGTGCAGGGTTGGCCTCGGATTCACGAACCTATATCGGTTATATATATTAAAACACTTTAATCACAATCAAACAAGTTTATATATTAATAATTTTAAAAAAATTTATGTCATGTTAATAAATAGTTTAATTGTAACTATTTTATATATATTATATATTAAATTTTTATTAAAGTATTTTAATGTATATTATTTATTACAAATATTATATAATGTTCTATAGTTAATATTTACCTATATGATTATATATACCCAAAAATATATTTATATATGCTATGTAAATTAATAAATGTTAGATAATCATAATAACATTTTAATGAAAATTGCATGTAATATTAATATAGTCATGATACATGTAGTAAAAATATATTTTTATATAAGTATCTTTTGTTTGTTAAAATAATAATTATAATAATACTAAAATAATGATAATACTAATAATAAAATGTTATATGTTAATACCTATAATAATAATAATAATAATAATAATAATAATAATAATAATAATAATAATAATAATAATAATAATAATAATAATAATAATAATAATAATAATAAGATGATAATATTAATAAAATGAATGGATAAGTAACTACCTCAAAGGAGTAGTCCTAAAAAAATTGCCCAAGTCCGGCTTTGAACCCGCGACCTCCCGCTAACCCGATAACAGTCTTAACCATCCCTCTATTCGTGTACTTCTGAAGTTATTATTACAGTAAATATATTTAACTCGGATTTTGTTGCCTTCTTTTTAATCATCAAGATTTTTCATTACCATTATCCTTGATCCATTTTCATTCTAACTTAATCACGTATCATACTCATAATCAATATTAATCTTATTACCTAATCATCTTAATCGATCATCATTCGTCCTCTGTCCTCACCATTTCATTATCATCATCATCATCTTAATGCATCGACCTCATCATTAACATTACATATGATCATCGTCATTATCGTAATCATCATCCTCTTGCTTACCCATCATCATTATCATCACATACTTCATTCATGATTTCACCATAATCATAACAACATCATCACATAATTATATCATCATATCATTTATCACGAATGATCATCATTATCTTAACTATATCATAAACTAAATCATCATCAATTTCCATCTTAATCATCATATACTAATCTTCTATATCATAATCATAATCATAACATCGTGATCATCTTTCTACATGTCATCGATCATAATCATCATTTCTATCAACCTCACCATCATCATCTTAATGTTATTATCTGTTTGATAAAAAAAAAGCAGCACTACGTAGACTAGCAAGGATAATAGTTGGTGGGCTTTCTTCTAGCCCAATAGCAGCCCAAGAAGGTATTGGATCTCAGTCCAAGGATGAAACACCATGGCCCAACAAATAAACTTTGTGTTCTCGACTCAATTCTGGAACCGAAAACAAGAACAAACAAGATCCTTTTTTTTATACAATGCCACTACAATATGTCGGCCTCCTTTTATAAATCACATGTGGACTTTTACGGTTTGGCCCTGCAAATAATTAGAGAAATAAAGCAATCGTAACTTACTTCCAAGTGAGTTTATCGTTTGTAAATAGAAAATAAAAGTTAACTGCAGTTGGTGATGGTTCGATGATGATGGTTGTTGGTTGCAGGTGAGCGACGTTGATGGAGTTAGATGATCAATGGAATTTAAAACGGAACAATTGAGCTGCAATAGTAGAAACAAGTCACTGTAGCGGCATTAAAATAGGAACGATTATAGTAGTCGTTTGCCAGTGATGGTGGTGATTTGTGGTGAAACAACCGTAGCACAGAAACAACGATATTGCAGCAACAGGAGCAGTAGTATACGCAGGTTTATGATGAATTGTGATGGTGAATACGGTCGACAGAAGGTAAGGAGAAAGAAGGGTGAAGTAGGTTTAGTGATGGTTTCATTCAAATAGAAGAAAAGATGGTTCGAATGGGTTTTGATTTGTAACCAGGGTTGAAACAGAAAACGTTATGGTGGTGGTGACTTGGTGGTTTATGGTTGTGGATCATGGTTATGATCTGATGGTGATGTAGAGTTGTTTGAGGGTGGTGCTGGTTGTCGTGAACCGAAACAGAAGTTTGAGCAAGAGATGATTACGGCTGGGGTGTGTTTGTTGATAGAAAACAATGGTCTACCGGAGTTTAAGAGATGATGACAGGTTCACTCATATTTGTATGTGCTCATAGTAGTCGAGATAAAAGGTGTGGCTTGTTCACATGTAGGTGGACACAAATATGCAGGAAACTTGATAATTTATAGTGTTCAAGACAATAAAGTTTGTGGTGGTGTTAATGGGTTATGAGCGTTTACCAGGATGAAGAATATATGTATACACCCATACTTATCAATTATCTTTAACTATAACAATAAAATAATAATATCCTAAATCAAGTGGAACAAGTTTTTGGAATACGACCAGAATTAGAAAGGAAATGAGTGTCAGAAAAGATGAAGATATTTAACTAAAGGTAGATGGTGATAGATATGGATAGGTAACAGAAAAAGATAATGGTGTTTGTCTCTTATATTTGTTGATCGAATTTTATGGTGTTAGTGGGAGACTAGCACATGGGACAAATTGTGGACAAAACAATAGTCTCACGCCAGTTCACATTCAATACAATTTCCAGTGTTTTAAGCATACAATATTCAAATTAGATAGATAGATGTATATAATATAGTATTAAATATAATACTATATATTATATACTCTTAATAAAAGAAACGTGTGAAGTGAATTGAAATGAAATAGAAATTGCATTTTTTCAAAGAAAGTACAGTACATCACTTTATAATTTGATGTGGTGGGTGTGTGTTGCTTCGCATATGCATACGTATATAGAGAAAGAAAAAGAGTAAGAGAAATATATAATAATATAATTTGTAAGTTAATTAAACGTGCAAAAATAGTGTTCAAACTAGTGAAGCATCCACCTTATAAAAATATCCTACCAACAGTTTCAATTAGATATTATATCGTGTCCATTGCTAAACAGTTAATACATAAAAGTTTTCCTAAAAATGCCCCTTTTTTAAAAATTAAGTCCATTTATTTATTTTGGTCATTATGGTATAAAATTCAATCATTAATTTGATAAATAAAAGTTACATCAACTGTCCCTCTCATTTATGAGTGAAATATAAAAAGTGTTAAAATTAAATAATTAGATCCTAAATATACTTTTAATAAGCCTATAACTCATATATCTCATTTTCAGATCACCTTTTATTTTAAAATTACATAACTTCGAATTTAACTTGCTTAATATCAATCGGAACATCAACGAGTATTACAAGCATTTAATATTTAGTTTTAATATACATTATTTATATATAGACATATATTTTAAATAATAATTATTATAATATCCTATCTTTATTTTATTAATTTTTAATAACAACAAAATATAATACTTCAAATTATATTTCGAATTATTATTTATATATACATACACACATATCTATTTATACTTAATTGTTTCGTGAATCGTCGAGAGCAGTCGAAGGTCAAATGAATATATGAACATCGTTTCAAAATTTTCTAGACTCAACATTACATACTTTGCTTATAGAGTCGGATACATATAAAGATTAAGTTTAAATTTGGTCGGAAATTCCCGGGTCGTCACAGTACCTACCCGTTAAAGAAATTTTATCCCGAAATTTGAGTGAGGTGGTCATGGCTGACAATAGAAATGTTTTCATGATAAATATGAGTTGAAGAATAGAGTTTTATCATCATTGAGTAATACAGATAAAACAATTCGATTATTCGAAGCGTATGAGTGAAGTTATCACAAAAGAGTGAATTGAATTAAGTAGAGGTTCGACTTAACTTTTGACGTAGTCATAGTTGATTTCTGGAATGCAAGGGATTTACAGAAAATCTTCAAAATCTACAAGATATGGTTCTTCGGTGAATAAGGAAATTAGAATCTCTATAGTTAAATACGGTGATCTGCCTCGATTACTCTGTCTGATATTTCCATTATAAATTAAACTCTTCCATTCCATTATTTTCACCATTCCTATACTTTCTTTCTTAGTTTCATACATCCAAAAGATTGTGAAAATGCTTAATCCCCTTCTAATCCTTGATATTTTTCTAATTAGCATTCTGTCATCCTTTTTTTCAATCTTCCACCAGAAAAATCTCTTTACTTCTACTATTACCTTGGGGTGATACTATTCATAATTATACCGTGTCTTTATATTACTATTCTTATTATTATCCATGGTTTGTGACCTCCGTGTTGTTATTGGGCTTTATATTTTCTCTTATATTTTAGAGCTCTTTGCCTTTTTATTCTCTTCTCGACCTCTAGTAAAGCGAGTAACGGTCCAGAATTCGTAAGTATGGAATTTCGAATGAACTTAATGTTCTAAACAAGAAAGAACGTAATCGCATGATCTTGATGTGTTTGATTACCAGAATTTCGGAGAAAAGATAGAATTATCAGGAAATTATGTTCTTGATATGTTTATAGATTAGATAAAATGTAAGAGTCGTGTAACATGGCACATGATGACGTTATAGTCTGTGAATCATCATGTTTCATTAGAAACTCAGAATGACTTACTGTAATATAATTACGTTGATCAAGTGTCATTATATTATACTAACTCATGCATCAGTTCCCAACATTACTTCAATAACATTCATATTTTAAGCTCAAAAGTTTACAGAATATAGAAACTAACAGTTTCTATATTATGTAACACTGATAGCATGAAGAGATTAATAATTTCAGATAAGAATACTTATGAAAATATCTTCAGAAATATGGACGATATTTATAATGAAAGATATGATGATATCTTAGAATTTCTAATATTGAAGGATGGTGAATAAAATTTGTCCGCAAGAGTTTGGAGTCAGAAGCAAGGTATTCGCTAAAGATTTCATCAGAAACAGAATCATCAGGATTCTTAATGTACCAGTTTAGTCCTTGTAATTTGTTCAGAGACTCCTTCGTAGTTTGCTCATTCAGTTTTTCAGTTTCAAACTTTTTCTGAGCTTTGCCAACATACAATTCTTTATCATCAACTTTTGGCTGTTGAGTTCGTTTATAGTTTTTGTTGCTTAATTAAACTTTTCAAAATTCAGAGCATTAATTCGCAGACTGGGTGCTTTTCAGAATTTCAGAATGGAAGATCATAGTTCTAAGAGATAAATATTATATGGATACATATAACTGTTGATGTGGAAACGTTGCGAGACTCACAATACAGATTTGCTGATTCCCGGTAATTGGTATGGCAATTCTTGTTACAAGATGCGGATGAGTACATGATGAAACTTCAATAGATAAATATAGTGATTTGTTGGAGAGATTTAAGCCAAGGAGCAACGAGATTGCTGGTACGTCTGCTGGTAATATGATGGAATATAAAAGGTTCCCCGACAACAATATAAGAGCACGCATATATATCAAGGTTATAATAAGGTTGTTTAGAATGAAAAGTCGAAGTTGACTTGTTGGAGCTGTGACAAAACTGGCTATCTCGAACAGGAATTGCAAAGTTATTTTCGGTAATGATAACGTTAAAGGAATTAACATAGCTTTTTGTTAAATGTTTACTCAGTTTCTGAGTGTTTTCAGGTGCATAACTGTATGCATAAATCTTTTCTTCCGTATATGAAGTGCGGTTGATTCATCCTCCCGATTGAGGTGTTTTCAAGAATAATGAAAGGTTTGAATCGCAGATTGTAATCATCAAAATACAAATGAAGTTGAGTTTGAAATCAAGTGGCAAACTTGAAGAATTGTTTAGTTTCATATGTTATAGTAAATATTTTAATTCATTTTAATTGTCCAATGTTGGTAGTTCATAGTTAATAGTCCACAGTTAGCAGTTCAATAATTTAATATATAATATTCGAATTAATTAATATGTGTCGTAACCCGTGTACATGTCTCAGACTCGATCACAACTCAAAGTATATATATTATTGTAGAATCAACCTCAACCCTGTATAGCTAACTCCAGCATTACTGCATATAGAGTGTCTATGGTTATTCCAAATAATATATATAGATGCATCGATATGATATGTCAAAACCTTATATACGTGTCCCGATATTTAAAGTGCGTAAAATAAATAACAGAAATTAAATGACGAAAAATAAAGTGCGTAAAGTAAATAACAGAAATTAAATGACGATAAATAAAATTGCGATAATTAAATTGCAATAAATAAACTGCGATAAATAAAATCTAATCAGTTAGCTAGGAACAGTTAGCTGGAAACAGTTAGCATGGATTCTTAACAAAATTTTTCATAGTTAATTTGTTTGTTTCTATCAAATTTTTATTTCGTCAAATGTGTTCTTCATTATGCCACTTGTTGAATTCTGATAGGTCAAAATCCAAACATGAAATTGAATGAAAATGGTTATTATGCGGTGAACAGATTCGTATATCTGTGGATGTAAGTAGGATAGT
Organism: Rutidosis leptorrhynchoides; assembly: GCF_046630445.1. NCBI lineage: Eukaryota > Viridiplantae > Streptophyta > Magnoliopsida > Asterales > Asteraceae > Rutidosis > Rutidosis leptorrhynchoides. The sequence goes on along the minus strand of NC_092342.1, from coordinate 164,084,415 downwards.
AAATGACTGTTGAATCAGATTGGAAGAATGTACAGTGTAACTTATTAATGTGAAATCTAAATATTCCTCGGGTATTACCTACCCGTTAAAATATTTTCACCATTAACACTTTGTACAAAAGAATTTTTAATTACAATCTTTATGAAAACATATGTACATATATATTTTCTTCAGATGTAATCACGGATTTATGAGTTAATATGATATTAATCTCATCTGATTTTCAGTTAGAACTAGAATGAATAATCTCCAAAACTTTAGAGATTACATAATCGCCATGTCGAACGAGGATAGATGATGTAGAACGATACGTAGAAAGAAGATCATGCTTGGGGTACCGACTATGAGTTTGAGGCGTGTAGTGTTGAGGCTTGTGCTGTGGATTTTGTTGTTGGTGGTACTGGTGTTGCCGGTGCTGTTGTTGAAGCTGGTAGGTTTTGCACCACGTTTTCCAAATTGATTACTCGAGCGCGAAGCTCGTTGAGTTCTTCCATTATTCCGTGATGATTGTCGGTCGAAACGAGCAGCTGAATAAGGTTTAGAATTTTGGATAGAATATAATCGTGACGAACTACCCTGAAAATGAGGCAGAAAATGGTGTTTCGGATACGTTCGTTGGTAAGTGCTTCAGGTTCCTCGCCAAGAGGGCAATGTGGTGGATGGAAGGGATCACCTTCTTCTTTTCTCCATTGATTAAGTCAACTACGAACCCATCAGATGAATTGGGGATGGCTGATTTGGTTGATTCATTCTGGTGATGCTGCTTTTAGAGCTCGAGTGAAACTCCATATCGGAATAGCTGTCGGAATAACTAACGGAATAGCTATCGGAATCTGAGGACACGAACTGGTTGAGGGATTCATGTCGTACGATCATATGAAGGATTTTTGATAAGAAATAGATCATAGGATGTATATTATTATCCTTCAATACATAATTTACATATGCATATATAATACTAAAATTCCATAAGTTACGGAGGAATCTACGGAATCTGTCAGGCAAAGGTAACAATAACAGATACGCTATGATATGAATTTTGTCTATACACTATTCATGCAATTAATGCAGTAAGATGTGTCTAGACTAAGAGTGATAAGTAAGTGATTCCCTAAGAATGATAAGCAGGTAATTTTTGACACGAAATGATAAGCAAAACTTTTGACATGCAGACACGGTCGAAGTCCAGACCCACTAATTCATCTAAACAACTATCAGTTAGACACAATAATGCAAGACCTGGTTCGCTAAGAACACCGCTCTGATACCAACTGAAAGGACCCGTTCATATACATTATAAATGATTCACAATAGTTGATTACATCGCGAGGTACTTGACCTCTATATGATACATTTTACAAACATTGCATTCATTTTTTTTTAAAGACAAACTTTCATTTCATCGAAAGTTGATGGCATGCATACCATTCCATAATATATCCAACTATAATTGACTTAATAGTAAACTTGATGAACTCAACGACTCAAATGCAACGTCCTTTGAAATATGTCATGAATGACTCCAAGTAATATCTCTAAAATGAGCAAATGCACAGCGGAAGATTCCTTTAATACCTGAGAATAAACATGCTTTCAAGTGTCAACCAAAAGGTTGGTGAGTTCATTAGTTTATTATAAATATTCATTTTCATCATTTTAATAGACCACAAGATTTTCATATTTCATAAACATCATTCTCATATCAGGCATTTCGCAAACTACATAGAGTAAAAAATCATTCATATGGTGAACACCTGGTAACCGACATTAACAAGATGCATATAGAATATCCCCATCATTCCGGGACACCCATCGGACATGATAAAATCGAAATAATAAAGCTTTCCAAATTCCAGAATGGGGGTTGTTAGTTCCCGTAGATCTACCTTTAGGATTCGCGTCAATTAGGGGCCAGTTCCCTAATTCTTAGGCTACCAAGCTAAAAGGGGCATATTCGATTTCGATAATTCAATCATAGAATGTAGTTTCGATTACTTGTGTCTATTTCATAAAACAGTTATAAAAGCAGCGCATGTATTCTCAGTCCCAAAAATATATATTGCAAAAGCATTTAAAAAGGGAGCAAATGAAACTCACTATGATGTATTTTGTAGTAAAAATAAATATGACGATATTGAACAAGTGTAGGGTTGACCTCGGATTCACGAACCTATATCATTTGTATATTCATTAATACATATAACCGTACTCGAACAATTTCATATACTATATCTTTATATATTATTTATTTAATTTGTATATATATATATATATTTGAAAATGATTATTACTTATATAGTTATATATATTTATGTTGTATATATATTTAAAATGATTAATATATATATATATATATATATATATATATATATATATATATATATATATATATATATATATATATATGGTTAGTATTATATCTAAAATTCATTAGTTTGTTATAATTAAGTATTTATGTAAATAATGTTAATATGTTGTATATATCGGTATATAAACTATTAATACCATTATAATATATATGTTAGGTCAAAATATTTATCTGTAACAAAAATGATAGTTTTGAAAATAATGATTTACTAATAATAATAACTTTCTTGATAATGATAATACTAATAATAATAACAATATTGTAAAAAAATACTTATGTTAATAATAGTAGTAATATTAATAAAAAAAATGATATTAATACTAATATTAGTGAAAATAATTATAACTTGTATTACTTTTATAATAATAATAATAATAATAATAATAACAATCCTAATCATAATCATAATAATAGCACTAAAATGATAAGTTAGTAATAATAATAATAATAATAATAATCATAGTTGTGTCTATAATCATAATACTAATAATAAATGATAACATAAGTAATGATTTTATTATTAATACTTTTATTGATAATAACAATAATAATACTAACAATTTATAAAATGATACTAATAATAATATTTATAATGATAAATTATATTATGTTCATAATAATGATGATAATAATAATAATAATAATAATAATAATAATAATAATAATAATAATAATAATAATAATAATAATAATAATAATAATAATAATAATAATAATAATAATAATAATAATAATAATAATAATAATAATAATAATAATAATAATAATAATAATAATAATAAAAGTAACAATAAAAAAAAGACTACCTCAATCAAATGAGTTCCAAAAAGAAATAACAGTCCACGCCGGGAATTGAACCCGAGACCTCACGCATCCCCGACACCTCTCTTAACCATTTAACTGAACCTGATTTTCTGTTTTAATCTAACCTACTGAGTTATATAACCCGTTAAACTGTGTTCTTCTTCTTGAACTTTCAATCGACCAGAGAACTATATGAATTGTAATAAAATTGTAATTCGTTTGGTTTAAAAAAAATTATAACCGAAAGATGATTAACCTATATTATTTGTTTGAATTACTTGGAAACGAAATTAGAGAAAATATATAGCAGTAACAGACCTGCTATTTACAGTTCGTGAATAACCCCAACCCAAATCTTGATTTCGAATTCATGGCCGCTTCACACTATAATTATAGCATGAAAAGTGTTGTACATCATGATAAAAAAACTTTTTGAATCGTTAATTTCAACAGAAATAACTTTTAAAACTCTAATTTGATCTTAGACTGCTCAGTTGACTTTTTATGCAAAACGTTTGACTCGAAAATTCGCAATGAATAATAGGAATTAGAAGCTGCTACTTTACAAATTGTTTAAACAACAGATTCCTAATAAGACCACATTTATACATTTTAAAATTAAATTCGAATTTGAGCTTTGAATAAAAAGGTTATGAAGAACAGAGTAGTTATTTGTTTTCTTCAATTTTTCTCCTTTCAAATTCGATTTGCAGTTGGTATTTTATATTCTGTGATGGAGTACAAGACGTAACATTTAGATTCGTTTATTAAAGTGTGATATCAACTTATAACAACCTGGAGACAGGAAGTACGAGCAGTATGTATTAAATAAAAAAAATCAAAAAAAAAGTTAGCAGCTCTAACAGATTTTGTTTGGATATGGGCTGTGATCGACAATAAGAATCATTTAAAAGATATACAAACAAAATTAACAAAAATTCGATTGAAACTTGTAACTGACTGGTACGATTTTTATGGTTTTATTATTTATTTTTAATTACTTTTATTAACTAATAAATATATAGATACATGGATAATAAAATACTAATAATAATTATAATTATATAATTAAATATAATAATAATAGCTGTTAATAATCCTAACAACCTTAAAAAAATAATTATTAATGACACTCTTAAATATGATATTATTAATGATAAAGATAATAATTTGTATTATCTTTATAATAGTATTTATAATATTAATAATGATTTAATGATAATGGTAATTATAAAAATAATGAAACATAATAGTCTTAACAATAACTAAATTCATGATTTTTATTATTAGTTATAATAATATTGATATTAATATTAACTTTAATATTTATTTTAATAATATAACAACTACATTTTAATTTGTAATATCTTTATATATATATATATATATATATATATATATATATATATATATATATATATATATATATATATATATATATATTACCTATTATTAGTTATGTAATATTTAATAACTATCTAACATATATTGAATATTTAATTTATACTTTTTAATATATAATTTATTATATAATATGTGTTTGCATATTATTTTATACTATATATGCAAATGTGAAAATATTAATAAGTCTTATATGTTTACTTGAAATATTCTGTTATGTTATAACAGAAATAGATATTATAATTTCAACACATAATATTTATACTTTATATATTTTACAACATACATATAATAATAATTATGTATAGAAATCATATACATATATATATATATATATATATACATATATATATATATATATATATATATATATATATATATATATATATATATATATATATATATATATATATATATATATATTCACACTACTATATGTAATATTATGTTTTAAAAGTCTCAAAAACATTAATTATATTCTAAACTTAGAATTTATCATTTAATACTTTGTTACTGTTATTATTATATATATATATATATATATATATATATATATATATATATATATATATATATATATATATATATATATATATATATATATATTCATATTTAATCATAATCGACTGTTCGTGAATCGTCAGAATTAGTCAAAGGTCAAATGTATTTATGTAAACTTGTTCCAAAATTTCGAGACTCAACTTTACAGACTCTGCTTATCATGTCGAAATCATATATAGATTAAGTTTAAATTTGGTCGGAAATTTCCGGGTCGTCACACTATGTTTTCTTCATTATGCCACTTGTTGAATTCTGATAGGTCAAAATCCAAATATGAAATTGAATAAAAATGGTTATTCTGCGGTGAACGGATTCGTATTTCTGTGGTTGTAAGTAGGATAGTAAATGACTATTGAATCAGATTAGTAGAATGTACAGTGTAACTTATTAATGTGAAATCTAAATATTTTTAGGGTATTACCTACCCGTTAAAATATTTTCACCATTAACAGTTTGTACAAAAGAATTTTTAATTACAATCTTTATGAAAATATACTAACATATATATTTTCCTTAGATGTAATCATGGATTTAATGAGTCAATATAATATTAAACTCATTTAATTTACGGTTAGAACTAGAATACATAATCTCTAAAATATTAGAGATTACCAAATCGCCATGTAGAACGAAGATAAATGATGCAGAATGATATGTAGAACGAAAATAATCGATGTAGAACAAGATATAGAACGAAGAAAATTGATGTAGAACAAGATGTAGAACGAAGGTTATGCTCAAAGTATAGATTGTGATGTTGAGGCTTGTTATGTTTGTCATACCCCGTCCAAAATTTTCCTGGATGAACACTTCAACATATGGTACCATCGCGATGAACGGACCTCTATATGCCATGAACGACTACATGTAATATCTTTAAAATGAACAAATGCACAGCGGAAGGTTTCTTTCAGACCTGAGAATAAACATGTTTAAAAAGTGTCAACCAAAAGGTTGGTGAGTTCATAGGTTTATCATAAACAGTAAAATTCATCATTTTTGATAGACCACAAGATTGTAAATATAGTACACCTATCTAGTGTACAAAACCAGTTTTCATAATGCTTAGCAGAGTAGGTTCGTATCCTTTTCTCCCCCGTAGGTTGCCTCGCAATTTTTTTAAATAACCGTACACATATCTCGAGCACAAAAATAATACACATAACCTGTGTATAAAAATCATTCTCTCGATACATAACATTCATAACAATTGGTGGCAATTATCATATCCACATAATTCAATGGTGGCAATTATCATGTCCACATAATTCAATGGTGGCAATTATCATGTCCACATAATTCAATGGTGGCAATTATCATGTCCACATAATTCAATAATAATCCGCAGAACTTCTGTCTGCATAATAATTCATTCGAGGAATGTTTTACTTGTGTCTATCTCGTTAAACATTTATAAAAGCATTTCATGTATTCGCAGTTCAAAATATATTTCAAAAGCATTTAATAAAGCAGTTGTAAAAACAGCGCATGTATTCTCAGTCACAAAAATTTAAAGAGTAAAAGGGAATCAAATGAACTCACCATACTGTATTTTGTAGTAAAAATACATATAACATCATTAAACAAGTGTAAGGTTGGCCTCGGATTCACGAACCTAAATTATTTATATATTTTCATATGTTGGTCAATATTTGTCTAACAAATTAAGTCAAGTCATAGTGTACCACAATCCTAATGCTCGAGTCTAACAAATTGACTTTTGCATATTAGACTCGAGCATTAGGATTGTGGTACACTATGACTTGACTTAATATGTTAGACAAATATTGACCAACATATGAATATATAAATAATTTAGGTTCGTGAATCCGAGGCCAACCTTACACTTGTTCAATGATGTTATATGTATTTTTACTACAAAATACAGTATGGTGAGTTCATTTGATTCCCTTTTACTCTTTAAATTTGTGGGACTGAGAATACATGCGCTGTTTTTACAACTGCTTTATTAAATGCTTTTGAAATATATTTTGAACTGCGAATACATGAAATGCTTTTATAAATGTTTAACGAGATAGACACAAGCAAAACATTCCTCGAATGAATTATTATGCAGACAGAAGTTCTGCAGATTATTATTGAATTATGTGGACATGATAATTGCCACCATTGAATTATATGGACATGATAATTGCCACCATTGAATTATGTGAACATGATAATTGCCACCATTGAATTATGTGGACATGATAATTGCCACCAATTGATATGAATGTTATGTATCGAGAGAATAATTTTTATACACAGGTTATGTGTATTATTTTTGTGCCCGAGATATGTGTACGGTTATTTAAAAAAATCACGAGGCAACCTACGAGGGAGAAAAGGATACGAACCTACTCTGCTAAGCATTATGAAAACTTGTTTTGTACACGAGATAGGTGTACTGTATTTACAATCTTGTGGTCTATCAAAAATGATGAATTTTACTGTTTATGATAAACCTATGAACTCACCAACCTTTTGGTTGACACTTTTAAAACATGTTTATTCTCAGGTCTGAAAGAAACCTTCCGCTGTGCATTTGCTCATTTTAAAGATATTACATGTAGTCGTTCATGGCATATAGAGGTCCGTTCATCACGATGGTACCATATGTTGAAGTGTTCGTCCAGGAAAATTTTGGACGGGGTATGACATGTGGTATCAGAGCGGTGGTCTTAGCGAACCAGGTCTGAATTAGTGTGTCTAACAGGTAGTTGTTAGGATGCATTAGTGAGTCTGGACTTCGACCTAGTAGTTATTAGGTTACATTAATGAGTCTGGACTTGAACCTGGTCCGCATGTCAAAAGTTTTGCTTATCATTCTTGTCAAAAATTATCTTCTTACCATCTTTAGTCTAGACACATCTTACTGCATTGATTGCATGAATAGTGTATAGACAAAATTCATATCTTAGCGAATCTGCTAATTCATATCTTAACATATCTGTTACTGTAGACTTTATCTGACACATTTCTTTAATTCCCTTCGTAATCTACGAAATCTTCTGTACTATGTATAGGTATTCTATGTAATTAGAATATCATCCGATATCCGAAAATCATTTCATATTAAAAAATACTTTATTTAATTATATGCAATGGACTCACACTAGTTCAAGTCCCTCGGATTCCGATATGGAATCCCACTCCAGCTCCGAAAGCAGCATCAACAGAATGAATCAATCAAGCAGCCATCCCCAATTCATCTGATGAGTTCGTAGTCAACTAAATCAATGGAGACGAAAAGAAGGCGATCCTTTCCACCAACCAAATTCACCTTTTGGCGAAGAACCTGAAGCATTTACCGGCGAACCAATTCGAAACACCATTTTCACCCTCATTTCCCGAATACCTCGCCACGATTAATTCTATCTAAAATTCTAAACCTTATCCACTCGCTCGTTCCTACCGACAATCATCCCGGAGTAATAAGTCAACGAGCTTTGCACCCGAGTTGTAGTATTGAAAAATATAGTTCAAAATGTACCAGCTTCAGCAACATTACCGGCATCAACTGTACCACCAACAACAACATCCGCATCCCAAGCCTAAATTTCACAATCTGTCCCACAAACATCAACATCATACGCACCATAGATACCAAGGAGTACCAACAGCAATGAACGATGAAGTATTGATCCATAACTTCATTAATATTCTGCGAAGAATATGTGGTTCCTAATAGTTTTAGAGATTACTTATTCTAGCTCAAATCGAAAAACAAATGAGTCTAATATTATATTGACTCATTAAATCCATAATTACATCTGAAGAAAATATATATGTATATATATTTTCATAAAGATTGTGATTAAAAAATTCTTTCATACAAACTGTTAATGATGAAAATATTTTAACGGGTACGTAATGCCCGAGGAATATTTAAGATTTCACATTAATAAGTTACATTGTACATTCTTCAAATCTAATTCGACCGTCATTTCCTATCCTACTTACATCCACAGATAAATGAATCCGTTCACCACAGAATGACCATTTCCATTCAAATTTCATAGTTGGATTTTGACCTATCAGAATCCAACAAGTGGCATAATTAAGAAAACATTTGACGGAATAAAATTTGTTAGAAACAAACAAATTAACTATGCGAAATTTTGTTAAGAATCCACGCTAACAAAATCCTAGCTAGCTGTTCCTAGCTAACTGTGGACTAATCACCTGAGGACTACCAACAGTGGACAATTAAAATAAATTAAAATATTGATTATAACATATGAAACTAAATAATTTTTCAAGTTTTCCACTTAATTTTCATCTTACACCTCATTTGTATCTTGACGATTACAATCTGCGTTCAAACCTTTCGTGATTCTTGAAAACACCTCAATAGGGAGGATGAATCAACCGCACTTCATCTACGGAAGAAAAGATTTACGCATATAGTTATGCACCTGAAAAATTCTCGGAACTTGTATAAATGTTTAACACGTATCTGTGCTAGCTTCTTTGGCATTGTTATTTTCAAAAATAACAATGCAATTTCTTTTCAAATTAGCCAATTTTGTGATAGCTCCAGCAAATCAAGTTCAAGTTATTTATTCGAATAAACCCTATTATAAAGATTACCCCTTCATCATCGTTACCGGGGGACCGTTTATATTCCACCACATTAGCATTAATCTTACCTGCAACTTCACTACTCATTGACTTAAGTCTCTCCGAAGAATCATTATATTTGTTCACTAAAACCCTATCACATACTTATCCGCATCTTATAACACGAGTTGTCATATCAATTACCGAGAATTAGCAATCAGTATTTCGAATCTCGCAGCGTTTCTACATCAACAGTTATATGTACACATATAACATTTATCTCTTAGAATTATGATCTTACACTCTAAAATTTTGAAAAGCACCCAGTCTACAAATCAATACTCTAAATTCTGAAAAAGGTGAATACAGCAGCAAAAACTGTACAAGCTGAATACAGCAGCAAAAACTGTACATGACCTTAACCGTCGAAGGTATAAAGATAAAGAATAGTATATTAGCAAAGCTTAGAAAAGTTGGAACTGGAAACCGGATTGAGCAAACCATGAAAGAGACTCTGAACAAATTACAAGGACTAAACTTGTACATAAAGAATCTAGATGATTCTGTTTCTGATGAAATCTTTAGCGAATACCTTACTCCTTAACCACTCTAAATCATCGTGAATGAATTTCTTCATCACAATTTGATTCTGAAATCCTAAGATATCATCGTACCTTTCTTTATTAATATCCTCAATATTTCTGAAGATATCTTCATAAATATTCTCGTTCGATATCAATTATCTCTCTGCGCTATCCATATTATATCATAAAAGGAAACTGTTTTAGTTTCTATATTCTGCAAACCTTCGAATTTAAAATATGAATGTTTTTGAAGTAGTGTTGGAAACTGATGCATGAGTTAGTATAATATAATGACACTTGATCAACGTGATTATATTACAGTAATTTATGCTGAGTTTCTAATGGAATGTGATAATTCACAGTACCATCATCATGTGACATTTACACGACTCTTACATTCTACCCAATTTCCAAATATATTAAGAACATATCTTTTTGATAGTTCTATCTTTTTGGATATTCTGGTAATTTACCAAATCAAGATCGTGCCATTACGATTTTCTTCTTAGAACATTAACAATGTTCATTCCAAAATTCATATCTGTAAATTCTAGACCATTACAAGCAGTGCTTAATCACAAGAAGAGGAAACAAAAGAATGAAAACTCCAAACTAGAAATTGGAGTATATATCGCAGCAAATAGAAGAGAGCATTAATTGTGGATGACAATGATTATAGAAGACAGAAGTAGGGACATCGAAATATAAGGGAAGACATAAAACCCAACAACTACTCAGAAATTATAAATCGTATATGTCGATGCATATAGCAATATAAAGACACGGGAGAACTAGAAACACTATAAACCTAAGAGTATAGTAGAAGTAAATAGATTCTTCCGGCGATAGATGAAAGAGAAGAATGACAGATATGAAAGTTAATGTAGTGACCCGAACTTTTCCATGTTTATATATATATTAAATGAAATTGTTATTTACATGATTAAGTGTTTCCAACATATTAAGCAATCAAACTTGTTAAGACTTGATTAATTGAAATAGGTTTCATATAGACAATTGACCACCCAAGTTGACCGGTGATTCACGAACGTTAAAACTTGTAAAAACTATATGATGACATATATATGGTTATATATATAGTTAACATGATATTATGATAAGTAAACATATCATTAAGTATATTAATAATGAACTACATATGTAAAAACAAGACTACTAAATTAATGATTTTGAAACGAGACATATATGTAACGATTATCGTTGTAACGACATTTAATGTATATATATCATATTAAGAGATATTCGTAAATCATAATATCATGATAATATAATAATTTAAAATCTCATTTGATATTATAAACATTGGATTAACAACATTTAACAAGATCGTTAACCTAAAGGTTTCAAAACAACACTTACATGTAACGGCTAACGATGACTTAACGACTCAGTTAAAATGTATATACATGTAGTGTTTTAATATGTATTCATACACTTTTGAAAGACTTCAAGACACTTATCAAAATACTTCTACTTAACAAAAATTCTTACAATTATATCCTCATTCAGTTTCATCAACAATTCTACTCGTATGCATCCGTATTCGTACTCGTACAATACACAGCTTTTAGATGTATGTACTATTGGTATATACACTCCAATGATTAGCTCTTAGCAGCCCATGTGAGTCACCTAACACATGTGGGAACCATCATTTGGCAACTAGCATGAAATATCTCATAAAATTACAAAAATATGAGTAATCATTCATGACTTATTTACATGAAAACAAAATTACATATCCTTTATATCTAATCCATACACCAACGACCAAAAACACCTACAAACACTTTCATTCTTCAATTTTCTTCATCTAATTGATCTCTCTCAAGTTCTATCTTCAAGTTCTAAGTGTTCTTCATAAATTCCAAAAGTTCTAGTTTCATAAAATCAAGAATACTTTCAAGTTTGCTAGCTCACTTCCAATCTTGTAAGGTAATCATCCAACCTCAAGAAATCTTTGTTTCTTACAGTAGGTTATCATTCTAATACAAGATAATAATCATATTCAAACTTTGGTTCAATTTCTATAACTATAACAATCTTATTTCAAGTGATGATCTTACTTGAACTTGTTTTCGTGTCATGATTCTGCTTCAAGAACTTCGAGCCATCCAAGGATCCGTTGAAGCTAGATCCATTTTTCTATTTTCCAGTAGGTTTATCCAAGGAACTTAAGGTAGTAATGATGTTCATAACATCATTCGATTCATACATAAAAAGCTATCATATTCGAAGTGGTAAACTAGTAATCACTAGAACATAGTTTAGTTAATTCTAAACTTGTTCGCAAATAAAGTTAATCCTTCTAACTACACTTTTAAAATCAACTATACATATGATCTATATCTATATGATATGTTAACTTAATGATTTAAAACCCGGAAACACGATAAACACCATAAAACCGGATTTACGCCGTTGTAGTTACAACCGGGGGCTGTTTTGGTTTGGATAATTAAAACTATGAAAAACTTTGATTTAAAAGCTATAATTCTGGGAAAATGATTTTTCTTATGAACATGAAACCATATCCAAAAATCATGGTTAAACTCAAAGTGAAAGTATGTTTTTCAAAACAGTCATCAAGATGTCGTTCTTTCGACGGAAATGACTACCTCTTTCAAAAACGACTTGTAACTTGTATTTATGACTATAAACCTATACCTTTTCTGTTTAGTTTCATAAAGTCAAGTTCAATACGAAACCGTGGCCACTTAAATCACTCAAAACGGATTAGAAACGAATAAATGGCGAGCAAAACAAAATTGGTAAAAACTACTCATTTTAGCTACGTGAAAATTGGTAACAAATCTATTCCAACCATAACTTAATCAACTTGCATTGTATATTATGTAATCTTGAGATACCATAGACACGTATACAATGTTTCGACCTATCATGTCGACACATCTATATATATTTCGGAACAACCATAGACACTCTATATGTGAATGTTGGAGTTAGCTATACAGGGTTGAGGTTGATTCCAAAATATATATAGTTTGAGTTGTGATCAATACTGAGATACGTATACACTGGGTCGTGGATTGATTCAAGATAATATTTATCGATTTATTTCTGTACATCTAACCGTGTACAACTAGTTGTAGGTTACTAACGAGGATAGCTGACTTAATAAACTTAAAACATCAAAATGAATTAAAAGTTTTGTAAATATATTTTGAACATACTTTGATATATATGTATATATTGTTATAGGTTTGTGAATCAACCAGTGGCCAAGTCTTACTTCCCGACGAAGTAAAAATCTGTGAAAGTGAGTTATAGTCCCACTTTTAAAATCTAATATTTTTGGGATGAGAATACATGTAGGTTTTATAAATGATTTACAAAATAGACACAAGTACGTGAAACTACATTCTATGGTTGAATTATCGAAATCGAATATGCCCCTTTTTATTAAGTCTGGTAATCTAAGAATTAGGGAACAGACACCCTAATTGACGCGAATCCTAAAGATAGATCTATTGGGCCTAACAAACCCCATCCAAAGTACCGGATGCTTTAGTACTTCGAATTTTATATCATATCCGAAGGGTGTCCCGGAATGATGGGGATATTCTTATATATGCATCTTGTTAATGTCGGTTACCAGGTGTTCATCATATGAATGATTTTTATCTCTATGTATGGGATGTATATTGAAATATGAAATCTTGTGGTCTATTGTTATGATTTGATATATATAGGTTAAACCTATAACTCACCAACATTTTTTTATCGTTTAAAGCATGTTTATTTTCAGGTGAATACTAAGAGCTTCCGCTGTTGCATACTAAAATAAGGACAAGAATTGGAGTCCATGTTTGTATGATACTGTGTAAAAACTGCATTCAAGAAACTGATTTCGATGTAACATATTTGTATTGTAAACCATTATGTAATGGTCGTGTGTAAACAGGATATTTTAGATTATCATTATTTGATAATCTACGTAAAGCTTTTTAAACCTTTATTTATGAAATAAAGGTTATGGTTTGTTTTAAAAATGAATGCAGTCTTTGAAAAACGTTTCATATAGAGGTCAAAACCTCGCAATGAAATCAATTAATATGGAACGTTTTTAATCAATAAGAACGGGACATTTCAGTTGGTATCCGAGCGTTGGTCTTAGAGAACCAGAAAATTTGCATTAGTGTGTTTTATCGAGTTTGTTAGGATGCATTAGTGAGTCTGGACTTCGACCGTGTTTTCTTTAAAAATGATTGCTTAACATTTTTGTTGGAAACTATATATTATTAACATGTATATATTATGTGATATATTAATCTCTTAACATGTTTGATATTGTGTGATAGATGTCTACCTCTAGCACAAATCCTATTGACTCACCTAATAATAACGAAGAGTCGAATATATATTGGACTGATTCACAAGTTCCCGAAGAAGAACCGGAGGAAGAATCAGAACCTGAAGAAGAATCAGAACCGGAAGAGGAGGAACCGGAGGAGGAAATAGAACCGGTGGGGGAAATAATAAAACGGTTAAGTAAAAGAAAATCCTCAACCAACCGACCAAGGTTAATTATGGTCAATGGTGTTTCCGCCAAGGAAGCAAAATATTGGGAGGATTACCAATTCTCCGATGAATCGGATTCCGACGAGAATTCCGATGATGTTATAGAAATTACCGCAACTGAATTTAAAAAGGCAAAAGAAAATAATAAGGGAAAGGGCATAAAAATAGCGAAATCTAATTCCAACCCCGATGAACTTTATATGTATCGTCAACCCCCGAAGCCCTTAAGTTGTAACAATGACCCGAAAACCTCTAAACCACCAGGTTTTTCTAAACCGTTGTGGAAAATGACAGCTCGTATTAGGGGAACATCATATATCCCTAAAAACTTGGCAAAACGAACCAAAACCGAAGAAGAAGAAACGAGCGAGTCGGAATAAGATAGTTGTATTCGTGTGGTGTAATATATGTAATATAGTGTGCATATGCTTTATGATATATGTAAAAATTGCTTGTATTAATAAGTATTTTTTTTATGAATCTAACTCTTGTCTATTTTACAGTATAAAAACACAAAATGGATAGACAACCCAATATTTTAAGAGACCTACCCGGAGACATGATTGATGAAATCTTGTCTAGAGTCGGTCAGAATTCTTCAGCACAACTATTTACGGCGAAATCAGTTTGTAAGACATTCGAAGAACGTTCCAAGAATGCCTTGGTTTATAAGAGACTTTTTTTTGAAAGATGGGGGATATCACATTGGGAAACCCATAAGTTACGATGTGTTTACTTTGACGCATATATTGCGGGGAACCCAAGTGCTATTTTACGCAACGGGTTAAGAAATTATTTTGACTCAATATATCCGAATATAGGACTTCGTGATTTAGAAAAAGCGGCTAACATGCAACATAAAAAAGCATGTTATGCTTACGGGTTAGTAATGTTCGCTTCTCACCAAAGTGAGAACAAGAACATCGGGCTACAACTATTAAACAAAACGTTCCCACAAGTGACGGAGTCGGTAATTGGGGTAAGAAATGAGGTTTTTAGGTTATTACAAGACTGTTGGTCATTACCCTCGTCCGTTTGATGACGTTACAACACGCCGTATTATCAACGGCCATAACGTTTATGTTCCACAAGACCAAGGATGGGAAGTAGACCTAGTAAAACCAGAATGCATGACTTGTTTCTGGACGTATGAATTACGTGTCTTTATTGCCTTTGCTGAACGACTTGTGTACTAGCTAGAATTATCTTGACAACCATCTTGTATCAAATTTATTGTGTGCTATATTTCATGCTATATGTAAAATAAGCGGTATTGTAAGTTTGTAAAATATTGTGTAAAAGTTTGAACGCGAAATATTATTATAATCAGTTTTTCATATAGAATTGTAGTAGTTGAATTGTATATTAGCTACTAAGTATGAACTTAACGGGTAGGTACTACCCGAATTTAAACTTATAAAATGCTAATATGAAGAAAAAGCTTTTATAAATGAGTTCATATTATGCTACGAAATACTATTAACTACTCTTAATATTCTGTATGATTAACTTGTTCCATTTGACTATTTTGAAGGAAATGGCAACGACTACTCGACACACCGTGAATATGAATGAAGAGGAATTCCGTACTTTTCTAGCTTCAAACATAGCCGCAGTACAGGCTGCGCTACATACCAACAATAAACTTAGATCTAGCAGTACAGGAAATCATGTAGGATGCACCTACAAAGAATTCACTGCCTACAAACCTTTGAAATTTGATGGAACCGAAGGACCGATCGGATTGAAACGGTGGACCGAGAAGGTCGAATCGGTGTTTGCCATAAGTAAGTGTACTGAAGAGGACAAAGTGAAGTATGCTACGCATACCTTCACAGGTTCTGCGTTAACATGGTGGAATACCTATCTAGAGCAAGTGGGACAAGATGATGCTTACGCACTACCGTGGTCAGCATTCAAGCACTTGATGAACGAGAAGTACCGTCCCAGAACTGAGGTCAATAAGCTCAAGACATAACTTAGAGGGTTACGAACCCAAGGATTTGATATTACCACGTACGAAAGACGATTCACAGAATTATGCCTATTGTGTCCGGGAGAGTTTGAAGATGAGGAAGAGAAGATCGACGCGTTTGTGAAAGGATTACCGGAAAGAATCCAAGAAGATATAAGTTCACACGAGCCCGCCTCCATACAACAGGCATGTAGAATGGCTCACAAACTAGTGAACCAGATTGAAGAAAGAATTAAAGAACAGACTGCTGAAGAGGCCAATGTGAAGCAAGTCAAAAGAAAGTGGGAGGAAAACGATGATAAGAATCACCAATACAACAACAACAGCAATTACAACAATAATCGCAACAACTATCCCAACAATCGCAACATCAATCGCAACTACAATAAACGGCCCAACAACGACAACAACAACAACAACAACAACAACAACAACAATAACAACAACTACAACAATCATCCCAACAACAATAACAACCGCAACAACAACAACAATCAGAAGCAGCTATGCCAAAGGTGTGAAAAGTATCACTCGGGGTTTTGCACCAAATTTTGCAACAAGTGTAAAAGAAATGGTCATAGCGCGGCAAAGTGTGAGGTCTACGGACCAGGGGATAACAGAACGAAAGGAACAAATGGTGTCGGAACGAGTAATGGCAGAGCAAGTAGCATCGGAGCAAGTTATGCCAATGTAGTTTGTTATAAATGTGGAAAACCGGGCCATATTATTAGAAATTGGCCGAACCAGGAGAACACGAATGGACAAGGCCGCGGAGGAGTTTTCAATATTAATGCGGCAGAGGAAGACCCGGAGCTTGTTACGGGTACGTTTCTTATTGACAATAAATCTGCTAACGTTTTATTTGATTCGGGTGCGGATAGAAGCTATATGAGTAGAGATTTTTGTGCTAAATTAAGTTGTCCATTGACGCCTTTGGATAGTAAATTTTTACTCGAATTAGCAAATGGTAAATTAATTTCAGCAGATAATATATGCCGGAATCGAGAAATTAAACTGAGTAGCGAAATATTTAAGATTGACTTGATACCTGTAGAGTTAGGGAGTTTTGATGTGATAATCGGTATGGACTGGTTGAAAGAAGTGAAAGCAGAGATCGTATGTTACAAAAATACAATTCGCATTATACGAGAAAAAGAAAAACCCTTAATGGTGTACGGAGAAAGGGCAACACGAAGCTACATCTTATTAGTAATTTGAAGGCACAAAAACTAATAAGAAAAGGTTGCTATGCTGTTCTAGCACACGTCGAGAAAGTACAAACTGAAGAAAAGAGCATCAATGATGTTCCCGTCGCAAAAAAATTTCCCGATGTATTTCCGAAAGAATTACCGGGATTAACCCCACATCGATCCGTTGAATTTTAAATAGATCTTGTACCAGGAGCTGCACCAATAGCTCGTTCTCCTTATAGACTCGCACCCAGCGAGATGAAAGAACTACAAAGCCAACTGCAAGAACTATTAGAACGTGATTTCATTCGACCAAGCACATCACCATGGGGAGCTCCTGTTTTGTTTGTCAAGAAGAAGGATGGTACATTTAGGTTGTGTATTGACTACAGAGAGTTGAACAAACTTACCATCAAAAACCGTTATCCACTGCCGAGAATTGACGACTTATTTGATCAACTACAAGGCTCGTCGGTTTATTCGAAGATCGATTTACGTTCTGGATATCATCAAATGCGAGTAAAGGAGGATGATATTCCAAAAACTGATTTTAGGACGCGTTATGGTCATTACGAGTTTATGGTTATGTCGTTTGGATTGACTAACGCACCAGCTGTGTTCATGGACCTTATGAACTGAGTGTGTGGGCCATATCTTGACAAGTTTGTCATTGTTTTCATCGATGACATACTTATTTATTCAAAGAATGATCAAGAGCATGAAGAACATTTGAGAAAAGTGCTAGAAGTATTGAGGAAAGAAAAATTGTACGCTAAGTTTTCAAAGTGTGCATTTTGGTTGGAAGAAGTTCAATTCCTCGGTCACATAGTGAACAAAGAAGGTATCCAGGTAGACCCGGCAAAGATCGAAACCGTTGAAAGTGGGAAACCCCGAAAACTCCGAAACACATACGCCAGTTTTTAGGACTAGCTGGTTACTACAGAAGATTCATCCAAGACTTTTCCAGAATAGCAAAACCCTTGACTGCATTAACGCATAAAGGGAAGAAATTTGAATGGAAGGATAAACAAGAGAAAGCGTTCCAGTTATTGAAGAAAAATCTAACTGCGGCACCTATATTGTCATTGCCTGAAGGGAATGATGATTTTGTGATTTATTGTGACGCATCAAAGCAAGGTCTCGGTTGTGTATTAATGCAACGAACAAAGGTGATTGCTTATGCGTATAGACAATTGAAGATTCACGAACAAAATTATACGACGCATGATTTGGAATTAGGCGCGGTTATTTTTGCATTAAAGACTTGGAGGCACTACTTATATGGGGTCAAAAGTATTATATATACCGACCACAAAAGTCTTCAACATATATTTAATCAGAAACAATTGAATATGAGGCAGCGTAGGTGGATTGAATTATTGAATGATTACGACTTTGAGATTCGTTATCACCCGGGGAAGGAAAATGTGGTAGCCGACGCCTTGAGCAGGAAGGACAGAGAACCTATTCGAGTAAAATCTATGAATATAATGATTCACAATAACCTTACTACTCAAATAAAGGAGGCGCAACAAGGAGTTTTAAAAGAGGGAAATTTAAAGGATGAAATACCCAAAGGATCGGAGAAGCATCTTAATATTCGGGAAGACGGAACCCGGTATAGGGCTGAAACGATTTGGGTACCAAAATTTGGAGATATGAGAGAAATGGTACTTAGAGAAGCTCATAAAACCAGATACTCAATACATCCTGGAACGGGGAAGATGTACAAGGATCTCAAGAAACATTTTTGGTGGCCAGGTATGAAAGCCGATGTTGCTAAATATGTAGGAGAATGTTTGACGTGTTCTAAGGTCAAAGCTGAGCATCAGAAACCATCAGGTCTACTTCAACAACCCGAAATCCCGGAATGGAAATGGGAAAACATTACCATGGATTTCATCACTAAATTGCCAAGGACTGCAAGTGGTTTTGATACTATTTGGGTAATAGTTGATCGTCTCACCAAATCAGTACACTTCCTGCCAATAAGAGAAGATGACAAGATGGAGTAGTTAGCACGACTGTATTTGAAGGAAGTCGTCTCCAGACATGGAATACCAATCTCTATTATCTCTGATAGGGATGGCAGATTTATTTCAAGATTCTGGCAGACATTACAGCAAGCATTAGGAACTCGTCTAGACATGAGTACTACCCATCATCCACAAACTGATGGGCAGAGCGAAAGGATGATACAAACGCTTGAAGACATGCTACGAGCATGTGTTATTGATTTCGGAAATAGTTGGGATCGACATCTACCATTAGCAGAATTTTCCTACAACAACAGCTACCATTCAAGCATTGAGATGGCGCCGTTTGAAGCACTTTATGGTAGAAAGTGCAGGTCTCCGATTTGTTGGAGTGAAGTGGGGGATAGACAGATTACGGGTCCGGAGATAATACAAGAAACTACCGAGAAGATCATCCAAATTCAACAACGGTTGAAAACCGCACAAAGTCGACAAAAGAGCTACGCTGACATTAAAAGAAAAGATATAGAGTTTGAAATTGGAGAGATGGTCATGCTTAAAGTTGCACCTTGGAATGGTGTTGTTCGATTTGGTAAACGAGGGAAATTAAATCCAAGGTATATCGGACCATTCAAGATTATTGATCGTGTCGGACCAGTAGCTTACCGACTTGAGTTACCTCAACAACTCGCGGCTGTAGATAACACTTTCCACGTCTCGAATTTGAAGAAATGTTTTGCTAAAGAAGATCTCACTATTCCGTTAGATGAAATCCAAATCAACGAAAAACTTCAATTCATCGAAGAACCCGTCGAAATAATGGATCGTGAGGTTAAAAGACTTAAGCAAAACAAGATACCAATTGTTAAGGTTCGATGGAATGCTCGTAGAGGACCCGAGTTCACCTGGGAATGAGAAGATCAGATGAAGAAGAAATACCCGCATTTATTTCCAGAAGATACGTCAACACCTCCAACTGCTTAAAATTTCGGGATGAAATTTATTTAACTGGTAGGTACTGTAGTGACCCGAACTTTTCCATGTTTATATATATATTAAATGAAATTGTTATTTACATGATTAAGTGTTTCCAACATATTAAGCAATCAAACTTGTTAAGACTTGATTAATTGAAATAGGTTTCATATAGACAATTGACCACCCAAGTTGACCGGTGATTCACGAACGTTAAAACTTGTAAAAACTATATGATGACATATATATGGTTATATATATAGTTAACATGATATTATGATAAGTAAACATATCATTAAGTATATTAATAATGAACTACATATGTAAAAACAAGACTACTAACTTAATGATTTTGAAACGAGACATATATATAACGATTATCGTTGTAACGACATTTAATGTATATATATCATATTAAGAGATATTCGTACATCATAATATCATGATAATATAATAATTTAAAATCTCATTTGATATTATAAACATTGGGTTAACAACATTTAACAAGATCGTTAACCTAAAGGTTTCAAAACAACACTTACATGTAACGGCTAACGATGACTTAACGACTCAGTTAAAATGTATATACATGTAGTGTTTTAATATGTATTCATACACTTTTGAAAGATTTCAAGACACTTATCAAAATACTTCTACTTAACAAAAATTCTTACAATTACATCCTCGTTCAGTTTCATCAACAATTCTACTCGTATGCATCCGTATTCGTACTCGTACAATACACAGCTTTTAGATGTATGTACTATTGGTATATATACTCCAATGATCAGCTCTTAGCAGTCCATGTGAGTCACCTAACACATGTGGGAACCATAATTTGGCAACTAGCATGGAATATCTCATAAAATTACAAAAATATGAGTAATCATTCATGACTTATTTACATGAAAACAAAATTACATATCCTTTATATCTAATCCATACACCAACGACCAAAAACACCTACAAACACTTTCATTCTTCAATTTTCTTCATCTAATTGATCTCTCTCAAGTTCTATCTTCAATTTCTAAGTGTTATTCATAAATTCCAAAAGTTCTAGTTTCATAAAATCAAGAATACTTTCAAGTTTGCTAGCTCACTTCCAATCTTGTAAGGTGATCATCTAACCTCAAGAAATCTTTATTTCTTACAGTAGATTATCATTCTAATACAAGGTAATAATCATATTCAAACTTTTGTTCAATTTCTATAATTATAACAATCTTATATCAAGTGATGATCTTACTTGAACTTGTTTTCGTGTCATGATTCTGCTTCAAGAACTTCGAGCCTTCCAAGGATCCGTTGAAGCTAGATCCATTTTTCTCTTTTCTAGTAGGTTTATCCAAGGAACTTAAGGTAGTAATTATGTTCATAACATCATTCGATTCATACATAAAAAGCTATCATATTCGAAGTGGTAAACTAGTAATCACTAGAACATAGTTTAGTTAATTCTAAACTTGTTCGCAAATAAAGTTAATCCTTCTAACTACACTTTTAAAATCAACTATACACATGATCTATATCTATATGATATGTTAACTTAATGATTTAAAACCCGGAAACACGATAAACACCATAAAACCGGATTTACGCCGTCGTAGTTACAACCGTGGGCTGTTTTGGTTTGGATAATTAAAACTATGAAAAACTTTGATTTAAAAGCTATACTTCTGGGAAAATTATTTTTCTTATGAACATGAAACCATATCCAAAAATCATGGTTAAACTCAAAGTGAAAGTATGTTTTTCAAAACAGTCATCAAGATGTCGTTCTTTCGACGGAAATGACTACCTCTTTCAAAAACGACTTGTAACTTGTATTTCTGACTATAAACCTATACCTTTTCTGTTTAGTTTCATAAAGTCAAGTTCAATACGAAACCGTGGCCGCTTAAATCACTCAAAACGGATTAGAAACGAATAAATGGCGAGCAAAACAAAATTGGTAAAAACTACTCATTTTAGCTACGTGAAAATTGGCAACAAATCTATTCCAACCATAACTTAATGAACTTGTATTGTATATTATGCAATCTTGAGATACCATAGACACGTATACAATGTTTCGACCTATCATGTCGACACATCTATATGTATTTCGGAACAACCATAGACACTCTATATGTGAATGTTGGAGTTAGCTATACAGGGTTGAGGTTGATTCCAAAATATATATATATATTGAGTTGTGATCAATACTGAGATACGTATACACTGGGTCATGGATTGATTCAAGATAATATTTATCGATTTATTTCTGTACATCTAACTGTGGACAACTAGTTGTAGGTTACTAACGAGGACAGCTGACTTAATAAACTTAAAACATCAAAATGTATTAAAAGTTTTGTAAATATATTTTGAACATACTTTGATATATATGTATATATTGTTATAGGTTTGTGAATTAACCAGTGGCCAAGTCTTACTTCCCGACAAAGTAAAAATCTGTGAAAGTGAGTTATAGTCCCACTTTTAAAATCTAATATTTTTGGGATGAGAATACATGCAGGTTTTATAAATGATTTACAAAATAGACACAAGTACGTGAAACTACATTCTATGGTTGAATTATCGAAATCGAATATGCCCCTTTTTATTAAGTCTGGTAATCTAAGAATCAGGGAACAGACACCCTAATTGACGCGAATCCTAAAGATAGATCTATTGGGCCTAACAAACCCCATCCAAAGTACCGAATGCTTTAGTACTTTAAATTTTATATCATATCCGAAGGGTGTCCCGGAATGATGGGGATATTCTTATATATGCATCTTGTTAATGTCGGTTACCAGGTGTTCACCATATGAATGATTTTTATCTCTATGTATGGGATGTATATTGAAATATGAAATCTTGTGGTCTATTATTACGATTTGATATATATAGGTTAAACCTATAACTCACCAACATTTTTGTTGACGTTTAAAGCATGTTTATTCTCAGGTGAATACTAAGAGCTTCCGCTGTTGCATACTAAAATAAGGACAAGATTTGGAGTCCATGTTTGTATGATACTGTGTAAAAACTGCATTCAAGAAACTAATTTCGATGTAACATATTTGTATTGTAAACCATTATGTAATGGTCGTGTGTAAACAGGATATTTTAGATTATTATTATTTGATAATCTACGTAAAGCTTTTTAAACCTTTATTTATGAAATAAAGGTTATGGTTTGTTTTAAAAATGAATGCAGTCTTTTAAAAACGTCTCATATAGAGGTCAAAACCTCGCAACGAAATTAATTAATATGGAACGTTTTTAATAAATAAGAACGGGACATTTCAGTTAATAGTATATCAAGAATCAGTACTGGATGGAGCATTTTAAAGGATGCTTTAAAACATGAGTTGAGGGAGAAAGAATAGAAGGTGTGAGTTGTAAGGAAACGAAGTTGGTGGATTTATAGTGAAATATCCGACAGAGCAATCGAAACAGGTTATTGCATTTAATCAAAGAAGATCCTGATTTCCTTAATCTTTGGAGAACCAAATCTTATTACGAAGATTTTATTTAAATTCCTTGAATTCCGGAAATCCACCATGACAACGTCAAAAGTTTAGAAAAAACTTTTCACTCTTTTGTGATAGCTTCACTCGTACGCTTCACATGATCAAATTGTTTTATCTATATTAATAAATAATGATAAAACTCTAACTCATATTCGTCATGAAAACATTTTTATTGTTAGCCATGACGACCTCACACAAATTTTGGGACCAAATTTCTTTAACGGGTAGGTACTGTAGTGACCCGGAAAATTTCGACTAATTTTGAACCAAACTCTCGATACGATTTAATATCTTTGACACGATAAGCAAAGTCTGTTAGGTTGAGTCTTAAAAATTTTGAACTGTTTCATATATTCATTTGACCTTTGACGATTCCCGACGATTTACGAACAATTAACTGTAAAGAGATATGTGTGTTTATATACATATATATTTATATATATAATATTTGGAAATATAATTTGAAATATTATATGATGTTGTTATCAAAATTAAATATGTAAAATAAAATAAAATATGATAATTATAATAATTATTATTTAAAACATAACTATATATAAATAGTGTATATCAAATATAATTATTTAATAATTGTAATACTCGTTGGACGTTTCAATTATTATTTAGAGAAGTTTAATTCGAACTTATATGATTTTAATAGACGGTAATCCAAAAATGAGTTATATAAATTTTAAGCTTACTAAAAAATGCATTTAGGATTTTGTTATTAAATTCTAACACTTTTTATATTTTACCCAGAATCGAGCACGGACAGTTGATTAATTTTTACTTAATAGTTTTAAACAACTAATGAACATTTTTATAAAATAATGATTAAAATAAATAAAGATGTTTAATATAAAAATTTAGGATATTTCCGTGTACTTTTATTCATTCTCAACGGGGCACGAATTTCAGTCCGTGAATGTAATAGTAGACGACGGCTAACAATTCACACGTTTTAATATCATTTAATTATTATAATTATTATTATATTATTAATATTACTTTATGATTGATGAAATATTACTCCCGTGAATGATATTATTGACAACGATTATGTGTCTCCTTTTTCATTCCACTTTTCAAGATAATTAAATAAACATCACTATGTTGATTTGTACGTGCATATGAATAATTTAACACCCACTTAAGACCACCACCTATTACACTAATATTGTTTCTGTTTTCTATATTGAAGAACCCAACAAAACAATCTTCAACTTATTTTTGCTACTAATTTTGATACCACCTCAAAACTAAAATGCATGATTTCTTATTCGATCGGTCAGATCCACACAACCATTTTCTGTTGTTCTTTTGTTCGGTTTGCTACTGCCACACGATGGTTACTAGTTAATTCTTGCTGCAGCCAAAGACCACCCTACTACCCACCATCGAACACCATCACCCCACGTGAAAGTTCCAATGTCCCATACATCATCAGTTTCGTGTTTGATCGATCAACACCTCATCAAGACCTTACAACTGCTACCTGGCTATTCCGTTTGCAAACTAACAACCAAGCTGCTACCAAACTGCTCGATGTTTCTGTTCAACAAGGGTACCATCAAAACCCACTTGTTGTAGCTAATATTCAAACCAAATCAATCACCACCAGTTTCCTATTTATTGTTGTTCGTTTCTAGTTTGGAAGTAACCCATAACCTCCACCTTCTATCAATACAACCACCTTCATCACCATCATTAAACTAATTGATCACCACCACCTGAGACCCGACTGCTACCACCCATCCGACACCCCAAGACCACCCAAACAACCATCATCTTAAACGTTTTCTGTATTCTGTTTCTATTTCATTCGAGCAACACCCACTACTAACATCCCATCAACGATATTTTTTCTTTCATATTATGTTTCTGTCCGGAATCCACAATCACAACCTGCTCTCTCTCTCTATCCTCTCTTTCAGTTTTTTTTACTGTTCCGGTTTAAAGAAACTCACGACCACCATGAACACAAAAACCCTACGAATCGATCTCACAACCAACGAACACGACAACTATAATAGCTGTTCGTGCTTCTGTTCCCGTTACAGCAAATAAATGATCGATGAAGAAGATGAGCAGTAAATAATAGTGACTGTGACATTCCTGTTACTGTGCAGCCCATCGAGAAACCACTGTACTGCTGTGATTCATGTTCTTGTTTACTGAAACAGCGAGAATGATGATGAGGATGATGAATGAAAGTAAAGATGATGATGATGATTCATGGTGATGGAAGAAACCGTGAGGTATGATGTTGATATTATTATGATCATGATTTGATTGTGAAGATGATGATGATCATATATAAAGAAGATGATGATTTTGTGATTTTGATATTGATAATTGCTGTTACGAATTTAAAGATGATGATGATGTGTTTTATGTTGCGAGAACGATGATGATACTGTGTGATAATATGATCTTCGATGGCTGCCCCAATTCTCAAACCCTATCTCGTTTTAATTTTTTTTTTTTAAACCGAACCCTTTATATTTTATAAACCGACACTTCCATGATTTTATGTTGGGCTTCATCTGTAACCAGGCTTTGATTAAACCATTTTAGTATTTAGGCCGTAAAAATATTTTAGTTATTAGGCTGTGACCCAATTGGGATAGGGATTGAGAAGAAGAAACTAACAATCGATTGATTATATAAGTTTAAATGGGGAATAATACAGAAACGTATGATTAGAGAAATGGTTTAGAGTGTTATTGATTGAGCAAGAGGTCTTGGGTTCGAGCCTGGGCCAAGGCAGTTATTTTTGAAGCTTTTTCTACTAAGGTAGTATTACTAGTATTATTATTTTTATTAGTACTTTTATAATAATAATAATAATAATAATAATAATAATAATAATAATAATAATAATAATAATAATAATAATAATAATAATAATTATTATTATTATTATTATTATTATTATTATTATTATTATTATTATTATTATTATTATTATTATTATTATTATTAGTGCATCCCTGACTAGTGCTCGAGTAGATATGATTATCAATGCTTGTACTTTTGATATTGCCATTAGATAGGTTATGTTGAATCCTGAATTAGTTTCATATGTGGTTAAGATAAGGTATAAGATATACATGTCGTTAGAAAGATAGCGAGAAATAAATAACTTTTCATTTAGATATCGAATGGATTCGATGAACGGATTAGAAGTTATAGTCAATTGAATTTTTGTATTATTATTAAAAATGATTATTATTATCGTCGCTATTATCATCGTTCTAGTTTTTATATAATAATTATTATTATTGTTATTATTATTATTATTATTATTATTATTATTATTATTATTATTATTATTATTATTATTATTATTATTATTATTATTATCATTATCAATAAAAAGTATCATCATTAAAAATTGTTATTATTATTACTATCGTTATTATCATTAATATTATTATTATTATTATCATTAAAATAGTTATTAGGATTATCATTATTATAATAGTATTATTATAATTAAAACTAATATTAGTAACACTTAATTATTATGATTACTATTATTATCACTAAAATGAACGCGATATAAAAGACAAAAGCTATTAACAAATTGATTAGGAAATAATGAGTATGAGTATCATGATGAAATTTAAAAATATTGATTTAGATAAAATCATCTTTTTTCACTATTTTTATCACTATTATTATTAAAAGTATTATTAATAATATTAAAAATATCATCTTTACAAAAATTATTATTTTTCATAAGAATATCATTATTAATATAAAATTTCATTATTAATAAGAATTATTATATTGTTATAATACCATTTTCGTAAATATAAATATTGTTATCATTATTAGTAGAATAATAATAATTATTAATACAAAATAATACAACTTTTACTTATTATCAATGTTATCTTATCAAATAAAAATGTAATACAAATAATATAATTACCTTAATAAAACCTATCATAACATTTTTATGATATTCAGTGAACTTTATAAATTTTATTATCTAAGGTATATAAAAGTATATTTTTATATATAAAGTTTTAATTATTAATAAAAAAATTATATTATTTAGTATATTAAATCTTTTAAAAATATTTAAAAATATAAAACGACGATATTTAAACTATATAATAATCATGTATAAATTTTGGAAATCATTTTGAGTCAAATTAACTTTTGTTGACTTTTGCATATTAGACTCGAGCATTAGGATTGTGGTACACTATGACTTGACTTAATTTGTTAGACAAATATTGACCAACATATGAATATATATAAATAATTTAGGTTCGTGAATCCGAGTCCAACCTTACACTTGTTCAATGATGTTATATGTATTTTTACTACAAAATACAGTATGGTGAGTTCATTTGATTCCCTTTTACTCTTTAAATTTTTGGGACTGAGAATACATGCGCTGTTTTTACAACTGCTTTATTAAATACTTTTGAAATATATTTTGAACTGCGAATACATGAAATGCTTTTATAAATGTTTAACGAGATAGACACAAGCAAAACATTCCTCGAATGAATTATTATGCAGACAGAAGTTCTGCGGATTATTATTGAATTATGTGGACATGATAATTGCCACCATTGAATTACGTGGACATGATAATTGCCACCATTGAATTATGTGAACATGATAATTGCCACCATTGAATTATGTGGACATGATAATTTCCACCAATTGATATGAATGTTATGTATCGAGAGAATGATTTTTATACACAGGTTATGTGTATTATTTTTGTGCACGAGATATGTGTACGGTTATTTAAAAAAAATCGAGAGGCAACCTACGGGGGAGAAAATGATACGAACCTACTCTGCTAAGCATTATGAAAACTGGTTTTGTACACGAGATAGGTGTACTGTATTTACAATCTTGTGGTCTATCAAAAATGAAGAATTTTACTGTTTATGATAAACCTATGAACTCACCAACCTTTTGGTTGACACTTTTAAAACATGTTTATTCTCAGGTCTGAAAGAAACCTTCCGCTATGCATTTGCTCATTTTAAAGATATTACATGTAGTCGTTCATGGTATATAGAGGTCCGTTCATCGCGATGGTACCATATGTTGAAGTGTTCGTCCAGGAAAATTTTGGACGGGGTATGACAATGTTGAGGCTACTGGTGATGGTGGTACTGTTGGTGCGTGTGATGTTGCTGAAGCTGGTAGGTTTTGCACCATGTTTTCCAAATTGATTACTAGAGCGCAAAGCTCGTTGACTTCTTTCATTACTCCAGGATGATTGTCAGTCGGAACGAGCGGATGAATAAGGTTTAGAATTGTGGATAGAATATAATCGTGACGAGATACTCTGGATATGAGAGAGAAAAAGGTGTCTCGAACAGGTTCGCCGGTAAGCGCTTCAGGTTCATCGTCAAGAGGTGAATTCGGTTGGTGGAAGGGATCGCCTTCTTCGCGTCTCCATTGATTAAGTTGACTACGAACCCATCCCCCATTCATCAAGAGTTGGTGATGACTGATTGGTTGATCCATTCCAGTCACACTGCTTTCGGAGCTCGAGTGTGTTTCCATATCAAAATAGCTGTCGGAATCCTAGGAATTTGAACTAGTGACGAGTTCCATTTCGTTTGATTGAATGATGGATTTTTCGATATGAAATGATTATAGGATGTAGATTAGTACCCTACAATAGATAATTTACATATGTATATATAATACTAAAATCCCATAAGTTACGGAGGAATCTACGGAAGCTGTCAGGCAAAGGTAACAAAAACAGATATGCTAAGATATGAATTTATCTATACACTGTCTACGCAATAGAGGCAGCAAGACGTGTCTAGACTTTAAGGATGATAAGCAAATAATTTTTCGACACGAAATGATAAGCAAAACTTTTGACATGCAGACACGGTCGAAGTCCAGACCCACTAATGCATCTAAACAACTATCAGTTAGACACACTAATGCAAGACCTGGTTCGCTAAGACCACCGCTCTGATACCACCTATAACGACCCGTCCTAATCCATTTGGACGAATACATTACATTTGGTTACATCGCGAGGTACTTGACCTCTATATGATACATTTTATAAACATTGCATTCATTTTTAAAAGACAAACTTTCATTTCATCAAAAGTTGACGGCATGCATATCATTCCATAATATATCAAACTATAATTGACTTAATAATAATCTTGATGAATTCAATGACTCGAATGCAACGTCTATTGAAATATGCCATGAATAACTCCAAGTAATATCTTTAAAATGAGCAAATGCACAGCAAAAGATTTCTTTCATACCTGAGAATAAATATGTTTTAAAGTGTCAACTAAAAGGTTGGTGAGTTCATTAATTTATCATAATCAATTATTTCCATAATTTTAATAGACCACAAGATTTCATATTTCAATTTCTCATAAACTTAATCTTATATCAGGCATTTCGCAAACTGCATAGAGATAAAAATTCATTCATATGGTGAACACCTGGTAACCGACCTTAACAAGATGCATATAGAATATCCCCATCATTCCGGGACTCCCTTCGGACATGATAAATTTGAAGTACTAAAGCATCCGGTACTTTGGATGGGGCTTGTTGGGCCCGATAGATCTATTTTTAGGATTCGCGTCAATTAGGGCTTCTGTTACCTAATTCTTAGATTACCGGACTAAAAAGGGGCATATTCGGTTTAATAATCCAGCCATAGAATGTAGTTTTAAGTATTTGTGTCTATTTCGTCAAACATTTATAAAGCATCGCATGTATTCTCAGTCCCAAAAATATATATTGCAAAAGCATTTAAAAAGGGAGCAAATGAAACTCACAATATTGTATTTTGTAGTAAAAATACATATGACGACTTTGAACAATGCAGAATTGGCCTCGGATTCACGAACCTATATCATTCATATATGTATTAATACATATACTCGTAATCGAACAAATTATATATATTATCTTAAATTATATATTATACTTATCTAGCTTGTGTATATATTCAAAATGTTTAATATTTATATAGTTATATTTATATATATTTGATTAGTATTTTAATAAAAATACCTAACATGTTATATATGAATATTTATATAAACTTTGTTAATTTGATTAAAACATACTTACAACCTTAATAATATTTTTTTAAAACTTTTATTTTCATAATCGTAATTATTTTTAGTAATATTGATATAGATAATGCTGATAATAATAATAATGATAGTTTTAACAAAATAATAATTTTGGTAAAAAAATCATAGTAATAATAATAATATTTATATTAGTAATGATAATATCAGTAATTTTTAATATAATGAATAATTTAATAATAATAATGATGATAATAATTTTTGATGTTATTACTTGATAATGCTAAAAACGAACATATATTTCATAGCATTATCCCTCAAAAAAGACAAGCTTTTAGTTGCAGTTGTCCTATTTACAAGGAATATTCGTTTAAATATTAAAAGGTGAAGACAAAAGGCAGATTCGACAAATTGAAGACGCAAACGACCAAAAAGCTAAAAAGTACAAAGTACAAGCAAAGAGGTTCAAATTATTGATGAGAAACGTCTCAAAATTACAAGAGTACAAGGTGCAAAATGCAAAGTACAAGATATTAAATTATACGCAAGGACGTTCGAAAATCCAAAACCGGGACCAGAGTCAACTCTCAACGCTCGACGCAACGGACTAAAAATTACAAGTCAACTATGCACATGAATATAATATAATATATAATTAATTCTTAAAATTAATATATATATATTATATTATAAAACCGTCGGCAAGCTAGGAGCCAAGCTTGTGTGAGCTGCACAGCTCCACACTCGCGGAGCTTATAAAGGCAAAAACCTCCGCACTCGCGGAGGTTAAATAGTATTACGTGGGCCTATAAAAGGCCGAGCATTCGGTCGAAATTTACACATCTTTTTCTCTTCACTCATACGTAAACTTATATATATATATATATATATATATATATATATATATATATATATATATATATATATATATATATATATATATATATATATATATATATATATATATATATATATTTATATTTTAATTTTAATTTTAATCCTAATAATAAGGGTATGTTAGCGAATGTTGTAAGGGTGTAAGTCGAAATTCTGTCCGTGTAACGCTACGCTATTTTTAATCATTGTAAGTTATGTTCAACCTTTTTAATTTAATGTCTCGTAGCTAAGTTATTATTATGCTTATTTAAAACGAAGTAATTATGATGTTGGGCTAATTACTAAAATTGGGTAATTGGGCTTTGTACATTAATTGGGGTTTGGACAAATGAACGACACTTGTGAAAATTAGACTATGGGCTATTAATGGGCTTTATATTTATTTAACTAAATGATAGCTTGTTAATTTTAATATAAAGATTTACAATTGGACGTACCTATAAATAACCATATACACTCGATCGGACACGATGGGCGGAATATTTATAAGTACGAATAATCGTTCATTTAACCGGATACGGGAATGGATTAATAGTCTATGGAATTATTAAAACAGGTGTGAAATTAGGTACAAGGACACTTGGCATAATTGATAAAAAAGTATTAAAACCTTGGGTTACACGCAGTCGATAACCTGGTGTAATTATTAAACAAAGTATTAAGACCTTGTTACAGTTTAAGTCCCCAATTAGTTGGAATATTTGACTTCGGGTATAAGGATAATTTGACGAGGATACTCGCACTTTATATTTATGACTGATGGACTGTCATGGACAAAAACTAGACGGACATATTAAATAATCCAGGACAAAGAACAATTAACCCATGAGAATAAACTAAAATCAACACGTCAAACATCATGATTACGGAAGTTTAAATAAGCATAATTCCTTTATTTTCATATTTAATTGCACTTCTAATTATTGCACTTTTATTTATTGTTATTGTATTTAATTGCATTTTTATTTATTGTCATTGTATTTAATTGCACTTTTAATTATCGTACTCTTTAATTATCGCAAGTTTATTTTATCGCACTTTTATTATTCGCAATTTCATTATCATTATTTACTTTACGCTTTAAATTAAGTCTTTTATTTATCTAATATTTTACATTAAGTTTTAACTGCGACTAAAAGTTTTAAAAATCGACAAACCGGTCATTAAACGGTAAAAACCCCCTTTTTATAATAATAATATTACTTATATATATTTGTATTTTTATAAGATAAAACTAATATAGTGTTAAGCTTTGTTTAAAAGATTTCCCTGTGGAACGAACCGGACTTACTAAAAACTACACTACTGTACGATTAGGTACACTGCCTATAAGTGTTGTAGCAAGGTTTAGGTATATCCATTCTATAAATAAATAAATATCTTGTGTAAAATTGTATCGTATTTAATAGTATTTCCTAGTAAAAATAAAGCTATTTCATATACACCTCGCATAACATCAAGTATTTTTGGCGCCGCTGCCGGGGAACTTAAACGCCGAAAGCGCAACGCTAATGATATATAAAAAACAATAATAATAATAATAATAATATAATTTTATAAAAGTTTTTATTAAGTCCTTCGTATAAAAATATAAGTTTTTAAAATATAAAAATATAAAAATACAAAAAGAGTTTGTTAAAAATTATATAAAGTTTAAAAAAAAAGTATTTTTACTTTTGAGTTTAAAAATAAGTATTTTATTATTTTATAAAAATATTTAGTTATATTTATATTTTATATATATTGTTGGGATTTAACAAGTTTCATGATACTTAAAACCTTTTAAGAATCATTATAAACGGAAGCGTGTAATTATCAAATTTTACTTGTCATCTTTAAACCAATTTAAAGTTAAATCCCACAAGGATCAAGTTGTTAAATATACTTACAAATTAAAGAGAAGGAGAGAGTTTACACCTCCTCAAAATCGATATTTGAGGGCTATTTTGAAGGCTTAAGATGATGATGAAGATGATAGAACAATACACCAAACCACCCTTGAGTTGGTTAAACCTTTATCACCTTAAAACTTAGCTTGAAACCCACTTTTCTGCCCTTGAGAAAACCGAACAGCAGCAGCAGTATTTGAGCTGAAATGTTTGATGAAAATGATGACTTAAAAGCTTCTAACTTGAAGCCTCAAGTGTAGTATACCCCAAGCTTTGAATACCAACACCACCCTTTGTGAAGTTAGGATTTTAGGACACTTAAATGAGCAAGATTAGCAAGCAAAAACCCTCCTCTTTTCCCTTGGTAACCCACGGCCTGAAGACAGCAAAAGGGATGAAGAAGTGCAGTTTTTTTATGTCTCAAATTGTCCCTCTTACTTGAGTCAAAACTTGGTTTAAAAGCCTAGCATGCATATAAGGAATATTGTATCAAAAGTAACAAAATATGTCATGGGTTGGTCTTCCTTGGAGACCCAAAAAAACGTCCACCAAGGACTATTAAAAGGGAGATTTAGTTTTTATAAAACTAAATTATATAACCCATGTATTTATCAAGTTACTTACATATTTTATAAATCATTTATAAAATATAACACAATATTATTATTTAAACCTATAAATAATTAAATCCTTAATGCATATAAATTATCCAAATAATTTATCTCAAGTGATAATATTTTAGAAAAACCGATTTTCTAAAGTTCAAGTGTCGTGTATTTATTTAGCGATCCAATCGTTAAGATTAAATACATATAAGGTGTCGGTAAGCTTGTTATTGGGTATGACCCGACTTGGATCATAACACATTAGCCACATTAATTAAATATGTCTCTCGGGCATACGAAATACCTTCAATCTCCCACTTGCACGAGAAACATAAGAATTAATGCAAGTGACGGATACCACCTAACGACCGTCCATCACCCCCAATATGTTATGACTTTGTGCCATTCAATAACATCATCCCTTTCGAGTCCCATCTCGAATATGATTAGGTGAATCTTTCATTATATCCTTTCATCCTAGATGTCATGTCAAATCCAAGAGATACAGAGTGACCACTCTCTTATAGACTCAACTTTATCAGGCCTTAGACATCTTACTCTCAACGAATAAGAGGGACAAATTCCATCTTGACTATATACGTCCTAGATACACACTTTGTATTATACCTGAGCTCTTCCTTATGTGCTACCATATTTCAGAATAGCGAAGGAAAGAATCAAGGCATAATACTCGGTGAATATCAGGACCCAATATGTATCTCAGGTCAGAGGATACGATGATATTCGCCTTTACTCAAGATTACATGTAATCAACCACAAAGGCTCCATACAGTAAATCTTGAGAGCGGGTCTTCCAATATTTGTATCCCACAAATATCTGTGAACCTTGGTAGCAACCCTGCCCCACATTCAACCTGAATGTATACCAATCCAAGTTCATAATAGTCTAAACCTCACACTTGTTCCCACAAATGTGATCGAATACGGAATTTAGAATAATTGCTTATTCATGGATAAAATATGCAAAATAGGAACATAACTCAAAATAAATTAAACCATAATTATATTAATGAGTTTGAACCACTTCATTCCGTTACAATACTTAAAACAGATCATGGCCAATCACTAGAATATCGAAGCCCTAATGCACAAACATGTCCTTCATGTTTTGCTCCATATAAGAGTTTCGTGAGTGGATCCGCTATGTTATGATCTGTGTGAACTTTGCGAATACATATCTTTCCTTTTTCAACTTCATCCCTAATGTAGTTGAATCTCCGCTCAATGTGACGGGTCTTTTGGTGAGCACGAGGTTCCTTGATTTGAGCAATCGCACCTTCGTTGTCACAAAAGATCTCAAGAGGGTCTTGAATGGAAGGGACCACTCCTAAGTCGTCGATGAATTTCTTCATCCATGCAGCTTCCTGTGCTACCAATGATGCGGCAATGTACTCCGATTCTGTAGTGGATAATGCAACAACATCCTGTTTTGAACTCTTCCAAGAGACCGCACCTCCATTTAATGTGAAGACATAACCGGATTGTGATCGAGAGTCATCTCGATCAGTTTGGAAACTCGCGTCTACGTAACCTTTTACAGCGAGTTCCTCCTCACCAGACCCGTATATAAGAAACATATCCTTAGTCCTTCTAAGGTATTTCAATATACTTTTAACAGCAATCCAATGACTATTTCCTGGGTTTTTCTGGTATCTACTTGTCAAGCTAAGAGCGCATGACACATCCGGTCTAGTACATATCATTGCATACATGATTGACCCAATAGCAGACGCGTATGGGACATTTTTCATTCTTTCCTGTTCATCTTTCGTGGTGGGGCACTGAGATGAACTAAGAAGCGTTCCTCTTTGAATAGGTACCAAACCTTTCTTAGAGTTCTCCATCTTGAACCTTTTCAAGATCTTTTCAATGTATGCGCTTTGATTTAAACCTATCAATTTCCTAGATCTATCCCTGTAGATCCTAATCCCCAATATGTATTGTGCTTCTTCAAGATCCTTAATGGAGAAGCAACCTTTTAACCATGTTTTAGCACCTTGCATCGTCGGTATATCATTCCCAAATAATAATATATCGTCCACATATAATACAAGGAACATGATAGTGCTCCCACTAGCCTTCTTGTATACACAAGCTTTGAAATGTCCCGTTCTTATTGATTAAAAACGTTCCATATTAATTGATTTCGTTGCGAGGTTTTGACCTCTATATGAGACGTTTTTCAAAGACTGCATTCATTTTTAAAACAAACCATAACCTTTATTTCATAGATAAAGGTTTTAAAAAGCTTTACGTAGATTATCAAATAATGATAATCTAAAATATCTTGTTTTCACACGACCATTACATAATGGTTTACAATACAAATATGTTACAACAAAATAAGTTTCTTGAATGCAGTTTTTACACAATATCATACAAGCATGGACTCCAAATCTCGTCCTTATTTAACTATGAGACAGCGGAAGCTCTTAATAATCACCTGAGAATAAACATGCTTAAAACGTCAACAAAAATGTTGGTGAGTTATAGGTTTAACCTATATATATCAAATCATAATAATAGACCACAAGATTTCATATTTCAATACACATCCCATACATAGAGATAAAAATCATTCATATGGTGAACACCTGGTAACCGACATTAACAAGATGCATATATAAGAATATCCCCATCATTCCGGGACACCCTTCGGATGGGGCTTGTTGGGCCCGATAGATCTATCTTTAGGATTCGCGTCAATTAGGGTGTCTGTTCCCTAATTCTTAGATTACCAGACTTAATAAAAAGGGGCATATTCGATTTCGATAATTCAACCATAGAATGTAGTTTCACGTACTTGTGTCTATTTTGTAAATCATTTATAAAACCTGCATGTATTCTCATCCCAAAAATATTAGATTTTAAAAGTGAGACTATAACTCACTTTCACAGATTTTTACTTCGTCGGGAAGTAAGACTTGGCCACTGGTTGATTCACGAACCTATAACAATATATACATATATATCAAAGTATGTTCAAAATATATTTACAACACTTTTAATATATTTTGATGTTTTAAGTTTATTAAGTCAGCTGTCCTCGTTAGTAACCTACAACTAGTTGTCCACAGTTAGATGTACAGAAATAAATCGATAAATATTATCTTGAATCAATCCACGACCCAGTGTATACGTATCTCAGTATTGATCACAACTCAAACTATATATATTTTGGAATCAACCTCAACCCTGTATAGCTAACTCCAACATTCACATATAGAGTGTCTATGGTTGTTCCGAAATATATATAGATGTGTCGACATGATAGGTCGAAATATTGTATACGTGTCTATGGTATCTCAAGATTACATAATATACAATACAAGTTGATTAAGTTATGGTTGGAATAGATTTGTTACCAATTTTCACGTAGCTAAAATGAGAAAAATTATCCAATCTTGTTTTACCCATAACTTCTTCATTTTAAATCCGTTTTGAGTGAATCAAATTTCTATGGTTTCATATTGAACTCTATTTTATGAATCTAAACAGAAAAGTATAGGTTTATAGTCGGAAAAATAAGTTACAAGTCGTTTTTGTAAAGGTAGTCATTTCAGTCGAAAGAACGACGTCTAGATGACCATTTTAGAAAGCATACTTCCACTTTGAGTTTAACCATAATTTTTGGATATAGTTTCATGTTCATAATAAAAATCATTTTCTCTGAATAACAACTTTTAAATCAAAGTTTATCATAGTTTTTAATTAACTAACCCAAAACAGCCCGCGGTGTTACTACGACGGCGTAAATCTGGTTTTACGGTGTTTTTCGTGTTTCCAAGTTTTAAATCATTAAGTTAGCATATCATATAGATATAGAACATGTGTTTAGTTGATTTTAAAAGTCAAGTTAGAAGGATTAACTTTTGTTTGCGAACAAGTTTAGAATTAACTAAACTATGTTCTAGTGATTACAAGTTTAAACCTTCGAATAAGATAGCTTTATATGTATGAATTGAATGATGTTATGAATATCATTACTACCTTAAGTTCCTTGGATAAACCTACTGGAAAAGAGAAAAATGGATCTAGCTTCAATGGATCCTTGGATGGCTCGAAGTTCTTGAAGCAGAATCATGACACGAAAACAAGTTCAAGTAAGATCATCACTTGAAATAAGATTGTTATAGTTATAGAAATTGAACCAAAGTTTGAATATGATTATTACCTTGTATTAGAATGATAACCTACTGTAAGAAACAAAGATTTCTTGAGGTTGGATGAACACCTTACAAGATTGGAAGTGAGCTAGCAAACTTGAAAGTATTCTTGATTTTATGAAACTAGAACTTTTGGAATTTATGAAGATCACTTAGAACTTGAAGATAGAACTTAAGAGAGATCAATTAGATGAAGAAAATTGAAGAATTAAAGTGTTTGTAGGTGTTTTTGGTCGTTGGTGTATGGATTAGATATAAAGGATATGTAATTTTGTTTTCATGTAAATAAGTCATGAATGATTACTCATATTTTTGTAATTTTATGAGATATTTCATACTAGTTGCCAAATGATGGTTCCCACATGTGTTAGGTGACTCACATGGGCTACTAAGAGCTGATCATTGGAGTGTATATACCAATAGTACATACATCTAAAAGTTGTGTATTGTACGAGTACGAATACGGGTGCATACGAGTAGAATTGTTGATGAAACTGAACGAGGATGTAATTGTAAGCATTTTTGTTAAGTAGAAGTATTTTGATAAGTGTATTGAAGTCTTTCAAAAGTGTATAAATACATATTAAAACACTACATGTATATACATTTTAACTGAGTCGTTAAGTCATCGTTAGTCGTTACATGTAAGTGTTGTTTTGAAACCTTTAGGTTAACGATCTTGTTAAATGTTGTTAACCCAATGTTTATAATATCAAATGAGATTTTAAATTATTATATTATCATGATATTATCATGTACGAATATCTCTTAATATGATATATATACATTAAATGTCTTTACAACGATAATCGTTACATATATGTCTCGTTTAAAAATCATTAAGTTAGTAGTCTTGTTTTTACATATGTAGTTCATTGTTAATATACTTAATGATATGTTTACTTATCATAGTATCATGTTAACTATATATATATATATATATCCATATATATGTCATCATATAGGTTTTACAAGTTTTAACGTTCGTGAATCACCGGTCAACTTAGGTGGTCAATTGTCTATATGAAACATATTTCAATTAATCAAGTCTTAACAAGTTTGATTGCTTAACATGTTGGAAACATTTAATCATGTAAATATCAATCTCAATTAATATATATAAACATGGAAAAGTCCGGGTCACTACAGTACTTACCCGTTAAATAAATTTCGTCCCGAAATTTTAAGCTGTTGAAGGTGTTGACGAATCTTCTGGAAATAGATGCGGGTATTTCTTCTTCATCTGATCTTCACGCTCCCAGGTGAACTCGGGTCCTCTACTAGCATTCCATCGAACCTTAACAATTGGTATCTTGTTTTGCTTAAGTCTTTTAACCTCACGATCCATTATTTCGACGGGTTCTTCGATGAATTGAAGTTTTTCGTTGATTTGGATTTCATCTAACGGAATAGTGAGATCTTCTTTAGCAAAACATTTCTTCAAATTCGAGACGTGGAAAGTGTTATGTACAGCCGCGAGTTGTTGAGGTAACTCAAGTCGGTAAGCTACTGGTCCGACACGATCAATAATCTTGAATGGTCCAATATACCTTGGATTTAATTTCCCTCGTTTACCAAATTGAACAACGCCTTTCCAAGGTGCAACTTTAAGCATGACCATCTCTCCAATTTCAAATTCTATATCTTTTCTTTTAATGTCAGCGTAGCTCTTTTGTCGACTTTGGGCGGTTTTCAACCGTTGTTGAATTTGGATGATCTTCTCGGTAGTTTCTTGTATAATCTCCGGACCCGTAATCTGTCTATCCCCCACTTCACTCCAACAAATCGGAGACCTACACTTTCTACCATAAAGTGCTTCAAACGGCGCCATCTCAATGCTTGAATGGTAGCTGTTGTTGTAGGAAAATTCTGCTAACGGTAGATGTCGATCCCAACTGTTTCCGAAATCAATAACACATGCTCGTAGCATGTCTTCAAGCGTTTGTATCGTCCTTTCGCTCTGCCCATCAGTTTGTGGATGATAGGTAGTACTCATGTCTAGACGAGTTCCTAATGCTTGCTGTAATGTCTGCCAGAATCTTGAAATAAATCTGCCATCCCTATCAGAGATAATAGAGATTGGTATTCCATGTCTGGATATGACTTCCTTCAAATATAGTCGTGCTAACTTCTCCATCTTGTCATCTTCTCTTATTGGCAGGAAGTGTGCTGATTTGGTGAGACGATCAACTATTACCCAAATAGTATCAAAACCACTTGCAGTCCTTGGCAATTTAGTGATGAAATCCATGGTAATGTTTTCCCATTTCCATTCTGGGATTTCGGGTTGTTGAAGTAGACCTGATGGTTTCTGATGCTCAGCTTTGACCTTAGAACACGTCAAACATTCTCCTACGTATTTAGCAACATCGGCTTTCATACCCGGCCACCAAAAATATTTCCTGAGATCCTTGTACATCTTCCCCGTTCCAGGATGTATTGAGTATCTGGTTTTATGAGCTTCTCTAAGTACCATTTCTCTCATATCTCCAAATTTTGGTACCCAAATCCTTTCAACCCTATACCGGGTTCCGTTTTCCCGAATATTAAGATGCTTCTCCGATCCTTTGGGTATTTCATCCTTTAAATTTCCCTCTTTTAAAACTCCTTGTTGCGCCTCCTTTATTTGAGTAGTAAGGTTATTATGAATCATTATATTCATAGATTTTACTCGAATGGGTTCTCTGTCCTTCCTGCTCAAGGCATCGGCTACCACATTTGCCTTCCCCGGGTGGTAACGAATCTCAAAGTCGTAATCATTCAATAATTCAATCCACCTACGCTGCCTCATATTCAGTTGTTTCTGATTAAATATGTGTTGAAGACTTTTGTGGTCGGTATATATAATACTTTTGACCCCATATAAGTAGTGCCTCCAAGTCTTTAATGCAAAAACAACCGCGCCTAATTCCAAATCATGCGTCGTATAATTTTGTTCGTGAATCTTCAATTGTCTAGACGCATAAGCAATCACCTTCGTTCGTTGCATTAATACACAACCGAGACCTTGCTTTGATGCATCACAATAAATCACAAAATCATCATTCCCTTCAGGCAATGACAATATAGGTGCCGTAGTTAGCTTTTTCTTCAATAACTGAAACGCTTTCTCTTGTTCATCATTCCATACAAATTTCTTCCCTTTATGCGTTAATGCAGTCAAGGGTTTTGCTATTCTGGAAAAGTCTTGGATGAACCTTCTGTAGTAACCAGCTAGTCCTAAAAACTGGCGTATGTGTTTCGGAGTTTTCGGGGTTTCCCACTTTTCAACAGTTTCTATCTTTGCCGGATCCACCTTAATACCTTCTTTGTTCACTAGGTGACCGAGGAATTGAACTTCTTCCAACCAAAATGCACACTTTGAAAACTTAGCGTACAATTCTTCCTTCCTCAATACTTCTAACACCTTTCTCAAATGTTCACTGTGTTCTTGGTCATTCTTTGAGTAAATAAGTATGTCATCAATGAAAACAATGACAAACTTGTCAAGGTATGGTCCACACACTCGGTTCATAAGGTCCATGAACACAGCTGGTGCATTAGTTAAACCAAACGGCATGACCATAAACTCGTAATGACCGTAACGTGTTCTGAAAGCAGTCTTTGGAATATCATCTTCTTTCACTCGCATTTGATGATACCCGGAACGTAAGTCAATCTTTGAATAAACAGACGAGCCTTGTAGTTGATCAAATAAGTCATCGATTCTCGGTAGTGGGTAGCGGTTCTTGATGGTAAGTTTGTTCAACTCTCGGTAGTCGATACACAACCTGAATGTACCATCTTTCTTCTTGACAAACAAAACAGGAGCTCCCCACGGTGATGTGCTTGGTCGAATGAAACCACGCTCTAAAAGTTCTTGTAATTGGCTTTGCAGTTCTTTCATCTCACTGGGTACGAGTCTGTAAGGAGCACGAGCTATTGGTGCAGCTCCTGGTACAAGATCTATTTGAAATTCAACGGATCGATGTGGGGGTAATCCCGGTAATTCTTTCGGAAATACATCAGGA
The DNA here is from genome assembly GCF_046630445.1 of Rutidosis leptorrhynchoides. Lineage (NCBI taxonomy): Eukaryota > Viridiplantae > Streptophyta > Magnoliopsida > Asterales > Asteraceae > Rutidosis > Rutidosis leptorrhynchoides. The sequence continues at coordinate 164,041,267 of NC_092342.1, read as the reverse complement.
AATTCTTTTGCTACGGGAACATCATTGATGCTCTTTTCTTCAGTTTGTACTTTCTCGACGTGTGCTAGAACAGCATAGCAACCTTTTCTTATTAGTTTTTGTGCCTTCAAATTACTAATAAGATGTAGCTTCGTGTTGCCCTTTTCTCCGTACACCATTAAGGGTTTTCCTTTTTCTCGTATAATGCGAATTGCATTTTTGCAACAAACGATCTCCGCTTTCACTTCTTTCAACCAGTCCATACCGATTATCACATCAAAACTCCCTAACTCTACTAGTATCAAATCAATCTTAAATGTTTCGCTAACCAGTTTAATTTCTCGATTCCGACATATATTATCTGCTGAAATTAATTTACCATTTGCTAATTCGCGTAAAAATTTACTATCCAAAGGCGTCAATGGACAACTTAATTTAGCACAAAAATCTCTACTCATATAGCTTCTATCCGCACCCGAATCAAATAAAACGTAAGCAAATTTATTGTCAATAAGAAACGTACCCGTAACAAGCTCCGGGTCTTCCTGTGCCTCTGCCGCATTAATATTGAAAACTCTTCCACGACCTTGTCCATTCGTGTTCTCCTGGTTCGGGCAATTTCTAATAATGTGGCCCGGTTTTCCACATTTATAACAAACTACATTGGCATAACTTGCTCCGACACTACTTGCTCCGCCATTACTCGTTCCGACACCATTTGTTCCTTTCGTTCTATTAAGCCCTGGTCCGTAGACCTCACACTTCGCCGCGCTATGACCATTTCTTTTACACTTGTTGCAAAATTTGGTGCAGAACCCCGAGTGATACTTTTCACACCTTTGGCATAGCTGCTTCTGATTGTTGTTGTTGTTGCGGTTATTATTGTTGTTGGGATGATTGTTGTAGTTGCTGTTGCTGTTGTTGTTGTTGTTATTGTTGGGCCGTTTGTTGTAGTTGCGATTGATGTTGCGATTGTTGGGATAATTGTTGCGATTATTGTTGTAATTGCTGTTGTTGTTGTATTGGTGATTCTTATCACCGTTTTCCTCCCACTTTCTTTTGACTTGCTTCACATTGGCCTCTTCAGCAGTCTGTTCTTTAATTCTTTCTTCAATCTGGTTCACTAGTTAGTGAGCCATTATACATGCCTGTTGTATGGAGGCGGGCTCGTGTGAACTTATATCTTCTTGGAATCTTTCCGGTAATCCTTTCACAAACGCGTCGATCTTCTCTTCCTCATCTTCGAATGCTCCCGGACACAATAGGCACAATTCTGTGAATCGTCTTTCGTACGTGGTAATATCAAATCCTTGGGTTCGTAACCCTCTAAGTTCTGTCTTGAGCTTATTGACCTCGGTTCTGGGACGGTACTTCTCGTTCATCAAGTGCTTGAATGCTGACCACGGTAGTGCGTACGCATCGTCTTGTCGCACTTGCTCTAGATAGGTATTCCACCATGTTAACGCAGAACCTGTGAAGGTATGCGTAGCGTACTTTACTTTGTCCTCTTCAGTACACTTACTTATGGCAAACACCTACTCGACCTTCTCGGTCCACCGTTTCAATCCGATCGGTCCTTCGGTTCCATCAAATTCCAAAGGTTTGCAGGCAGTGAATTCTTTGTAGGTGCATCCTACACGATTTCCTGTACTGCTAGATCCAAGGTTATTTTTGGTATGTAGCGCAGCCTGTACTACGGCTATGTTTGAAGCTAGAAAAGTACGGAATTCCTCTTCATTCATATTCACGGTGTGTCGAGTAGTCGGTGCCATTTCCTTCAAAATAGTCAAATGGAACAAGTTAATCATACAGAATATTAAGAGTAGTTAATAGTATTTCGTAGCATAATATGAACTCATTTATAAAAGCTTTTTCTTCATATTAGCGTTTTATAAGTTTAAATTCGGGTAGTACCTACCCGTTAAGTTCATACTTAGTAGCTAATATACAATTCAACTACTACAATTCTATATGAAAAACTGATTATAATAATATTTCGCGTTCAAACTTTTATACAATATTTTACAAACTTACAATACCGCTTATTTTACATAAAGCATGAAATATAGCACACAATAACTTTGATACAAGATAGTTGTGAAGATAATTCTAGCTAGTACACAAGTCGTTCAGCAAAGGCAATAAAGACACGTAATTCATACGTCCAGAAACAAGTCATGCATTCTGGTTTTACTAGGACTACTTCCCATCCTTGGTCTTGTGCAACATAACCGTTATGGCCGTTGATAAGACAGCGTGTTGTAACGTCGTCAAAGGGACGAGGGTTACGTAATGTCCAACAGTCCCGTAATAATCTAAAAACCTCATTTCTTACCCCAATTACCGACTCTGTCACTTGTGGAAACGTTTTGTTTAATAGTTGTAGCCCGATGTTCTTGTTCTCACTTTGGTGAGAAGCGAACATTACTAATCCGTAAGCATAACATGCTTCTTTATGTTGCATGCTAGCCGCTCTTTCTAAATCACGAAGTCCAATATTTGGATATATTGAGTCAAAATAATTTCTTAACCCGTTGCGTAAAATAGCATTTGGGTTCCCCGCAATATATGCGTCAAAGTAAACGCATCGTAACTTATGGGTTTCCCAATGTGATATCCCCCATCTTTCAAACGAAAGTCTCTTATAAACCAAGACATTCTTGGAACGTTCTTCGAATGTCTTACAAACTGATCTCGCCTTAAATAGTTGTGCCGAGGAATTCTGGCCGACTCTAGACAAGATTTCATCAATCATGTCTCCGGGTAGGTCTCTGAAAATATTGGGTTGTCTATCCATTTTGTGTTTTTAAACTGTAAAATAGACAAGAGTTAGATTCATAAAAAAATACTTATTAATACAAGCAATTTTTACATATATCATAAAGCATAAGAACACTATATTACATATATTACACCACACGAATACAACTATCTTATTCCGACTCGCTCGTTTCTTCTTCTTCGGTTTTGGTTCGTTTTGCCAAGTTTCTAGGGATATATGATGTTCCCCTAATACGAGCTATCGTTTTCCACAACGGTTTAGAAAAACCTGGTGGTTTAGAGGTTCCCGGGTCATTGTTACAACTTAAGAACTTCGGGGGTTGACGATACATATAAAGTTCATCGGGGTTGGAATTAGATTTCTCTATTTTTATGCCCTTTCCCTTATTATTTTCTTTTGCCTTTTTAAATTCAGTTGGGGTAATTTCTATAACATCATTGGAATTCTCGTCGGAATCCGATTCATCGGAGAATTGGTAATCCTCCCAATATTTTGCTTCCTTGGCGGAAACACCATTGACCATAATTAACCTTGGTCGGTTGGTTGAGGATTCTCTTTTACTTAACCGTTTTATTATTTCCCCCACCGGTTCCGATTCTTCTTCCGGTTCTGATTCTTCGTCCGGTTCCGATTCTTCTTCCGGTTCCGACTCTTCTTCCGGTTCCTCTTCGGGAACTTGTGAATCAGTCCATGAATCATTCCAATTTACATTTGACTCTTCATTATTATTAGGTGAGTCAATGGGACTTGTTCTAGAGGTAGACATCTATCACATAATATCAAACACGTTAAGAGATTAATATATCACATAATATTCATATGTTAAAAATATATAGTTTCCAACAAAAATGTTAAGCAATCATTTTTAAAGAAAACACGGTCGAAGTCCAGAATCACTAATGCATCCTAACAAACTCGATAAGACGCACTAATGCAAATTTTCTGGTTCTCTAAGACCAACGCTCGGATACCAACTGAAATGTCCCGTTCTTATTGATTAAAAACGTTCCATATTAATTGATTTCGTTGCGAGGTTTTGACCTCTATATGAGACGTTTTTCAAAGACTGCATTCATTTTTAAAACAAACCATAACCTTTATTTCATAGATAAAGGTTTTAAAAAGCTTTACGTAGATTATCAAATAATGATAATCTAAAATATCCTGTTTACACACGACCATTACATAATGGTTTACAATACAAATATGTTACAACAAAATAAGTTTCTTGAATGCAGTTTTTACACAATATCATACAAGCATGGACTCCAAATCTCGTCCTTATTTAACTATGAGACAGCGGAAGCTCTTAATAATCACCTGAGAATAAACATGCTTAAAACGTCAACAAAAATATTGGTGAGTTATAGGTTTAACCTATATATATCAAATCATAATAATAGACCACAAGATTTCATATTTCAATACACATCCCATACATAGAGATAAAAATCATTCATATGGTGAACACCTGGTAACCGACATTAACAAGATGCATATATAAGAATATCCCCATCATTCCGGGACACCCTTCGGATATGATATAAATTTCGAAGTACTAAAGCATCCGGTACTTTGGATGGGGCTTGTTGGGCCCGATAGATCTATCTTTAGGATTCGCGTCAATTAGGGTGTCTGTTCCCTAATTCTTAGATTACCAGACTTAATAAAAAGGGGCATATTCGATTTCGATAATTCAACCATAGAATGTAGTTTCACGTACTTGTGTCTATTTTGTAAATCATTTATAAAACCTGCATGTATTCTCATCCCAAAAATATTAGATTTTAAAAGTGGGACTATAACTCACTTTCACAGATTTTTACTTCGTCGGGAAGTAAGACTTGGCCACTGGTTGATTCACGAACCTATAACAATATATACATATATATCAAAGTATGTTCAAAATATATTTACAACACTTTTAATATATTTTGATGTTTTAAGTTTATTAAGTCAGCTGTCCTCGTTAGTAACCTACAACTAGTTGTCCACAGTTAGATGTACAGAAATAAATCGATAAATATTATCTTGAATCAATCCACGACCCAGTGTATACGTATCTCAGTATTGATCACAACTCAAACTATATATATTTTGGAATCAACCTCAACCCTGTATAGCTAACTCCAACATTCACATATAGAGTGTCTATGGTTGTTCCGAAATATATATAGATGTGTCGACATGATAGGTCGAAACATTGTATACGTGTCTATGGTATCTCAAGATTACATAATATACAATACAAGTTGATTAAGTTATGGTAGGAATAGATTTGTTACCAATTTTCACGTAGCTAAAATTAGAAAAATTATCCAATCTTGTTTTACCCATAACTTCTTCATTTTAAATCCGTTTTGAGTGAATCAAATTGCTATGGTTTCATATTGAACTCTATTTTATGAATCTAAACAGAAAAGTATAGGTTTATAGTCGGAAAAATAAGTTACAAGTCGTTTTTGTAAAGGTAGTCATTTCAGTCGAAAGAACGACGTCTAGATGACCATTTTAGAAAGCATACTTCCACTTTGAGTTTAACCATAATTTTTGGATATAGTTTCATGATCATAATAAAAATCATTTTCTCTGAATAACAACTTTTAAATCAAATTTTATCATAGTTTTTAATTAACTAACCCAAAACAGCCCGCGGTGTTACTACGACGGCGTAAATCCGGTTTTACGGTGTTTTTCGTGTTTCCAGGTTTTAAATCATTAAGTTAGCATATCATATAGATATAGAACATGTGTTTAGTTGATTTTAAAAGTCAAGTTAGAAGGATTAACTTTTGTTTGCGAACAAGTTTAGAATTAACTAAACTATGTTCTAGTGATTACAAGTTTAAACCTTCGAATAAGATAGCTTTATATGTATGAATTGAATGATGTTATGAATATCATTACTACCTTAAGTTCCTTGGATAAACTTACTGGAAAAGAGAAAAATGGATCTAGCTTCAATGGATCCTTGGATGGCTCGAAGTTCTTGAAGCAGAATCATGACACGAAAACAAGTTCAAGTAAGATCATCACTTGAAATAAGATTGTTATAGTTATAGAAATTGAACCAAAGTTTGAATATGATTATTACCTTGTATTAGAATGATAACCTACTGTAAGAAACAAAGATTTCTTGAGGTTGGATGAACACCTTACAAGATTGGAAGTGAGCTAGCAAACTTGAAAGTATTCTTGATTTTATGAAACTAGAACTTTTGGAATTTATGAAGAACACTTAGAACTTGAAGATAGAACTTAAGAGAGATCAATTAGATGAAGAAAATTGAAGAATGAAAGTGTTTGTAGGTGTTTTTGGTCATTGGTGTATGGATTAGATATAAAGGATATGTAATTTTGTTTTCATGTAAATAAGTCATGAATGATTACTCATATTTTTGTAATTTTATGAGATATTTCATACTAGTTGCCAAATGATGGTTCCCACATGTGTTAGGTGACTCACATGGGCTGCTAAGAGCTGATCATTGTAGTGTATATACCAATAGTACATACATCTAAAAGCTGTGTATTGTACGAGTACGAATACGGGTGCATACGAGTAGAATTGTTGATGAAACTGAACGAGGATGTAATTGTAAGCATTTTTGTTAAGTAGAAGTATTTTGATAAGTGTATTGAAGTCTTTCAAAAGTGTATAAATACATATTAAAACACTACATGTATATACATTTTAACTGAGTCGTTAAGTCATCGTTAGTCGTTACATGTAAGTGTTGTTTTGAAACCTTTAGGTTAACGATCTTGTTAAATGTTGTTAACCCAATGTTTATAATATCAAATGAGATTTTAAATTATTATATTATCATGATATTATCATGTACGAATATCTCTTAATATGATATATATACATTAAATGTCTTTACAACGATAATCGTTACATATATGTCTCGTTTAAAAATCATTAAGTTAGTAGTCTTGTTTTTACATATGTAGTTCATTGTTAATATACTTAATGATATGTTTACTTATCATAGTATCATGTTAACTATATATATATATTTCCATATATATGTCATCATATAGGTTTTACAAGTTTTAACGTTCGTGAATCACCGGTCAACTTGGGTGGTCAATTGTCTATATGAAACATATTTCAATTAATCAAGTCTTAACAAGTTTGATTGCTTAACATGTTGGAAACAGTTAATCATGTAAATATCAATCTCAATTAATATATATAAACATGGAAAAGTCCGGGTCACTACAAGCTTCATCACCATTTTTAATGAAACCAAATTTCTTGGCTTCCTCATTAAAACGATGATTCCACATCCTAGATGCTTGTTTCAATCCGTAGATTGACTTCTTTAACTTGCATACTTTCTTAGGATATTTCGGATCGACAAAACCTTCGGGCTGAACCATATAGACATCTTCCTCAAGATATCCATTTAGGAAAGCAGTTTTGACATCCATTTGCCATATTTCGTAATCATAATGAGCAGCAATGGCAAATAATATCCTGATAGACTTGAGCATTGCCACAGGCGAAAAGGTTTCATCATAATTAACCCCTTGAGTTTGAGTGAAGCCTTTTGCTACAAGTCTAGCTTTATAAGTATTCAAGTTTCCATGCATGTCGGTTTTAATTTTGAAAATCCATTTACAATCAACTAACTTAGAGTTATTTGGTTGTAAAACAAGTTCCCAAACTTGGTTGTCATACATGGATTGCATCTCAGCGTTCATGGCTTCAAGCCATTTATCTTTATCATCCCTTGACAAAGCATCTTGATAGTTTGTTGGTTCATCCAAATCAACCACATAGCAATCATCCATGAGAAATCTATACCTCTCAGGAGGATTACTAATACTATCAGATCTTCGAACGCTTTGTATACTGTGATCATCCATTTGATCATTCTCAACATTTTCATGTTGAGTGCTAGTGTCAACCAATTGTGTATCATCTACCTGATCTTGAACCTCTTCAAGATCTATCTTCCTTTCACTATTTCCTTCCATAAGGAACTTAGTTTCAAGGAATTCCGCCTTCCGAGCAACAAATACATTTTGTTCGGTTGGATCATAGAAATAGTATCCCATATTATCCTTGGGATATCCTATGAAGATACACTTCGTGGATCGAGCATTCAACTTATTAGGGACGTAACGCTTAGGATAAGCTTCACATCCCCATACTTTTAAGTATGATAGAGATGGAGGTTTACCAAACCACATCTCATGAGGAGTTCGTTCCACTTTCTTGGTTGGGGCCATATTTAGAATACGAGCCGCGGAGCTTAGACAATAACCCCAAAATGATAGAGGTAACGAGCTTCTTGCCATCATAGATCGAACCATATCCATTAGGGTTCGGTTCCTCCTTTCGGAAACTCCATTAAGTTGGGGTGTTCCGGGTGGAGTAAGTTGTGAGATGATCCCACAACTCCTAAGATGATCTTGGAAAGCATCGCTTAGGTATTCACCTCCTCTATCGGTACGAAGTATCTTAATTGTTTTATTGAGTTGATTTTGTACTTCATTTTGATATTCTTTGAATGCTTCAAACGTTTCGTCCTTGTGTCTTAATAAGTAGACATATCCGAAACAACTAAAGTCATTAATGAAAGTAACAAAGTATCTTTCACCATTCCTAGTCATGGGCTTAAAAGGTCCACATACATCCGAATGTATTAATCCTAATAAGTCTTTAGCCCTTTCATAGGTCCCTTTGAAAGGTGCTTTAGTCATTTTGCCTTGTAAACAATATTCACATACATCAAACGAGTCCAGTTCATTTGATTTCAAAAGGCCATTCTTTTGAAGTGTATGCATTCGATTCTTGTTTATGTAACCAAGGCGACAATGCCATAAGTAGGAATCACTCAAATCCCTTTTGAGCTTCTTGGTGCTTGCTTGGTATATTGAGCTATCGAATGATGTGTTATCATGAACCAATTCATAAATACCATTCAAAGGCGAGGCCTTAAAATAGAATACATCATTCAAAGAAACATGGATATCATCATTAATGAAATTAAGATTAAAACCACATTGTCTTAGACGGGAAACAGAAATAATGTTTCGTGTTAAATCAGGTGCATACAAAACATTTTTCAATATAAGCTCCAAACCACTTGGTAGCTTTAAAACAGAGTCTCCTTGAGCTTTTACGTGCACCTTTGCACCATTTCCCATGTAGAGACTTGTTGTTCCTGATAGTATTTTATATGCCCGAGAGACATAATAAATTAATGTGGCTAATATGTTATGATCCAAGTCGGGTCATACCCAATAACAAGTTTATCAACACCTTTATGTATTTGTTTAATGATTGGATTATTAAAACTAATACTTGACACTTAAACTTTAGAAAATTGGTTCTCTAAAGTAAAATACTTGAGATTAAATTATTTGGATAATTTTAAGTATACGTTTAATTGGTTGATTAAACTTATTTGTGTGTTATAATTTTATAAAATGGTTATGAAATAGAATAGATGTGCAAGTAACTTATATGTATATATTTATAAGTGGCTTATAAATAATATACATGTACATGTAACATATGTATATTTATATGTTTATAAAAGGTTTATAACATATATAAATGTACATGCATAATAAAGTGTATGTAACTAGTTTCAAGCATGCTTTAATCATTAATTAAATAATAAAAAAAAAAAAAAACAAAGGGGGACGGTTTTGGGGAGTCCCAAGACACCTCCCATGCTTGCTTTAACTAGTTGTAGTCTCCCATACATGCATATGACTCTTGCACAACTTTACACACACTTCTCTCAAGTTTCAAACTAGCAAAAATCTTCTTCTTCCTCCTCCATATTTTGGCCGATTTTGAAGGGGTTCCAAAAGGTGGTTTTGGTTTGATTTTGCTTGTAATTTGGTGTCTTGTAAATCCTAACCAAAGGTGGTGTTGGTTGCATACTTGTGGGTATACAAAACTTGAGGTTTCAAGTGAGAAACAAGCCCTTTTTCATCATCTTCTTCTCTACATCTAGTTTCTTCACCCTCTTTGATTAGAGGAGGTAAAAACTCCATAACTAGCTCTATTTACATTTTAGCATATATTACAAGACTAGATCTATCAAAGGGATTCATGTTTAAATGGTTAAACTTGTTAAAAGATTAGATTTAAAATGCTTCCGCTTACTTATTAATAAAGTCGACTTTTGACACATACATATATGGATATGGATATTTGGTAATCTTATGAATCACTACAATGGTATCTAGAGCCAAAGTCTTGTTAATATGCTTCTTGTTTTTGGCTAGAAAACTCATTTATTTTACAATCTACTAACATGCATGAAAGTAGAATGTAAAAATCTTGAGTTTTGGTGGGGTTTGGTTCTTGGCCGAAATTTTGGACCCCAAAAGTGGGTTTTGGGACTTCAAGTTTGGCCAAGATTTGTTGTTGTTTTGGTTCACAATCATGCCTTGACCTTGTGGTTGGATTTGTGTGTGATTTGATTATATTCATGGTTGATTATTCATTCTTATGGCATGTAATAATTATTCATTCATTTGGTTGTAAAGCTTGTAATAATTATTTTGTAATTTCATGTTGTAATTTATTCTATTTTGGTTTGTAAAAATAGAGTAGGTTGTAATTTCCTTTTACTAGAAAAATGTAGTAGGTTACATAATTTTGTAAAAAGAAATGAAGACTCAAGAAGATGTATGAAGATTACAAGATGGAGCATTAGGATGCAAGAGTTAGTGGGAGATTTGTTAATCTCCTACTTTGTGGTTTTAACCCTTTAGGTAACACTTGTTTTGGCTAAACAAGTGTTCACCACTTTGGCATGATTGTGGACTTCTATTTTGCATGCTTGTATGATTTTGTGTATGTGTTTGGATGATACAATATCTCATGAAACAAACTTGCAAAATGACATTATAATTGGTTATAATTAAAAACAACATAAGACACTAATAAATGGTTATTAGGAACTAGATGAAAAGTGCATATAAAATGGTTTATATCAAGTAAAAATTGGTTTTTTTTACTAATGACATGAAATGGGGTTTTCATAATGTACCATACATCAAATGCATGTTGGTGTATGGAAAGGGTTTTCTTAAACTAGAATTTAGGAAGACTTAAAATCCCTTTAACTAAAACAAAGAAAACAAGTTGAACGCCATCCTTTTGTGAAAACACTTAGACATATTAAGAAACTCTTGACGGGATAAAGGTCACCTAACCGTCATGAGCGGATTAATGTGAATAAGGTAAATTCCGCACACTAGTGGGATAAAGGTCACCTAACCACTTGTTTGTTAAATTTACATGTTTACACAAGTAGGACGACTTGAATTGGGAATCATGAACTTAGGGTCACCGAAGCATGAGGAACAATTAGGCGTTGATGGGATTAATATGCCATGCAAAAGGATTGCATGATCCCATAACTTAGAAGTTGCAAAAGGATTGCAATTGTCATGTAAATGACTACCTAGCTAAATCAAATGACGGGATAAAGGTCACCTAACTGAAATTTGATTTACCGTTGGATTCTAAGATTTAATAAAACAATTAAAAATCATAAAAGGGTATTGTTTATTAAATCTAAAATCGATACTTAAAAGAACTTTGTTAAATTTTGTAGATGGCCGCCAACAACAACAACAACTTGCAAAACGTACCAATTAACATGAACAACCTATCGTTACGGTCTCTCTTAGAGAAAGACAAACTCAACCATACGAACTTTATGGATTGGTTCCGTAATTTAAGAATTGTCCTTAGGCATGAGGACAAGGCGTATGTGTTGGAGGACCCTATTCCCGACCAACCAGACGAGGCGGATGTAGTGGGCATGGCTGCTTGGGATAAGTATGTCAACGATTCCGTGCAAGTATCATGTCTAATGCTTGGGACTATGATACCCGAACTCTAAAAGGATTTCGAGTTTCATACCGCATACGACATGATCACTCAATTGAAGGAGATGTTCCTTCAACAAGCACGAGTTGAGCGCTTCGAGACCGTTCGAGCGCTTCATGCATGTCGTATGGACGACTCCCAATCCGTTTCAACATATGTCCTCAAAATGAAAAGCCTTATCGATCGCGCCAACCGTCTCAATCTAAACATATCAAAAGAGCTTGCCACCGATCTTATCCTAAACTCCCTATCAAAAAGGTTTGATCAATTTGTAATTAATTACAATATGAATGGGATGGATAAGAGCATTGGTGAGCTCCACGGGATGCTTAAGACGGCGGAAACTAGCATGGGTAAAAGGGCTTTACCCGTGTTAGCAATCGATCAAGGTGGGTCCAAGGGTAAAAACACCTTTAAGCCTAAGGTGGCTAAAAGGAAAGGACCCGCCAATCAAGGCAAGGGAAAAGGGAAAGGGGTCACCCCAAACAAGAAGCAAAAGGTTGCGGGACAAGCAAACCCCAAGGAAGACCCGTGTTTCGGTTGCGGTGAAATGGGTCATTGGAAACGAAACTGCCCGGTCTACCTTAAGGAGTTGAAAGACAAGAGGGTTGCGGAGCAAACCTCAGGTAATATATATATGGTATATATAGAGCTAAATATTACTTCTTCTAATACATGGGTATTAGACACGGGATGTGGAACTCATATTTGCAATTCTTTGCAGGGGTTCAAAAAAAGTGATCATATGGCGGGAACATCAAGTCTCTATATGGGCAATGGTGCAAAGGTGCATGTTAAAGCTCAAGGAGATTTTGTTTTGAAGCTACCAAGCGGATTGGAGCTTATTTTAGAAAATGTTTTGTATGCCCCGGATTTGTGTAGAAACATTATTTCTATTTCTCGCTTGAAACAATGTGGTTTTAATGTTAATTTCATTAATGATGATATCCATGTTTGTTTAGATAATGTGTTCTATTTCAAGGCTTCGCCTTCAAATGGAATTTATGAATTGGTTCATGATGATACATCATCTAGTAGCTCAATGTACCATACTAGCACCAAGAAACTCAAAAGGGATTTGAGTGATTCCTATTTATGGCATTGTCGCCTTGGTCACATAAACAAGAATCGAATGCATACACTTCAAAAGAATGGACTTTTGAAATCAAATGAGATGGATTCATTTGATGTATGCGAATCTTGTTTACAAGGCAAGATGACTAAAACACCTTTCAAAGGGACATTTGAAAGGGCTAAGGACTTGTTGGGATTAATACATTCGGATGTATGTGGACCCTTTAAGCCCATAACTAGGAATGGTGAAAGATACTTTGTTACATTCATTGATGACTTCAGTCGTTTCGGATATGTCTACTTGTTAAGACATAAGGATGAAACTTTTGAAGCATTCAAAGAATATCAAAACGAAGTACAAAATCAACTCAACAAGACAATCAAGGTACTTCGTACCGATAGAGGAGGTGAATACCTAAGCGATGCTTTCCAAGATCATCTTAGGAGTTGTGGGATTATCTCACAACTTACTCCACCCGGGACACCTCAACTTAATGGAGTGTCCGAAAGGAGGAACCGAACCCTAATGGATATGGTTCGATCTATGATGGCTAGAAGCACGTTACCTCTATCATTTTGGGGTTATTGTCTAAGCTCCGCGGCTCGTATTTTAAATATGGCCCCAACCAAGAAAGTGGAACGAACTCCTTACGAGATGTGGTTTGGAAAACCTCCTTCTCTATCATACTTGAAAGTATGGGGATGTGAAGCTTATCCTAAGCGCTTCGTCGCTAATAAGCTAAATGCTCGATCCACGAAGTGTATCTTCATAGGATATCCCAAGGATGACATGGGATATTATTTCTATGATCCGATCGAGCAAAATGTATTTGTTGCTCGAAAGGCGGAATTCCTTGAAACTAAGTTCCTAATGGAAAGAAATAGTGAAAGGAAGATAGATTTTGAAGAGGTTCAAGATCAAGCCGATGATGCACAAATGGTTGGCACTAGTACTCAACATGAGGATGTTGAAAATGATCAAGTGGATGATCAAGGTATACAAGGCGTTCGAAGATCTAGTAGGATTAGCAATCCTCCCGAGAGATATGGTTTTCTCATGGATGGTTGCTATGTGGTTGATTTGGATGAACCCACGAACTACAAAGATGCTTTGTCAAGGATTGATAAAGACAAATGGCAAGAAGCCATGAACGCCGAGATGCAATCCATGTATGACAACCAAGTTTGGGAACTTGTTGTGCAACCTCCTAGCTCTAGGCTAGTTGATTGCAAATGGCTTTTCAAGAAGAAAACCGATATACATGGAAACTTGGATACATACAAAGCTAGACTTGTAGCAAAAGGTTTCACTCAAACTCAAGGGGTTGACTATGATGAAACTTTCTCGCCTGTGGCAATGCTAAAGTCTATTAGGATATTATTTGCCATTGCTGCTCATTATGACTATGAAATATGGCAAATGGATGTCAAAACCGCTTTCCTAAATGGATATCTTGAGGAAGATGTCTATATGGTACAGCCCGAAGGTTTTGTTGATCCGAAATATCCTGAAAAGGTATGCAAGTTAAAGAAATCAATCTACGGATTGAAACAAGCATCTAGAATGTGGAATCATCGTTTTAATGAGGAGGCAAAGAAATTTGGCTTCATTAAAAATGGTGATGAAGCTTGTGTATACAAGAAGGCTAGTGGGAGCTCTGTCCTGTTCCTTGTATTATATGTGGATGATATATTATTATTTGGGAATGATATTGCCACAATGCAAGGAGTCAAAACTTGGCTAAAGAGTTGCTTCTCCATTAAGGATCTAGGAGAAGCGCAATACATATTGGGGATTGGGATCTATAGGGATAGATTCAAGAAATTGATAGGTTTAAGTCAAAGTACATACATTGATAAAGTCTTGAAAAGGTTCAAGATGGAAAACTCTAAGAAAGGTTTGGTACCTATTCAAAGAGGAACCATTCTCAGTTCATCTCAATGTCCTACCACAAAAGATGAACAAGAGAAGATGAAGAATGTCCCATACGCGTCTGCTATTGGGTCAATTATGTATGCAATGATATGTACTAGACCGGATGTGTCATGCGCTCTAAGCTTGACAAGTAGATACCAGAATAACCCAGGAAACAGTCATTGGATTGCTGTTAAAAGTATATTGAAATAACTTAGGAGGACTAAGGATATGTTTCTAATATATGGGTCTGGTGAGGAGGAACTCGCTGTAAAAGGTTACGTGGACGCGAGCTTCCAAACTGATCGAGATGATTCTCGATCACAATCCGGTTATGTCTTCATGTTAAATGGAGGTGCGGTCTCTTGGAAGAGATCAAAGCAAGATGTTGTTGCATTGTCCACTACAGAGTCGGAGTACATTGCCGCCTCAATGGCAGCTCAGGAAGCTGCATGGATGAAGAAATTTATCGACGACTTAGGAGTGGTCCCTTCCATTCAGGACCCTCTTGAGATCTTTTGTGACAACGAGGGTGCGATTGCTCAAATCAAGGAACCTCGTGCTCATCAAAAGACTCGTCACATTGAGCGGAGATTCAACTACATCAGGGATGAGATTGAAAAGGGAAAGATATGTATTCACAAAGTTCACACAGATCATAATGTTGCAGATCCACTCACGAAGCTTTTACATGGGCCAAAACATGAGGGACATGTTTGTGCATTAGGGCTTCGATATTCTAGTGATTGGAAATGATCTATTTTATGTATTGTAACGGAACGAATTAGTTCAAACTCATTAATATAATTATGGTATTAATTTTATTTTGAGTTATGTTCCAATTTTGCATATTTATCCATGAATAAATTACTATTCTAAATTCCGTAGTTGATCACAATTGTGGGAACAAGTGTGAGGTTTAGACTATTATGAACTTGGATTGGTTAACATTCAAGGACTGAATGTGGGGCAAGGTTGCAACCAAGGTTCATAGATATTTGTGGGACACAAATATTGGAAGACCCGCTCTCAAGGTTTACTGTATGGAGCCTTTGTGGTTGATCACATGTAATCTTGAGTAAAGGAGAATATCATTGTATCCTCTGACCTGAGATACATATTGGGTTCAGATATTCACCGAGTATTGTGCTTTGATTCCTTCCTTCGCTATTCTGAAACATGGTAGCTCATAAGGGAGGCTTCAGGTATGATGCAAGGTGTAGTGTCTAGGACGTATGTAGTCAAGATGGAATTTGTCCCTCTTATTCGTTGAGAGTCAGATGTCTAAGGCCTGATAAAGCTAAATCTATAAGAGAGTGATCACTCTATGTCTCTTGGATTTAGCATGACATCTAGGACAAAAGGATATAGTGAAAGATTCACCTAATCATATTCGAGATGGGAACTCGAAAGGGATGATGTTATTGAATGGCACTAAGTCATAACATATTGGGGGTGATGGACGGTCGTTAGGTGGTATCCGTCACTTGCATTAATTCCTTATGTTTCTCGTGCAAGTGGGAGATTGATAGTATTTTATATGCCCGAGAGACATAATAAATTAATGTGGCTAATATGTTATGATCCAAGTCGGGTCATACCCAATAACAAGTTTATCAACACCTTTATGTATTTGTTTAATGATTGGATTATTAAAACTAATACTTGACACTTAAACTTTAGAAAATTGGTTCTCTAAAGTAAAATACTTGAGATTAAATTATTTGGATAATTTTAAGTATAAGTTTAATTGGTTGATTAAACTTATTTGTGTGTTATAATTTTATAAAATGGTTATGAAATAGAATAGATGTGCAAGTAACTTATATGTATATATTTATAAGTGGCTTATAAATAATATACATGTACATGTAACATATGTATATTTATATGTTTATAAAAGGTTTATAACATATATAAATGTACATGCATAATAAAGTGTATGTAACTAGTTTCAAGCATGCTTTAATCATTAATTAAATAATAAAAAAAAAAAAAAAACAAAGGGGGACGGTTTTGGGGAGTCCCAAGACACCTCCCATGCTTGCTTTAACTAGTTGTAGTCTCCCATACATGCATATGACTCTTGTACAACTTTACACACACTTCTCTCAAGTTTCAAACTAGCAAAAATCTTCTTCTTCCTCCTCCATATTTTGGCCGATTTTGAAGGGGTTCCAAAAGGTGGTTTTGGTTTGATTTTGCTTGTAATTTGGTGTCTTGTAAATCCTAACCAAAGGTGGTGTTGGTTGCATACTTGTGGGTATACAAAACTTGAGGTTTCAAGTGAGAAACAAGCCCTTTTTCATCATCTTCTTCTCTACATCTAGTTTCTTCACCCTCTTTGATTAGAGGAGGTAAAAACTCCATAACTAGCTCTATTTACATTTTAGCATATATTACAAGACTAGATCTATCAAAGGGATTCATGTTTAAATGGTTAAACTTGTTAAAAGATTAGATTTAAAATGCTTCCGCTTACTTATTAATAAAGTCGACTTTTGACACATACATATATGGATATGGATATTTGGTAATCTTATGAATCACTACAGTTCCCACATTTAGTTTACTTCTTATGAACCCTTGCAATGAATTGCAAATATGAGTTCCACATCCTGTGTCTAATACCCATGTATTAGAAGAAGTAATACTAAGCTCAACGTATATCATGTATACATTACCTGAGGTTTGCCCTGCATCCCTCTTTGCATTCAACTCCTTTAGGTAAACCGGGCAGTTGCGTTTCCAGTGACCTATCACACCACAACCATAGCACGGATCTTCCTTGGGGTTTGCTTGTCTGGCAACCTTTTGCCATTTAGTGTGGTTAGTTGGGGTAACCACCTTCCCTTTTCCTTTGCCCTTGTAGGTGGGTCCTTTCTTCTTAGCCACCTTTGGCTTAGAAGAGGATTCATCCTTGGATCCACCTTCTTTGATCGTGAGCATGGGTGAAGCCCTTTTACCCATGCTTGATTCATCCGTCCTTAGTATGGCATGTAATTCGCCAATGCTCTTATCCCAATCATTCATGCTGTAATTCAACACGCATGTGTCAAACCTTTTTGACAAAGAGTTGAGGATAAGGTCCGTGGTTAATTCATTAGACACGTGACTGTTGAGACGGTGCAATCGATCAATGAGGCTTTTCATCTTTAGTACATTAGATGAAACAGATTGGGAGTTATTTACCTTTTCGAGGATGGTCCTCAATGATAGGTTATTAAAGTTAATAGGTGCGTTTGGAATGTTGTTGTTGTTATTGGCGGCCATCTACAAAATTAACAAAGTTCGTTTAAGTATCGATTTTAATTTAACATTCAATACCCTTTAAATCCAATTGAATTATTAAATTCTAGAATCCAACGGTAAACCAAATTTCGGTTAGGTGACCTTTATCCCGCAATTTGATATAGCTAGGTAGTCAATAAATGACAATTGCAATCCATTTGCAACTTCTAGAGTATGGGATCATGCAATCCTTTTGCATGGCATATTTATCCCATCAACGCCTATTTGTTCCTCATGCTTCGGTGACCCTAAGTTCATGATTCCCAAATCAAGTCGTCCTACTTGTGTAAACATGTAAACTTAACATACAAATGGTTAGGTGACCTTTATCCCACAAGTATGTCAAATTCACCTTAACCACATTAGTTTGTTCATGACGGTTAGGTGACCTTTATCCCATCATGAGTTCCCTAATATGTTCAAGTGTCACACAAAAGGATGGCGTTAAACTTGTTGCCTTGTTTGTAAAAGGGATTTTAAGTTTTCGTTAATTCTAGTTTGAGAAAACTTTTATACCATACACCAAGATGCATTTAGTGTATGGTACTTATGAAAAAAAACAATTTCATGTCTTGTAATTGAGCCAATTACTTGATATAAACCATTTTATATGCGTTATTCTTTTCTTGTTCTTAATAACCATTTATTAAGGTTTTTGGTTGCTATTTTAATTTAACCATTTAAATTGCCATTTTGCATGTACTTAGTACGTCTAATTTAACCAATTAAATTGTCGTTTTGTTTGTTGTTATCTTGTGATTAATTGTATCAACCAAACATACAAAACAATAATCATACAAACAACCACACATGCAAAATAAGTGTGTTCACAATCTAGGCATCTTGGTGGACATTTGTTTAGCCGAAAACAAATGCCACCGGTTAAGGGGTTATAACACAAAGCAAGAGATTTCTAATCTCCCACTTAACCTTGCATCCAAATGCTCCTTGTGTTCTTCAAGTCTTCATCATCTTGTATCTTCATTTTTACAAAATATGTATCCTAATACATTTTTATCTAGAAAATGAAAATACAACCTATTCTACTTTACATACCAAATGTAAAACAAATTACATAGACAAAATAATAATTAATACATGCCAAATGAATAATTATTACAAATCAATTGAATGAATTAACATTACATACAAATGAATATACCAATCATTCAACCAAACATGCAATCAACACAAGGTCTAGGCCAAGATTGTGAACATCAACATGCAACCAAATTTGACCAAATGAAAGAGTCCAAAACCCACTTTTGGACACCCTTAACATTCGGCACCTATGAAAAACCCTCCCAAACCCGACAATTTTTGCATTCTACTTTCATGCATGTACTTAGAATGCAAATTTAGTGGGTTTAAAACAACAATTCGAAGCATATTTCAACAACTTCGGCTCTAGATACCATTGTTGGGATTTAACAAGTTTCATGATACTTAAAACCTTTTAAGAATCATTATAAACGGAAGCGTGTAATTATCAAATTTTACTTGTCATCTTTAAACCAATTTAAAGTTAAATCCCACAAGGATCAAGTTGTTAAATATACTTACAAATTAAAGAGAAGGAGAGAGTTTATACCTCCTCAAAATCGATATTTGAGGGCTATTTTGAAGGCTTAAGATGATGATGAAGATGTTAGAACAATACACCAAACCACCCTTGAGTTGGTTAAACCTTTATCACCTTAAAACTTAGCTTGAAACCCACTTTTCTGCCCTTGAGAAAACCGAACAGCACCAGCAGTATTTGAGCTGAAATGTTTGATGAAAATGATGACTTAAAAGCTTCTAACTTGAAGCCTCAAGTGTAGTATACCCCAAGCTTTGAATACCAACACCACACTTTGTGAAGTTAGGATTTTAGGACACTTAAATGAGCAAGATTAGCAAGCAAAAACCCTCCTCTTTTCCCTTGGTAACCCACGGCCTGAAGACAGCAAAAGGGAGGAAGAAGTGCAGTTTTTTTATGTCTCAAATTGTCCCTCTTACTTGAGTCAAAACTTGGTTTAAAAGCCTATCATGCATATAAGGAATATTGTATCAAAAGTAACAAAATATGTCATGGGTTGGTCTTCCTTGGAGACCCAAAAAAACGTCCACCAAGGACTATTAAAAGGGAGATTTAGTTTTTATAAAACTAAATTATATAACCCATGTATTTATCAAGTTACTTACATATTTTATAAATCATTTATAAAATATAACACAATATAATTATTTAAACCTATAAATAATTAAATCCTTAATGCATATAAATTATCCAAATAATTTATCTCAAGTGATAATATTTTAGAAAAACCGATTTTCTAAAGTTCAAGTGTCGTGTATTTATTTAGCGATCCAATCGTTAAGATTAAATACATATAAGGTGTCGGTAAGCTTGTTATTGGGTATGACCCGACTTGGATCATAACACATTAGCCACATTAATTAAATATGTCTCTCGGGCATACGAAATACCTTCATATATTTGATAAAACAGAAAAACATAAAAAAAAAATAGAAATAAAAAAACTGAACCTGTGCAAAAACGAACCCCTTTTCAGCCTAAATTTGACCCTCTGCGAGTCGCGGAGTTTTTGAACTGGATCTAACCGCACTTGCGGAGGTCAATCTGACGGGTCAACCTAGGACTGAAATTAATACCAAATTAGGGTTTAATTAATTTAATTATTTAGTTTTTAGGGTTTTATTTAATTAATTAGTTTAGTTATTTATTTAATTTGTATTATTAAGTTATAATTAGTTTAATTAATTTATAAAATTAATAGTTTTATTAAATAAATAATATAAAAATAATATTTTTATAAAAATTGTACTTTTTACAACTTTAAGTATATTTTTATATTTTGTACCTCTTTTTATTCGTTTTAGCGTAATATTTGTATTTTTCGCTCGTATTTAGTTTTAAATCATAGTATTTGCCATAGTTATTTTTATTTCTAGATTTTTAGGCTTTGCCGTAAAATCCCTTAAGTGCTTTTTCTTTAGACTAAGATCTAGGTGCTTTAGAATTTTGTGACGCCGTTTTTAGTTTTTAGTTCCTTTTTAAGTTATTGTCATTTGGGATATAGTATTTCTTTTAAGCTTTAATATTTTTAGAAGCAACTTTTAATTTTTAGTTTTTAGTGCCTTTTTAAGTTTAGACGCGCTACTTTCTTATTTTTATTTTTCGACGCCTATTATTTTTCGCCTTTTTATTTTTCGACGTTTTTCAACGCGCTCTTTTTCTCTCTTATTTCTCGCCATTCTAGTTTTTAGGACTTAGAATTTTCTCTATTTCTTATCTAATATTTCTTTAAATTACAAAAAATTATTTTAAGCGGTTAAATTGATAGACATCAAAATTTTCTGGTTCGTAGTAATAGTTGGATTTGTACGTGGACCGGGTTATTGGAGCCAAACAGTACTCAATTATATTGAGACCAAACGAATCCTGCCCCTCTGCTACATCTTTTGGCTATTCGAAACGTGGGCAAAATCAGAAAAGTCTATTAATTGGATAACTTATATAATTTTTCTTTCTTTTTAAAAACTAATAAGATATTCAGTGAATGCACCGAGAAAAACGGTCACCACCTTTTGTACGTTCACCACCTGTAACTCGATCAAGACATCTCGCAAATATTGTCGCCGTTGATTTTTCTTTAGAATCGTCATCCAGTCGACCAAGTACTCCAATTCAAATTTCTGATAATCCATTTTTTGAACCCGACCTCACAATTGAGAATTCGGAGAATATTCAGGGACAATTTATAGATCCTGAACCATTAATCGTTCCTCCGAAACCACCAATCATTCAAACAGAGATTGTTGAGGAACGAACTGTTAAATCAGAATCCTCTAGTGATTCAGATTCAACAAATTCAATCATGGAAAATCTGAAACCTCTAAGTATAGAAGACCGAATGAGAGCTAAACGCACTGGCCAAGGTCACGCAATTACTCATCCAGACATTAATGCGCCAGATTATGAAATCAAAGGACAAATTCTACATATGGTAACTAATCAATGCCAATTTAGTGGTGCGCCGAAGGAAGATCCAAATGAACATCTTCGTACCTTTAATAGGATCTGCACTCTATTTAAAATAAGAGAAGTTGAAGATGAACAGATATATCTCATGTTATTTCCCTGGACTTTACAAGGAGAAGCCAAAGATTGGTTGGAATCGTTACCTGAAGGGGCGATTGATACATGGGACGTTTTAGTTGAAAATTTTCTTAAACAATTCTTTCCGGCATCTAAAGCCGTAAGACTTCAAGGAGAAATTGTTACGTTCACACAGAAGCCAAATGAAACTCTATATGAGGCATGGACAAGATTTGGAAAGTTATTAAGAGGATGTCCGCAACATGGTTTAGACACCTGTCAAATAGTACAAATATTCTACCAAGGATGCGACATCACTACAAGGAAAGATATAGATATAGCAGCTGGTGGTTCTATTATGAAGAAAACAGAAACTGATGCTTACAAAATTATTGATAACACTGCTTCCCACTCACATGAGTGGCACCAAGAAAAAGATATCGTTAGATCATCTAAAGCAGCTAGAGCCGATTCTAGCCATGACTTAGATTCTATTTCCGCAAAGATAGATGCTATTGAGAGATGAATGGAAAAGATGACTAAAGATATTCACTCAATACGAATTAGTTGTGAGCAGTGTGGACGACCACATTTGACAAATTGTCTTAGTATTGAACTAACAATGGAACAAAGAGAGAATGTTTCATATCTAAACCAAAGGTCTGGAAATAATTATCAGAATAATTATCAACCGCCAAGACCGATTTACAACCAAAACCAGAATTATAATCGAAATGTTCCATACAACAACCAACAAGGTCCTAGCAATCAACAAGTATCCAATAATACTTACAATCAGCAAAGACCTAATTTTCAAAACAAACCACCACAAACCGATGATAAAAAGCCAAATTTAGAAGATATGATGACGAAGCTAGTTGAATCTCAAACTCAATTTTTCACATCTCAGAAACAAACCAATTAACAAAATGCTCAAGCATTTAGAAATCAACAAGCTTCTATTCAAAATCTGGAACAAGAAGTAAGTAACCAAGCAAGGTTAATAGGTGAAAGAAAACCGGGAAGTCTACCTAGTGATACAAATGCTAACCCCCGGAATGAAACAGCTAAAGCCATTACCACAAGAAGTGGTATTACACTTAAACCACCTGAAATACCTGTAATTTCTGATGAAGCTATTCCTACTCCACAAGAACCACAACCTGAACAAGATAAGGAAAAAGAACCGGTAGTTGAAAAGGTTAATGAAGATAACACAATTAAGGCAAAACCTTATGTTAAACCATACCAACCACCACTTCCTTACCCGAGTAAAATGAGAAAAGAGAGACTTGAAGCCGCGCAATCCAAATTCTTGGATATGTTTAAACAGATAAATGTAAATCTTCCTTTCATTGATGTGATTTCAGGAATGCCATGATATGCTAAATTTCTGAAAGATCTAATCTCAAATAGAAAGAAAATGGAAGAACTCTCGGCTGTTACTATGAATGCTAATTGTTCAGCAGTGCTGTTGAATAAGATACCAGAAAAACTATCTGATCCAGGAAGTTTCACAATTCCATGTTTTATGGGAAGTCTAAGTTCAATAGAAGCATTGGCAGACTTAGGTGCTAGTATAAATTTAATGCCGTATTCACTATACGCTAAACTAGACCTTGGAGAATTGAAACCAACAAGAATAAGTATACAACTAGCCGATCGATCAATAAAATATCCTAGAGGGATAATGGAAAACATGCTAGTTAAAGTTGGTACTTTAGTAATTCCAGTAGATTTTGTTGTTCTGGACATGGAAGAAGATTCTCAAGTTCCTCTCATATTAGGAAGACCATTCTTAAACACAGCTAAAGCAATGATTGACGTGTTCGGTAAGAAACTTACCCTAAGTATAGAGGATGAGAGTGTTACTTTTTCTGTTGATAGAGCAATGCAACAACCGCGATCTGCAGATGATACATGTTATTATATTCAAACTATAGATTCACATGCAGAATTGTTAAAAGAATTTCCAGAATTACAAGGAACAGGAGAATGTTCTTTAGGAGAAGGAACTGAACCAATTGATGAAACTGAAATGTTAGCTACACTTATGGCTAATGGATATAAACCAACAACAGAAAAAATTCAAATGCTAAAAGAAGAAGACAGATAACGATATAAATCATCGATAGAAGATCCTCCGAAATTAGAGTTAAAGCCACTTCCAAACCATTTGGAATACCCTTATTTACATGGTGAATCTGAATTACCTGTAATAATATCGTCTTCTCTTACTGAAAATGAAAAATCTAAACTTATTTCTGTGTTAAAAGCTCATAAACCAGCCATTGCATGGAAGATTCATGATATTAAAGGAATAAGTCCTTCGTATTGCACACATAAAATCCTTATGGAAGAAGGTCATAAAACGTATGTGCAACGCCAACGAAGACTAAATCCTAATATGCAAGATGTTGTTAAGAATGAAATTATTAAACTGCTTGATGTAGGTTTAATTTATCTAATTTCTGATAGTCCATGGGTAAGCCCAGTTTAATGCGTACCTAAGAAGGGTGGCATGACTGTCATCACAAATGAAAAAAATGAGCTTATTCCTACTAGGACTATAATAGGATGGCGTGTATGTATTGATTATAGAAAATTAAATGACGCCACCAGAAAAGATCACTTTCCCTTACCTTT
Organism: Rutidosis leptorrhynchoides; assembly: GCF_046630445.1. Taxonomy (NCBI): domain Eukaryota; kingdom Viridiplantae; phylum Streptophyta; class Magnoliopsida; order Asterales; family Asteraceae; genus Rutidosis; species Rutidosis leptorrhynchoides. The sequence continues at coordinate 164,016,597 of NC_092342.1, read as the reverse complement.
TAGTGATCAAATGTTGGAAAGATTAGCCGGAAATAGTTACTATTATTTTCTTGATGGTTTTTCCAGATACTTTCAAATTCCAATAGCACCCGAAGACCAAGAGAAAACCACATTCACGTGCCCTTATGGTACTTTTGCTTACAAACGCATGCCATTTGGACTTTACAACGCCCCTGCAACCTTTCAAAGGTGCATGATGGCAATTTTTCACGACATGATAGATGAATGCATGGAAGTTTTCATGGATGACTTTTCAGTCTTCGGTGATACATTTGAATCATGTCTAGTTAATCTTGAACGAATGCTTATTAGATGCGAACAATCAAATCTAGTACTTAATTGGGAGAAATGCCATTTCATGGTTAAAGAAGGCATCGTTCTTGGACATAAAATTTGAAAGGAAGGAATTGAAGTGGATAGAGCTAAAGTAGATGTAATTGCTAAACTTCCACATCCCACCAATGTTAGAGGAGTTAGGAGTTTTCTAGGGCATGCCGGTTTTTACCGACGTTTCATAAAAGATTTTTCTAAAATTGCCACTCCTATGAATAAACTCCTAGAAAAGGATGCTCCATTCATCTTTTCAGATGAATGTATCAAATCTTTTAATATTCTTAAAGAAAAACTCACTAATGCGCCAATTATGATAACTCCAAATTGGAATCTACCATTTGAACTAATGTGCGATGCAAGTGTTTTGCAATGGGAGCCGTTTTAGGACAAAGGATTGAAAAACGATTTCAACCTATTTATTATGCTAGTAAGACGTTACAAGGAGCACAAACAAATTACACAACTACTGAAAAAGAACTCCTTGCTATTGTCTTTGCTTTTAACAAATTTCGATCATATCTCGTTCTAGCTAAAATGGTGGTCTATACCGACCATTCTGCTCTTAGATACCTATTTTCAAAACAAGATGCTAAACCAAGATTAAACCGTTGGATCTTACTCTTACAAGAGTTTGATATTGAAATCCAAAATAAAAGAGGAGCAGAAAATCTCACCGCTGATCATCTTTCTCGTCTTGAAAATCCCGAATTAGAAGTTCTAAATGAATCGGCCATACAAGACAACTTTCCTGATGAATATCTATTGAAGATAGATTATAATGAAATTCCATGGTTTGCAGACTATGCAAACTATTTAGTATGTGGATTCCTTGAAAAAGGATTGTCGTACCAAAAACGAAAGAAATTTTTTAGTGATATAAAACACTATTTCTGGGAAGATCCACATTTGTTTAAAAGTTGTCCAGATAGAATAATATGCCGATTTGTATTCGGAGATGAAGCTAGTAAAATCTTAAACCATTGTCACACAGGACCAACAGGGGGGCATTATGGGCCTCAACTAACAGCAAGAAAAGTTTACGATGCTGGATTCTATTGGCCTACAATTTACAAAGACGCACACCTTCTTTGCAAATCCTGTGATGCTTGTCAAAGGGCCAGAAAAATAAGTCAACGTGATGAAATGCCACAAAATGTCATTCAAGTATGTGAAGTATTTGACATTTGGGGTATTGACTTTATGGGTCCATTTCCAAAATCTCATAATAATCTATATATTCTCGTTGCCATTGATTATGTATCTAAATGGGCAGAAGCACAAGCTCTCCCAACTAACGATGCACGAGTTGTAGTATACTTTTTAAAACGTTTTTTTGCAAGGTTTGGAACACCGAAAGCTTTAATAAGTGATCGGGGAACTCATTTCTGTAATAATCAACTTGAGAAAGTTCTTAAAATATATGGAGTAACTCATAAAATCTCCACTGCTTATCATCCACAGACAAGTGGACAAGTTGAAAATACCAACCGAGCTTTAAAACGTATTCTAGAGAAAACCGTAGGATCAAATCCGAAGGAATGGTCCATTAAATTGGAGGATGCACTCTGGGCTTTTAGAACAGCCTACAAAACTCCAATTGGAACCACACCTTTTAAACTCGTTTACGGAAAAGCATGTCATCTTCCAGTAGAAATTGAAGACAAAGCATTTTGGGCTTTGAAGACATGTAATCTTGATTTACATGAAGCTGGACGTCTACGGTTAAGTCAACTAAACGAATTAGAAGAATTAAGACATGAAGCATACGAAAATTCGTTAATCTATAAGGAAAGAACAAAGAAATGACATGATAAAAGAATCAGAAGTTCAAAAGAATTTAAAGAAAGAGACAGAGTTCTTCTTTTCAATTCACGATTCAAGCTATTTCCTGGAAAATTGAAATCAAGATGGTCTGGACCATTCATAGACAAAAGAGTTTTCCCGTACGGAACAATAGAATTAATAAGTTCAAATGGAATTGAATTTAAGGTTAATTGTCACAGAGTTCAACATTACATAGATAGTCCAATGGAAGTTGACAACGAAGTTAATCAAAATTTCAACACCACAGCTAACTAAGTGTGGGGAGAATCAAGTCTTTAAAGGATAATATGTATTTCTGTTAGAGTTAGATTTTCTGTTTTCGTGTAGTTCTGGAAAATGGAACCCGAATGGTCTTTCCCTAGCAGACCATAAAGAACTAGTCTTCTCCCCCCATTCTAAATTTTTATTTTTTTAGGTTTTACGAAATGAAGACTTCCTGTGAATTAAACCATGGTCTAATGCTACACACTTTGATTACTAAACGTAATAATGACACCCTTCCAAGTGAAATAGTATCATTAATCAGAGGCAAATTGGACGAAGTAAGAAAAGAATCCAGATGAGAAAATAATAAGTTACAATTTGGTAAAGAAAAATCAAAATCTGCAGCGAAAAGAAGAGCACGACACCTTGAAAGATGTCACAAATGCGGAAAATGGTCACAGGAAGGTAAATTTTCAAATAATCAAACCTATTCAAACACCGAATTTGTTACTTTATGCAGAGACGGACCGTTCATATGTTTAGAAGAAAAATCGATAAATGCTCGAGGTTACGCCTATGTAGCTATGGAAAATCAATTAGTCCGACTATCTTATGAGTGGGCTAGAGCATATCACTAGGAAATCTCTTTCACAGGTAAGTTTGTACAGTTTTCATTTTTATTTTTATTTTTAACCTTTTGATAATAAACACTAATTTGTTCGCTATAAAGTATTAAATTGGTATTCGATAAAATTAGGTCTTGCGACTGAAATTATTGATATCATACAAAAATTTATTACATCACTGCGAAATTTAACGTTTATTCTTAAGGTATAAATATCTTTAATCAATCAACCCAAAATATTTCAAAAATTCGTCATGAGTTAAACTAGGTTATGGAACCGAAATTACTTTACCGAAAAGAGGGGCGTATGTTTTTGATAATATTTGATTAATTAAAGTGGGATAAAAGCCAAAAAGATTTTTAATTTTATTTTTACTTTTTTTTTTAAAATTAATAATATTGTAAACATGTAAAGATTAATATATATTTAAGTTTGTAAATATTTGAAAATTTTAATATTTTTAATATAAGTTTGTATGTATAAAAATAGAAATATAATATAAGTTTGGTGTGAATTTTTAATTATTAATATGAATTTTCAATTTTATGCATTTTAAATTTAAGTTTGGTGTGAATTTAAAAACAAAAAAATTTACTTTATTTTGCTAAGTTAAAAATATGATTTTTAAAATTCGTCGTAAGTTGAAGACTAGGTCGTTGAACCGAAATTGCTTTACCCGAGGGAGGGACAAGAACTTTTATTATCATTATTTTTAATCTTATTGAATTAAAGTATGCCAAAAACATTTTAAAAAACCCAAAAATCTTTACTTTTAAAACCTCGCTTTGAATTGACAAATTTTAAAATTTTGTCGAGGGACTGACTAGGACATCGATCCGAAACGCCCTCATCCTAAAAAGAAACAAAATTTTAATTTTTATATTAATTTTATGTTTTATAAAGTTATAAGGTTAAAAAAAAAACACCGCAACTCGCGGAGGTTTAAATGGCCCCACCACCGCACTCGCGGAGGTCAAAAAACTCAGAAAAAAATATAACTGGTCGAACAGACCAGTTTCTTCACCACCATATCCTACATATGACCCGGCCCAAGCATTTTACAGCATCTATGGATACGCTTGCAACCCATACTGGAACCATCCTCCTCATCCGTAATTTTCTTATTTTATATTTTTGTTTATTTTATTGTAATGTTACTAATTCTTAATTTTCTTATTTCTTATTTTATTATTATTATAGCTTTTTCTAACTTTATTAGATTTTAATAATTTTTGAATGTGGTGTGAAAACCCAACTTCAAAAATATGTATATATGTGTTTGTAGTTTATCTCATGTACAAAACTGGGTAAAACAGCGCATTTTCAAAGACTGGCATTAAGTTCAGCAAAAGCTATTAATTTTGACGACGAAACGAAAAAACAAATGTGATGTACCAACAGACAGAATGAACAAATGATGTGCACCATTTATCATTCAGCAAGCAAACGCCAATATATTTGGAAACTTTGGTAAAATTTAATCATTTTTCTACGCTAATCACCCTCAATAATTTAAATTGTTACTGATTTCTTGCAAATGAGGGCATTGCAAGATCTTAAGTATGGGAAGGAGTTAAATTCTTTCGGATTTTTAAAATTTTTAACTTAAACACTTGGTTACCATTAAAAATACTAGTAACGTAGTAGTTGTATTAGAATCTAGTGCTCTCTGATAACAAAGAACAGCCCTAGTCTTATATACTGACTACCCACTTCTAGTAAAATTTTTCAAAATTTTCAATTAAATGAATTCAAAATCATGTTTATACATATTTATGAACGATAAAACTAGGTGTTAACACCGAAATTATTGTTACCTTGGAAAGGACATAAATGATGGAATTCAACATTATAACATGTTCTTGATGTTAATATAATCACAAACCAATTTTACAATAGTTAATGAAAGCGGAAGCATGATGATCAAGAAAACAAGTTTATATGTTAAACCATATTAGTTGAATTCCATGTGGACCTCAAGTCATGAAAATATGCTTACAAATAATAGAAGAAGATAAGAAATATTCAATACCTCCTCAAGCTAGTTGAGGGTTGTTTGATGCAAGAATATGATGAACAAGAGTGTAAAACCCAATCCTTTGATGAACCAACACCACCCTTTAGGTTAGTTAAGATTTAAACACTTAACTAACTAATTAATCCAAGCTCAAAACCCTTTTGTTTGCACTTGAAAAACTGGACAACAGTAACTCAAAAGGTGATGAGAATGTAAGCTTCAAAAGCATGAAACCTCAAGAGATAATACCCCAAACTTGATACCAACACCTAGTACTTTTGTTAGGATTAATTGACACTTGAAAAACTGGACAGCAGTAACTCAAAAGGTGATGAGAATGTAAGCTTCAAAAGCATGAAACCTCAAGAGATAATACCCCAAACTTGATACCAACACCTAGTACTTTTGTTAAGATTAATTGACACTTGAAAAACTAACTTGAAAAAAAGAAAATGATCCTCTTTTTAACCTCTAAAGGTCACGGCATATACAGCAGCAGAATGCAATATTTTTCAGTTTTTTGCAAGCTTAAACTTTGTAGTTATCACTTGAAAGAATCATTCAAACTTTGGTTGAAGTGTAGCACAAGTTCATAAGGAGTTGTGTAGTATAAAAGGTAACAAAACAAGCATGTGTGGTCTTTCTTGGAGACCCAAAAAACTGCCACACATTATCTTTATTAATAATACTTGTAAGTTTATAAAAGTTTATAAACTTGTTATAAACTTATGTATTATTTTGTTACCTATACATTTTATAAAACCTTTTATAAAATATAACACAATATAATCATTTAAACCTATAAACAATTATATATAAATTATCCAAATAATTTATCTCAAGTGATAATATTTTAGAAACCCGATTTTCTAAAATTCAAGTGTCGCGTATTTGTTTAATGAACCAATAGTTAAGATCAATTACATATAAGGTGTTGGTAAGTTTGTTATTGGGTATGACCCGACTTGGATCATAACATATTAGCCACATTAATTTAATATGTCTCTCGGGCATACGAAATACCTTCAATCTCCCACTTGCACGAGAAACATAAGAAATTAATGCAAGCGATGAATACCACCTAACAACCGTCCATCACCCCCAATATGTTATGACTTTGTGCCATTCAATAACATCATCCCTTTTGAGTTCCCATCTCGAATATGAATAGGTGAATATTTCATTATATCCTTTCGTCCTAGATGTCATGTTAAATCCAAGAGATACAGAGTGATCACTCTCTTTTATATTTAACTTTGTCAGGCCTTAGACATCCGACTCTCAACGAATAAGAGGGACAAATTCCATCTTGATTACATACGTTCTAGATATATACTTTGTATTACACCTGAGCTCTTCCTTATGAACTACCTTATTTCAGAATAGCGAAGGAAAGAATCAAGGTACAATACTTGGTAAATATCCGAATCCAATATGTATCTCAGGTCAGAGGATACAATGATATTCGCCTTTACTCAAGATTACATGTGATCAACCACAAAGGCTCCATTTAGTAAATCTTGAGGGCGGGTCTTCCAATATTTGTATCCCACAGATATCTATGAACCTTGGTTGCAACCTTGCCCCACATTCATCCCGTGAATGTATACCAATCCAAGTTCATAATAGTCTAAACCTCACACTTGCTCCCACAAATGTGATCGACTACGGAATTTAGAATAATAGCTTATTCATGGATAAAATATGCAAAATAGGAACCTGACTCAAGATTAATAAATTAACACCATAATTATATTAATGAGTTTGAACAATTTCGTTCCGTTACAATACTTAAAACAGATCCTGACCAATCACTAGAATATCGAAGCCCTAAAGCACAAACATGTCCTGCATGTTTTGATCCATGTAAGAGCTTCGTGAGTGGATCCGCTATGTTAAGATCTGTGTGAACTTTGTGAATACATATCTTTCCCTTTTCAACTTCATCCCTTATGTAGTTGAATCTCCGCTCAATGTGACGGGTCTTTTGGTGAGCACGAGGTTCCTTGATTTGAGCAATCGCACCCTCGTTGTCACAAAAGATCTCAAGAGGGTCCTGAATGGAAGGGACTACTCCTAAGTCGTCGATGAATTTTTTCATCCATGCAGCTTCTTGAGCTGCCAATGATGCGGCGATGTACTCCGACTCTGTAGTGGATAAAGCAACAACATCCTATTTTGAACTCTTCCAAGAGACTGCACCTCCATTTAACGTGAAGACATAACCGGATTGTGATCGAGAATCATCTCGATCAGTTTGGAAACTCGCATCCACGTAACCTCTTACAGCGAGTTCCTCCTCACCAGACCCATATATTAGAAACATATCCTTTAGTCCTCCTAAGGTATTTCAATATACTTTTAACAGCAATCCAATGACTGTTTCCTGGGTTATTCTGGTATCTACTTGTCAGGCTAATAGCGCATGACACATCCGGTCTAGTGCATATCATTGCATACATGATTGACCCAATGGCAGACGCATATGGGACTTTCTTCATTCTCTCTTGTTCATCTTTCGTGGTGGGGCACTGAGATGAACTAAGGAGCATTCCTCTTTGAATAGGTACCAAACCTTTCTTAGAGTTTTCCATCTTGAACCTTTTCAAGATCTTTTTAATGTATGCACTTTGATTCAAACCTATCAATTTCTTGGATCTATCCCTGTAGATCCTAATCCCCAAAATGTATTGTGCTTCTTCAAGATCCTTAATGGAGAAGCAGCCTTTTAGCCAAGTCTTAACGCCTTGCATTGTTGGAATATCGTTTCCAAATATCAATATATCATCCACATATAATACAAGGAATATGATAGTGCTCCCACTAGTTTTCTTGTATACACAAGCTTCATCACCATTTTTAATGAAGCCAAATTTCTTGGCTTCCTCATTAAAACGATGATTCCACATTCTAGATGCTTGTTTCAATCCGTAGATTGACTTCTTTAACTTACATACTTTGTTAGGATGTTTTGGATCGACAAAACCTTCAGGTTGAACCATATAGACATCTTCCTCAAGATATCTATTTAGGAAAGCGGTCTTGACATCCATTTGCCATATTTCATAATCATAATGAGCATCAATGGCAAATAATATCCTAATAGACTTTAGCATTGCCACAGGCGAAAAAGTTTCATCATAGTCAACCCCTTGAGTTTGAGTGAAACCTTTTGCTACAAGTCTAGCTTTATATGTATTTAAGTTTCCATGCATGTTGGTTTTCATTTTGAAAATCCATTTACAATCAACTAACTTGGAGTTAGCAGGTGGCACAACTAGTTCCCAAACTTGGTTGTCATACATGGATTGCATCTCAGCGTTCATGGCTTCCTGCCATTTATCTTTATCAATCCTTGATAAAGTATCTTGGTAGTTTGTTGGTTCATCCAAATCAACCACATAGCAATCATCCATGAGAAACCCATATCTCTCAGGAGGATTACTAATCCTACCAGATCTGAGAACGTCTTGTATACTTTGATCATCCATTTGATCATTCTCAACATTTTCATGTTGAGTGCTAGTGTCAACCAATTGTGTAATATCTACTTGATCTTGAACCTCTTCAAGATCTATCTTCCTTTCACTATTACCTTCCATTAGGAACTTAGTTTCAAGGAATTCAGCCTTCCGAGCAACAAATACATTCTGCTCGGATGGATCATAGAAATAGTATCCCATATCATCCTTGGGATACCCTATGAAGATACACTTTGTGGATCGAGTATTCAACTTATTAGGGACGTAACGCTTAGGATAAGCTTCACATCCCCATACCTTTAAGAATGATAGAGATGGAGGTTTTCCAAACCACATCTCATGAGGTGTTCGTTCCACTTTCTTGGTTGGGGCCATATTTAAAATACGAGCCGCAGAGCATAGACAATAACCCCAAAATGATAGAGGTAATGAGCTTTTAGCCATCATAGATCGAACCATATCCATTAGGGTTCGGTTCCTCCTTTCGGAAACTCCATTAAGTTGTGGTGTCCCGGGTGGAGTAAGTTGCGAGATAATCCCACAACTTCTAAGATGATCTTGGAAAGCATAGCTTAGGTATTCACCTCCTCTATCGGTACGAAGTACCTTGATTGTCTTATTGAGTTGATTTTGTACTTCGTTTTGATATTCCTTGAATGCCTCAAAAGTTTCGTCCTTGTGTCTTAATAAGTAGACATATCCGAAACGACTGAAGTCATCAATGAAAGTAACGAAGTATCTTTCACCATTCCTAGTTATGGGCTTAAAGGGTCCACATACATCCGAGTGTATTAATCCCAATAAGTCCTTAGCCCTTTCATAGGTCCCTTTGAAAGGTGCTTTAGTCATTTTGCCTTGTAAGCAAGACTCACATACATCAAATGAGTCTAGTTCATTTGATTTCAAAAGTCCATTCTTTTGAAGTGTATGCATTCGGTTCTTGTTTATGTGACCAAGGCGACAATGCCATAAGTAGGAATCACTCAAATCCCTTTTGAGTTTCTTGGTGTTCATATGGAACATTGAGCTACTGCATGAAGTGTCATTATGAACCAATTCATAAATACCATTCGAAGGCAAAGCCTTAAAATAGAACACATTATCTAAAGAAACATGGATATCATCATTAATGAAATTAAGATTAAAACCATACTGTTTCAAACGGGATACAGAAATAATGTTTCGAGATAAATCGAGTGCATACAAAACATTTTTCAAAATAAGCTCCAAGCCACTTGGTAGCTTTAAAACAAAGACTCCTTGAGCTTTCACTTGCACCCTTGCTCCATTTCCCATGAAGAGACTTGTCGTTCCCTCTTCTCGATCACTTCTTTTGAACCCCTGCAAAGAATTGCAAATATGAGTTCCACATCCTGTGTCTAATACCCATGTATTAGAAGAAGTAATACTAAGCTCAATGTATACCATATATATACATTACCTGAGGTTTGCCCTGCATCCCTCTTTTCCTTCAACTCCTTAAGGTAGACCGGGCAGTTTCGTTTCCAGTGACCCATTTCACCGCAACCGAAGCACGGATCTTCCTTGGGATTAGCTTTACCGGCAACCTTTTGCTTCTTGTTGTTGGTTGGGGTAACTGAAATGTCCCGTTCTTATTGAATAAAAACGTTCCATATTAATTGATTTCGTTGCGAGGTTTTGACCTCTATATGAGACGTTTTTCAAAGACTGCATTCATTTTTAAAACAAACCATAACCTTTATTTCATAAATAAAGGTTTAAAAAGCTTTACGTAGATTATCAAATAATGATAATCTAAAATATCCTGTTTACACACGACCATTACATAATGGTTTACAATACAAATATGTTACATCGAAATCAGTTTCTTGAATACAGTTTTTACACAATATCATACAAACATGGACTCCAAATCTTGTCCTTATTTTAGTATGCAACAGCGGAAGCTCTTAATATTCACCTGAGAATAAACATGCTTTAAACGTCAATAAAAATGTTGGTGAGTTATAGGTTTAACCTAAATATATCAAATCGTAACAATAGACCACAAGATTTCATATTTCAATACACATCCCATACATAGAGATAAAAATCATTCATATGGTGAACACCTGGTGACCGACATTAACAATATGCATACATAAGAATATCCCCATCATTCCGGGACACCCTTCGGATATGATATAAATTTCGAAGTACTAAAGCATCCGGTACTTTGGATGGGGTTTGTTAGGCCCAATAGATCTATCTTTAGGATTCGCGTCAATTAGGGTGTCTGTTCCCTAATTCTTAGATTACCAGACTTAATAAAAAGGGGCATATTCGATTTCGATAATTCAACCATAGAATGTAGTTTCACGTACTTGTGTCTATTTTGTAAATCATTTATAAAACCTGCATGTATTCTCATCCCAAAAATATTAGATTTTAAAAGTGGGACTATAACTCACTTTCACAGATTTTTACTTTGTCGGGAAGTAAGACTTGGCCACTGGTTGATTCACGAACCTATAACAATATATACATATATATCAAAGTATGTTCAAAATATGTTTACAACACTTTTAATATATTTTGATGTTTTAAGTTTATTAAGTCAGCTGTCCTCGTTAGTAACTACAACTAGTTGTCCACAGTTAGATGTACAGAAATAAATCGATAAATATTATCTTGAATCAATCCACGACCCAGTGTATACGTATCTCAGTATTGATCACAACTCAAACTATATATATAGAGTGTCTATGGTTGTTCTGAAATATATATAGATGTGTCGACATGATAGGTCGAAACATTGTATACGTGTCTATGGTATCTCAAGATTACATAATATACAATACAAGTTGATTAAGTTATGGTTGGAATAGATTTTTTACCAATTTTCACGTAGCTAAAATGAGAAAAATTATCCAATCTTGTTTTACCCATAACTTCTTCATTTTAAATCCATTTTGAGTGAATCAAATTGCTATGGTTTCATATTGAACTCTATTTTATGAATCTAAACAGAAAAAGTATAGGTTTATAGTCGAAAGAATAAGTTACAAGTTGTTTTTGTAAAGGTAGTCATTTCAGTCGAAAGAACGACGTCTAGATGACCATTTTAGAAAACATACTTCCACTTTGAGTTTAACCATAATTTTTGGATATAGTTTCATGTTCATAATAAAAATCATTTTCTCAGAATAACAACTTTTAAATCAAAGTTTATCATAGTTTTTAATTAACTAACCCAAAACAGCCCGCGGTGTTACTACGACGGCGTAAATTCGGTTTTACGGTGTTTTTCGTGTTTCCAGGTTTTAAATCATTAAGTTAGCATATCATATAGATATAGAACATGTGTTTAGTTAATTTTAAAAGTAAATTTAGAAGGATTAACTTTTGTTTGCGAACAAGTTTAGAATTAACTAAACTATGTTCTAGTGATTACGAGTTTAAACCATCGAATAAGATAGTTTTATATATATGAATCGAATGATGTTATGAACATCATTACTACCTCAAGTTTAGTAGCTAAACCTACTGGAAGTGACAAGAAATGATCTAGCTTCAAAGGATCTTGGATGGCTTGAAAGTTCTTGAAGTAGGATCATGACACAAAAACAAGTTCAAGTAAGATTTTTACTCGAATTAAGATAGTTTATAGTTATAGAAATTGAATCAAAGTTTGAATATGAATATTACCTTGAATAAGAAAGATAACCTACTGTATATAACAAAGGTTTCTTGATCTTAGATGATTACTTGGAATGGATTAGAAAGCTTGGAAGTAAATTAGTAAACTTGAAGGGATTTTTGAAGTGTTCTTGAAGTGTTCTTCCTATGATGATTATAGCTTGATTCTTGAAGTGATTTTTGATGAAGATGATGATTAACTACTGGAAAAATACGTTCATAATAGTGTGGGTGTGTTGAGAGAGAATTAGAAAGAGAATTGGAAGTGAAATGGAGTGAATGATGAGTGGTAATTGGTGAGTGGTGAGTGGGGTTAAAAGGAGTTCTAGTTAGTTGACTAGCTCATGGTAGAAGTTAAAATTGATTAGTAATACATGACATAATCAAGAGTGGAATCCCATGCTAGTTCCTATTGGTATATACCCATAGTAAGTACGTTTTGAAGCTGTGTATAATACGGGTAAAAATACGACTAGAATTCTTGATGAAAGAAAAGAATGGGAAAGTAACTGTAACCATTTTCGTTAAGTATGAGTGTTTTGATATATGTCTTGAAGTCTTCCAAAAGTATTTTAATACATCTAAATACACTACATGTATATACATTTTAACTGAGTCGTTAAGCCATCGTTAGTCGTTACATGTAAGTGTTGTTTTGAAACCTTTAAGTTAACGATCTCAATTAATGTTGTTAACCCATTGTTTATTATATCTAATGAGATGTTAAATTATTATATTATAATGATATTATGATATATTAATATATCTTAATATGATATATATACATTTAAATGTCGTTACAACGATAATCGTTACATATATGTCTCGTTTCGAAATCCTTAAGTTAGTAGTCTTGTTTATATGTATATAACTCATTATTAATATACTTATGGAGATACTTACTTATCATAATCTCATGTTAACCATATGTATATCCATATATATATCGTCATGTCGTTTTTACAAGTTTTAACGTTCGTGAATCGCCGGTCAACTTGGGTGGTCAATTGTCTATATAAAACATATTTCAATTAATCAAGTCTTAACAAGTTTGATTGCTTAACATGTTGGAAACATTTAATCATATAAATATCAATCTCAATTAATATATATAAACATGGAAAAGTTCGGGTCACTACAGTACCTACCCGTTAAATAAATTTCGTCCCGAAATTTTAAGCTGTTGAAGGTGTTGACGAATCTTCTGGAAATAGATGCGGGTATTTCTTCTTCATCTGATCTTCACGCTCCCAGGTGAACTCGGGTCCTCTACGAGCATTCCATCGAACCTTAACAATTGGTATCTTGTTTTGCTTAAGTCTTTTAACCTCACGATCCATTATTTCGACGGGTTCTTCGATGAATTGGAGTTTTTCGTTGATTTGGATTTCATCTAACGGAATAGTGAGATCTTCTTTAGCAAATCATTTCTTCAAATTCGAGACGTGGAAAGTGTTATGTACAGCCGCGAGTTGTTGAGGTAACTCAAGTCGGTAAGCTACTGGTCCGACACGATCAATAATCTTGAATGGTCCAATATACCTTGGATTTAATTTCCCTCGTTTACCAAATCGAACAACGCCTTTCCAAGGTGCAACTTTAAGCATGACCATCTCTCCAATTTCAAATTCTATATCTTTTCTTTTAATGTCAGCGTAGCTCTTTTGTCGACTTTGGGCGGTTTTCAACCGTTGTTGAATTTGGATGATCTTCTCGGTAGTTTCTTGTATAATCTCCGGACCCGTAATCTGTCTATCCCCCACTTCACTCCAACAAATCGGAGACCTGCACTTTCTACCATAAAGTGCTTCAAACGGCGCCATCTCAATGCTTGAATGGAAGCTGTTGTTGTAGGAAAATTCTGCTAACGGTAGATGTCGATCCCAACTGTATCCGAAATCAATAACACATGCTCGTAGCATGTCTTTAAGCATTTGTATCGTCCTTTCGCTCTGCCCATCAGTTTGTGGATGATAAGCAGTACTCATGTCTAGACGAGTTCCTAATGCTTGCTGTAATGTCTGCCAGAATCTTGAAATAAATCTGCCATCCCTATCAAAGATAATAGAGATTGGTATTCCATGTCTGGAGACGACTTCCTTCAAATACAGTCGTGCTAACTTCTCCATCTTGTCATCTTCTCTTATTGGCAGGAAGTGTGCTGATTTGGTGAGACGATCAACTATTACCCAAATAGTATCAAAACCACTTGCAGTCCTTGGCAATTTAGTGATGAAATCCATGGTAATGTTTTTCCCATTTCCATTCTGGGATTTCGGGTTGTTGAAGTAGACCTGATGGTTTCTAATGCTCAGCTTTGACCTTAGAACACGTCAAACATTCTCCTACGTATTTAGCAACATCGGCTTTCATACCCGGCCACCAAAAATGTTTCTTGAGATCCTTGTACATCTTCCCCGTTCCAGGATGTATTGAGTATCTGGTTTTATGAGCTTCTCTAAGTACCATTTCTCTCATATCTCCAAATTTTGGTACTCAAATCCTTTCAGCCCTATACCGGGTTCCGTCTTCCCAAATATTAAGATGCTTCTCCGATCCTTTGGGTATTTCATCCTTTAAATTTCCCCCTTTTAAAACTCCTTGTTGCGCCTCCTTTATTTGAGTAGTAAGGTTATTATGAATCATTATATTCATAGATTTTACTCGAATGGGTTCTCTGTCCTTCCTGCTCAAGGCATCGGCTACCACATTTGCCTTCCCCGGGTGGTAACGAATCTCAAAGTCGTAATCATTCAATAATTCAATCCACCTACGCTGCCTCATATTCAGTTGTTTCTGATTAAATATGTGTTGAAGACTTTTGTGGTCGGTATATATAATACTTTTGACCCCATATAAGTAGTGCCTCCAAGTCTTTAATGCAAAAACAACCGCTCCTAATTCCAAATCATGCGTCGTATAATTTTGTTCGTGAATCTTCAATTGTCTAGACGCATAAGCAATCACCTTCGTTCGTTGCATTAATACACAACCGAGACCTTGCTTTGATGCGTCACAATAAATCACAAAATCATCATTTCCTTCAGGCAATGACAATATAGGTGCCGTAGTTAGCTTTTTCTTCAATAACTGAAACGCTTTCTCTTGTTCATCATTCCATTCAAATTTCTTCCCTTTATGCGTTAATGCAGTCAAGGGTTTTGCTATTCTGGAAAAATCTTGGATGAACCTTCTGTAGTAACCAGCTAGTCCTAAAAACTGGCGTATGTGTTTCGGAGTTTTCGGGGTTTCCCACTTTTCAACAGTTTCTATCTTTGACGGATCCACCTTAATACCTTCTTTGTTCACTATGTGACCGAGGAATTGAAATTCTTCCAACCAAAATGCACACTTTGAAAAATTAGCGTACAATTCTTCCTTCCTCAATACTTCTAACACCTTTCTCAAATGTTCACCGTGTTCTTGGTCATTCTTTGAGTAAATAAGTATGTCATCAATGAAAACAATGACAAACTTGTCAAGGTATGGTCCACACACTCGGTTCATAAGGTCCATGAACACAGCTGGTGCATTAGTTAAACCAAATGGCATGACCATAAACTCGTAATGACCGTAACGTGTTCTGAAAGCAGTCTTTGGAATATCATCTTCTTTCACCCGTATTTGATGATACCCGGAATGTAAGTCAATCTTTGAATAAACAGACGAGCCTTGTAGTTGATCAAATAAGTCGTCGATTCTCGGTAGTGGGTAGCGGTTCTTGATGGTAAGTTTGTTCAACTCTCGGTAGTCGATACACAACCTGAATGTACCATCTTTCTTCTTGACAAACAAAACAGGAGCTCCCCACGGTGATGTGCTTGGTGGAATGAAACCACGCTCTAAAAGTTCTTGTAATTGGCTTTGCAGTTCTTTCATCTCGCTAGGTGCGAGTCTGTAAGGAGCACGAGCTATTGGTGCAGCTCCTGGTACAAGATCTATTTGAAATTCCACGGATCGATGTGGGGGTAATCCCGGTAATTCTTTCGGAAATACATCGGGAAATTCTTTTGCAATGGGAACATCATTGATGCTCTTTTCTTCAGTTTGTACTTTCTCGACGTGTGCTAGAACAGCATAGCAACCTTTTCTTATTAGTTTTTGTGCCTTCAAATTACTAATAAGATGTAACTTCGTGTTGCCCTTTTCTCCGTACACCATTAAGGGTTTTCCTTTTTCTCGTATAATGCAAATTGCATTTTTGTAACAAACGATCTCTGCTTTCACTTCTTTCAACCAGTCCATACCGATTATCACATCAAAACTCCCTAACTCTACTGGTATCAAATCAATCTTAAATGTTTCGCTAACCAGTTTAATTTCTCGATTCCGACATATATTATCTGCTGAAATTAATTTACCATTTGCTAATTCGAGTAAAAATTTACTATCCAAAGGCGTCATTGGACAACTTAATTTAGCACAAAAATCTCTACTCATATAGCTTCTATCCGCACCCGAATCAAATAAAACGTAAGCAGATTTATTGTCAATAAGAAACGTACCCGTAACAAGCTCCGGGTCTTCCTGTGCCTCTGCTGCATTAATATTGAAAACTCTTCCGCGGCCTTGACCATTCGTGTTCTCCTGGTTCGGGCAATTTCTAATGATGTGGCCCGATTTTCCACATTTATAACAAACTACATTGGCATAACTTGCTCCAACACTACTTGCTCCGCCATTACTCGTTCCGACACCATTTGTTCCTTTCGTTCTATTAACCCCTGGTCCGTAGACCTCACACTTCGCCGCGCTATGACCATTTCTTTTACACTTGTTGCAAAATTTGGTGCAGAACCCCGAGTGATACTTTTCACACCTTTGGCATAGCTGCTTCTGATTGTTGTTGTTGTTGCGGTTATTATTGTTGTTGGGATGATTGTTGTAGTTGCTGCTGTTGTTGTTGTTGTTGTTGTTGTTGTTGTTGTTGTTGGGCCGTTTGTTGTAGTTGCGATTGATGTTGCGATTGCTGGGATAATTGTTGCGATTATTGTTGTAATTGCTGTTGTTGTTGTATTGGTGATTCTTATCACCGTTTTCCTCCCACTTTCTTTTAACTTGCTTCACAATGGTCTCTTCAGCAGTCTGTTCTTTAATTCTTTCTTCAATCTGGTTCACTAGTTTGTGAGCCATTCTACATGCCTGTTGTATGGAGGTGGGCTCGTGTGAACTTATATCTTCTTGGATTCTTTCCGGTAATCCTTTCATAAACGCGTCGATCTTCTCTTCCTCATCTTCGAATGCTCCCGGACACAATAGGCACAATTCTGTGAATATTCTTTCGTACGTGGTAATATCAAATCCTTGGGTTCTGTAATGACCCGGACTTTTTCAATCTATACTTATAAGATTAATATTTACATAAATTAAACTTACCAACATGATAAGCAATCCAAATTGTTGAGATTTATGTTTTTGAAAAGAGTTTTACACAACGTTTGACCGTCTAGTTTGACCGATGATATCACGAACTATATAACATATGATAATTATACGTTTGTGTATATATATGTATATATATATATATATATTTAACATGACCTAAGAATGTTTTAATATCTCATTTTGTATTAATAACAATAAGTTATAAGTATATTTTGAAACTACTAACTTAAGTTTTCAAAACGATAACCATACGTAACGTTATTTGACATAAATACTTATAATCTATAATGTTTATACATATATCGTATAAGTAATGTATTTAATCACTTTTTAAGGACTTAAATACATAAAACAATATAAGTGTATTCACAAAAGATAGCTATATTTGAATCCTCATTCCATTTTTCACAAAATTTCTATACGTATATCTAGAGTATATGTACTCGTATCATACCTAGCTCCTATACGTATTTACTATTGGTATATACACATCAAATCACCACCTAACCAGCCCTTATTACTACCCTAGGTATAAGGTAACTACTTTTGTTATCTAGTATGACAATTTCACATGATTAAAAGATTTTTTCACAAAATTACAAACTTATACACCTTTTACATCACCATTTATACTCCATCCATTTTCAATTTTTGATTCATTTTTACCTCAAACCTCTAGCTAAAAACACACACACTTTTAAGAGTCTTAAACTCCATAACCATTCAGCTAATATCCATGAAGATCTAGCCATAAAAACATCACTTAATCACCATAAGAAAACTCTTACAAAAACACTTCAAGAATCCTTCCAAGAACACAAACTTACTTCCAATCTTTCATCCAATTCCATCACCCTTTTGGTTCTAGGTTCTTACTCCTCTTTTACAGCAATCTTGTCCAAGTAACTTGAGGTAGTAACTTTGTTCATAACCTTATTCGATTCATATATATATAGCTATCTTATTTTGTGGTATAAAATTTTAACAACAAGAACATAGTTTGAATGTTTTCAAACTTGTTTGCAAACTAAATAGATCCTTCTAACTTAACTTTTAAAATACTTCAAGACCTGTAATATATCTTAAATATATGCTAATTTAACAAGGTTTAACTTGGTTTTTCAAAGAACACCTTAAAAACTGTTTTTACGACGTCGGAGTGTAACCGGGGGCTGTTTTGGGTTGGATAATTACAAACCATCTTAAACTTTGAATTGGAGGTTTATTTTCTGGAAAAATGATTTTTACTATGAATATGTTAACGCATAAAAATTTTATGATTTAACTCAAAGTATAAGTATTTTTAGAAAAATAATCATTTAAGGTTGTTTACATGATGGAAAATGATTAACTTCATAAGTTTCACTAAAGTTTGACCTATGACCTGTGATTTCGAATACAAACTAAGGTATTTACAGTTCATATTCTTAAAGAAGGACTCGATCCAAGGAAGTGGCAAGTTGAATCAACGAAAACGGAGTTGTAACGAAGAAACTATGACCAAAACGAGATCGGATATCTAAGACTAGTTTAGCTACGAAAATAATTGGAGAAAATTAAATAAATCACATCTTTTTAAAATAACATGATATTTTATATATATGTACTCATAATTTAATTTTATATGGTTCAGGATCACCCGTAAACAATACGAGAAGATTAATCATAAGATCCCATGATTGTACGCAACACGTCATTTGACAACACCGGTACTTTATGTACGCAACACGTCATTTGACAACACCGGTACCGTGGGTCAAGATTAATCTCGACCAATACATATACGATGGGGGTTTTTATTTATTTCATAGGGGGTTTATTAAACACCTAAAAATGAACCATTAAAATTGAATTACTAACATCGGACTGCTAACTACGGACTAAGGAATTATTAAAAGTATTAAAAGTATTATAAGTATATATATGTGACGTTTGTTTAAAAAGAAAAGGTATTGATATATTATATATGGATAGGTTCGTGATATCAATCGGAGACCAAGTCAAAATTACATATCTTCAAGACGAAAGTGAGTATATAGTCCCACTTTTAAACTCTAAATATTTCGGGATGAGAATACATGTATTTTATGTTTTACGATATGGACACAAGTAACTGAAAAATATATTCTACGTTGAGTTGTACCACTGGCATACTTCCCTGTAGCTTGGTAACTGTTATTTACAGCGGTATTGTAAACGTGAATCCTGTTGATAGATCTATCGGGCCTGACAACCCCAACCGGACTGGACGACCAGTATTCAACGGTTGCACAGTACTTCGTTTCCTGACTACACTTGGTACGGTGTAGTAAGATTTCATAATAAAGGGAATATGCGACGTGATTAAATGTTAAGTATGGTTACCAAGTGCTCAACCACTTAGAATATTTTTATTAAAACGTTTATATATGAAATCTTGTGATCTATATATATATTGCTGCCGGCATTAAACCTATATCTCACCAACTTTATGTTGACGTTTTAAACATGTCTATTCTCAGGTGATAATTAGAAGCTTCCGCTGCAACATGTTGAATTTAAACAAGATCTTGAGTATGCATATTTGTGTCAAAAATAAAACTGCATATCGGAGGATTTGTAATGTAAAATATGCTAGAAGTCGTATTGTTATCATCACATGTAAAGTTTGTAAGTCTAAGATTATCGCTAAACGATAATCATCTTTTTATTGTCTAAAGCTTGTATTAAAATAAGAGTTATGGTTTGTAATGTAAAATAAATGCAGTTGTTCTTTTAAAAATGTCGCATATAGAGGTCAATACCTCGCAATGAAATCATACGTTATCTAACTCGTTCTTATGGTTAAGGACGGGTTATGACATGTGGTATCAGAGCGGTGGTCTTAGCGAACCAGGTTTGCATTAGTGTGTCTAACTGATAAGTCGTTAGGATACATTAGTAAGTCTGGACTTTGACCGGGTCTGATTTAAAAACCATTGCTTATCATTGTTGGTTAAAATTTATATGTAAATATTATGTAGTACTAATGGGTTAGTTGTTGTGTGATAGATGTCGGGCTCAAAACTTGTTATCACATTCAGCGACTCCGAATCAGAATCTTCAGATGGTGTTCCAGTCATTAACCTATCCGATGACGAAAATAATATCTTTGGGGAAGACTCACAAATTCCGGATGAACCGACTATAGAGAACCCAGAAAGTGAACCCGAGGAGGAAAGTGAACCCGAGGAGGAAAGTGAACCCGAGGAAGAAATACAGGAAATTACAAAAGACGAGTTCGAACTAGGAAAGAAACGAAAGGCTAATGAATTAGAAAATTCAAATCCCGAGTTTAGTAAGGATGATGTGGCACCAACTCCACTAGACACTACCACCCCTATTCCCACTATTCCTATTCGTTCTATCCCGGCATCCAGTTCTTCAGTCCCACAGCCAAAATATAGGCAGACAGCCAGGATAAGCGTTAAGCGATTCTTTGAACCTAAACGTCCTAGAAAATAGACCAAACGATGCGCTGCCGTATTAAACCATGTGATCATATAATGTTTTGTATAATATTATTAGTGTGGTTTGTTTAATGTTCGATGTAAGATAAGCATATGTAAAATAGTGAAGTGTGAAATGCAATAATTTTCCATGGTTAAGTATTATTTAGATGGTAGTAATTGATTCTGTACTAAGCTATTAAGTATGAACATTAACGGGTAGGTACTACCCTAGATATAATTATAAAACGCTAATAAGAAGAAAAGGCTTTTATAATAATACCTAGTTCATATTATTAACAAGCTATAATGTACTATAAATACACACTACATCTATAATATTCCATGTGAATAATTATTTTCTTTCATTAGGAAATGGCGCGATTGAATCGAATGACGGAACAAGAAATCCAGGAACTCATCAATCAGCGAGTGAACGACAGAATGTTATGGGTCGAGGCTGCAAGAGGTGCTGCAGTTAACCCAAATCCTCGTGTGGGGTGCACTTACAAAACTTTTCAAGCTTGCAAGCCCTCATCATTCAGTGGAACAGAAGGACCGATCGGTTTAACCCGGTGGATAGAAAAGATGGAGACTGTGTTTAAAATAAGTGGTTGTGTTGAAAAGGACATGACCAAGTATGCATCGTGCACTTTACAAGATAGTGCACTCACGTGGTGGAAAAATTATGTGAAGGCTGTAGGAGGAGATGTAGCTTATGATACTCCATGGGAAGAATTCAAAACAATGTTAATCAACGAATATTGTCCAAGGAACGAGGTTAGGAAGTTGGAAGATGAATTACGAAGTCTGAAGGTTGTTGGTACTGAAATCACCAACTACAATCAGCGATTCATGGAATTAGTTTTGCTATGTCCTGAATTGGTTCCAACCGAAGAACGGAAGATTGAAATGTACAAAGATGGTTTGCCCAAAAAGGTCAAGGCAAATGTTACAGCATCGAAACCTAAGACAATTCATGAAGCTATAACCATGGCAAACGAGCTAATAGATCAGGTCATCATGGATAAGAAAGTATCCAATACTGATGTGAAGGTATCAGGTAACAAAAGAAAGTGGAATGGAAATTATGATCGAGGTAACCAACAACAATCTTTTAAGAAACAAGAAAACACGCAAGGTGCGGGTAGTGGTTTAAGCTTTGGTTATAAAGGACAAAATCCTTTATGCAACCGATGCCACAAACATCACTCTGGTTACTGTAATGTGGTATGCAACAAATGTAATCGAAAGGGTCATCTTGCTGAAGATTGTAGGGCTCTCGTTACAAATACAAATGGTACCAAGACTCCTGTCACCAATGCAAATAGAACTGCTTTGGCTACTGTTACTTGTTATGGATGTGGAAAACAGGGTCATTATAAGAGCCAGTGCCCGAATCCAGAGAAGAATATCGGACCTGCACGAGGGAGAGCATTTGTTATTAATGCTAGGGAGGCGTGTGAAGACCCGGAGCTTGTTACGGGTACGTTTACCATTAATAACTTATCAGCGTCTATTATATTTGATACTGGTGCCGATAGAAGTTACGTGAGTAGAGGCTTTTACGCTAAATTTAATTGTTCATCATTACCTCCAGATGCTAAGTACATGATTGAGTTAGCTAATGGTAAACTAATTAAAGCCGATAAAATTTGCCGTGATTGTAAAATAAATTTAGCCGGAGAAATGTTTAAAATTGACTTGATACCCGTAGAATTAGGAAGTTTTGATGTAATAGTCGGCATGGACTGGATGTCCAAAGTAGGAGCTGAAGTTGTGTGTGCCAAGAAGGCAATTCGCATTCCTCGTAAGGATAAAACGCCAGTAATGATTTATGGAGAGAAGGGTAACTCAAAGCTAAAACTCATTAGTTATTTGAAAGCTCATAAGTGCTTGAAGAAAGGGTGCTATGCTATCTTAGCACATGTTAATAAAGTCGAAAAGAAAGAAAAAGAGAAGTGCATCAATGATGAGCCTGTGGCAAGAGATTTTCCTGAAGTATTTCCGGAAGAGTTGCCGGGATTACCTCCATTTAGATCTGTAGAATTTCAAATAGATCTTGTACCAGGAGCAGCACCGGTTGCCCGTGCTCCATATAGACTTGCACCGTCCGAGTTAAAAGAACTTCAGAGTCAGTTAAAAGAATTACTGGATCGTGGATTCATACGACCAAGTACTTCACCGTGGGGAGCTCCAATTTTATTCGTCAAGAAGAAAGACGGATCTTTCCGATTGTGTATAGATTATCGTGAATTAAATAAGTTAACTATCAAGAATCGGTATCCACTACCGAGAATTGACGACTTATTTGATCAACTCCAGGGATCATGTGTGTACTCGAAAATTGACCTAAGATCGGGCTATCATCAATTACGTGTCAAAGAAGAAGATATACCGAAAACTGCTTTTCGGACACGCTACGGTCATTACGAATTTTTGGTTATGCCGTTTGGATTGACGAATGCGCCAGCTGTATTCATGGACCTCATGAATCGAGTTTGTAGTCCATATTTAGATAAGTTTGTTATCGTTTTCATTGATGATATTCTTATCTATTCCAAGAGTAAGCAAGAGCATGAGCAGCATTTAAGGTTGATATTAGAGTTGTTAAGAAAAGAACAGCTATATGCTAAATTTTCTAAATGTGCTTTCTGGTTGAAAGAAGTGCAATTTCTTGGCCACGTTGTTAGTAGCAAAGGAATTCAGGTTGATCCAGCAAAAATTGAAGCCATTGAAAAATGGGAGACTCCTAAGATACCAATGCAGATACGCCAATTTTTGGGTTTAGCCGGTTATTATAGAAGGTTTATTCAAGATTTTTCCCGAATAGCTAAGCCGTTGACAGCGTTAACGCAAAAAGGGAAGAAATATGAATGGACTTCTGAGCAGGAGAATGCATTTCAATTACTGAAAAAGAAGTTGACTACGGCGCCTATTTTATCGTTACCAGAAGGGAACGATGATTTTGAAATATATTGTGACGCTTCGCGACAAGGTTTTGGTTGCGTTCTTATGCAACGGAAGAAAGTTATTGCATACGCATCCTGACAATTAAAGATTCACGAGCGGAATTATACGACGCATGATCTAGAACTGGGAGCAGTCGTGTTTGCATTGAAGATATGGAGACACTACTTGTATGGGGTTAAATGCACTGTGTTTACTGATCATAAAAGCCTTCAACATATTTTCGATTAAAAACAGCTGAACATGAGGCAACGTAGGTGGGTTGAGTTAATAAATGACTATGATTGTGAAATTCGTTATCATCCCGGGGAAGCGAACGTGGTGGCCGACGCTCTAAGCAGAAAGGAACGAGAACCAATTCGAGTACGAGCGATGAACATAAAAATTCGCATGAATCTCAACTCACAAATCAAAGAAGTTCAACGAGAAGCACTTACTAAAGAAAACATAAGAAATGAAATAATGAAGAAGTATAAGAAGCAACTCGTTATACGGGAAGACGGAATTCGATATTTTGCAAACCGTATTTGGGTACCGAAGTTGGGTGGATTAAGGAAGTTGATATTGAATGAGGCACATAAGACAAGATACTCGATACATCCGGGAGTTGGAAAGATGTACCAAGATCTTAAGACACATTATTGGTGGCCTAATTTAAAGACAGACGTTGCAACATATGTTGGGGAATGTTTAACTTGTTCCAAAGTCAAAGCTGAACACCAGAAGCCGTCAGGGTTACTTCAACAACCAGAAATCCCAGAATGGAAATGGGATGGTATTACCATGGATTTCATCACGAAGTTACCAAAGACTGCCTGGGGATACGACACCATTTGGGTGATTGTTGATCGTCTCACCAAGTCTGCACATTTCTTGCCTATAAAGGAAACGGATAGAATGGAGAAACTATTACGATTGTATATAAAGGAAGTTGTTTCAAGGCATGGAATACCTATTTCCATTATATCCGATCGTGATAGTAGATTTACATCAAAGTTCTGGCAATCACTACAGGAGGCCCTAGGAACTCGTTTGGATATGAGTACCGCGTATCATCCACAAACCGACGGGCAGAGTGAAAGAACGATTCAGACTCTTGAAGACATGCTCAGGGCATGTGTGATCGATTTTGGAAACGGATGGGATAAATATCTACCATTAGCAGAATTCTCGTATAATAATAGTTATCATGCGAGCATTAAAGCTGCGCCATTCGAAGCATTGTACGGAAGGAAGTGTAGATCTCCTATTTGTTGGAATGAAGTAGGAGATCGATAATTAACTGGTCCCGAGATCATACACGAAACGACTGAGAAGATAGTACAAATCAAGGAGAGATTGAAAACAGCCCGTAGTCGCCAAAAGAGCTACGCCGATGTTCGAAGGAAACCATTAGAGTTTCAGATCGGTGACATGGTTATGTTAAAGGTGTCACCGTGGAAAGGTGTAATACGCTTCGGAAAAAGGGGTAAACTGAACCCAAGATATGTAGGCCCGTTCAAGATTATCGAACGCATTGGACCGGTAGCTTATCGACTCGAGTTACCGCAACAACTCGCCGGAGTACATAATACTTTTCACGTCTCAAACCTTAAGAAGTGTCTTGCAAAGGAAGACCTCACCATTCCTCTTGAAGAAATCCATGTCGACGAGAAACTACAACTCATCGAAGAACCAATCGAAATCATGGATCGTGAAGTTAAACGGCTCAAGCAGAGCAACATACCGATCGTTAAGGTTCGTTGGAATGCTCGAAGGGGTCCCGAGTTTACTTGGGAACGAGAGGATCAAATGAAACAAAAATATCCACACTTGTTTTCTGATGACGCAAAATAGGTACAATTTTAAAATTTCGGGACGAAATTTATTTAACGGGTAGGTACTGTAATGACCCGAACTTTTTCAATCTATACTTATAAGATTAATATTTACATAAATTAAACTTACCAACATGATAAGCAATCCAAATTGTTGAGATTTATGTTTTTGAAAAGAGTTTTACACAACGTTTGACCGTCTAGTTTGACCGATGATATCACGAACTATATAACATATGATAATTATACGTTTTTGTATATATATGTATATATATATATATTTAACATGACCTAAGAATGTTTTAATATCTCATTTTGTATTAATAACAATAAGTTATAAGTATATTTTGAAACTACTAACTTAAGTTTTCAAAACGATAACCATACGTAACGTTATTTGACATAAATACTTATAATCTATAATGTTTATACATATATCGTATAAGTAATGTATTTAATCACTTTTTAAGGACTTAAATACATAAAAAAATATAAGTGTATTCACAAAAGATAGCTATATTTGAATCCTCATTCCATTTTTCACAAAATTTCTATACGTATATCTAGAGTATATGTACTCGTATCATACCTAGCTCCTATACGTATTTACTATTGGTATATACACATCAAATCACCACCTAACCAGCCCTTGTTACTACCCTAGGTATAAGGTAACTACTTTTGTTATCTAGTATGACAATTTCACATGATTAAAAGATTTTTTCACAAAATTACAAACTTATACACCTTTTACATCACCATTTATACTCCATCCATTTTCAATTTTTGATTCATTTTTACCTCAAACCTCTAGCTAAAAACACACACACTTTTAAGAGTCTTAAACTCCATAACCATTCAGCTAATATCCATGATGATCTAGCCATAAAAACATCACTTAATCACCATAAGAAAACGCTTACAAAAACACTTCAAGAATCCTTCCAAGAACACAAACTTACTTCCAATCTTTCATCCAATTCCATCACCCTTTTGGTTCTAGGTTCTTACTCCTCTTTTACAGCAATCTTGTCCAAGTAACTTGAGGTAGTAACTTTGTTCATAACCTTATTCGATTCATATATATATAGCTATCTTATTTTGTGGTATAAAATTTTAACAACAAGAACATAGTTTGAATGTTTTCAAACTTGTTTGCAAACTAAATAGATCCTTCTAACTTAACTTTTAAAATACTTCAAGACCTGTAATATATCTTAAATATATGCTAATTTAACAAGGTTTAACTTGGTTTTTCAAAGAACACCTTAAAAACTGTTTTTACGACGTCGGAGTGTAACCGGGGGATGTTTTGGGTTGGATAATTACAAACCATCTTAAACTTTGAATTGGAGGTTTATTTTCTGGAAAAATGATTTTTACTATGAATATGTTAACACATAAAAATTTTATGATTTAACTCAAAGTATAAGTATTTTTAGAAAAATAATCATTTAAGGTTGTTTACATGATGGAAAATGATTAACTTCATAAGTTTCACTAAAGTTTGACCTATGACCTGTGATTTCGAATACAAACTAAGGTATTTACAGTTCATATTCTTAAAGAAGGACTCGATCCAAGGAAGTGGCAAGTTGAATCAACGAAAACGGAGTTGTAACGAAGAAACTATGACCAAAACGAGATCGGATATCTAAGACTAGTTTAGCTACGAAAATAATTGGAGAAAATTAAATAAATCACATCTTTTTAAAATAACATGATATTTTATATATATGTACTCATAATTTAATTTTATATGGTTCAGGATCACCCGTAAACAATACGAGAAGATTAATCATAAGATCCCATGATTGTACGCAACACGTCATTTGACAACACCGGTACTTTATGTACGCAACACGTCATTTGACAACACCGGTACCGTGGGTCAAGATTAATCTCGACCAATACATATACGATGGGGGTTTTTATTTATTTCATTGGGGGTTTATTAAACACCTCAAAATGAACCATTAAAATTGAATTACTAACATCGGACTGCTAACTACGGACTAAGGAATTATTAAAAGTATTAAAAGTATTATAAGTATATATATGTGACGTTTGTTTAAAAAGAAAAGGTATTGATATATTATATATGGATAGGTTCGTGATATCAATCGGAGACCAAGTCAAAATTACATATCTTCAAGACGAAAGTGAGTATATAGTCCCACTTTTAAACTCTAAATATTTCGGGATGAGAATACATGTATTTTATGTTTTACGATATGGACACAAGTAACTGAAAAATATATTCTACGTTGAGTTGTACCACTGGCATACTTCCCTGTAGCTTGGTAACTGTTATTTACAGCGGTATTGTAAACGCGAATCCTGTTGATAGATCTATCGGGCCTGACAACCCCAACCGGACTGGACGACCAGTATTCAACGGTTGCACAGTACTTCGTTTCCTGACTACACTTGGTACGGTGTAGTAAGATTTCATAATAAAGGGAATATGCGACGTGATTAAATGTTAAGTATGGTTACCAAGTGCTCAACCACTTAGAATATTTTTATTAAAACGTTTATATATGAAATCTTGTGGTCTATATATATATTGCTGCCGGCATTAAACCTATATCTCACCAACTTTATGTTGACGTTTTAAACATGTCTATTCTCAGGTGATAATTAGAAGCTTCCGCTGCAACATGTTGAATTTAAACAAGATCTTGAGTATGCATATTTGTGTCAAAAATAAAACTGCATATCGGAGGATTTGTAATGTAAAATATGCTAGAAGTAGTATTGTTATCATCACATGTAAAGTTTGTAAGTCTAAGATTATCGCTAAACGATAATCATCTTTTTATTGTCTAAAGCTTGTATTAAAATAAGAGTTATGGTTTGTAATGTAAAATAAATGCAGTTTTTCTTTTAAAAATGTCGCATATAGAGGTCAATACCTCGCAATGAAATCATACGTTATCTAACTCGTTCTTATGGTTAAGGACGGGTTATGACAGGTTCGTAACCCTCTAAGTTCTGTCTTGAGCTTATTGACCTCGGTTCTGGGATGGTACTTCTCGTTCATCAAGTGCTTGAATGCTGACCACGGTAGTGCGTACGCATCGTCTTGTCCCACTTGCTCTAGATAGGTATTCCACCATGTTAACGCAGAACCTGTGAAGGTATGCATAGCGTACTTCACTTTGTCCTCTTCAGTACACTTACTTATGGCCAACACCGATTCGACCTTCTCGGTCCACCGTTTCAATCCGATCGGTCCTTCGGTTCCATCAAATTCCAAAGGTTTGCAGGCAGTGAATTCTTTGTAGGTGCATCCTACACGATTTCCTGTACTGCTAGATCCAAGGTTATTGTTGGTATGTAGCGCAGCCTGTACTGCGGCTATGTTTGAAGCTAGAAAAGTACGGAATTCCTCTTCATTCATATTCACGGTGTGTCGAGTAGTCGGTACCATTTCCTTCAAAATAGTCAAATGGAACAAGTTAATCATACAGAATATTAAGAGTAGTTAATAGTATTTCGTAGCATAATATGAACTCATTTATAAAAGCTTTTTCTTCATATTAGCGTTTTATAAGTTTAAATTCGGGTAGTACCTACCCGTTAAGTTCATACTTAGTAGCTAATATACAATTCAACTACTACAATTCTATATGAAAAACTGATTATAATAATATTTCGCGTTCAAACTTTTATACAATATTTTACAAACTTACAATACCGCTTATTTTACATAAAGCATGAAATATAGCACACAATAACTTTGATACAAGATAGTTGTGAAGATAATTCTAGCTAGTACACAAGTCGTTCAGCAAAGGCAATAAAGACACGTAATTCATACGTCCAGAAACAAGTCATGCATTCTGGTTTTACTAGGACTACTTCCCATCCTTGGTCTTGTGGAACATAACCGTTATGGCCGTTGATAAGACAGCGTGTTGTAACATCGTCAAAGGGACGAAGGTTACGTAATGTCCAACAGTCCCGTAACAATCTAAAAACCTCATTTCTTACCCCAATTACCGACTCCGTCACTTGTGGGAACGTTTTGTTTAATAGTTGTAGGCCGATGTTCTTGTTCTCACTTTGGTGAGAAGCGAACATTACTAATCCGTAAGCATAACATGCTTCTTTATGTTTCATGTTAGCCGCTTTTTCTAAATCACGAAGTCCAATATTCGGATATATTGAGTCAAAATAATTTCTTAACCCATTGCGTAAAATAGCATTTGGGTTCCCCGCAATATATGCGTCAAAGTAAACACATCTTAACTTATGGATTTCCTAATGTGATATCCCCCATCTTTCGAACGAAAGCCTTTTATAAACGAAGGCATTCTTGGAACGTTCTTCGAATGTCTTACAAACTGATCTCGCCTTAAATAGTTATGCCGAAGAATTCTGACCGACTCTAGACAAGATTTCATCAATCATGTCTCCGGGTAGGTCTCTTAAAATATTGGGTTGTCTATCCATTTTGTGTTTTTATACTGTAAAATAGACAAGAGTTAGATTCATAAAAAAATACTTATTAATACAAGCAATTTTTACATATATCATAAAGCATAAGCACACTATATTACATATATTACACCACACGAATACAACTATCTTATTCCGACTCGCTTGTTTCTTCTTCTTCGATTTTGGTTCGTTTTGCCAAGTTTCTAGGGATATATGATGTTCCCCTAATACGAGCCGTAATTTTCCACATTGGTTTAGAAAAACCTGGTGGTTTAGAGGTTCCCGGGTCATTGTTACAACTTAAGGACTTCGGGGGTTGACGATACATATAAAGTTCATCGGGGTTGGAATTAGATTTCTCTATTTTTATGCCCTTTCCCTTATTATTTTCTTTTGCCTTTTTAAATTCAGTTGGGGTAATTTCTATAACATCATCGGAATTCTCGTCGGAATCCGATTCATCGGAGAATTGGTAATCCTCCCAATATTTTGCTTCCTTGGCGGAAACACCATTGACCATAATTAACCTTGGTCGGTTTGTTGAGGATTTTCTTTTACTTAACCGTTTTATTATTTCCCCCACCGGTTCTATTTCTTCATCCGGTTCCTCCTCTTCCGGTTCTGATTCTTTTTCCGATTCCGACTCTTCTTCCGGTTCCTCTTCGGGAACATGTGAATCAGTCCACGAATCATTCCAATTTACATTTGACTCTTCATTATTATTAGGTGAGTCAATGGGACTTGTTCTAGAGGTAGACATCTATCACATAATATTCACATGTTAAAAATATATAGTTTCCAAAAAAATTTGTTAAGCAATCATTTTTCAAGTAAACACGGTCGAAGTCCAGACTCACTAATGCATCCTAACAAACTCGATAAGACACACTAATGCAAAATTCTGGTTCTCTAAGACCAACGCTCGGATACCAACTGAAATGTCCCGTTCTTATTGATTAAAAACGTTCCATATTAATTGATTTCGTTGCGAGGTTTTGACCTCTATATGAGACGTTTTTCAAAGACTGCATTCATTTTTAAAACAAACCATAACCTTTATTTCATAAATAAATGTTTAAAAAGCTTTACGTAGATTATCAAATAATGATAATCTAAAATATCCTGTTTACACACGACCATTACATAATGGTTTACAATACAAATATGTTACATCGAAATCAGTTTCTTGAATGCAGTTTTTACACAATATCATACAAACATGGACTCCAAATCTTGTCCTTATTTTAGTATGCAAAAGCGGAAGCTCTTAATATTCACCTGAGAATAAACATGCTTTAAACGTCAACAAAAATGTTGGTGAGTTATAGGTTTAACCTAAATATATCAAATCGTAACAATAGACCACAAGATTTCATATTTCAATACACATCCCATACATAGAGATAAAAATCATTCATATGGTGAACACCTGGTAACCGACATTAACAAGATGCATATATAAGAATATCCCCATCATTCCGGGACACCCTTCGGATATGATATAAATTTCGAAGTACTAAAGCATCCGGTACTTTGGATAGGGTTTGTTAGGCGCAATAGATCTATCTTTAGGATTCGCGTCAATTAGGGTGTCTGTTCCCTAATTCTTAGATTACCAGACTTAATAAAAAGGGGCATATTCGATTTCGATAATTCAACCATAGAATGTAGTTTCACGTACTTGTGTCTATTTTGTAAATCATTTATAAAACCTGCATGTATTCTCATCCCAAAAATATTAGATTTTAAAAGTGGGACTATAACTCACTTTCACAGATTTTTACTTCGTCGGGAAGTAAGACTTGGCCACTGGTTGATTCACGAACCTATAACAATATATACATATATATCAAAGTATGTTCAAAATATATTTACAACACTTTTAATATATTTTGATGTTTTAAGTTTATTAAGTCAGCTGTCCTCGTTAGTAACCTACAACTAGTTGTCCACAGTTAGATGTACAGAAATAAATTGATAAATATTATCTTGAATCAATCCACGACCCAGTGTATACGTATCTCAGTATTGATCACAACTCAAACTATATATATTTTGGAATCAACCTCAACCCTGTATAGCTAACTCCAACATTCACATATAGAGTGTCTATGGTTGTTCCGAAATATATATAGATGTGTCGTCATGATAGGTCGAAACATTGTATACGTGTCTATGGTATCTCAAGATTACATAATATACAATACAAGTTGATTAAGTTATGGTTGGAATAGATTTGTTACCAATTTTCACGTAGCTAAAATGAGAAAAATTATCCAATCTTGTTTTACCCATAACTTCTTCATTTTAAATCCGTTTTGAGTGAATCAAATTGCTATGGTTTCATATTGAACTCTATTTTATGAATCTAAACAGAAAAAGTATAGGTTTATAGTCGGAAGAATAACTTACAAGTCATTTTTGTAAAGGTAGTCATTTCAGTCGAAAGAACGACGTCTAGATGACCATTTTAGAAAACATACTTTCACTTTGAGTTTAACCATAATTTTTGGATATAGTTTCATGTTCATAATAAAAATCATTTTCTCAGAATAACAACTTTTAAATCAAAGTTTATCATAGTTTTTAATTAACTAACCCAAAACAGCCCGCGGTGTTACTACGACGGCGTAAATCCGGTTTTACGGTGTTTTTCGTGTTTCCAGGTTTTAAATCATTAAGTTAGCATATCATATAGATATAGAACATGTGTTTAGTTAATTTTAAAAGTCAAGTTAGAAGGATTAACTTTTGTTTGCGAACAAGTTTAGAATTAACTAAACTATGTTCTAGTGATTACGAGTTTAAACCTTCGAATAAGATAGTTTTATATATATGAATCGAATGATGTTATGAACATCATTACTACCTAAAGTTTATTAGGTAAACCTACTGGAAGTGACAAGAAATGATCTAGCTTCAAAGGATCTTGGATGGCTTGAAAGTTCTTGAAGTAGGATCATGACACAAAAACAAGTTCAAGTAAGATTTTTACTCGAATTAAGATAGTTTATAGTTATAGAAATTGAATCAAAGTTTGAATATGAATATTACCTTGAATAATAAAGATAACCTACTATATATAACAAAGGTTTCTTGATCTTAGATGATTACTTGGAATGGATTAGAAAGCTTGGAAGTAAATTAGTAAACTTGAAGGGATTTTTGAAGTGTTCTTGAAGTGTTCTTCCTATGATGATTATAGCTTGATTCTTGAAGTGATTTTTGATGAAGATGATGATTAACTACTGGAAAAATACGTTCATAATAGTATGGGTGTGTTGAGAGAGAATTAGAAAGAGAATTGGAAGTGAAATGGAGTGAATGATGAGTGGTAATTGGTGAGTGGTGAGTGGGGTTAAAAGGAGTTCTAGTTTGTTGACTAGCTCATGGTAGAAGTTAAAATTGATTAGTCATACATGACATAATCAAGAGTGGAATCCCATGCTAGTTCCTATTGGTATATACCCATAGTAAGTACGTTTTGAAGCTGTGTATAATACGGGTAAAAATACGACTAGAATTCTTGATGAAAGAAAAGAATGGGAAAGTAACTGTAACCATTTTCGTTAAGTATGAGTGTTTTGATATATGTCTTGAAGTCTTCCAAAAGTATTTTAATACATCTAAATACACTACATGTATATACATTTTAACTGAGTCGTTAAGTCATCGTTAGTCGTTACATGTAAGTGTTGTTTTGAAACCTTTAAGTTAACGATCTCAATTAATGTTGTTAACCCATTGTTTATTATATCTAATGAGATGTTAAATTATTATATTATCATGATATTATGATATATTAATATATCTTAATATGATATATATACATTTAAATGTCGTTACAACGATAATCGTTACATATATGTCTCGTTTCGAAATCCTTAAGTTAGTAGTCTTGTTTATATGTATATAACTCATTGTTAATATACTTATGGAGATACTTACTTATCATAATCTCATGTTAACCATATGTATATCCATATATATATCATCATGTCGTTTTTACAAGTTTTAACGTTCGTGAATCGCCGGTCAACTTGGGTGGTCAATTGTCTATATGAAACATATTTCAATTAATCAAGTCTTAACAAGTTTGATTGCTTAACATGTTGGAAACATTTAATCATGTAAATATCAATCTCAATTAATATATATAAACATGGAAAAGTTCGGGTCACTACAGTAACCATCTTCCCCTTTCCATTGCCCTTGCCTTGGTAGGCGGGTCCTTTCTTCTTAGCTGCCTTCGGCTTAGGAGTGTTATTGTTTTTGGAGCCGCCTTCATTGATCGTAAACACGGGTGAAGCCCTTTTACCCATGCTCGCTTCGGCTGTCTTAAGCATGGCATGTAATTCGCCGATGCTCTTATCCCATCCATGCATGTTATAGTTTAACACGAATGTGTCAAACCTCTTTGACAATGAGTTAAGGATAAGGTTCATGGCTAATTCATTAGACACGTTACAATTTAGATGGTTTGCTCGATCAATAAGGCTTTTCATCTTAAGGACATAAGTTGAAACGGATTGGGAGTCATTCATCCGACATGCATGAAGCGCTCGGACCGTTTCAAAGCGCTCGACACGAGCTTGTTGAAGGAACATCTCCTTCAACTGTGTGATCATGTCGTATGCACTATGATGCTCGAAGTCCTTTTGGAGTTCGGGTATCATATTCCCAAGCATGAGGCAAGAAACTTGCAACGAATCAGTGTAATATTTCTCCCAATATGCCATGGCTTCCGTATCATCCCTGTCCGGTTGATCGGGAATGGGGTCCTCCAACACATACGCCCTGTCCTCTAGTTTGAGGACGATTCTTAGATTGCGGAACCAATCCATGAAGTTTGTATGGTTGAGTTTTTCCTTTTCGAGGATTGACCTCAACGATAGGTTGTTAAAGTTAATATGTGCGTTAGGAATGTTGTTGTTGTTGTTATTGGCGGCCATCTACAAAATGTAACAAAGTTGTTTAAGTATCAATTTTAATTTAACAATCAATACCCTTTAAATCCAATTGATATTAAATTTTAGAATCCAACTGTAAACCAAATTTCGGTTAGGTGACCTTTATCCCGTCATTTGATTTAGCTAGGTAGTCATTATATGACAATTGCAATCCTTTTGCAACTTCTAAGTTATGGGATCATGCAATCCTTTTTCATGGCATATTATCTCATCAACGCCTATTTGTTCATCATGCTTTGGTAACCCTAAGTTCATGATTCCCAAATCAAGTCGTCCTACTTGTGTTAACGTGTAAATTCAACATACTAGTGGTTAGGTGACCTTTATCCCACAAGTGTGCGAAATTCACCTCAATCATATTAGTTTGCTCATAACGGTTAGGTGACCATTATCCCATTAAGAGTTCCCTAATATTTTTAAGTGTTTGCACAAAAGGATGGCTTTTAACTTGTTTGCCTTGTTAGTTAAAGGGATTTTAAGTTTTCATTATTTCTAGTTTGAGAAAACTTTTATGCCATACACCAACATGCATTTAGTGTATGGTATTTATGAAAATCCATTTACATGTCATGTAATTTGCCAATTACTTGATATAAACCATTTTATATATATGTGATCCTTTTCTTGTTCTTAATAATCATTTATTAAGGTCTTTAGTTGCTTTTAATTTAACCAATTAAATTGTCATTTTGCATGTCATTAATATGTCTAATTTAACCAATTAAATTGTCGTTATGCTTGTTGTTATCTTGTAATTAATTATATCAACCAAACATACAAACACAATAAACATACAAACAACCACACATGCAAAACAAGTTTGTTCACAATCTAGCCATTTTGGTGGACATTTGTTTAGCTGAAAACAAATGTCACCGGGTTAAGGGGTAAAATACAAATTAGGAGATTTCAAATCTCCCACTTAACCTTGCATCCATATGCTCCTTGTGTTCTTCAAGTCTTCATCATCTTGTATCTTCATTTTACAAAATATGTATCCTAATACATTTTTATCTAGAAAATGAAAATACAACCTATTCTATTTTACATACCAAATGTAAAACAAATTACATAGCCAAAATAAATATTACATGCCATATGAATGAATAATATTACAAGTCATATGAATCATACAATTCATTCAAACATTCAACCAAACACAAGGTCAAGGCATAGATTGTGAACATCAACATGCAACAAATATGACCAATTTGCAAGTTCCAAACCCACTTTTGGAACCCTTAAAATTCGGCCAAAATCATGAACCTACCCAAACCCGAATATTTTTACATTCTACTTTCATGCATGTACATAGAATGCAAAGTTGGTGGGTTTTAAAGACCATCTATAAGAAGCATATTTCATAGACTTTGGCTCTAGATACCATTGATGGAATTCAACATTATAACATGTTCTTGATGTTAATATAATCACAAACCAATTTTACAATAGTTAATGAAAGCGGAAGCATGATGATCAAGAAAACAAGTTTATATGTTAAACCATATTAGTTGAATTCCATGTGGACCTCAAGTCATGAAAATATGCTTACAAATAATAGAAGAAGATAAGAAATATTCAATACCTCCTCAAGCTAGTTGAGGGTTGTTTGATGCAAGAATATGATGAACAAGAGTGTAAAACCCAATCCTTTGATGCACCAACACCACCCTTTAGGTTAGTTAAGATTTAAACACTTAACTAACTAATTAATCCAAGCACAAAACCCTTTTGTTTGCACTTGAAAAACTGGACAGCAGTAACTCAAAAGGTGATGAGAATGTAAGCTTCAAAAGCATGAAACCTCAAGAGATAATACCCCAAACTTGATACCAACACCTAGTACTTTTGTTAGGATTAATTGACACTTGAAAAACTGGACAGCAGTAACTCAAAAGGTGATGAGAATGTAAGCTTCAAAAGCATGAAACCTCAAGAGATAATACCCCAAACTTGATACCAACACCTAGTACTTTTGTTAGGATTAATTGACACTTGAAAAACTAACTTGAAAAAAAGAAAATGATCCTCTTTTTAACCTCTAAAGGTCACGGCATATACAACAGCAGAATGCAGTATTTTTTAGTTTTTTGCAAGCTTAAACTTTGTAGTTATCACTTGAAAGAATCATTCAAACTTTAGTTGAAGTGTAGCACAAGTTCATAAGGAGTTGTGTAGTATAAAAGGTAACAAAACAAGCATGTGTGGTCTTTCTTGGAGACCCAAAAAACTGCCACACATTATCTTTATTAATAATACTTGTAAGTTTATAAAAGTTTATAAACTTGTTATAAACTTATGTATTATTTTGTTACCTATACATTTTATAAAACCTTTTATAAAATATAACACAATATAATCATTTAAACCTATAAACAATTATATATAAATTATCCAAATAATTTATCTCAAGTGATAATATTTTAGAAACCCGATTTTCTAAAATTCAAGTGTCGCGTATTTGTTTAATGAACCAATCGTTAAGATCAAATACGTATAAGGTGTTGGTAAGTTTGTTATTGGGTATGACCCGACTTGGATCATAACATATTAGCCACATTAATTTAATATGTCTCTCGGGCATACGAAATACCTTCAATAAATTGAGAAACAAACCAAAATGTTAGAATTCATTTAAATGGAATAGAGGAAAATAAAAAGGTAAATAAAAGAAAATAAAAGCCAAGTGTGGGAAAATTACCAAGTTATTTTAAACATATGTCACATATTTCTGTAACAAATAATTGAAGATACTTTTGATTTGGATTAAACTAAACAGTTTTACCCGATTTACTGTAAGAAAGATGGATCTACACGATGAATCAATTCCATCATTAAAAGGAAGTAAAGTCTTCCGAAAAAGAAACGCGCTTCCTGATTTAGGTCATGAAGTTGTTGTCCAGACCAGCTGTAGGTTGACGAAAAATCTAAAAAAGTCATCTCTAAAATCAGCAGGAAATCCATGGACCTCAGAATCAAACAGGGTCACCAAGTGGTCAGACTTATCCTAACCATGAGAGGATCTGTCTTGTAAAATGGGGAGGACGCCGTGCAAATTAGCTTGATAAGACTAATGAATCAGACCCCCAGAAAAGATAATCTCCTTAAAAGATCAAAAATTAGCTTTTAAGCCTGATATTACTCAATCCTAGAGATTGACCTTAAAGATTGAGAATTACAAACTCATGGAATTCGATGATATCTAAACTCGAGCTTGAATGAGAAAATATTTTGATCAAAATTACAAACCGATTTGTTTTCTGAAAACCCATTTTCAATGCGTTCATTACCATTGAACGTAAAATCTTAGGAATTCACCTGGAATTCATTAGGTCACCTGAACCAAATCAGGTGTCAACCGCTAGAACGGTGGTTGCATAGCATGGTCAAAGACAGGACCTTGTGCCAGACCGGAAAATTATAAGGGTGAGCTTTACTATTGCTCCTACAAAGGATAGTAATTGCGTCATACACGTTATAGACCATAATTAAAAGCATGTCAGGGGACATTGCCTTAATAGTTGCTTGTTCAACGCTTTCCTTTACAATCGGACGGTAGTTTACCGAAATGTAATATATGGAACAAGTATACTGGACATGTTGCTTTCCCAATACAAGGTTAGCAAGTGGGTGACACAAAACCACAAGTTTTGAGCTAAAATTTTAGATATCATTAACCCACCAAACCCACAAAAATATTTTGCAAACATCGGTGAAGGGTTATTCCGGAAAACTTATCTAGGGTAAAAACTAGATTGAATTTTCAAAAAGATCAAATATTTTCATAAAGATCCAATTTCCTTAAAGGATCTAAATTTAATAGTCATGTGGGACTGTAAACCATAACGTTACTACCATTGTTCATACCGCCGTATAGAAATCACTGATGTACAAAGTGTGAAGAATAAAGAAGTGATTCTAGTATATTTCAAGACTATATTGCTTGAGGACAAGCAACGCTCAAGTGTGGGAATATTTGATAATGCTAAAAACGAACATATATTTCATAGCATTATCCCTCAAGAAAGACAAGCTTTTAGTTGCAGTTGTCCTATTTACAAGGAATATTCGTTTAAATATTAAAAGGTAAAGACAAAAGGCTGATTCGACAAATTGAAGACGCAAAAGACCAAAAAGCTAAAAAGTACAAAGTACAAGCAAAGAGGTTCAAATTATTGATGAGAAACGTCTCAAAATTATAAGAGTACAAAGTGCAAAATGCAAAGTACAAGATATTAAATTATACGCAAGGACGTTCGAAAATCCGGAACCGGGACCAGAGTCAACTCTCAACGCTCGATGCAACGGACTAAAAATTACAAGTCAACTATGCACATGAATATAATATAATATATAATTAATTCTTAAAATTAATATATATATTATATTATATTATAAAACCGTCGGCAAGCTAGGAGCCAAGCTTGTGTGAGCTGGAATCCACAGCTGCGCACTCGCGGAGCTTATAAAGGCAAAAACCTCCTCACTCGCGGAGGTCAAATAGTATTACGTGTGCCTATAAAAGGCCGAGCATTCAGCCGAAATTTACACATCTTTTTCTCTTCACTCATACGTAAACTTATATATATATATATATATATATATATATATATATATATATATATATATATATATATATATATATATATATATATATATATATATATATATATATATATTAATTTTAATTTTAATTTTAATCCTAATAATAAGGGTATGTTAGCGAATATTGTAAGGGTGTAAGTCGAAATTCTGTCCGTGTAACGCTACGCTATTTTTAATCATTGTAAGTTATGTTCAACCTTTTTAATTTAATGTCTCGTAGCTAAGTTATTATTATGCTTATTTAAAATGAAGTAATCATGATGTTGGACTAATTACTAAAATTGGGTAATTGGGCTTTGTACCATAATTGGGGTTTGGACAAAAGAACGACACTTGTGGAAATTAGACTATGGGCTATTAATGGGCTTTATATTTGTTTAACTAAATGATAGTTTGTTAATTTTAATATAAATATTTACAATTGTACGTACCTATAAATAACCATATACACTCGATCGGACACGATGGGCGGAATATTTATAAGTACGAATAATCGTTCATTTAACCGGATACGGGAATGGATTAATAGTCTATGGAATTATTAAAACAGGGGTGAAATTAGGTACAAGGACACTTGGCATAATTGATAACAAAGTATTAAAACCTTGGGTTACACGCAGTCGAGAACCTGGTGTAATTATTAAACAAAGTATTAAGACCTTGTTACAGTTTAAGTCCCCAATTAGTTGGAATTTTGACTTCGGGTATAAGGATAATTTGATGAGGATACTCGCACTTTATATTTATGACTGATGGACTATTATGGACAAAAACCAGACGGACATATTAAATAATCCAGGACAAAGAACAATTAACCCATGGAAATAAACTAAAATCAACACGTCAAACATCATGATTACGGAAGTTTAAATAAGCATAATTCCTTTATTTTCATATTTAATTGCACTTCTAATTATTGCACTTTTATTTATTGTTATTGTATTTAATTGCACTTTTATTTATTGTTATTGTATTTAATTGCACTTTTAATTATCGTACTCTTTAATTATCGCAAGTTTATTTTATCGCACTTTTATTATTAGCAATTTCATTATCGTTATTTACTTTACGCTTTAAATTAAGTCTTTTATTTATCTAATATTTTACATTAGGTTTTAACTGCGACTAAAAGTTTTAAAATTCGACAAACCGGTCATTAAACGGTAAAAATCCCCTTTTTATAATAATAATATTACTTATATATATTTGTATTTTTATAAGATAAAACTAATATAGCGTTAAGCTTTGTTTAAAATATTTCCATGTGGAACGAACCAGACTTACTAAAAACTACACTACTGTACGATTAGGTACACTGCCTATAAGTGTTGTAGCAAGGTTTAGGTATATCCATTCTATAAATAAATAAATATCTTGTGTAAAATTGTATCGTATTTAATAGTATTTCCTAGTAAAAATAAAGCTATTTCATATACACCTCGCATAACATCATTACTTAATGCCTATTAATAATAATAATTATAACAATCTTTTTACGAATGGTAATCTTAATAGTAATACTTTTGTTAATACTAATAATACGTCTAAAATGATACTGATACTAATATTAATAATAAAATTAATGGTTATATTACTTATAATAATACTAATGATAATATTAATAATAATATTACTACTTAATAATAATATTAGTAATGATAATAATATTAGTAATAGCAATATTAATAATAATAATCGTAATTGTAATTATAATTATGATAATAATGATAAATGGTAAGTAATAATTTCATTAGTAATAACGATAATAATAACAACTATAATACTAGTGATAATTATAATACTTAGTAGTAATAGCAATAATTAATAATAAATAATAATAATAATAATAATAATAATAATAATAATAATAATAATAATAATAATAATAATAATAATAATAATAATAATAATAATAATAATAATAATAATAATAATAATAATAATAATAATAATAATAATAATAATAATAATAATAGAAATAAAAAGAAATAAATGAGTATACCCTTTAAAATCTCCTCTAAAAAGAATTGCCTAAGACGGGGTTCGAACCCGCGACCTCTCGTTTACATACCACACCTCTAAACCACTCTTCCGTCTGTTTTCTTTCTGATTTAACACATGAATTAATTCTATTAAACTCGTTTTTCTGTGTTCACATTCTTCTTCAAACCTGTCATTACCACCACAACTTAAAACCCTAATCGTATCATTACTCTCATGCTATTAGTAACATATCATCATCATCAATTATTCGTTATCTTTCATTCTTTGATTCAACATAAAAATATAATATAATCTCACGTTCAATATCATTCTATCATCATGCAGTAGTAATCATCATCGTCCTCATTGTTAATTAGCAACAAAATAAATCGTACAGCAGCAGAAGTGTTAGACATTAACAGCAGCTAATTTGATTACGCGGGAGGAAAAAAAATGACAACCATTAGCTGATATTCCTATTGGGCCAGGAGTTCGAATTGGGCCTAACTAATCTACGTTGGCCTAATTGTTAGATGGCCGATTAGATTGTACGAATAAAATATGGCAGCTCTTTTAAATAACAACTTTTAGTGGTTTGTGTGGGGTTGTTTCTGTCGGCCAAAGAGATAAGGAGGGCAACATGTATCATTATCATTCTTTCTTAAATCCTTTATTTGGTTGCAGCTATAACAGAAAAAGACTACAACCCTTTTTTACGTTTTTCTCTTCATCTTATTCATTCCTATTCGTGTAGCGTCATCTTTCATAGGAAAAAGAAGTATACTGCAGCAGGTTCATCGATGGTGGGTTGTTA
Source organism: Rutidosis leptorrhynchoides (assembly GCF_046630445.1). Lineage (NCBI taxonomy): Eukaryota > Viridiplantae > Streptophyta > Magnoliopsida > Asterales > Asteraceae > Rutidosis > Rutidosis leptorrhynchoides. Next base: position 163,973,991 of record NC_092342.1, on the reverse strand, counting down.
GATCTTTTCGAATCAAAGAACAAAGATGCCAGATATGTTGTGTCATGGTTACAACAGTTAAACAACAGTTTTCGGGGTGGTTTACTTCAACAGAACAGGTATGATAACAGCTGCAGGTTTTGTAGATCCTTGAGGTTAAGTACGGACAGGAAAAAGAAAGAAAAAATGTTGGGTTTCATTGGTGATTTATAATGGTGTTTGAAGATGGTTAAATGGGTGTCTAGTTGTTTAGTTCACGAAGAGAGAAAGAAGGAAAAAAATATTAAAGACGTTGATTATGGTTCTCGATGATGGTGGTTCTCGGTGATTATTGCAAGTGGAACATAATCATAGAATGGCGAAGGGATTGAAGAAACAAGGTGGGTGGTAATCTGCTGTTTACAGCAGTAGGAGAAGCAAGGAAATAACAGCAGTTGCCATCGTTTGATGTTAGGTTTCTCTTTGAACAGAAACAGTAACATCACAGCACAAATGATTTCACAGATGTGGCTCATGGTTAAGAATAGGAGAGATAGATATAGAGAGTTAAAGGGGTGGTTTATGAATGAAGAAGAATAGCGAGTAGTACAATTAAGAATAGAAGATGAAGAAAAATAAAACAGATAAAATCTTTTTAATTGATTTCGTACACTAATTGATTCTTGATGTCCAACGACATTAGCCAGAAAACAAGATTACAAATAGTTGATGTGGATGTGTAACAATTTCAGTACTTATCTGTATATGTATATAATAGTAATTATATATATATATATATATATATATATATATATATATATATATATATATATATATATATATATATATATATATATATATATATATATATATATCTGCATATGTATTCGTATGTATATATATAGAACGTATTTTGTATATATGTATATGTATTTATATATATAACTATATTTATATATATATATATATATATATATATATATATATATATATATATATATATATATATATATATATATATATATATGTCTGTATTTATATAATTTATATATCAGGTATATATATCTATATATTAAATATATAAGGAACATAATAATATTAATTACACAAGTATTATAATATAATCTTAATGAATCGATTAATAATAATAATAATAGAAATAATAATGTTTATAATAGGAACACCAAAATAATACTAATATAATAATACTAATAATGATGATACTCAATAATAATAAGGATAATAATAATTAATGATCATAATACTATATTAATTATAATAATTATTTATATTATTAATGATAAGAATATTATTATAACAATTTATATATATCAAATTTCCTATTTGTATGTTATATTGATAATACTAATTTTGATATTAATATTAAAAATAATAATAATATTACTATAACGTTTATTTCTAACTTGTAATTACATTTAATATATTATTATTACAATTATATCATATTTACTAGTTATCTAATGTATAGAATATTTAATATTTATATATATTATGTATTTTACAATATACATGTAATCTTAATTGTATATAGAAGTCGTATATATATTTATTTCAATAACAAGTTGTGACGACCCGGAAATTTCTGACCAAATTTAAACTTAATCTTTATATAATTCCGACTTGATAAGCAATGAATTTTTAATAAATCTTGAACCTCCGGAAAGAGTTTTACACAAGCTTTTGTTCACCCTTTTATTCCGACGATTCACGAACGTCATAACTTGATTTAATTGTTTAATTGTTTAATTATTGTGTATATATATGTATTTATATATATTTAACTTGAAAATATGATAATTAATATCTCATTAACTATATTAACAAATTATTGTATATATATTTTCATACTACTAATTTAAAGACTTTTTGAACAATATATATGTTACTATTTAAACGAAGTAATTAACTTATGTTAAAATGTATTTACATATAATGTATTACGAGTGTAAATACATCCTTACAAGTATTGAATACACTTTATAGTATACTAAAACATATAAAGGATATCTATACTCGTATTTCTGTTCAATTTTCTCAAGAATTCTACTCGCATTCATACGGTATTTTTACCCGTATTATACACGAAATCTGCAATTATTTGTGTAATATGTCATCCATGACCTAATCAATTTAATATGTCATCCATGACTTAATACATTTTAACTTATCTTAGATATTTTCACTAAAAGCCAAATTTTCAAGCCTATAAATAAGCACCATTTCTAACTCATTTTTACACATTCATTTACCAAATTTTACTTCCAATTTTCACACACACTTGCAAGAACTCTCTCAAGTTTTGTTATACTACTTCTTTCCAGCAACTTTACATTCTAAACTTGAGGTAAAAACTCTACTTCAAACCTTGTTCAATTCATATGTTTATAGCTATCTATATAAGAGTTTATAAACTAGAACATAGTTTAGTTGATTCTAAACTTGTTTGAAAAACTAATCTAATCTTTCTAACTTAAATCTAATAACACTTATTTATATGTATTATGATGTTATATTAAGTTAATATAAGAACTTATAACTTGTACATATGAAGAACACCTTGAAACTTAACATATATCCTTTAATCTCCATTCAGTAAAAAGTGGGCTGTTTTGGGTTGGGAATTAAAAACCTATCTTAGACTTTGAGTTTGAGGCTAAGACTTTGGAAATATATTAATATATGTAAATAAGACTTCCAATATTTTTTTCATGATTTTAGACAAAGTGGAAGTATTTTATCAAAAATCATATATTGGGTGGATGCCGGGATTTTTCCAAATCTGTCCACCGACACAAAAAGAGGGTAAAGCTCTAAAAATTACTACTTGGGATGAACTTTTAGAATTGGATTTGTAAAATTGACTTCTTAAGGAATCCATATCAATTTGATTCACTTTAAACGGAGTTGTAATGAATATTTGGCGAGCAAAACAAAACCTGCTAAAATTAACGTGGTATGGACGAAATTTATATTATAAAAACTATATTAACCATATCCTTGTTAACTTTTCCTATATCCTATATATATTTAGACATGTTATCATTAGTATAACAAAATATTATAATCTTGATTAATTTCGAGATTGTATATATATAATAATCTTGGTACGTTCTATGACAATACGTGCACAATACGTTTTGATAAATCCTAAGACAATACGTAAACAATACGTCTTAGTTAATTCTAAGACAATACATATATAATACGTCTCTGGATTGATGCAAGACAATACGTACACAATACGCCGTGGGGTAATTCTAAGATTATATATATATATATATATATATATATATATATATATATATATATATATATATATATATATATATATATATATATATATATATATATATATATATACCGATTATTGGACTGTTGAACTGTTGGACTTTTCGGACTATTTTGAACTACTAAACTTGACAACTTAAATAATCACATGTGATTGAAAATATAAACTTAAATAATCACATGTGATTGAAAATATAAATAATCACATGTGATTGAAAATATAAACTTAAATAATCACATGTGATTGAAAATATAAATAATCACATGTGATTGAAAATATAAACTTAAATAATCACATGTGATTGAATATATGATATGAACTTGCTATATTAATTTTGTTCACATGTATTATTATCTGAATCATTATTATTATTATTATAGGTTCGTGAATCCAAGGACGACGACCATATTTTTAATAAGTTAAAAACTTATTATTAATATACTTTTACTACCGTGAGTATATAGTCCCATTTTTAAACTCTACAAACATTTTGGGATGAGAATACATGCATTTTATGTTTTACGCCATGGACACAAGTACTTAAAATATATTCTACGTTGAGTTGTACCACCTTGCATATCTTCCCTAATAGCTTGGTAACTAATATTTACATGTTATAAGAACATGTAAGGGCGAATCCTATTGATAGATCTATCCAGTTTGACAACCCCAACCGGGCTAGTCGCTCTAGTATCGTAAACGGTTGCATAGTACTTCATTTTTACTACACTTGGTACAGTGTAGGGAGATTTCATAATAAAGGGAATATTCCACATTAATGGTTAAGTATGGTTACCGAAGCGCTCAACCACTTATAGAATACTTTTATACACTTGCGAGTGTACATATATTTATAACTATGAAAATCTTGTGGTCTATATTTATATCGATGCTAAACCTATATATCTCACCAACCTTTGTGTTGACTGTTTAAGCATGTTTATTCTCAGGTCCTTAAGAAAGTCTTCCGCTATTTCATTATCTGAGCAAGCTGTGCATGGAGTCTCATGCTTTTGTTTAAATGAAGTGTTGCATTCAATAAAACCTTTGTCATGTACTATATTCGATTGTTATGTCACGTGTGTAGTATTTGGAAACCGATGTGTCATGGGGATTATTTCTTAAATAATCATCCACTTGTTTAAAACATGCATTATGTATAATAATGGTGTGCTTTTTATGAAATGAATACAATATTTTTCTAAAACATATCATATAGAGGTCAAATACCTCGCTATGGGACCAATGAATAATGTACTGCGTTTATAGTAATATGGACGGGTCGTTTCAGTTGGTATCAGAGCGGTGGTCTTAGCGAACCAGGTTTGCATTAGTGTGTCTAACTGATATGTCGTTATGATGCATTAGTGAGTCTGGACTTCGACCGTGTCTGCATGTCAAAAGTTTTGCTTATCATTTGTGTCGAAATTATCTACTTATCATCCTTAGGAAATTACCTGCTTATCATTCTTAGTCTAGACACGTCTTGCTGCATTGATTGCATGAATAGTGTATAGACAAAATTCATATCTTAGTGTATCTGCTAAATCATATCTTATCGTATCTATTACCGTAAACTTTGCCTGACATATTTCGTAAATTCCTCTGTAATCTATGAAATATTTTGATCTCTATATATAGATATTCTATGTAGTTAGAATACCACCCGATAGCCGGAAAATCATTTCGTATCAAAAAATCCTTTATCAAATCGTACGAAATGGAATTCGTCATCAGTTCAAGTTCCTCGGATTCCGAAATGGAATCCCACTCAAGCTCCGAAAGCAGTGTGACTGGAATGGATCAACCAATCAGCCATCATCTATTCTGGATGAATTAGGGATGAGTTCGTAGCCTCCTTAATCATTGGAGACAAGAAGAAGGTGATCCTTTCCATCCACCACATTGCCCTCTTGGTGAAGAACCTGAAGCACTTACCGGCGAACCTGTCCGAAACACCAGTTTCTCTCTTATTTCCAGAGTATCTCGTTACGATTATATACTACACCAAATTCTAGATCTTATTTAACCGTTCGTCCAAACCGACAATCACCCCGGTGTAATAGAAGAAGTCAACGAACTGCGCGCTCGGGTAGTGGCTTTGGAGAATATGGTGCAAAGGTTACAAACACCAGCAGCAGCACCAGCAACATAACCAGTACCACCATCAACAACATCAACAGTACCATTACCACCACCAACAACAACCGCATCGTAAACCTCAACTTCACAATCTGTCCCATGAGCATCGATGTCATACGCCCTATAGATACTAAGGAATACCACAACGATGAAGTATTGATTCATAACTTCATTGGGAAAACATTCTACGACGATTATGTAATTTCTAAAGTTTAGAAATTATCTATCCTAGCCTTAACCATAAATCAAATGAGTTTAATTTAATATTAACTCATTAAATCTATATTACATCTGAAGAAATATACACATATATTTCCATAAAGACTGTAATAAAATTCTTTTGTACAAAATATTAATTGTGACATTTTTTTAACGGGTAGGTAATACCCGAGAGATATATAAATTCACAATTAATATGTTACATTCTTCGAATCTGATTCAGCAAATCATTCATTATACTCCCTACTTTCACAACAATATACATTCTTTTATAGAAATCAAAACAACCATATTCATTCAAAAATCTAATTACATATTCTGATTTTGAAATAGCCGAATTCAATTCAAGATATAACCGGCATCATCACTCTTAGATTCTTACATCTTTCAAAGCTATACTTTGACTTCAAAACTGTGTTAGAACATCGTATGTATATTAACGATTATAATCTATGTTCAAGCCCTTCGAAATACCTGAAGACACTTCAAATAATGAACAATCGAGATGATGATCCAACCACATGTTATACACAGTTACGTACCTGAAAAAACTCTTGAAACCAAAGTCATAATTTAACATGTATCCATGTCAGACCTTTTGGCATTTACTAGCTAAAATAACTTTTCAATCCCTTCTAAAAATAGACGGTTTTGTCACAGCTCCAGCAAACCAACTTCAATTGTTCATTCGAATAAGCCTTATTATAATGATTACCCCTTCATCATTATTACCGAGAAACCTTTCATATCTTGCCACATTAGCAGTAAACTTATTAACAACTTCATTGATCTTTGACTTTCTAAAAAATATTTATATTTATCAAAACCCCATCATTTACTCATCTGCATCTTGTAACGAGAATTGCCATACGAATCATCGAAAATTAACAATCAGTATTTTGAAATCTCGCAGCATGTCTACAAAACAATTATATGTGTCTATCTTATGGACTTATATACTTTGAATGTGAAGTTTCTGAAAAGCACCCTAAACTGCGAACTAGTTCTCGAAATGCTGATGAAGCAGCAAAAACTATAAACGACCTTAACAGTAAAAAGTTTGATGATAAAGAGTAGTGTGTTGGCAAAGCTCAGAAAAAGAGAAGATTTGGTACTGAAAAATACGGATTGAGCAAACCATGAAGAAGGCTGTGGATAAATCACAAGGATGAAATCTACCTTCAAAGAATCCACATGATTCCGTGTCTGCTGAAGTCATTATCGAATACCTTGCTCCTGACTCTAAACCCTTACGGACAATATTCTTCATCATCCTCTGATATTAAAATTCTAAGATATCATCGTATCTTTCATTATAAATATCCTCCATATTTCTGAAGATATTTCCATAATTATTCTTATCTGAAATCATTACCTCTTCGCGCTGTCTGTATTATATCATAAAAGAAACTATTTTAGTTTCTAAATTCTGAAACTTTCGAATTTAAAATAGGAATATTTTTGAAGTAGTGTTGGGGACTGAAGCATGAAATAGTATAATATAATGACACTTGATCAACGTGATTATATTACAGTAAGTCATGCTGAGTTTTTAAATGAAACGTGATGATTCACAGATCATAACGTCATCATGTGCTATGTTACACGACTCTTGTATTCTCTTTAACCTCTAAAATATCAAGAAAATATTTCTTGATGATTCGGCCTTTTCCGAGGTATTCTAGTAATTTGACAAGTCAAGATCGTGCCATTACAATTTCCTTCTTAGAACATTAACAATGTTCATTCCGAAATTCATATATGCGAATTCTGGACCATTACAAGCGGTGCTTAATCGCAAGAAGAAGAAACGAAAGGACAAAACTCCGAAACAGAAATTGGGGCATAAATCGTAGCAAATAAAAGAGAGCATTAATTGGGGATGATAATGATTATAGAAGACAGAAGCAGGGACATCAAAATATAAGGGAAGATATAAAACCCAACAACAACCCAGAAACTATAAACCGTATATATCGATGCATATAGCAATACAAAGACACGGGAGAACTAAAAACGCTATAAAACCAAGAGTATAGTAGAAGTAAATAGATTCTTCCAGAGGTAGATGAAAAAGAAGAACGACAGATATGAAAGTGAGGAGTAAATCGAGAATCAGCACTGGATGAAGCATATTGACGAATAATTTTAAAGTAAGAATTGAGGGAGAAAGAATAGAAGGTGTGAATTAAAAGGAAACGAAGGAGGTGGATTTATAGTGAAATATCCGACAGAAAAATCGAGATGAATCATCGCATTAAATCAAAGAGGATCATAATTTCCTTAATCACCGAAGAATCAAATCCTATGTAGATTACAAAGATTTTCTTTAATCCGGAGATCAACTGTAGTGACCCGAACTTTTCCATGTTTATATATATATTAAATAAAATTGTTATTTACATGCTTAAGTTTTTCCAACATGTTAAGCAATCAAACTTGTTAAGACTTGATTAATTGAAATAGGTTTCATATAGACAATTGACCACCCAAGTTGACCGGTGATTCACGAACGTTAAAACTTGTAAAAACTATATGATGACATATATATGGATATATATATAGTTAACATGATATTATGATAAGTAGACATATCATTAAGTATATTAACAATGAACTACATATGTAAAAGCAAGACTACTAACTTAATGATTTTGAAACGAGACATATATGTAACGATTATCGTTGTAACGACATTTACAGTATATATATCATATTAAGAGATATTCATACATCATATTATCATGATAATATAATAATTTAAAATCTCATTTGATATTATAAACATTGGGTTAACAACATTTAACAAGATCGTTAACCTAAAGGTTTCAAAACAACACTTACATGTATCGACTAACGATGACTTAACGACTCAGTTAAAATGTATATACATGTAGTGTTTTAATATGTATTCATACACTTTTGAAAGACTTTAAGACACTTATCAAAATACTTCTACTTAACAAAAATTCTTACAATTACATCCTCGTTCAGTTTGATCAACAATTCTACTCGTATGCACCCGTATTCGTACTCATACAATACACAGCTTTTAGATGTATGTACTATTGGTATATACACTCTAATGATCAGCTCTTAGCAGCCCATGTGAGTCACCTAACACATGTGGGAACCATCATTTGGCAACTAGCATGAAATATCTCATAAAATTACAAAAATATGAGTAATCATTCATGGCTTATTTACATGAAAACAAAATTACATACCCTTTATATCTAATCCATACCCCAACAACCAAAAACACCTACAAACACTTTCATTCTTCAATTTTCTTCATCTAATTGATCTCTCTCAAGTTCTATCTTCAAGTTCTAAGTGTTCTTCATAAATTCTACAAGTTCTAGTTTCATAAAATCAAGAATACTTCCAAGTTTGCTAACTTACTTCCAATCTTGTAGAGTGATCATCCAACCTCAAGAAATCTTCCTTATTTACAGTAAGATATCTTAATAATACAAGGTAATACTCATATTCAAACTTTGATTCAATTTCTATAACTATAACAATCTTATTTCGAGTGGAAATCTTACTTGAACTTGTTTTTCGTGTCATGATTCTGCTTCAAGAACTTTCAAGCCATCCAAAGATCCTTTGAAGCTAGATCCATTTTCCTCATTTCCAGTAGCTTTATCCAGAAAACTTGAGGTAGTAATGATGTTCATAACATCATTCGATTCATACATATATAGCTATCTTATTCGAAGGTTTAAACTGGTAATCACTAGAACATAGTTTAGTTAATTCTAAACTTGTTCGCAAACAAAAGTTAATCCTTCTAACTTGACTTTTAAAATCAACTAAACACATGTTCTATATCTATATGATATGCTAACTTAATGATTTAAAACCTGGAAACACGAAGAACACTGTAAAACCGGACATACGCCGTCGTAGTAACACCGCGGGCTGTTTTGGGTTAGTTAATTAAAAACTATGATAAACTTTGATTTAAAAATTGTTCTTCTGGGAAAATGATTTTTCTTATGAACATGAAACTGTATCCAAAAATCATGGTTAAACTCAAAGTGGAAGTATGTTTTTTAAAATGGTCATCTAGACGTCGTTCTTTCGACTGAAATGACTACCTTTACAAAAACGAATTGTAACTTATATTTTCGACTATAAACCTATACTTTTTCTATTTAGATTCATAAAATAGAGTTCAATATGAAACCATAGCAATTTGATTCACTCAAAACGGATTTAAAATGAAGAAGTTATGGGTAAAACAAGATTGGATAATTTTTCTTGTTGTAGCAACGTGAAAATTGGTAACAAATCTATATTAATCATATCCTAGCTAACTTATATTATATTATACATGTATTCTAATATATTATGTAATCTTGGGATACCATAGACACGTATGCAAATGTTTTGACATATCATATCGACCCATGTGTATATATTATTTGGAACAACCATAGACACTCTATATGCAGTAATGTGGGAGTTAGCTATACAGGGTTGACGTTGATTCCAAAAATATATATACTTTGAGTTGTGATCTAGCCTAAGAAGTGTATACACTGGGTCATGGATTGATTCAAGATAATATATATCAATTTTTTTCTGTACAACTAACGTTGGACAACTAGTTATAGGTTACTAACGAGGACAGCTGACTTAATAAACTTAAAACATCAAAATGTATTAAAAGTGTTGTAAATATATTTTGAATATACTTTGATATATATGTACATATTTGTTATAGGTTCGTGAATCGACCAGTGGCCAAGTCTTACTTCCCGACGAAGTAAAAATCTGTGAAAGTAAGTTATAGTCCCATTTTTAAAATCTAATATTTTTGGGATGAGAATACATGCAGGTTTTATAAATGATTTAGAAAATAGACACAAGTACGTGAAATTACATTCTATGGTTGAATTATCGAAATCGAATATGCCCCTTTTTATTAAGTCTGGTAATCTAAGAATTAGGGAACAGACACCCTAATTGACGCGAATCCTAAAGATAGATCTATCGGGCCCAACAAGCCCCATCTAAAGTACCGGATGCTTTAGTACTTCGAAATTTATATCATGTCCGAAGGAGGATCCCGGAATGATGGGGATATTCTTATATATGCATCTTGTTAATGTCGGTTACCAGGTGTTCACCATATGAATGATTTTTATCTCTATGTATGGGATGTATATTGAAATATGAAATCTTGTTGTCTATTGTCACGATTTGATATATATAGGTTAAACCTATAACTCACCAACATTTTTGTTGACGTTTAAAGCATGTTTATTCTCAGGTGAATATTAAGAGCTTCCGCTGTTGCATACTAAAATAAGGACAAGATTTGGAGTCCATGTTTATATGACATTATGTAAAAACTGCATTCAAGAAACATATGTCGATGTAATATATTTCTATTGTAAACCATTATGTAATGGTCGTGTGTAAACATTATATTTTAGATTATCATTATTTGATAATCTACGTAATGCTTTTGAAACCTTTATTGATAAAATAAAGGTTATGGTTGTTTTAAAAATGAATGCAGTCTTTGAAAAACGTCTCATATAGAGGTCAAAACCTCGCAACGAAATCAATTAGTATGGAACGTTTATAATCAATATGAACGGGACATTTCAGTTGGTATCAGAGCGTTGGTCTTACAGAACCAGAATTTTGCATTAGTGTGTCTTATCGAGTTTGTTAGGATGCATTAGTGAGTCTGGACTTCGACCGTGTTTACTTGAAAAATGATTGCTTAACAAATTTTGTAGGAAACTATATATTTTTAACATGTGAATATTATGTGATATATTAATCTCTTAACGTGTTTGATATTATGTGATAGATGTCTACCTCTAGAACAAGTCTCATTGACTCACCTAATAATAATGAAGAGTCAAATGTAAATTGGAATGATTCATGGACTGATTCACAAGTTCCCGAAGAGGAACCGGAAGAAGAGTCGGAACCGGAAGAAGAATTGGAACCGGAAGAAGAATCGGAACCGGAAGAAGAAATAGAACCAGTGGGGGAATAACAAAAATGGTTACGTAGAAGAAAATCCTCAACCAACCGACCAAAGTTAATTATGGTCAATGGTGTTTCTCCCAAGAAAGCAAAGTATTGGGAGGATTACCAATTCTCCGATGAATCGGATCCCGACAAGGATTCCGATGATGTTATAGAAATTACGCCAACACAATTTAATAAGTCAAAAGAGAACAATCAGGGAAAGGGCATAAAAATAGAGAAATTTGATTCCAAACCCAATGAACTTTATATGTATCGTCAACACCCGTATTTCTTAAGTTGTGACAATAACCCGGGAACCTCTAAACCACCAGGTTTTTCTAAACCAATGTGGAAAACGACGGCTCGTATTAGGAGAACATCATATATCCCTAGAAACTTGGCAAAACGAACCAAAACCGAAGAAGAAGAAACGAGCGAGTCAGAATAAGATAGTTGTATTCGTGTGGTGTAATATATGTAATATAGTGTGCTTATGCTTTATGATATATGTAAAATTGCTTGTATTAATAAGTATTTTTTTATGAATCTAACTCTTGTCTATTTTATAGTATAAAAACACAAAATGGATAGACAACCCAATATTTTAAGAGACCTACCCGGAGACATGATTGATGAAATCTTGTCTAGAGTCGGTCAGAATTCCTCGGCACAACTATTTAAGGCGAGATCAGTTTGTAAGACATTCGAAGAACGTTCCAAGAATGCCTTTGTTTATAAAAGTCTTTCGTTCGAAAGACGGGGGATATCACATTGGGAAATCCATAAGTTACGATGTGTTTACTTTGAAGCATATATTGCGGGGAACCCAAATGCTATTTTACGCAACGGGTTAAGAAATTATTTTGACTCAATATATCCGAATATAGGACTTCGTAATTTAGAAAAAAGCGGCTAACATGCAACATAAAGAAGCATGTTATGCTTACGGGTTAGTAATGTTCGCTTCTCACCAAAGTGAGAATAAGATCATCGGGCTACAACTATTAAACAAAACGTTCCCACAAGTGACAGACTCAGTAGTTGGGGTGAGAAACAAGGTTTTTAGATTGTTACGGGACTGTTGGACATTACGTAACCCTCGTCCCTTTGACGATGTTACAACATGCTGTCTTATCAACGGCCATAATGATTATGTTCCACAAGACCATGGATGGGAAGTAGTCCTAGTAAAACCAGAATGCATGACTTATTTCTGGACGTATGAATTACGTGTCTTTATTGCTTTTGCTGAACGACTTGTGTACTAGCTAGAATTATCTTCACAACTATCTTGTATCAAAGTTATTTTGTGTTATATTTTATGTTATATGTAAAATAAGCGGTATTGTAAGTTTGTAAAATATTGTGAAAAAGTTTGAACGCGAAATATTATTATAATCAGTTTTTCATATAGAATTGTAGTAGTTGAATTGTATATTAGCTACTAAGTATGAACTTAACGGGTAGGTACTACTGATAATGCTAAAAACGAACATATATTTCATAGCATTATTCCTCAAGAAAGACAAGCTTTTAGTTGCAATTGTTCTATTTAAAAGTGATATTCGTTTAAATAATAAAAGGTGAAGAAAAAAGACAGATTCGACGAATTGAAGACGCAAATGACCAAAAAGCTCAAAAGTACAAAATACAATCAAAGAGGTTCCAATTATTGATAAGAAACGTCTCGAAATTACAAGAGTACAAGATTCAAAACGCAAAGTACAAGATATTAAATTGTACGCAAGGACGTTCGAAAATCCGGAACCGGGACCAGAGTCAACTCTCAACGCTCGACGCAACGGACTAAAAATTACAAGTTAACTATGTATATAAATATAATATAATATATAATTAATTATATAAATTATATATATATTATATTTATATAATAAACCGTCGGTAAACAAAGAGCCAAAATGGAGTGAGCTGTAATTACAAACTCCGCGACTCGCAGAGTTTGAAGAGCAAAAAGGCCGCGAGTCGTGGAGCCCCAAATATTGAAACTGCCTATCAAGCTCGCGCATTCTGATCGTAAAAAAATCATCAAATATATCAATCTCTCTATCTATATACGTAATATTTATATTTATAATTTATATTTTAATTTTAATTTTAATTTTAATCCTAATAATAAGGGTATGTTAGCGAATGTTGTAAGGGTGTAAGTTGAAATTCTGTCCGTGTAACGCTACACTATTTTTAATCATTGTAAGTTATGTTCAACCTTTTTAATTTAATCTCTCGTAACTAAGTTATTATTATGCTTATTTAATCCGAAGTAATCATGATGTTGGGCTAATTACTAAAATTGGGTAATTGGGCCTTGTACCATAATTGGGGTTTGGATAAAAGAACGACACTTGTGGAAATTAGACTATGGGCTATTAATGGGTTTTATATTAACTAAACAATACCTTGTTAATTTAATATACAAACTTATAATTCGACGTATTTATATATAACCACATACGCTTGACTGGGTACGGTGGGAGGGATATCTATAAATACCAATAATTATTCATTTTATCGGACACGGAACTGGATTAATAGTTAATAGACTTGTTGAAACAGGGGTGAATTACATTCAAGGGTAATTGGTGTAATTGTTAACAAAGTAGTAAAACCTTGGTTTACACACAGTCGATAAACTGGTGTATTCATTAAACAAAGTATTAAAACCTTGTTACAATTCGAATCCCCAATTAATTGGAATATTTGACTTCGGGAATAAGAATAATTTGACGAAGGCTTTCGCTCTTTATATTTATGACTGATGGACTATTATGGACAAATCCGTATGGACATATTGTAGTGACCCGAACTTTTCCATGTTTATATATATTAATTGAGATTGATATTTACATGATTAAATGTTTCCAACATGTTAAGCAATCAAACTTGTTAAGACTTGATTAATTGAAATATGTTTCATATAGACAATTGACCACCCAAGTTGACCAGCGATTCACGAACGTTAAAACTTGTAAAAATGACATGACGATATATATATGGATATACATATGGTTAACATGAGATTATGATAAGTAAGTATCTCCATAAGTATATTAACAATGAGTTATATACATATAAACAAGACTACTAAACTTAAGGATTTCGAAACGAGACATATATGTAACGATTATCGTTGTAACGACATTTAAATGTATATATATCATATTAAGATATATTAATATATCATAATATCATGATAATATAATAATTTAACATCTCATTAGATATAATAAACAATGGGTTAACAACATTAATTGAGATCGTTAACTTAAAGGTTTCAAAACAACACTTACATGTAACGACTAACGATGACTTAACGACTCAGTTAAAATGTATATACATGTAGTGTATTTAGATGTATTAAAATACTTTTGGAAAACTTCAAGACATATATCAAAACACTCATACTTAACGAAAATGGTTACAGTTACTTTTCCATTCTTTTCTTTCATCAAGAATTCTAGTCGTATTCTTACCCGTATTATACACAGCTTCAAAATGTACTTACTATGAGTATATACCAATAGGAACTAGCATGGGATTCCACTCTTGATTATGTCATGTATGACTAATCAATTTTAACTTCTACCATGAGCTAGTAAACTAACTAGAACTCCTTTTAACCCCACTCACCACTCACCAATTACCACTCATCATTCACTCCATTTCACTTCCAATTCTCTTTCTAATTCTCTCTCAACACACACACACACTATTATGAACGTATTTTTCCAGTAGTTAATCATCATCTTCATTAAAAATCACTTCAAGAATCAAGCTATAATCATCATAGGAATAACACTTCAAGAACACTTCAAAAATCCCTTCAAGTTTACTAATTTACTTCCAAGCTTTCTAATCCATTCCAAGTAATCATCTAAGATCAAGAAACCTTTGTTATATACAGTAGGTTATCTTTCTTATTCAAGGTAATATTCATATTCAAACTTTGATTCAATTTCTATAACTATAAACTATCTTAATTCGAGTAAAAATCTTACTTGAACTTGTTTTTGTGTCATGATCCTACTTCAAGAACTCTCAAGCCATCCAAGATCCTTTGAAGCTAGATCATTTCTTGTCACTTCCAGTAGGTTTACCTACTAAACTTGAGATAGTAATGATGTTCATAACATCATTCGATTCATATATATAAAACTATCTTATTCGAAGGTTTAAACTCGTAATCACTAGAACATAGTTTAGTTAATTCTAAACTTGTTCGCAAACAAAAGTTAATCCTTCTAACTTGACTTTTAAAATTAACTACACACATGTTCTATATCTATATGATATGCTAAATTAATGATTTAAAACCTGGAAACACGAAAAACACAGTAAAACCGAATTTACGCCGTCGTAGTAACACCGCGGGCTGTTTTGGGTTAGTTAATTAAAAACTATGATAAACTTTGATTTAAAAGTTGTTATTCTGAGAAAATGATTTTTATTATGAACATGAAACTATATCCAAAAATTATGGTTAAACTCAAAGTGGAAGTATGTTTTCTAAAATGGTCATCTAGACGTCTTTCTTTCGACTGAAATGACTACCTTTACAAAAACGACTTGTAACTTATTTTTCCGACTATAAACCTATACTTTTCTGTTTAGATTCATAAAATAGAGTTCAATATGAAACCATAGCAATTTGATTCACTCAAAACGGATTTAAAATGAAGAAGTTATGGGTAAAACAAGATTGGATAATTTTTCTCATTTTAGCTACGTGAAAATTGGTAACAAATCTATTCCAACCATAACTTAATCAACTTGTATTGTATATTATGTAATCTTGAGATACCATAGACACGTATACAATGTTTCGACCTATCATGTCGACACATCTATATATATTTCGGAACAACCATAGACACTCTATATGTGAATGTTGGAGTTAGCTATACAGGGTTGAGGTTGATTCCAAAATATATATAGTTTGAGTTGTGATCAATACTGAGATACGTATACACTGGGTCGTGGATTGATTCAAGATAATATTTATCAATTTATTTCTGTACATCTAACTGTGGACAACTAGTTGTAGGTTACTAACGAGGACAGCTGACTTAATAAACTTAAAACATCAAAATATATTAAAAGTGTTGTAAATATATTTTAAACATACTTTGATATATATGTATATACATATATAGTTATAGGTTCGTGAATCAACCAGTGGCCAAGTCTTACTTCCCGACGAAGTAAAAATCTGTGAAAGTGAGTTATAGTCCCACTTTTAAAATCTAATATTTTTGGGATGAGAATACATGCAGGTTTTATAAATGATTTACAAAATAGACACAAGTACGTGAAACTACATTCTATGGTTGAATTATCGAAATCGAATATGCCCCTTTTTATTAAGTCTGGTAATCTAAGAATTAGGGAACAGACACCCTAATTGACGCGAATCCTAAAGATAGATCTATTGGGCCTAACAAACCCCATCCAAAGTACCGGATGCTTTAGTACTTCGAAATTATATCATATCCGAAGGGTGTCCCGGAATGATGGGGATATTCTTATATATGCATCTTGTTAATGTCGGTTACCAGGTGTTCACCATATGAATGATTTTTATCTCTATGTATGAGATGTGTATTGAAATATGAAATCTTGTGGTCTATTGTTACGATTTGATATATATAGGTTAAACCTATAACTCACCAACATTTTTGTTGACGTTTAAAGCATGTTTATTCTCAGGTGAATACTAAGAGCTTCCGCTGTTGCATACTAAAATAAGGACAAGATTTGGAGTCCACGTTTGTATGATATTGTGTAAAAACTGCATTCAAGAAACTGATTTCGATGTAACATACATGTATTGTAAACCATTATGTAATGGTCGTGTGTAAACAGGATATTTTAGATTATCATTATTTGATAATCTACGTAAAGCTTTTTAAACCTTTATTTATGAAATAAAGGTTATGGTTTGTTTTAAAAATGAATGCAGTCTTTGTAAAACGTCTCATATAGAGGTCAAAACCTCGCAACGAAATCAATTAATATGGAACGTTTTTAATCAATAAGAACGGGACATTTCAGTTGGTATCCGAGCGTTGGTCTTAGAGAACCAGAAAATTTGCATTAGTGTGTCTTATCGAGTTTGTTAGGATGCATTAGTGAGTCTGGACTTCGACCGTGTTTTCTTTAAAAATGATTGTTTAACATTTTTGTTGGAAACTATATATTTTTAACATATGAATATTATGTGATATATTAATCTCTTAACGTGTTTGATATTATGTGATAGATGTCTACCTCTATAAAAAGTCCCATTGACTCACCTAATAATAATGAAGAGTCAAATGTAAATTGGAATGATTCGTGGACTGATTCACAAGTTCCCGAAGAGGAACCGGAAGAAGAGTCGGAACCGGAAGAAGAATCGGAACCGGAAGAAGAATCGGAACCGGAAGAAGAAATAGAACTGGTGGGGGAAATAATAAAACGGTTAAGTAAAAGAGAATCCTCAACCAACCGACCAAGGTTAATTATGGTCAATGGTGTTTCCGCCAAGGAAGCAAAATATTGGGAGGATTACCAATTCTCCGATGAATCGGATTCCGACGAGAATTCCGATGACGTTATAGAAATTACCCCAACTGAATTGAAAAAGGCAAAAGAAAATAATAAGGGAAAGGGCATAAAAATAGAGAAATCTAATTCCAACCCCGATGACTTTATATGTATCGTCAACCCCCGAAGTCCTTAAGTTGTAAAAATGACCCGGGAACCTCTAAACCACCAGGTTTTTCTAAACCAATGTGGATAACGACGGCTCGTATTAGGGGAACATCATATATCCCTAGAAACTTGGCAAAACGAACCAAAACCGAAGAAGAAGAAACAAGCGAGTCGGAATAAGATAGTTGTATTCGTGTGGTGTAATATAAGTAATATAGTGTGCTTATGCTTTATGATATATGAAAAAAAATTGCTTGTATTAATAAGTATTTTTTTTTATGAATCTAACTCTTGTCTATTTTACAGTATAAAAACACAAAATGGATAGACAACCCAATATTTTAAGAGACCTACCCGGAGACATGATTGATGAAATCTTGTCTAGAGTCGGTCAGAATTCTTCGGCACAACTATTTAAGGCGAGATCAGTTTGTAAGACATTCGAAGAACGTTCCAAGAATGCCTTGGTTTATAAAAGGCTTTCGTTCGAAAGATGGGGGATATCACATTGGGAAATCCATAAGTTACGATGTGTTTACTTTGACGCATATATTGCGGGGAACCCAAATGCTATTTTACGCAACGGGTTAAGAAATTATTTTGACTCAGTATATCCGAATATAGGACTTCGTGATTTAGAAAAAGCGGCTAACATGCAACATAAAGAAGCATGTTATGCTTACGGGTTAGTAATGTTCGCTTCTCACCAAAGTGAGAACAAGAACATCGGGCTACAACTATTAAACAAAACGTTCCCTCAAGTGATGGAGTCAGTAATTGGGGTAAGAAACGAGGTTTTTAGATTATTACGAGACTGTTGGTCATTACGTAACCCTCGTCCCTTTGACGACGTTACAACATGCTGTCTTATCAACGGCCATAACGGTTATGTTCCACAAGACCAAGGATGGGAAGTAATCCTAGTAAAACCAGAATGCATGACTTGTTTCTGGACGTATGAATTACGTGTCTTTATTGCCTTTGCTGAACGACTTGTGTACTAGCTAGAATTATCTTCACAACTATCTTGTATCAAAGTTATTGTGTGCTATATTTCATGCTTTATGTAAAATAAGCGGTATTGTAAGTTTGTAAAATATTGTATAAAAGTTTGAACGCGAAATATTATTACAATCAGTTTTTCATATAGAATTGTAGTAGTTGAATTGTATATTAGCTACTAAGTATGAACTTAACGGGTAGGTACTACCCGAATTTAAACTTATAAAATGCTAATATGAAGAAAAAGCTTTTATAAATGAGTTTATATTATGCTACGAAATACTATTAACTACTCTTAATATTCTGTATGATTAACTTGTTCCATTTGACTATTTTGAAGGAAATGGCACCGACTACTCGACACACCGTGAATATGAATGAAGAGGAATTCCGTACTTTTCTAGCTTCAAACATAGCCGCAGTACAGGATGCGCTACATACCAACAATAACCTTGGATCTGGCAGTACAGGAAATCGTGTAGGATGCACCTACAAAGAATTCACTGCCTGCAAACCTTTGGAATTTAATGGAACCGAAGGACCGATCGGACTGAAAAGGTGGACCGAGAAGGTCGAATCGGTGTTTGCCATAAGTAAGTGTACTGAAGAGGACAAAGTGAAGTACGCTACACATACCTTCACAGGTTCTGCGTTAACATGGTGGAATACCTATCTAGAGCAAGTGGGACAAGATGATGCGTACGCACTACCGTGGTCAGTATTCAAGCACTTGATGAACGAGAAGTACCGTCCCAGAACCGAGGTCAATAAGCTCAAGACAGAACTTAGAGGGTTACGAACCCAAGGATTTGATATTACCACGTACGAAAGACGATTCACAGAATTGTGCCTATTGTGTCCGGGAGCATTCGAAGATGAGGAAGAGAAGATCGACGCGTTTGTGAAAGGATTACCGGAAAGAATCCAAGAAGATATAAGTTCACACGAGCCCGCCTCCATACAACAGGCATGTAGAATGGCTCACAAACTAGTGAACCAGATTGAGGAAAGAATTAAAGAACAAGCGGCTGAAGAGGCCAATGTGAAGCAAGTCAAAAGAAAGTGGGAGGAAAATAGTGATAAGAATCACCAATACAACAACAACAGCAATTACAACAATAATCGCAACAACTATCCCAACAATCGCAACATCAATCGCAACTACAACAAATGGCCCAACAACAACAACAACAACAATAGCAACTACAACAATCATCCCAACAACAATAACAACCGCAACAACAACAACAACAATCAGAAGTAGCTATGCCAAAGGTGTAAAAAGTATCACTCGGGGTTCTACACCAAATTTTGCAACAAGTGTAAAAGAAATGGTCATAGCGTGGCGAAGTGTGAGGTCTACGGACCAGGGGTTAACAGAACGAAAGGAACAAATGGTGTCGGAACGAGTAATGGTGGAGCAAGTAGTGTCGGAGCAAGTTATGCCAATGTAGTTTGTTATAAATGTGGAAAACCAGGCCACATTATTAGAAATTGCCCGAACCAGGAGAATACGAATGGACAAGGCCGCAGAAGAGTTTTCAATATTAATGCGGCAGAGGCACAGGAAGACCCGGAGCTTGTTACGGGTACGTTTCTTATTGACAATAAATCTGCTTATGTTTTATTTGATTCTGGTGCGGATAGAAGCTATATGAGTAGAGATTTTTGTGCTAAATTAAGTTGTCCATTGACGCCGTTGGATAGTAAATGTTTACTTGAATTAGTAAATGGTAAATTAATTTCAGCAGATTATCTATGCCGGAATCGAGAAATTAAACTGGGGAGCGAAATATTTAAGATTGATTTGATACCAGTAGAGTTAGGGAGTTTTGATGTAATAGTTGGCATGGACTGGCTGAAGAAGATGAAAGCAGAGATCGTATGTTATAAAAATGCAATTCGCATTGTACGAGAAGAAGGAGAACCCTTAATGGTGTACGGAGAAAAGGGCAACACGAAGCTATATCTTATTAGTAATTTGAAGGCACACAAACTAATAAGAAAAGGTTGCTATGCTGTTCTAGCAAACGTCGAGAAAGTACAAACTGAAGAAAAGAGCATCAATGATGTTCCCGTCGCAAAAGAATTTCCCGATGTATTTCCGAAAGAATTACCGGGATTACCCCCACAGCGATCCGTTGAATTTCAAATAGATCTTGTACCAGGAGCCGCACCAATAGCTCGTGCTCCTTACAGACTCGCACCCAGCGAGATGAAAGAACTGCAAAGCCAATTACAAGAACTTTTAGAGCGTGGTTTCATTCGACCAAGCACATCACCGTGGGGAGCTCCTGTTTTGTTTGTCAAGAAGAAAGATGGTACATTCAGGTTGTGTATCGACTACCGAGAGTTGAACAAACTTACCATCAAGAACCGCTACCCACTACCGAGAATCGACGACTTATTTGATCAACTACAAGGCTCGTCTGTTTATTCAAAGATTGACTTACGTTCCGGGTATCATCAAATGCGGGTGAAAGAAGATGATATTCCAAAGACTGCTTTCAGAACACGTTACGGTCATTACGAGTTTATGGTCATGCCGTTTGGTTTAACTAATGCACCAGCTGTGTTCATGGACCTTATGAACCGAGTGTGTGGACCATACATTGACAAGTTTGTCATTGTTTTCATTGATGACATACTTATTTACTCAAAGAATGACCAAGAACACGGTGAACATTTGAGAAAGGTGTTAGAAGTATTGAGGAAGGAAGAATTGTACGCTAAGTTTTCAAAGTGTGCATTTTGGTTGGAAGAAGTTCAATTCCTCGGTCACATAGTGAACAAAGAAGGTATTAAGGTGGATCCGGCAAAGATAGAAACTGTTGAAAAGTGGGAAACCCCAAAAACTCCGAAGCCTATACGTCAATTTTTAGGATTGGCTGGTTACTACAGAAGATTCATCCAAGATTTCTCCAAAATAGCAAAACCCTTGACTGCATTAACGCATAAAGGGAAGAAATTTGAATGGAAGGATGAACAAGAGAAGGCGTTTCAATTATTGAAGAAAAAGCTAACTACGGCACCAATATTGTCATTGCCTGAAGAGGGAAATTTAAAAGAGGGAAATTTAAAGGATGAAATACCCAAAGGATCGGAGAAGCATCTTAATATTCGGGAAGACGGAACCCGGTATAGGGCTAAAAGAATTTGGGTACCAAAATTTGGAGATATAAGAGAAATGGAACTTAGAGAAGCTCATAAAACCAGATACTCAATACATCCTGGAACGGGGAAGATGTACAAGGATCTTAAGAAACATTTTTGGTGGCCAGGTATGAAAGCCGATATTGCTAAATATGTAGGAGAATGTTTGACGTGTTCTAAGGTCAAAGCTGAACATCAGAAACCATCAGGTCTACTACAACAACCTGAAATCCCAGAATGGAAATGGAAAAACATTACCATGGATTTCATTACTAAATTGCCAAGGACTGCAAGTGGTTATGATACTATTTGGGTAATAGTTGATCATCTCACCAAGTCAGCACACTTCCTACCAATAAGAGAAGATGACAAGATGGAGAAGTTAGCACGACTGTATTTGAAGGAAGTCGTCTCCAAACATGGAATACCAATCTCTATTATCTCTGATAGGGATGACAGATTTATTTCAAGATTCTGGCAGACATTACAGCAAGCATTAGGAACTCGTCTAGACATGAGTAGTGCCTATCATCCACAAACTGATGGGTAGAGTGAAAGGACAATACAAACGCTTGAAGACATGCTACGAGCATGTGTTATTGATTTCGAAAAGAGTTGGGATCGACATCTACCGTTAACAGAATTTTCCTACAACAACAGCGATCATTCAAGCATTGAGATGGCTCCGTTTGAAGCACATTATGGTAGAAAGTACAGGTCTCCGATTTGTTGGTGTGAAGTGGGGGATAGACAGATTACGGGTCCGGAGATAATACAAGAAACTACCGAGAAGATCATCCAAATTCAACAACGGTTGAAAACTGCCCAAAGTCGATAAAAGAGCTACGCCGACATTAAAAGAAAAGACATAGAATTTGAAATTGGAGAGATGGTCATGCTTAAGGTTGCACCTTAGAAATGTGTTGTTTGATTTGGTAAACGAGGGAAATTAAATCCAAGGTATATTGGACCATTCAAGATTATTGATCGTGTCGGACCAGTAGCTTACCGACTTGAGTTACCTCAACAACTTGCGAATGTACATAACACTTTCCACGTCTTGAATTTGAAGAAATGTTTTTCTAAAGAAGATCTCACTATTCCATTGGACGAAATCCAAATCAATGAAAAACTTCAATTCATTGAAGAACCCGTCGAAATAATGGGTTGTGAGGTTAAGAGACTTAAACAAAATAAGATATCGATTGTTAAGGTTCGATGGAATGCTCGTAGAGGACCCGACTTCACCTGGGAGCATGAAGATCAGATGAAGAAGAAATACCCGCATTTATTTCCAGAAGATACGTCAACACCTCCAACTGCTTAAAATTTCGGGACGAAATTTATTTAACGGGTAGGTACTGTAGTGACCCGAACTTTTCCATGTTTATATATATATTAAATGAAATTGTTATTTACATGATTAAGTTTTTCCAACATGTTAAGCAATCAAACTTATTAAGACTTGATTAATTGAAATAGGTTTCATATAGACAATTGACCACCCAAGTTGACCGGTGATTCACGAACGTTAAAACTTGTAAAAACTATATGATGACATATATATATATATATATATATATATATATATATATATATATATATATATATATATATATATATATATATATATATATATATATATATATATATATATATATATATATATATATATATATATATATATATATATATATAGTTAACATGATATTATGATAAGTAAACATATCATTAAGTATATTAACAATGAACTACATATGTAAAAGCAAGACTACTAACTTAATGATTTTGAAACGAGACATATATGTAACGATTATCGTTGTAACGACATTTAATGTATATATATCATATTAAGAGATATTCATACATCATATTATCATTATAATATAATAATTTAAAATCTCATTTGATATTATAAACATTGGGTTAACAACATTTAACAAGATCGTTAACCTAAAGGTTTCAAAACAACACTTACATGTAACGACTAACGATGACTTAACGACTCAGTTAAAATGTATATACATGTAGTGTTTTAATATGTATTCATACACTTTTGAAAGACTTCAAGACAATTATCAAAATACTTCTACTTAACAAAAATTTTTACAATTACATCCTCGTTCAGTTTCATCAACAATTCTACTCGTATGCACCCGTATTCGTACTAGTACAATACACAGCTTTTAGATGTATGTACTATTGGTATATACACTCCAATTATCAGCTCTTAGCAGCCCATGTGAGTCACCTAATACATGTGGGAACCATCATTTGGCAACTAGCATGAAATATCTCATAAAATTACAAAAATATTAGTAATCATTCATGGCTTATTTACATGAAAACAAAATTACATATCCTTTATATCTAATCCATACCCCAACGACCAAAAACACCTACAAACACTTTCATTCTTCAATTTTCTTCATCTAATTGATCTCTCTCAAGTTCTATCTTCAAGTTCTAAGTGTTCTTCATAAATTCTACAAGTTCTAGTTTCATAAAATCAAGAATACTTCCAAGTTTGCTAGCTTACTTCCAATCTTGTAGAGTGGTCATCCAACCTCAAGAAATCTTTTTTATTTACAGTAAGATATCTTTATAATACAAGGTAATACTCATATTCAAACTTTGATTCAATTTCTATAACTATAACAATCTTATTTCGAGTGGAAATCTTACTTGAACTTGTTTTTCGTGTCATGATTCTGTTTCAAGAACTTTCAAGCCATCTAAGGATCCTTTGAAGCTAGATCCATTTTTCTTATTTCCAGTAGCTTTATCCAGAAAACTTGAGGTAGTAATGATGTTCATAACATCATTCGATTCATACATATAAAGTTATCTTATTCGAAGGTTTAAACTTGTAATCCCTAGAACATAGTTTAGTTAATTCTAAACTTGTTCGCAAACAAAAGTTAATCCTTCTAACTTGACTTTTAAAATCAACTAAACACATGTTCTATATCTATATGATATGCTAACTTAATGATTTAAAACCTGGAAACACGAAGAACACTGTAAAACCGGACATACGCCGTCGTAGTAACACCGCGGGCTGTTTTGGGTTAGTTAATTAAAAACTATGATAAACTTTGATTTAAAAGTTGTTCTTATGGGAAAATGATTTTTCTTATGAACATGAAACTATATCCAAAAATCATGGTTAAACTCAAAGTGGAAGTATGTTTTCTAAAATGGTCATCTAGACGTCGTTCTTTCGACTGAAATGACTACCTTTACAAAAAAAACTTGTAACTTATATTTCTGACTATAAACCTATACTTTTTCTATTTAGATTCATAAAATAGATTTCAATATGAAACCATAGCAATTTGATTCACTCAAAACGGATTTAAAATGAAGAAGTTATGGGTAAAACAAGATTGGATAATTTTTCTTGTTGTAGCAACGCGAAAATTGGTAACAAATCTATATTAATCATATCCTAGTTAACTTATATTGTATTATACATGTGTTCTAATGTATTATGTAATCTTGGGATACCATAGACACGTATGCAAATGTTTTGACATATCATATCGACCCATGTGTATATATTATTTGGAACAACCATAGACACTCTATATGCAGTAATGTGGGAGTTAGCTATACAGGGTTGAGGTTGATTCCAAAAATATATATACTTTGAGTTGTGATCTAGCCTGAGACGTGTATACGCTGGGTCGTGGATTGATTCAAGATAATATATATCAATTTTTTCTGTACATCTAACGTTGGACAACTAGTTGTAGGTTACTAACGAGGACAGCTGACTTAATAAACTTAAAACATCAAAATGTATTAAAAGTGTTGTAAATATATTTTGAATATACTTTGATATATGTACATATTTGTTATAGGTTCGTGAATCGACCAGTGGCCAAGTCTTACTTCCCGACGAAGTAAAAATCTATGAAAGTGAGTTATAGTCCCACTTTTAAAATCTAATATTTTTGGGATGAGAATACATGCAGGTTTTATAAATGATTTACAAAATAGACACAAGTACGTGAAATTACATTCTATGGTTGAATTATCGAAATCGAATATGCCCCTTTTTATTAAGTCTGGTAATCTAAGAATTAGGGAACAGACACCCTAATTGACGCGAATCCTAAAGATAGATCTATCGGGCCCAACAAGCCCCATCCAAAGTACCGGATGCTTTAGTACTTCGAAATTTATATCATGTCCGAAGGAGGATCCCGGAATGATGGGGATATTCTTATATATGCATCTTGTTAATGTCGGTTACCAGGTGTTCACCATATGAATGATTTTTATCGCTATGTATGGGATGTATATTGAAATATGAAATCCTGTGGTCTATTGTTACGATTTGATATATATATAGGTTAAACCTATAACTCACCAACATTTTTGTTGACGTTTAAAGCATGTTTATTCTCAGGTGAATATTAAGAGCTTCCGCTGTTGCATACTAAAATAAGGACAAGATTTGGAGTCCATGTTTGTATGACATTATTTAAAAACTGCATTCAAGAAACATATGTCATTATTTGATAATCTACGTAATGCTTTTGAAACCTTTATTGATAAAATAAAGGTTATGGTTGTTTTAAAAATGAATGCAGTCTTTGAGAAACGTCTCATATAGAGGTCAAAACCTCGCAACGAAATCAATTAATATGGAACGTTTATAATCAATATGAACGGAAAATTTCATCAACCGTGATGACATCAAAAGATAAGATGAATCCCTATTTTCTCATTTCACTCTTCTACGATAGCTTCACTCATACGTTTCGAGTAATCGAATTATTTTTTCCATATTTCTCAATCATGATAAAACCCTATGAATCAACTTATATTCGTCATAATAACATTCTTATTGTTAGCCATGACGACCTCGATCAAATTTCGGGACGAAATTTCTTTAACGGGTAGGTACTGTGACGACCCGGAAATTTCCGACCAAATTTAAACTTAATCTTTATATAATTCTGACTTGATAAGCAATGAACTTTTAATAAATCTTGAACCTCCGGAAAGAGTTTTACATAAGCTTTTGTTCACCCTTTTATTCCGACGATTCACGAACGTCATAACTTGATTTAATTGTTTAATTGTTTAATTTTTGTGTATATATATGGATTTATATATATTTAACTTGAAAATATGATAATTAAATATCTCATTAACTATATTAATAAAGTATTGTATATATATTTTCATACTACTAATTTAAAGAGTTTTTGAACAATATATATGTTACTATTTAAACGACGTAATTAACTTATGTTAAAATGTATTTACATATAATGTATTACGAGTGTAAATACATCCTTACAAGTATTGAATATACTTTATAATATACCAAAACATATAAAGGATAGCTATACTCGTATTTCTGTTCAATTTTCTCAAGAATTCTACTCGTATTCATACGGTATTTTTACTCGTATTATACACAGCTTCTAGAAGTATTTACTATTGGTATATACCAATAGAAATCTGCAATTATTTGTGTAATATGTCATCCATGACCTAATCAATTTAATATGTCATCCATGACTTAATACATTTTAACTTATCTTAGATATTTTCACTAAAAGCCAAATTTTCAAGCCTATAAATAAGCACCATTTCTAACTCATTTTTACACATTCATTTTCCAAATTTTACTTCCAATTTTCACACACACTTGCAAGAACTCTCTCAAGTTTTGTTCTACTACTTATTTCCAGCAACTTTACATTTTAAACTTGAGGTAAAAACTCTACTTCAAACCTTGTTCAATTCATATGTTTATAGCTATCTATATGAGAGTTTATAAACTAGAACATAGTTTACTTGATTCTAAACTTGTTTGAAAAACTAATCTAATCTTTCTAACTTAACTCTAATAACACTTATTTATATGTATTATGATGTTATATTAAGTTAATATAAGAACTTATAACTTGTACATATGAAGAACACCTTGAAACTTAACATATATCCTTTAATCTCCATTCAGTAAAAAGCGGGCTGTTTTAGGTTGGGAATTAAAAACCTATCTTAGACTTTGAGTTTGAGGCTAAGACTTTGGAAATATATTAATATATGTAAATAAGACTTCCAGTATTTTTTTCATGATTTTAGACAAAGTGGAAGTATTTTATCAAAAATCATATATTGGGTGGATGCCGGGATTTTTCCAAATCTGTCCACCGACACAAAAAGAGGGTAAAGCTCTAAACATTACTACTTGGGATGAACTTTTCGAATTGGTTTTGTAAAATTGACTTCTAAAGGAATCCATAGCAATTTGATTCACTTTAAACAGAGTTGTAATGAATATTTGGCGAGCAAAACAAAACCTGCTAAAATTAACGTGGTATGGACGAAATTTATATTATAAAAACTATATTAACCATTTCCTTGTTAACTTTTCCTATATCCTATATATATTTGGACATGTTATCATTAGTATAACAAAATATTATAATCTTGATTAATTTTGAGATTGTATATATATAATAATCTTGGTACGTTCCATGACAATACGTGCACAATACGTTTTGATAATCCTAAGACAATACGTACACAATACGTCTTAGTTAATTCTAAGACAATACGTATACAATATGTCTCTGGATTGATGCAAGACAATACGTACACAATACGCCGTGGGGTAATTATAAGATTATATATATATATATATATATATATATATATATATATATATATATATATATATATATATATACCGATTATTGGACTGTTAGACTTTTCGGACTATTTTGGACTACTAAACTTGAAAACTTAAATAATCACATGTGATTGAAAATATCAACTTAAATAATCACATGTGATTGAAAATATAAATAACCACATGTGATTGAAAATATAAACTTAAATAATTACATGTGATTGAAAATATAAATAATCACATGTGATTGAAAATATAAACTTAAACAATCACATGTGATTGAATATATGATATGAACTTGCTATATTAATTTTGTTCACATGTATTATTATCTGAATCGTTATTATTATTATAGGTTCGTGAATCCAAGGACGACGACCATATTTTTAATAAGTTAAAAACTTATTATTAATATACTTTTACTACCATGAGTATATAGTCCCATTTTTAAACTCTACAAATATTTTGGGATGAGAATACATGCATTTTATGTTTTACGCCATGGACACAAGTACTTAAAATATATTCTACGTTGAGTTGTACCACCTTGCATATCTTCCCTAATAGCTTGGTAACTAATATTTACATGTTGTAAGAACATGTAAGGGCGAATCCTATTGATAGATCTATCCAGTTTGACAACCCCAACCGGGCTAGTCGCTCTAGTATCGTAAACGGTTGCATAGTACTTCGTTTTTACTACACTTGAAACAGTGTAGGGAGATTTCATAATAAAGGGAATATTCCACATTAATGGTTAAGTATGGTTACCGAAGCGCTCAACAACTTATAGAATACTTTTATACACACTTGCGAGTGTACATATATTTATAACTATGAAAATCTTGTGGTCAATATTTATATCGATGCTAAACCTATATATCTCACCAACCTTTGTGTTGACTGTTTAAGCATGTTTATTCTCAGGTCCTTAAGAAAGTCTTCCGCTGTTGCATTATCTGAGCAAGCTGTGCATGGAGTCTCATGCTTTTGTTTAAATGCAGTGTTGCATTCAATAAAACCTTTGTCATGTACTATATTCGATTGTTATGTCACATGTGTAGTATTTGGAAACCGATGTGTCATGGGGATTATTTCTTAAATAATCGCCCACTTGTTTAAAACATGCATTATGTATAATAATGGTTTGCTTTTTATGAAATAAATGCAATATTTTTCTAAAACGTATCATATAGAGGTCAAATACCTCGCTATGGGACCAATGAATAATGTACTGCATTTATAGTAATATGGACGGGTCATTTCACAAGTTAATTATTTTATATATTATTTTGTATTTTAATTCAAATGATTAAAGTGTACTTTATTAATTTTTTAAAATATTATATACCTACCTATATTTATATTTGTATATATATATATATATATATATATATATATATATATATATATATATATATATATATATATATATATATATATATATATATATATATATTTATATATATATATACACCCAATTGTTCGTGAATCGTCGGGAATAGGCAAAAGTCAAATGTATATATATAAACACAGTTCAAAGTTTTTAGATTTCAATATTACAGACTTTGCTTATCGTGTCGAAAACATATAAAGATTAAATTTAAATTTGGTCAGAAATTTCCGGGTCGTCACAGAATCTCTGGCCGTGTCAACAATCCTGACGGTTTCTGATGCTCTGCCTTAACTTTACCACACGTTGAGCACTTATTAACATAGGTTGCTATATCTGCTTTCATATTAGGCCACCAGTATAGTACCTTAAGATCTTGGTACATCTTGTCGGATCTAGGGTGAATAGAATACCTCGTCTTGTGTGCTTCATCTAGAACTAGTTCACTTAATCCGCCAAACCTCGGTACCCATATTCTATCTAAGAAGTATCGGATTCCATCTTCTCAAATGACAAACTTCTTGTCCATTCCTCTGAGAAGTAAGATTCCTTTGAACAGTCATGTTTAATGCTCTAAATTGAATAAGCTTTACTCTCTCCTTCCTACTCAGAGCATCTGCCACTACATTAGCCTTACCAGGATGGTAGATAATGTCGCTGTCGTAGTCGTTCCATAGTTCGATCCAACATCTCTGTCTCATATTAAGCTGATCGAAAATATGCTGCAAACTCTTGTGGTCCGTAAACACAGAAAACTTAGTACCATACAAATAGTGTCTCCACATCTTCAACGCAAAGACTACAGCACCAAGTTCTAAATCGTGAGTTGTGTAATTCAACTCATATATCTTCAATTGTCGTGATCCATACACAATCACTTTCGTACGTTGCATCAACACGCAACCAAAACCCTGTCGTGAAGCGTCGCAGTAAACTACAAAATCCTCGGTTCCTTCGGGTAAAGACAAAATCGGTGCAGTCGTTAACTTCTCTTTTAACAACTGAAATGTAGCTTCTTGCAACTCTGTCCATTCGTACTTCTTACCCTTGTAAGTCAATGCTATTAACTGTCGGGCAATAGTAGAAAATTCCTCTATGAATCTTCTATTATAACCGGCGTGACCTAAGAATTTTCGTATCTGCGTTGGCGACTTAGGAGTCTCCCATTTCTTAACCGTCTCTATCTTCCCAGGATCAACTTGAATACCATTGTCACCTACGATATGACCTAAAAATTACACTTCTTGCAGCCAAAAGTCACATTTCAAAAATTTCGCGTACAACTGCTCCTTCCTGAGCATCTCTAGTAACAAACGGAGATGTTGTTCATGTTCCTTTTCATTCTTAGAGTATACCAAAATATCATCGATGAACACAGTAACAAACTTGTCTAGATATGACTTACATACACGGTTCATGGAATGCATGAACACTGCCAGTGCGTTCGTCAATCCAAACGGCATTACGATAAATTCATGATGTATGTAGCGTGTTCTAAACGTTGTCTTTAGTATATGTGTATCTCTTACTCTCATCTGATGATAACCTGACCTCGGATCATCTTAGAGTAACATCCTGATCCTTGCAACTGATCTAACAGATCATTGATTCTTGGTAGCGGGTATCTATTCTTGATACAAGGTTTCATAGATCCATCCATTTTCTTAACAAAGAGCACAGGTGCTCTCCATGGTGAAGAACTCGGTTGAATGAATCCCTTGTCTAAAAGCTCTTGTAACTGACTAGACAGCTCTTGCAATTCTGAAGATGCAAGTCTTTACGGTGCGGCTCCAGGCATCAAGTCAATCCGAAATCTACGTCTCTATGCGGTGGAAGACATGTTAATTCTCCCGGAAGGACCTTAAGGAAAATTTCTAACGGTTGGGACATCTTCGAGTCTCTTAACTGCTGATTCAACTTTGCTCACATGTGCTAGAATTGCGAGACATCCTTATCTCATGTACTTCTGAACCTTCGAGTAATTAATGTAACACAACGGTGTACTGATCTTCTCTCTTCGCATCATCATTGATTCGTCTTTGGTAAAAGGAATTCGAATGGCCTTCTGGTCGCAACAGCCTCGGTTGTGTCATTAGATAACCATTCCATTCCAACCACAAGGTCAAATAAAGAAATATGGTAGTTCAAGTAAAATAATTTAACTCCAAACATCACTCAAGTAGATTTCTATTCTAATGGATCGCCAATCGTCATAAAAAGTACTGTTCAGTCCAGAAAGTTGTTATGAGCTTAACGGTACGGGCCTTAGCTTCTAATTTCAAAGGATTATGAGCAATCGTCGATTAAATTTTGGGGTGAGATCGGATGAGAGACGTTTACAATAGGAGTATACGATCAAAATTCTTAAAGCAGAACCTCCTTAAGCTGAAATGACATCAATCATGATGCAATTTATTCCCATTTGATAGTTCCATAGGGTTCACGTTGTCTAAGGCCGATACTGGATTCTAATTTTTGTGACAGAATTCTCTAACGATAAAGTTTCTATCGGCACCGATATCAGTAGGACATAAGCATTATTTTTGTTGAGTAATAACGTATTCTTGATGAACTTCATTGAAGTTGATGTTGAAAGCAGGGTGATTTATCAGTCTTGTTCCACATCGCTGGGGAAGAAGAACGGAATACCCTTTATGAGGGAAGGTGTGAATACCTCTTCTGGTAGACTAGTATTGGAAAGCAAAATCGTGAAGCCGTGGGTGGCTGAATGATAGGAAAGTTGGACGCCAAGTAGACAATATCTACTACAGATTGTGCATGTTGTTACAAGGAATTCATCCTCTAAAGATATATCAGAAATGAGTTGTGATGCATAGTGGCTAGTAGCAAATCGTAGAGGTGCTGGTATTGATGAGTACTACTCAATAGTCTTAAGTAGCAACGAGTAGCATTAAGTAGTAATTAGTAATGACAAGCAGTGAGAAAGTAGCGATCAGTCATGTCTAGCAGTGTTAGACGACGTCAAGTAGTAGTTAGTAACGATGTGTAGTAAGGAGTAGTGGTATGAGGTGACGAGTATGTTCCAGGAAGTGTCTTCGTAGTGCCAAGTAATGATCGGTTGTGACAAACAGTGTCGAATAGTGACGAGTTGTGACGTGATTATACATTTCCTATAGCTTATAATAACAATTAATGCGCACAGTTTAAATTCCTACTCATTTTTGAGATTATACAGTTCTGTTCTAAACGGTGTTTATCCTTGTAACCTACTTGACTCGCTCCCAATTTCTTATTTTGCGATGTCAGAACTTCTATATGTGTTACCGTAATGTAATCCCGGTCATTACATTACGCTATCTCACATATCCATTTGACATCACTCCATAAGTTCAAGATAGCGTAGTCAACTTAATGCTCTTAAGTGCCGCGTCATGTGTACGTATGTGATTCGTGATATCATGCATCTAGTCCAAGTCCATATCATTATGGGTATAGATGCGTATAGGCATGTGATATCTAATATGTAGCCCTACGGGTAGCATAGTAGAGCAAATAGTACAAGCATGGTGTATAACAGTCATTCTAAGTACACGGCTATAGACTAGACCCACTAATGCGCCCTACGATTAGCACACTAATGTATTCTAGTTCCCTATAGCCAAAGCCCTGATACTAAGTGTAATACCCCATCAGAATCCACTAATGGCA
The DNA here is from genome assembly GCF_046630445.1 of Rutidosis leptorrhynchoides. Classification (NCBI taxonomy): domain Eukaryota; kingdom Viridiplantae; phylum Streptophyta; class Magnoliopsida; order Asterales; family Asteraceae; genus Rutidosis; species Rutidosis leptorrhynchoides. Next base: position 163,939,770 of record NC_092342.1, on the reverse strand, counting down.
TATTAACTCTGGTCCCAATGCTTGGCTTGACTTCTATATAACAACAATATTCTACAACGGAAGCAACTAATACCTAAGATATAACATGCAAAACGGATCAACATAAAGTTGAGTGAATCTACAGGTTTGAGTAAATAGTTCTCGTATGTTAATAAAACAGTTTGTATAAATCGTTTATCAAAAATCATTTCTCAAAATCGTTTATCTGAATAAACCGCTAAGGTTTAATCTCAAAAGTTTGCGTATAGCAAATGCTAAGTAATAAACTGTTTGTAAGATGTCAAGTTTCAACTGTGAGTGACATCAAAAAGTTCTTTTCTTTTCATCTGTTTGTAGACATTACCATGTCTAGTTTCAAGTTTGTAAACATCAAGTTCAAGTAACATTCATCGAAGTTAGGTTACGAGATTTCTGAAAAGCTTCGTAATAATATACACTTATCATGAGCACTTGATTATAAAGCTTTAACCTTTGCGTAGGCCGAGCCCACGTCTTCAGTTTACCCTATCATTGCATACACCGATCAAGTGTACGAGTAAAAACAAAATAAGCACCAGTTATGTTGCGGTGAGGTTTGTCAAACCTAACGGTACCGTCCCTATAAGTCGAGCTTACAAAGTAACTAATATAATCAAGCTAAGGGATTTTTGATCTGAACTCATATGTATATTCTTGGTAAGTTACTCGTGCCTAATATGTAAAATAGTTATAAAACAGTTTAAAAAATAGTTTCAAAAGCAGCATATATCTCATCCCAAAAATGTTGCTGAAAGAGGGACTGTAGACTCACCTTAGCAAAAACACTTGTAATTTCTTAGCAAAACGTACGATTGTCGAACAATCTCGACTGAACAACGCAACTTAAATAAGTAAATCATCTTAAGTATTAACTTATAGGTCAAATCATGTCAACCCATAGTGTACGCAAACTCCTAGTGCTCAGACTGACTCAACGAATAAGTAAAAGTCAACTAATCCAAGCAAGTCAACAGAAGTCAACCAAAGTCAACCCTAAAGTCAACTCGGTCAAAGTGGTCGACTAAAGTCAAACATCTTAGTAGGTCATACAGACATGATCAATAAGTCAAACCTAGGTCAAGTATCACTTTACAAGTCATCATTAAGCATATTGCACTTTTGAACCTTAAAGCATGCCTTAGAAATTCGTACGTCGTAGAAAGATCCAACTATAGCTCATAGCACATAAATCATTAATTATTGAACAACTCCAGATCATAACTACACTTAAAATTGATTCCAAAAAGTCCAGCCAAAGCCTTATATGATAAATAAAAGTCCAATATCAGAAAGGGTCAATTCATAGTTTGTTACAAAAATTTCTGCCCGCGCATCAGTTTTTAATCATTTTTAATAAAATATAGAAAATAGATTTTGATGAACAGACAATTGGAGTCATCTCAAAACATCTCAAAATTTTAGTGATAAAATAATCAGAAACATTGCTTAAGCTAATTTGTACATATTCGCAAATCTTTACGGACTCATCAGTTTTTAATCATCAACTGGACACATCACAAAGACGAGCATATATCTCATGTAAACTTTCATTCTCTCAAGTTCTCATACAAATGATACATGTCAGGGAACACTTAAAATAACATATTCCAGAAGATCAATTCCTAGTTCACTCTAGAAATTTTTTATGTAACTTTGAAAAACGATTCAGCTCAATTTAAAAACCAAATCTTCGTTTTGACATAACGGGAGCATTACATAACCTTTTGACGCAAATCTTAAGTCTAAATTGCATAACTTTTCATAAGGAATATAGTAGTACACTTTATATTAACTAAAACACAAAGCATGCAACTCAGAAAATTTGTATATCATGCAAACTCTAACGAAAACTTCGATTAAGCATATCTTGAGCATACGATAATGAAATCACGCAATATCGGAGTCTAAAATTAATAAATTTTCGATATATTTCTAAATAAACATATTACAAGATCAGATCTCATGTTAATTAAATTATATCAACAAGAAATAATTTCGTACATACAACGTTAATTACGCAACCAAACGATAAATAACAACACATGACACCATTAATTGAGCACTAGACTTGCTTACACCATGTAATTGAACAAAAATAAGATTTATGAAAACTAGGGTTAGCAATTATACCTCAAGAACCCAAATTGATCACACAATCGCGTAGAGAACGATCAAAGCAACAACGTTCGTGTACAAGCTTTCTTCCAATTTTGAGTTTTGAATGTGTGTGTGTGTGTGTGTGTGTGAAGGATGACGACCAAGAGAGGGGAGGGAGAGGAGAGTGTCAACTAGCTTTAGGGGAATTATGAGAGTTTCTAGTTTAGTATTTCCATTTATAGTCTAGGTTAGGGCCTAATTTAATCCCTAATTAAACATAAGCCAAAAGTTAAGTCCATAAGGGGTATGTGGGGGAGGGTTCGGCCGAATGGCCCACCTAGGGGTGTACCGGGCTCATTTTGCTAATTTACTCATATGCACGTGGTCCGTTTCGGATGTCGTTAACCGTACCGGGTCTCCGGAACGTTAACTAGTCGTTGAAATAAAATCACCGGATTTAATTCATTTTATAAATAATAAATTAAATTAGTTTTTCTTAAAGTTAATAATTATTGAAAATAATTATTTCATCGTTTAAACTTGTTGAAGTACAATAGCTATATAATTAGGACATCATAGGTTCTATATATAGCCTCGTCTATAGAACCTTCTATTAAAGCTTATTCACATTAACACTACTACCTTTGGGGTCCTAATAATTTCTCCTTACTGTTAAATGTGAATTTTACATCGTAATCCTAAACAGAAATCTAAAGAAATTTTGTTCCTCTAAAATGAATTCTTGATTTAAATCCCTTGATCCTCAGATACCTTCTCACATTTCTTCATGTGTTGAGTCAGCTTCGAAGTATGTTGATAAGTTCTTTCACTGTTTCAACATCTTCTGTAGAGTAGCACCCATTATCCAATCTCATTTTCAGATATTTAAGAGAATATCCTAACATTCCGTTGGAGTATCTCATGAATTCAGATGCTCTAATGAATATCTTTGTGTAGTTTGAATTCATAAAGACAAATCCACATGGATTTTCAAGAACTTGAAGTAAGGACATGTATCGCAATCCTTCAATAAGTTGATTTAGAGGTTTAATCCCAGTCTTGCTATGCCCGGATTCTAACCCCATTTTTTAATGACCCGTCCGAATCCATCTGGACGAATACATTACATTTGGTTACATCGCGAGGTACTTAACCTCTATATGATACATTTAACAAACATTGTATTCGTTTTTAAAAGACAAACTTTCATAATATATCCAACTATAATTGACTCAATAATAATCTTGATGAACTCAACGACTCGAATGCATCGTCTTTTGAAATATGTCATGAATGACTCCAAGTAATATCTCTAAAGTGAGCAAATGCACAGCGAAAGATTTCTTTCATACCTGAGAATAAACATGCTTTAAAGTGTCAACCAAAAGGTTGGTGAGTTCATAAGTTTATCATAAATAATAAAATTCATCATTTTGATAGACCACAAGATTCAAATACAGTACACCTATCTCGTGTATGAAACCATTTTTCATAACACTTAGCAGAGTAGGTTCGTATCCTTTTCTTCCCCATAGGTTGCCTCGCGATTTTTTTAAATAATCGTACACATATCTCGTGTACAAAAATAACATACACATAACCTGTGTATAAAATCATTCTCTCGATACATAACATTCAATTTGCTTTCATAGCTTGGCTTGGTAACCGACCTTAACATATAATGCGCATCAATAATATCCCCAAAACAGAACATCTCGTCTGTATAATATATAAACTTCGAAGTATTAAACACCACGCCCACTAGCTCTTCCGTCTAGTGAACATTCTGGGTGGGGGTGTTAAACCTGGTAGCTACCTTTAGGATTCGCGTGAATTAGGGCCATACTCGATTCTAATTCTTAGGTTACCAAGCAATAATAATCAGAGAAAAATATATTCATCAATTGGTGGCAATTATCATGTCCACATAATTCAATAATAATCCACAGAACTTCTGTCTGCATAATAATTCATTCGAGGAATGTTTTGCTTGTGTCTATCTCGTCAAACATTTATAAAAGTATTTCATGTATTCACAGTTCAAAATATATTTCAAAAGCATTTAATAAAGTAGTTATAAAAATAGCGCATGTATTCTCAGTCCTAAAAATGTAAAGAGTAAAAGGGAGCAAATGAAACCCACGCATATAAATATTGTAAAACAATTAATAAAGCATTTGGATGTATTCTCAGCCCAAAAACGTAAAGAGTAAAAGGGACAAATGAAACTCACAATATTGCATTTTGTAGTAATTATACATATGATGGCATTGAACAAGTGCAAGGTTGGCCTCGAATTCATGAACCTATATATATATATATATATATATATATATATATATATATATATATATATATATATATATATATATATATATATATATATATATATATATATATATATATATATATATATATATATATATATATATATATTAAAACACATGACGATAATTAACCAGTTTTTGTATTTATTTTATTTATATACATATTATATTAATAATTTATTAGCTATTTTCACTTATATATTTTAATTACTTATAATTTATGTATATATCAGATTTGAAGTATACGATATATCATTTGTTGTAAATACCTTATATTGATGTTTAGTATATAATATATTATATATTAAAAGTATATAATATATTATATATTAAAACTTTATGCTATTATATTTGTAATATTTATTTGTTTTAATAATAATGATATTACTAATAATTTTATCAATGATAATAATATATATAATGTAAATTTTAATAAAGAATAAAATGATATCTTTCTAATAATGTTAAATTTTGATAAAAGTGATAGTTTTAACAAAATGATAACTTTGATAATTTCTGGTTATAATGACATTTCTAATAGAATTGATAATAATAATAATAATAATTTTAATAAAGGTAATAATAATGATATTAATAATAATAATAATTATGATAATAATAATAATAATGATAATAACAGAAATTTTTAAATAAAACATAAATTTAATAATAATTATAATGAAAATAATATTTTTGATAATAATGTCTAATACTTAATAATAGTAAGGATAATAATAATAATAACAATCTTATTACTAATGTTAATCTTTAATAATAATACTACTTAGTGATATTACAAGTAAAGATAATAATATTAGTAATACAATAATAATAATAGTCCTAATTATAATTATAATACTTATACTAATAATATCGATAATGATAATACTCTTAATATGATCAATGACACTTCTAATAAATTTGGGTGATAACAATTATCATAATAATAATAATAATAATAGTAATAATAACAATATTAATAATAACACAATAACAATAATAATTTATAATAATAATAATAATAATAATAATAATAATAATAATAATAATAATAATAATAATAATAATAATAATAATAATAATAATAATTATTAAAAAATGAAAAACTACCTTAGAAAGCCCATTTTAAAAAGAATTGCACCAAGCAAGGATTGAACCCGAGACCTCTCGAAACCCGACACCACCCTCTAACCACTCATCTGCCCTTTTCATTTCTGATTAATATCACTGCCTTTAATATTTAACACGACTTATTATGTGTTCATTCTCCTTCTTCTTCCAAAAACTAGTCGACCAAAGAATCAGTTTTAACCTCAACTTGTGTTTTGATTTAGCATTGGTATAGAAACAGAAACAAATTGTACATACGTTTGAAGATTAATCAGTTAAAGAAAAGAAAAAAATAAAATTAAAAAGTTGAAGAGCACTCACTGTTCATCGAATGAAACCCAAACCTCAATTTCAATTTTAAGAACATTTTAAACCCAGATTCCTGAATGAAATACATTTTAAATGGTTACTGTAAACTTTATGGACCTTCAATTTTACTTAAAACACGAAAACAAATTTGAATTTTACAAAGAACAATTTATTTGACTTTTTATTTCGAATCTTTGACTCCAAAATTCAAACTTAGTTTAAGGAATTGAAAGATGAAACTTTGAAGATTGATTCATTAGATGATTCCTAACATGACTACATTAATCGATTTTTAAAATTATTAAGAATTCAATGAAATTAAAAAAATGAGCACGAACAGAGTAGCACCTGTTCTTCATGCTTTTCTGATTAAATTTGTTTAGATAAAAGCTGTGATAGGGTTTTGTGTTTGATAGTGGATAATGTAATATCAATTGGCATCATTTACAACTGGTATTGATTTGATTATAAAGTAAAATTAGTCGACAACTTAATTTTTAATCAGGACGTATTTGGAATAAAACAAAACTATGAATTAACATAGATTTGTATGAATTTTTTTGCTAATATGACTTACTTGAATTCGTTGAACCAGTTTGTAGCCAGAAATCGATTTAAAACACAGTTTGACAAAGACTGAAAACAGAATACGTACATATATGTATTTATTTATGTATATACAGTATTTATATATAATTAATCGTATATGTAATTATATATATGTATCTCTGTATCTTATATATGTATATGTATTTATATATAACTTTATATATATATATATATATATATATATTGATTATATATATCTGTATTCATATATCAATATTTATAAATTATAATTAATTTTATTAATTATAACTATATTAATATATAAATCTTATAAATATAACTATATTAATAATACTCTTAATATTATAAATAATAATAATAATAATAATAATAATAATAAAATTTATAATAATATATTAGTAATAATAATATTATTATTAATGATAATGATAATAATAACTATAAAATTTATAATAATAAGATTAACCATAATAATAATAATACTAGTTATAATAATACTAATTATAATTATAATAATACTAATATTATAAATGATAATAATAATATTAGTAATAATACTATAACAATTTACGTATATCAAATTCGTATCTATAGATTATATATTTAAAATAATATTAATAACACTAGTATTTATATTAATATTGAAAGTAATAATAACATTATTATAACAACTATATATATAATAAAATCTTATATTTTAATATTACATATTATTGTTTAGGTAATACATCTATATAATATACATTACATAATAAGTTATAGTAAATATTAAGTTTTATATATTTTAACATATATTAAAATATACATATAATAGTAATTACATATAGAAATCATATATTTATATATAGATTCATTTTTAAATACAACTTAATTATTTATATCTTATATTACATATTAAATTCTAATGTTTAAATCATATATTTCCGTTCGTGAATCGTCGAGCACGGTCAAAGGGTAATTGATTACATGATTATAGTTTCAAAACTTTTTAAGACTCAACATTACAGACTCTGCTTATCGTATCGAAACCATATAAGATTTAAGTTTAAATTTGGTCAGAAATTTCCGGGTCGTCACAGTACCTACCCGTTAAAGAAATTTCTTCTCGAAATTTGATTGGGATGGTCATGGCTGACAATAAGTGTGTTTTCATAACACATACGAGCTAGAAATTAGAGTTTTTATCATCAGTGAATAATATAGATCAAACAATTCATTTATGTGGAGAGTATGAGTGAAGTTATCACAAAAGTGTGAAAATGAGTAAATAAAGATTTGTCATATCTTTTGACGTAGATAGCATTTGATTTCCAGAGTCCATGAGATTTGGAAAAAATCTTCGTAAAAAGATTTGATTCTTTCGGTAATTAATGAAATTAGGATCTTCTTTGGTTAAATGCAATAATCCATTTCGAATACTCTGTCGGATATTTCACTTTAAATCCACCATCTTCATTTCTTTATATTTTGGAATTCCATCCTTTTGTTTTCTCTTCCCGACTTTAGATCGAGCGAATAATGGTCCAGAATTGGTAAGTGCTTCAGGTTCTTTACCAAGAGGTGAATTCGGTTGGTGAAAGGGATCGCCTTCTTCGCGTCTCCAATGATTAAGTAGACTACGAACCCATCGGATGAATTGGGGATGGCTGATTGATTGATTCATTCTGGTGACGCTACTTTCGGAGCTTAGGTGAACATCCATGTCGGAATACCTATCGGGTTCTGAAGAACTTGAACTAGTGACGAGTTCCATTTTGTACGATTGAATAAAGAATTTTTTGATATGAAATAATTTTTCCGGCTATCGGATGGTATCCTAATTACATAGAATATCTATATATATAGAGCAAAAGATTTCGTAGATTACTGAGGAATTTACGAAATATGTCAGGCAAAATTTACAGTAACAGATACGCTAAGATATGAATTAGCAGATACGCTAAGATATGAATTTTGTCTGTACATTATTCATGTAATCAATGCAATAAGATGTGTCTGACTAAGAATGATAATCGGGCAATTTCTGACAAAAATGATAAGCAAAACATTTGACATGCAGACACGGTCGAAGTCCAGACTCACTAATGCATCTTAACGACTTATCAGTTAGACACACTAATGCAGACCTGGTTCGCTAAGACCACCGCTCTGATACCAACTGAAATGACCCGTCATAATCCATCTGCACGAACACAATACATTTGGTTACATCGTGAGGTACTTGACCTCTATATGATACATTTTGTGACAACCCGGAAATTTCCGAACAAATTTAAACTTTTTCTTTATATATTTCCGACACGATAAGCAAAGTCTGTAATGTTGAAAATCTCAAAAAATTTGAACTGTGTTCATATAATCAATTACCCTTCGACTGCTCTTGACGATTCACGAACAATTATGTGTAAATAGATATATATATATATATATATATATATATATATATATATACATACATGTATGATTATTAAATTAAGATATATTAAAAAAACATTTAATGGTTTAGTTGATATGAATGTAAGTTATGAGATCTATTTACGACTTAGAAACGTTAATAAAGTAGTGAATGGATAATACTTTACATGAGCGTATTTGTTTCGAGATAAGTTTAATATATTTATCGACGAGATATTAAGATAATATCAAATGGTTAAGTTATCAAGATTCATTGTGATATGATTTGCGTGTCTCTGTTGAGAGGTCCACTTTGAATTAGGAAACATTTTCCTTTTAACGGTATTCGGAATATTTGGTAAAGTGATTTACAAAAGTTTCATTTACAAGAGTTAGTCAAAAGTTAGTAAAGATTCCTGTTTAAATTTCAAAAGTGTGTTTTACTTTGATTGCCTCGTGTCCCTTGATAAATTAATTATTTGGTTTTCATATTATTAAAAACATTAATTTATATAATAATTAAACGAGTTTAAATAATATAATAAATGGAGTTTGAAATATTATTAGTTTTGAAAAACTATATATTATTGTTAAATAAATATTTCAAATTTATATTTTGAAATGAAAATATATATATATATATATATATATATATATATATATATATATATATATATATATATATATATATATATATATATATATATATATATATATATATATATTTACCATGTAATAAAACTTGATATTAATATAGTTATAAAACGTTTGAGTACGAAAGGGCTAGTTTTCTAAGCGTACGAAAGGAAGTTCGAAAAACTGGAACCGACACGTAAGTCGAGCGTCAATGTACAATTAATCGGTACTAAAATTACAAATTAACTATGTACGAGAATATAATATAATATTTAATTAATTCTAAAGATTAAATATATTATATATTAAATATATATATATATATATATATACATATACATATATATATATATATATATATATATTAAAGAATTGTGTCACGAGATGAAAGAAACCAAAATTGTGACCAATTTTTCCTACCATACGAGTGCATGTCAATTTCATGGGGCATGCCAGCAAACTTCTATAAAACAAATTGATTTTAAGCTCGGTTCATTCAATCTATCTATCTCTCGCATCCCTCTCCTTATATATATTATAATTATAATTAATATTATTATTATTAATATTAATATTATTATTAATCTTATAATTAGGAGTTTTATTATTAGTATTATACATAAAGTACTATGACGAGGTCATGAACGAGATATTTCAAAATGGTTTTCGAGTGGGATAGGCGTAAGGAAATTATGAATTATAGGTATGGAGGTTATGGGTATTGTTCATGGGTACGCTTATGAGGTCAAAGTAGTGTTTATCATCTCCGTTGCGTTTACGTACCTTTCCTGCAATATTGAATCTAAATATTGATATGTAAGTACTCATAATTTAATTTTTGAATATTAATAGTGTATCCCTGACTAGTGCTTGAGGATATAGGATTATGCATGCTTGTACTTTTGAAATTGCCGTTAGATAGGTTATGTTGAATCCTGAATTAGTTACATATGCAGTTGAGATAAGGTATAAGATATGCATGTCGTTGAAAAGCTAGCGAAAAATTAAGAACTTTTCATTTAGATATCGAATGATTTCGATGAACGGATTAAAAGTTATAGTCAATTGAATTTTTGTATTATTATTAAAAATGATTATTATTATCGTCGTTCTAGTTTTATTTAATTATTATTATTATTATTTTTATTATTATTATTATTATTATTATTATTATTATCTTTAACAATAAAAAGTATTATCATTAAAAATTGTTATTTTTATTATTATTACTATCGTTATTATCGTTAAAGTTATAATTAGCGTTATCATTAATATTATCATAATATTTATTATCATTAGTATTATTATAATTAAAAACTAATATTATTAGCACCTATATTATTATCATTAACATGAACGCGATATAAAAGACGATTAAAAGCTATTAAACGAATCGATTAGGAGATAATGAGTATGTGTATCATGATGAAATTTAAAATATCGTAAGATATTGAATTAAATAAAATTATCATTTTTTATTATTTTTATCACTATTATTATTAAAGTATTATTAAAATTAAAACTATCATTTTTACAAAAATTATTATCTATAGAAATATCATTGTTAATATAAAATATCAATATCATTTTAGTATTATTATTAACAAAAATTATCATTTTATCATAATATCATTTTTTGTAAAAATAAATAGTGTTGTTATTATTAGTAGAATAATAATAATTATTATTACAAAATAATACAACTTTTACTTACTATTATTATAGATATTATTTTATCAAATAAATATGTGATACAAACATATTTTACTACGTGTAATATAATTACATTAATAATAGCTATCATTATATGATATTAAATGAACTTTATAAATGTTATTACTTAAGATATATAAGAGTATATTTTAATATAAAATTTTAATTACTAAAAGAATGAATTATATTATTTACTCTAATAAACTTTTTAAAAATATTTAAAAATATTTAAAAATATAAAATGACGATATTTAAACTATATAATAATCATGTATAAATTTTGGAAATCATTTGAGTCAAATTGACTTTTGTTGACTTTTGCATATTAGTCTCGAGCATTAGGATTGTGGTACACTATGACTTGACTTAAATTGTTAGACAAATATTGACCAGCATATAAATATATATACTTAATTTAGGTTCGTGAATCCGAGGCCAACCTTGCACTTGTTCAATGACGTCATACGTATTTTTACTACAGTATTGTGAGTTTCATTTGCTCCCTTTTTAAATGCTTTTGCAATATATTTTTAGGACTGAGAATACATGCGCTGCTTTTATAAATCTTTGACGAAATAGACACAAGTACTTAAAACTACATTCTATGGCTGGATTATCGAATCGATTATCACCCCTTTTAGCTTGGTAGCCTAAGAATTAGAGAACAGACACCCTAATTGATGTGAATACTAAAGGTAGATCTACGTGCACTAACTCCCCCATACTGAAAAATGGTATGCTTTAGTACTTCGAGTTTAAATTATACAGATGGATTTCTATTTTGGGGATATTCTATATGCATGATGTTAATGTCGGTTACCAGGTGTTCAATCCATATGAATGATTTTTAAACACTTGCGAATGTATGATTATTGAATAAAGGAAATCTTGTGGTCTATTAAAATTATGGAAATGATCGATTATGATAAACTAATGAACTCACCAACCTTTTGGTTGACACTTTAAAACATGTTTATTCTCAAGATTGAAAGAAATCTTCCGTTGTGCATTTGCTCAATTTAAAGATATTACTTGGAGTCAATCATGGCATATTTCAAAAGACGTTGCATTCAAGTCGTTGAGTTCAGTAAAGATTATGATTAAGTAAATAACAGATTAGATCATTTATAGTTGGATATTATGAAATGGTATGCATGCCTGTTAACTTTCGATGTAATGAAAGTTTGTCTTTTAAAACGAATGCAATATTTGTAAAATGTATCATATAGAGGTTAAATACCCCGCAATGTAATCATATGTTATTGTATTCGTTCTTATGGATTAGGACGGGTCTTTACATGTGGTATCAGAGCAGTGGTCTTAGCGAACCAGGTCTGCATTAGTGTGTCTAACTGATAGTTGTTAGAATACATTAGTGAGTCTGGACACATCTTATTGTATTAATTGCATAAATAGTGTATAGACAAAATTCATAACTTAGCGTATCTACTAATTCATATCTTAGCGTATCTGCTACTGTAAACTTTGCCTGACACATTCCGTAAATTCCTCCGTAATCAACGAAATCTTTTGCTCTATAAATATAGATATTCTATGTAATTAGAATACCACCCGATAGCCGGAAAATTATTTCATATCGAAAAGTCCTTTATTCAATCGTACGAAATGGAATTCGTCATTAGTTCAAGTCCCTCGGATTCCGAAATGGAATCCCACTCAAACTCCGAAAGCAGTGTGACCGGAATAGATCAACCAATCAGTCATCATCTATTTTTGGATGAATTGGGGATGGGTTCGTAGCCTCCTCAATCATTGGAGACGAGAAGAAGGCGATCCCTTCCATCCACTACATTGCCCTCTTAACGAAGAACCTGAAGCACTTACTGGCAAACCAATCTGAAACACCATTTTCTATCTCATTTCCATGGTATCTCGTCTTGATTATATACTACATCAAATTCTAGATTTTATTTATCCGCTCGTCCGAACCGACAATCACCCAGGTGTAATAGAAGAAGTCAACGAGCTTCGCGCTCGGGTAGTGGCTTTGGAGAATATGGTACAAAGGTTACAAACACCAGCAGCAGCACCAGCAGTATAACCAGTACCACCATCATCAACGCCAACAGTACCATTACCACCCCCAACCACAACCGCGTCGTAAACCTCAACTTTACAAACTATCTCACGAGCACCAATATCATACGCTCTGTAGATACCAAGGAATACCAACAACAACAAATGATGAAGTGTTGATTCAATACTTCATTGGAGAAACTTTCTGCGACGATTATGTAATCTTTAAATTCTTAGAGATTATTTATTCTAGCCCTGACCATAAATCAGTTGAATCAATCAAAATGATAGAAGAAAGAGTAGAAACCCTGACAAGAATGGTGTGTGATTTACAAGTTAGACTTGTTTTACCAACAGTATCAACAGTACCGTAGCATCACCAGCATAGTCAGTGCCGTCAGCATCGTCAGAATCAACAGCACCTAAAACATCACAAACTCCATTAGTTCAAGAATCACTGTGGACATCATTACGAATCTACAACGAGTATATTGTATCAACGAGCTATGAAGTATTAACTCATTTCCACCGAAAGATTTATATGTATACCTTATATATATAAATTTTTAAATCATAATAAATCTTTCTGTGCCAAGATATTATGTGTGAATCTTAACTACTCGGTTAATTCACATTACTAATATATAATGAGATACGTCCTTCGCCCGCAACTTAACCAACGTTAACTACAATTTTCAGTCTCAATTCAATAAATTCCAACTTATAATAAACCAAGTGTATTATTTAAATACATGTTTGATTTTACACTTTCATCATCGATGTACTCGAAACTTTCTAGAAAACATCACTTATATCTTGTGAAGTTCACAAGGGTTCTGTGATGACCCGGGAATTTCCGACCAAATTTAAACTTAATCTTTATATGTTTTTAACACGATAAGTAAAGTCTGTAATGTTGAAATCTCAAAAACTTTGAAGTGTGTTCATGTATTTATTTATCCTTTGACTATTCCCGGTGATTCACGAACAATTAGTTATAAATAAATATATAGATATAAATACAAGCATACATAGATGTTATTTTGAACTAATAAAATGCACTCCAATCAATTGGAATTAATAACGTGAAAATAAAATACAGAATAAATAAGCTGCTATTAAAATATATATATATATATATATATATATATATATATATATATATATATATATATATATATATATATATATATATATATATATATATATATATATATATATATATATTATGAATTTTGAACATAAATAATATGGATTATAAATTATAAATATTAAATATTTAATATAATATAATATATTATAGTAATATAGTAATTAGGATAAAATTTATAAATTATTAAATTACAAGTTTGAATATAACCGTTATATTAATATTATTAACAATAATTTCATTTTGAACGCTAATATGAATATTTGAATAATTAATATTGTTATATATACATGAATATGTAAAACTTGATATGCACAAGTAAAATTAATATTATTGATATTATTATTATTATTATCATTTCTATTATTATTAATATTATTAGTTTCACCATTATTATTAAAATTAATACTGATGTTTATATAATTAATATTATTATATTATGTTTCCTTATATATTTAATATACATATATATATATATATATATATATATATATATATATATATATATATATATATATATATATATAATTGATAAATATATAATTATACAAACACTGATATATATATACACACACACACACACACATATATATATATATATATATATATATATATATATATATATATATATATATATATATATATATATATATATATATATATATACAAATCTCAGTTATATACATAAATAAAGACAGCTATAGAAAATTGGATATATATAAATATATATATATATACATATATTACAAATGTATATTTATATAAATGCTTATACAAATAATTATATATAAATATGATTATATACTGATATATAAATAAGTCAGGTTTATTATTAAATTAATAAGTAATAATATAAATTTACGTACGTAAATATATATTATATATACAAGTTATGGAATTAGAGGAATAGATCAGAATGCGTACAGTTGTCTATTATTATTATTATTATTTATCTTCTTCTTCTATTATGCTCGTGAGTATGTCGACACCATTATCTGAATAAAAAAAGCAGAGTAGATAATTAAACATAACCCATTCAAACACTTCCACTTTCATATCCAGATACAGGCACCGAAAGTATCTTCAAATCAATGGGAATTTACAGAAAATAAAATATACAGCTCGATGTATATATATATCCCGTTCTTCCACTTTTTGGCAAATATACGATTTCACATCAATTTTCAAAATCCATAAATGCTATTAGGTTAGGAATCCTTTACTTAATCTTTCTGCCAAATCCAAATTTCCAATTCCTAACATCAAGCACGAATTTGCGAGTCAAAGGTAAAAATGTTAAAAAGTCAAATTTTGTTCTTCAATTAAATTCGGATTTTATGATAAGATGTAAGTTAAATTGTTGGTTTAGAAAGTTTATATGAATGTTATACAACCTATTTCGTGTTGTGAAAATTGTCCAAAACAATCTCAATTGTGAAATCAATTTTTTTTTCTCTTCATACTCGACGAACAGCAGGTGCTGTTTTAAATTTTTTTTTATTTTTTTTTTGTTTTCAACGAATATAAATCTCTGATATTGATTTGTTATTATCATTTTAAAGTATTTAAATCTTGGTTTTGATGATTGGAATTTTTAATCGATTGATAAACGGGGAGGAAGAAGGAACAGATAATCGTCGGGTTATATAATTTCATTTGTGGTATTAAAACAGAAAATTGGCGTAGCCCAACTGGTTTAAGTGTGTGTTGAGGAAGCGAGGTGTCGCGGGTTCGAGTCCCGACTCTGACAAGTTGTTCCTTTTTAAACCTTTTAAGGTAGTTCTTATATTTATAATTATTATTATTATTATTATTATTATTATTATTATTATTATTATTATTATTATTATTATTATTATTATTATTATTATTATTATTTTGATTATCATTTATATTGTCATAATTATTAATGATATTACTAGGATTATTATTATTGTTATTGTTATTGATATTATTAGTATTATTAGTATTATAACACTTATTATTATTATTATCATAGTTATAAGTATTAAAACCGTTATTATTATTACTAACATTATTAATGTATTTATTATTATAAATTTGTCATGCAAGTATTAGTTATCATTATTATTATTATTATCATTATTATAGAATAAATAAGAATTATTATCATTATTAGTAACATAAGTTTTAATATAAATATTATCATTATTATTCTTATTACTATCACTACTATTATTATTTGTATTACCATTATTATTATTAGCGTTAACATCAAAATGATTAATGAAAATCAACGTTATTATAAATAACATTAGAATATGATTATTAGAATAATTAGTATTATTATTATTATTATTGTTATCACTAAGTATTAACATTAAGTATTACTAGTTTTATTATTACTACCATAATACAATTTATTATCTGTATCACCAAAATTAATATCATTATCATATTTATAATTAATAAAATCATTGATATTATTAATATAAATATTATTATTAACATTAACAGTATTATAATTATCATATTTAGTGTTATTATAATAACTATCTTTCCAAACAACTAATATATAAAAATATATTAACACATATAACATAACAAAAGTTAATATTTTTATATACAAAATGAACATTTAAAAAATATATATATATATATATATATATATATATATTTATATATATATATATATATATATATATATATATATATATATATATATATATATATATATATATATATATATATATATATATATATATATATATATATATTATTAACATAAAAATAATATAACTAATACATTTATATATATATATATATATATATATATATATATATATATATATATATATATATATATATATATATGTTCAATTACAACTATGAATATTAATGAATACAAATGATATAGGTTCGTGAATCCAAGGCCAATCCTGCATTGATAAGTTGTTTAATGTCGTTATATGTATTTTTACTACAAAATACATAAGGTGAGTTCATTTGCTCCCTTTTACTCTTTACATTTTTGGGCTGAGAATACATGCGCTGTTTTATAACTGTTTTATGAAATGAATACAAATACTAAAACGGATTTTGCGTGAGTTTCATTTGATCCCCTTTTACTCTTTACATTTTTGGGGCTGAGAATACATGCAAATGTTTTATTAACTGTTTTACAATAATTATATGCGTGAGTTTCATTATTCCCTTTTTATATATATTTTTGGGACTGAAAACACATGCGCTGTTTTTTATAACTGTTTTACGAAATAGACACAAGTAATTGAAACTACATTATATGGTTGAATTATCGAAATCGAATATGCCCCTTTTTATTAAGTCTGGCAATCTAAGAATTAGGGAACAGACACCCTAATTGACGCGAACTCTAAAGATAGATCTATCAGGCCTAACAAGCCCCATCCAAAGTACCGGATGCTTTAGTACTTTGAAATTTATATCATGTCCGATGGAGGATCCCGGAATGATGGGGATATTCTTATATGCATATTGTGAATGTCGGTTACCAGGTGTTCAATCCATATGAATGATATTTTTTTGTCTCTATGCATGGGACGTATGTTTATGAGAAATGGAAATATGAAATCTTGTGGTCTATTAAAATTATGAAATGATTATTTATGTTTAACTAATGAACTCACCAACCTTTTGGTTGACACTTGAAAGCACGTTTATTCTCAGGTACGAAAGAAATCTTCCGCTGTGCATTTGCTCATTTTAGAAACATTACTTGGAGTCATTCATGGCATATTTCAAAAGACATTGCATTCGATTCGTCGAGTTCATCCAGATTATTATTAAGTCAATTATAGTTGGATATATTCTGAAATGGTATGCATGCTGTCAATTTTTGTTGTAAAGAAAGATTGTCTTTTAAAATTGAATGCAATGTTTGTAAAATGTATCATATAGAGGTCAAATACCTCGTGATGTAATCAATTGTTGTGAATCGTAATCGATATAGGCTTCGTCCGGATGGATTAGGACGGGTCTCTACAGTTGGTATCAGAGCAGTGGTCTTAGTGAACCAGATCTTGCATTAGTGTGTCTAACTGATAAGTCGTTAGGATACATTAGTGAGTCTGGACTTCGACCGTGTCTGCATGTCAAAAGTTTTTCTTATCATTTTTGTCAGAAATCATTTGTTTATCATCCTTAGTAAATTACCTGCTTATTATTCTTAGTCTAGACACATCTTATTGCATTGACTGCATGAATAGTGTACAGACAAAAATTCATATCTTAGCGTATCTGTTGTTGTTATCTTTACATGACAGCTTCCGTAGATTCCTCCGTAACTTATGAGATTTTAGTATTACATATGCATATGTAAATTATGTATTGCAGGATACTAATCTACATCCTATAATCTATTTCTTATCGAAAATCCTTCATCTGATCGTACGAGATGAATCCTTCAACTAGTTCGAGTCCCTCGGATTCCGACACCTATTCCGATAGTTATCCCGATAGTTATTCCGAATGGATAGTCATCTAAGCTCCGGAAGCAACGTCAGCAGAATGAATCAACCAATCATCCATCCCCAATTCATCTGATGGATTCGTAGTCGACTTAATCAATGGAGACGCGCAGAAGGTGATCCCTTCCACTAACCGAATTCACCTTTTGGCGAAGAACCTAAAGCACTTACCGGTGAACCTATTCGTAACACCATTTTCACCCTCATTTCTCGAATATATCGCCACGACTATATCATAACTCAGATTCTAAACCTTATTCATCCGCTCGTTCCGATCGACAATCATCCCAGAGTAATACAAGAAGTCAATGAACTTCGCACTCTAGTAATCAATTTGGAGAATATGGTGCAAAACGTACCAGCTTCAGCAACATCACCGACATCAACAGTACCATCAGTAACAGGACCTGTATCATCAACAATCCTTGCCTCAATATCACATTCAGCACCTCGAGTACAATCATCGTTCTACGTATCGTTCTACATCAATTACCTTCGTTCTTCATGGCGATTGTGTAATCTCTAATGTTTTAGAGATTATGTATTCTAGTTATAACGGTAAATCAAATGAGATTAATATCATATTAACTCATTAAATCCATGATTACATCTGAAGAAAATATATATGTATATATGTTTTCATAAAGATTGTAATTAAAAATTCTTTCGTACAAACTATTAATGGTGAAAATATTTTAACGGGTAGGTAATACCCGAGGAATATTCAGATTTCACATTAATAAGTCACAATGTACATTCTTCAAAGCTGATTCAACAGTCGTTTACTATCCTACTTACATCCACAGAGATACAAATCCGTTCACCACAGAATAACCATTTTTTTTATTCAATTTCATATTTGGAATTTTGATTTATCACAATCCAACAAGTGGCATAATGAAGAAAACATTGGACAAAATAAAAGTTATTAGAAACAAACGAATTAACTAATTGAAATTTTATTAAGAATCCACGCTAACTGTTCCTAGCTAACTGTTCCTAGCTAACTGATTACATTTTAGTTATCACAGTTTATTTATCACAATTTAATTATCGCAATTTTATTTATCGTTATTTAATTTCTGTTATTTACTTTAGGCATTTAATTTATCATCATTTAATTTCTGTTATTTAGTTTACGTACTTTAAATATCGGGACACGTATACAAAGTTTTGACATATCATATCGACGCATCTGTATAAATTATTTGGAATTACCATAGACACTCTATATGCAGTAATGATCGAGTTATTTATACAGGGTTGAGGTTGATTCTATAATAATATATATACTTTGAGTTGTGATCGAGTCTGAGACGTATACAGGTCACGATACGTATTAATTAATTCGAATATTATATATTAAATTATATATGAATTATTGGACTGTTAAATGTGGACTATCGACCCGGACTATTGACATTGGACAATTAAAATGAATTAAAATATTGATTATAACATATGAAACTAAATAATTTTTCAAGTTTGCCACTTGATTTCATCTTAAACCTCATTTGTGTCTTGACGATTTCAATCTGCGTTCAAACCTTTCATGATTCTTGAAAACATCTCAAACGAGAGGATGAACCAACCGCACTTCATCTACGAGAGAAAAGATTGATGCATTTAGTTATGCATCTGAAAAACTCTCGAAAACTGAGTAAACGTTTAACACGTAGCTGTGCTAATTCCTTTAGCGTTATTATTACCGAAAATAACTTTTCAATCTCTTTCCAAATTAGCCAATTTTGTCATAGCTTCAACAAGTCAACTTCGATTTTACGTTCAAAACAACCTTATTATAACCTTGATATACGAGTTTGCCTTTCGTCATCATTACCGAAGAATCGTTTATATTCCACCACGTTAGTAGTAAACTTACCAGCAACTTCATTACTCATTGGCGTAAGACTCTCCGAAGAATCATTATAATTGTTCATTAAAACCCTATCATATACACATCCGCATCGTGTAACGAGAATTGACATACCAGTTACCGAGAATCTGCAATTAGTATTTTGAAATCTCGCAGCGTTTCTACACCAAAAGTTATATGTATACATATAACCTTTATCTCATAGAGTTATCATCTTCCATACCGAAATTTTGAAGAGCAATCCGTCTACAAATCAATACTCTGAATATTGAAAAGTTGAATGAAGTAGTAGTAACTATAGACAACGGTAAACGACCTTAATCATCAGAAGTTTGATGATAAAGAATAGTATGTTGGAAAAGCTCAGAAAAGTTGGAACTGGAAAACGGATTGAGCTAACCACGAAGGAGACCAAGACTAAACTCTATATTCAAAGAATCCAGGTAATTCTGAATACGATGAAATCTTTAGAGAATATCTTTCTCCGAAGTCATGTTAAAATCTTGCGGAAAATCTTTCTCCATCAACCATCAAACTTAGAAATTCCAAAATATCATCATCAATATCTCCGATATTTCTGAGGATATTTTCAAAATATTCTCGTCCGAAATTATATACCTCTTCGTGCTTCCTGTGTATCATTATATCGGAAACATTCAAGAGAAAATTTAGTACCGAAAAGCAGATTATACGAAACTATGAAGAAGGCCGTGGACAAATCACAAAGAATAAGTTTGACTTCAAAGAATCTAAATGATTCAATGTCTGCTGAAGTCTTTAGCGAATATCTTGCTCGTTACTCTAAACCCTTGCTCCTCCATATTTCTGAAGATATTTTTATAATTATTCTTATCTGAAATCATTAATCTCTTCGAGCTATCAGTGTTACATCATATAGAAACTGTTAGTTTCTATATTCTGTAAACTTTCGAGTCTAAAATATCAATGTTTTTGAAGTAGTGTTGGGAACTGATGCACGAGTTAGTATAATATAATGACACTTGATCAACGTGATTATATTACAGTAAGTCATGCTGAGTTTCTAATGAAACGTGATGATGGTTCACAGTAGATCATATCGTCATCATGTGTCATGTTACATAACTCTTTCATTCTACTTAACTTCTGAATATATCAAGAAAATGTATTCTTGATGGATCTATCTTTCGTGATGTTGATAAATTTGAAAATCAAATCGTGCTATCACGTTCTTTCCTGCTTAGAACATTATAATCATTCAAAACTCTATATCTACGAATTCTGGACCATTATTCGCTTGATTTAAAATCGGGAAGAGAAAACAAAAGAATGAATCTCCGAAATTGAAATGGGGTATAAACAGAAGCAAATAAGAGAGTGCATTAACGGTGGATGACAATAATTATAGGAGACAAAAGCAGGGACATTGAAATATAAGGGAAAATATAAAATCCAACAACAACGCAGAAATTACAAACCGTGGATATTAATACAAATAGCAATATAAAGACACGGTATTATGAAATGGTATGCATGCCTATCAACTTTCGATGTAATGACAGTTTGTCTTTTAAAACGAATGCAATGTTTGTAAAATCTATCATATAGAGGTTAAATACCTCGCAATGTAATCATATGTTATTGTATTCGTTCTTATGGATTAGGATGGGTCTTTACATGTGGTATCAGAGCGGTGGTCTTAGCGAACCAGGTCTGCATTAGTGTGTCTAACTGATAGTTGTTAGGATACATTAGTGATTCTGGACTTCGACCTTAGTTGCATGTCAAAAGTTTTTGCTTATCTTTTTTGTCAGAAATTACCGGTTTATCATTCTTAGTCTAGATACATCTTATTGCATTAATTGCATAAATAGTGTATAGACAAAATTCATAACTTAGCGTATCTGCTAATTCATATCTTAGCGTATCTGCTACTGTAAACTTTGCCTGACACATTCCATAAATTCTTCCGTAATCTACGAAATCTTTTGCTCTATAAATATAGATATTCTATGTAATTAGAATACCACCCGATAGCCGGAAAATTATTTCATATCGAAAAGTCCTTTATTCAATCGTACGAAATGGAATTCGTCATTAGTTCAAGTCCCTCAGATTCCGAAATGGAATCCCACTCAAGCTCCGAAAGCAGTGTGACCGGAATGGATCAACCAATCAGTCATCATCTATTTTGGATGAATTGGGGATGGGTTCGTAGCCTCCTCAATCATTGGAGACGAGAAGAAGGCGATCCCTTCCATCCACCACATTGCCCTCTTAACGAAGAACCTGAAGCACTTACCGGTGAACCAATCTGAAACACCATTTTCTCTCTAATTTCCAGGGTATCTCGTCACGATTATATACTACATCAAATTCTAGATTTTATTTATCCGCTCGTCCGAACTGACAATCACCCGGGTGTAATAGAAGAAGTTAACGAGCTTCGCGCTCGGGTAGTGGCTTTGGAGAATATGGTACAAAGGTTACAAACACCAGCAGCAGCACCAGCAGTATAACCTGTACCACCATCATCAACGCCAACCGTACCATTACCACCCCCAACCACAACCGCGTCGTAAACCTCAACTTTACAAACTATCTCACGAGCACCAATATCATACGCTCTGTAGATACCAAGGAATACCAACAACAACAAATGATGAAGTGTTGATTCAATACTTCATTGGAGAAACTTTCTGCGATGATTATGTAATCTTTAAATTCTTAGAGATTATTTATTCTAGCCCTGACCATAAATCAGTTGAATGAATCAAAATGATAGAAGAAAGAGTAGAAACCCTGACAAGAATGGTGTGTGATTTACAAGTTAGACTTGTTTTACCAACAGCATCAACAGTACCATAGCATCACCAGCATAGTCAGTGCCGTCAGCATCTTCAGAATCAACAGCACCTAAAACATCACAAACTCCGTCAGTTCAAGAATCACTGTGGACATCATTACGAATCTACAACGAGTATATTGTATCAACGAGTTATGAAGTATTAACTCATTTCCACCGAAAGATTTATATGTATACCTTATATATATAAATTTTTAAATCATAATAAATCTTTCTGTACCAAGATATTATGTGTGAATCTTAACTACTCGGTTAATTCACATTACTAATATACAATGAGATACGTCCTTCCCCCGCAACTTAACCAACGTTAACTACAATTTTCAGTCTCAATTCAATAAATTCCAACTTATAATAAACCAAGTGTATTATTCAAATACATGTTTGATTTTACACTTTCATCATCGATGTACTCGAAACTTTCTAGAAAACATCACTTATATCTTGTGAAGTTCACAAGGGTTCTGTGATGACCTGGGAATTTCTGACCAAATTTAAACTTAATCTTTATATGTTTTCGACACGATAAGCGAAGTCTGTAATGTTGAAATCTCAAAAACTTTGAAGTGTATTCATGTATTTATTTACCCTTTGACTATTCCCGGTGATTCACGAACAATTGGTTATAAATAAATATATAGATATAAATACAAGCATACATAGATGTTATTTTGAACTAATAAAATGCACTCCAATCAATTGGAACTAATAACGTGAAAATAAAATACAGAATAAATAAGCTGCTATTAAAATATATATATATATATATATATATATATATATATATATATATATATATATATTTATGAATTCTGAACATAAATAATATGGATTATAAATTATAAATATTAAATATTTAATATAATATAATATATTATAGTAATATAGTAATTAGGATAAAATTTATAAATTATTAAATTACAAGTTTGAATATAACCGTTATGTTAATATTATTAACAATAATTTCATTTTGAACACTAATATGAATATTTGAATAATTAATATTGTTATATATACAAGAATATGTAAAACTTGATATGCACAAGTAAAACTAATATTATTGATATTATTATTATTATTATTATTATTATTATTATTATTATTATCATTTCTATTATTATAAATATTATTATTTTCACCATTATTATTAAAATTAATACTGATGTTTATATAATTAATATTATTATATTATGTTTGCTTATATATTTAATATATATATATATATATATATATATAATTGATAAATATATAATTATACAAACACTGATATATTTATACACATATATATATATACAAATCTCAGTTATATACATAAATAATGACAGATATAGAAAATTGGATATATATAAATATATATATACATATATTACAAATGTATATTTATATAAATGCTTATACAAATAATTATATATAAATACGATTATATACTGATATATAAATAAGTCAGGTTTATTATTAAATTAATAAGTAATAATATAAATTTACGTACGTAAATATATATTATATATACAAGTTATGGAATTAGAGGAATAGATCAGAATGCGTACAGTTGTCTATTATTATTATTATTATTATTTATCTTCTTCTTCTATTATGCTCGTGAGTATGTCGACACCATTATCTGAATAAAACAAACAGAGTAGATAATTAAACATAACCCATTCAAACACTTCCAATTTCATATCCAGATACAGGCACCGATGAAATGTCCCGTTCTTATTGATTAAAAACGTTCCATATTAATTGATTTCGTTGCGAGGTTTTGACCTCTATATGAGACGTTTTTCAAAGACTGCATTCATTTTAAAACAAACCATAACCTTTATTTCATCAATAAAGGTTTAAAAAGCTTTAAGTAGATTATCAAATAATGATAATCTAAAATATCCTGTTTACACGCCACTATTACATAATGGTTTACAATACAAATATGTTACAACGAAATAAGTTTCTTGAATGCAGTTTTTACACAATATCTTACAAGCATGGACTCCAAATCTCGTCCTTATTTAAGTATGCAATAGCGGAAGCTCTTAATAATCACCTGAGAATAAACATGCTTAAAACGTCAACAAAAATGTTGGTGAGTTATAGGTTTAACCTATATATTATCAAATCATAATAATAGACCACAAGATTTCATATTTCAATACACATCCCATACATAGAGATAAAAATCATTCATATGGTGAACACCTGGTAACCGACATTAACAAGATGCATATTTAAGAATATCCCCATCATTCCGGGGCACCCTTCGGATATGATATAAATTTCGAAGTACTAAAGCATCCGGTACTTTGGATGGGGTTTGTTAGGCCCAATAGATCTATCTTTAGGATTCACGTCAATTAGGGTGTCTGTTCCCTAATTCCTAAATTACCAGACTTAATAAAAAGGGGCATATTCGATTTCGATAATTCAACCATAGAATGTAGTTTCACGTACTTGTGTCTATTTTGTAAATCATTTATAAAACCTGCATGTATTCTCATCCCAAAAATATTAGATTTTAAAAGTGGGACTATAACTCACTTTCACAGATTTTTTACTTCGTCGGGAAGTAAGACTTGGCCACTGGTCGATTCACAAACCTATAACAAATATGTACATATATATCAAAGTATGTTCAAAATATATTTACAACACTTTTAATACATTTTGATGTTTTAAGTTTATTAAGTCAGCTGTCCTCATTAGTAACCTACAACTAGTTGTCCACAGTTAGATGTACAGAAATAAATCGATATATATTATCTTGAATCAATCCACGATCCAGTGTATACATATCTCAGTATTGATCACAACTCAAACTATATATATTTTGGAATCAACCTCAACCCTGTATAGCTAACTCCAACATTCACATATAGAGTGTATATGGTTGTTCTGAAATATATATAGATGTGTCGACATGATAGGTCGAAACATTGTATACGTGTCTATGGTATCTCAAGATTACATGATATACAATACAAGTTGATTAAGTTATGGTTGGAATAGATTTGTTACCAATTTTCACGTAGCTAAAATGAGTAGTTTTTACCAATTTTGTTTTGCTCGCCATTTGTTCGTTTCTAATCCGTTTTGAGTGATTTAAGCGGCCTCGGTTTCGTATTGAACTTGAATTTATGAAAAAAACAGAAACGGTATAGGTTTATAGTCAGAAATACAAGTTACAAGTCGTTTTTGAAAGAGGTAGTCATTTTTGTCGAAAGAACGACATCTTGATGACTGTTTTGAAAAACATACTTTCACTTTGAGTTTAACCATAATTTTTGGATATGGTTTCATGTTCATAAGAAAAATCATTTTCCCAGAAGTATAGCTTTTAAATCAAAGTTTTTCATAGTTATTAATTATCCAAACCAAAACAGCCCCAGTTGTAACTACGACGGCGTAAATCCGGTTTTATGGTGTTTATCGTGTTTCCGGGTTTTAAATCATTAAGTTAGCATATCATATAGATATACATCATGTGTATAGTTGATTTTAAAAGTGTAGTTAGAAGGATTAACTTTATTTGCGAACAAGTTTAGAATTAACTAAACTATGTTCTAGTGATTACTAGTTTACCACTTCGAATATGATAGCTTTTTGTGTATGAATCGAATGATATTATGAACATCATTACTACCTTAAGTTCCTTGGATAAACCTACTGGAAAAGTGAAAAATGGATCTAGCTTCAACGGATCCTTGGATGGCTCGAAGTTCTTGAAGCAGAATCATGACACGAAAACAAGTTCAAGTAAGATCATCACTTGAAATAAGATTGTTATAGTTATAGAAATTGAACCAAAGTTTGAATATGATTATTAACTTGTATTAGAATGATAACCTACTATAAGAAACAAAGATTTCTTGAGGTTGGATGATCACCTTACAAGATTGGAAGTGAGCTAGCAAACTTGAAAGTATTCTAGATTTTATGTAACTAGAACTTGTAGAATTTATGAAGATCACTTAGAACTTGAAGTTAGAACTTGAAGTTAGAACTTGAGATAGATCAATTAGATGAAAACAATTGAAGAATGAAAGTGTTTGTAGGTGTTTTCGGTCGTTGGTGTATGGATTAGATATAAAGGATATGTAATTTTGTTTTCATGTAAATAAGTCATGAATGATTACTCATATTTTTGTAATTTTATGAGATATTTCATGCTAGTTGCCAAATGATGGTTCCCACATGTGTTAGGTGACTCACATGGGCTTCTAAGAGCTGATCATTGGAGTGTATATACCAATAGTACATACATCTAAAAGCTGTGTATTGTACGAGTACGAATACGGGTGCATACGAGTAGAATTGTTGATGAAACTGAACGAGGATGTAATTGTAAGCATTTTTGTTAAGTAGAAGTATTTTGATAAGTGTCTTGAAGTTTTTCAAAAGTGTATGAATACATATTAAAACACTACATGTAGATACATTTTAATTGAGTCGTTAAGTCATCGTTAGTCGTTACATGTAAGTGTTGTTTTGAAACCTTTAGGTTAACGATCTTGTTAAATGTTGTTAACCTAATGTTTATAATATCAAATGAGATTTTAAATTATTATATTATCATGATAATATTATGTATGAATATCTCTTAATATGATATATATACATTAAATGTGGTTACAACGATAATCGTTACATATATGTCTCGTTTCAAAATCATTAAGTTAGTAGTCTTGCTTTTACATATGTAGTTCATTGTTAATATACTTAATGATATGTTTACTTATCATAATATCATGTTAACTATATATATATATCGATATATATGTCATCATATAGTTTTTACAAGTTTTAACGTTCGTGAATCACCGGTCAACTTGGGTGGTCAATTGTCTATATGAAACCTATTTCAATTAATCAAGTCTTAACAAGTTTGATTGCTTAACATGTTGGAAACACTTAATCATGTAAATAACAATTTCATTTAATATATATATAAACATGGAAAATTTCGGGTCACTACAGTACCTACCCGTTAAATAAATTTCGTCTCGAAATTTTAAGCAGTTGGAGGTGTTGACGTATCTTCTGGAAATAAGTGCGGGTATTTCTTATTCATCTGATCTTCTCGTTCCCAGGTGAACTCGGGTCCTCTACGAGCATTCCAACAAACCTTAACAATTGGTATCTTGTTTTGTTTAAGTCTTTTAACCTCACGATCCATTATTTCGACGGGTTCTTCGATGAATTGAAGTTTTTCGCTGATTTGGATTTCGTCTAACGGAATAGTGAGATCTTCTTTAGTAAAACATTTCTTCAAATTCGAGACGTGGAAAGTGTTATGTACAGCCGCGAGTTGTTGAGGTAACTCAAGTCGGTAAGCTACTGGTCTGACACGATCAATAATCTTGAATGATCCAATATACCTTGGATTTAATTTACCTCGTTTACCAAACCGAACAACGCCTTTCCAAGGTGCAACCTTAAGCATGACCATCTCTCCAATTTCAAATTCTATATCTTTTCTTTTAATGCCGGCGTAGCTCTTTTGTCTACTTTGGGTGGTTTTCAACCGTTCTTGAATTTGGATGATCTTCTCGGTAGTTTCTTGTATTATCTCCGGACCCGTAATCTGTCTATCCCCCACTTCCCTCCAACAAATTGGAGACCTGCACTTTCTACCATAAAGTGCTTCAAATGGCGCCATCTCAATACTTGAATGATAGCTGTTGTTGTAGGAAAATTCTGCTAACGGTAGATGTCGATCCCAACTGTTTCCGAAATCAATAACACATGCTCGTAGCATGTATTCAAGCATTTGTATCATCCTTTCGCTCTGCCCATCAGTTTGTGGATGATAGGCAGTACTCATGTCTAGACGAGTTCCTAATGCTTGCTGTAATGTCTGCCAGAATCTTGAAATAAATCTGCCATCCCTATCAGAGATAATAGAGATTGGTATTCCATGTCTGGAGACGACTTCCTTCAAATACAGTCGTGCTAACTTCTCCATCTTGTCATCTTCTCTTATTGGCAGGAAGTGTGCTGATTTGGTGAGACGATCAACTATTACCCAAATAGTATCAAACCACTTGCAGTCCTTGGCAATTTAGTGATGAAATCCATGGTAATGTTTTCCCATTTCCATTCCGGGATTTCGGGTTGTTGAAGTAGACCTGATGGTTTCTGATGCTCAGCTTTGACCTTAGAACACGTCAAACATTCTCCTACGTATTTAGCAACATCGGTTTTCATACCCGGCCACCAAAAATGTTTCTTGAGATCCTTGTACATCTTCCCCGTTCCAGGATGTATTGAGTATCTGGTTTTATGAGCTTCTCTAAGTACCATTTCTCTCATATCTCCAAATTTTGGTACCCAAATCCTTTCAGCCCTATACCGGGTTCCGTCTTCCTGAATATTAAGATGCTTCTCCGATCCTTTGGGTATTTCATCCTTTAAATTTTCCTCTTTTAAAACTCTTTGTTGCGCCTCCTTTATTTGAGTAGTAAGGTTATTGTGAATCATTATATTCATAGATTTTACTCGAATGGGTTCTCTGTCCTTCCTGCTCAAGGCGTCGGCTACCACATTTGCCTTCCCCGGGTGGTAACGAATCTCAAAGTCATAATCATTTAACAATTCAATCCACCTACGCTGCCTCATATTCAGTTGTTTCTGATTAAATATGTGTTGAAGACTTTTGTGGTCGGTATATATAATACTTTTGACCCCATATAAGTAGTGCCTCCAAGTCTTTAATGCAAAAACAACCGCGCCTAATTCCAAATCATGCGTCGTATAATTTTGTTCGTGAATCTTCAAATATCTAGACGCATAAGCAATCACCTTCGTTCGTTGCATTAATACACAACCGAGACCTTGCTTTGATGCGTCACAATAAATCACAAAATCATCATTCCCTTCAGGCAATGACAATATAGGTGCCGTAGTTAGCTTTTTCTTCAATAACTGGAACGCTTTCTCTTGTTCATCCTTCCATTTAAATTTCTTCCCTTTATGCGTTAATGCAGTCAAGGGTTTTGCTATTCTGGAAAATTCTTGGATGAACCTTCTGTAGTAACCAGCTAGTCCTAAAAACTGGCGTATGTGTTTCGGAGTTTTCGGGGTTTCCCACTTTTCAACAGTTTCTATCTTTGCCGGATCCACCTTAATACCTTCTTTGTTCACTATGTGTCCGAGGAATTGAACTTCTTCCAACCAAAATGCACACTTTGAAAACTTAGCGTACAATTCTTCCTTCCTCAATACTTCTAACACCTTTCTCAAATGTTCACCGTGTTCTTGGTCATTCTTTGAGTAAATAAGTATGTCATCAATGAAAACAATGACAAACTTGTCAAGGTATGGTCCACACACTCGGTTCATAAGGTCCATGAACACAGCTGGTGCATTAGTTAAACCAAACGGCATGACCATAAACTCGTAATGACTGTAACGTGTTCTGAAAGCAGTCTTTGGAATATCATCTTCTTTTACCCGCATTTGATGATACCCGGAATGTAAGTCAATCTTTGAATAAACAGACGAGCCATGTAGTTGATCAAATAAGTCGTCGATTCTCGGTAGTGGGTAGCGGTTCTTGATGGTAAGTTTGTTCAACTCTTGGTAGTCGATACAGAACCTGAATGTACCATCTTTCTTCTTGACAAACAAAACAGGAGCTCCCCACGGTGATGTGCTTGGTCGAATGAAACCACGCTCTAAAAGTTCTTGTAATTTTCTTTGCAGTTCTTTCATCTCGCTGGGTGCGAGTCTGTAAGGAGCAAAAGCTATTGGTGCAGCTCCTGGTACAAGATCTATTTGAAATTCAACGGATCGATGTGGGGGTAATCCCGGTAATTCTTTCGAAAATACATCAGGAAATTCTTTTGCGACGGGAACATCATTGATGCTCTTTTCTTCAGTTTGTACTTTCTCGACGTGTACTAGAACAGCATAGCAACCTTTTCTTATTAGTTTTTGTGCCATTAAATTACTAATAAGATGTAGCTTCGTGTTTCCCTTTTCTCCGTACACCATTAAGGGTTTTCCTTTTTCTCGTATAATGCGAATTGCATTTTTGTAACAAACGATCTCTGCTTTCACTTCTTTCAACCAGTCCATACCGATTATCACATCAAAACTCGCTAACTCTACTGGTATCAAATCAATCTTAAATGTTTCGCTAACCAGTTTAATTTCTCGATTCCGATATATATTATCTGCTGAAATTAATTTACCATTTGCTAATTCGAGTAAAAATTTACTATCCAAAGGCGTCAATGGACAACTTAATTTAGCACAAAAATCTCTACTCATATAGCTTCTATCCGCACCAGAATCAAATAAAATGTAAGCAGATTTATTGTCAATAAGAAACGTACCCGTAACAAGCTCTGGGTCTTCCTGTGCCTCTGCCGCATTAATATTGAAAACTCTTCCACGGCCTTGTCCATTCGTGTTCTCCTGGTTCGGGCAATTTCTAATAATGTGGCCCGGTTTTCCACATTTATAACAAACTACATTGGCATAACTTGCACCGACACTACTTGATCTGCCATTACTCGTTCTGACTCCATTTGTTCCTTTCGTTCTATTAACCCCTAGTCCGTAGACCTCACACTTCGCCGCGCTATGACCATTTCTTTTACACTTGTTGCAAAATTTGGTGCAGAACCCCGAGTGATACTTTTCACACATTTGGCATAGCTGCTTCTGATTGTTGTTGTTGTTGCGGTTATTATTGTTGTTGGGATGATTGTTGTAGTTACTGCTGCTGTTGTTGTTGTTGTTATTGTTGGGCCGTTTGTTGTAGTTGCGATTGATGTTGCGATTATTGGGATAGTTGTTGCGATTATTGTTGTAATTTCTGTTGTTGCTGTATTGGTGATTCTTATCATCGTTTTCCTCCCACTTTCTTTTGACTTGTTTCACATTGGCCTCTTCAGCAGTCTGTTCTTTAATTCTTTCTTTAATCTGGTTCACTAGTTTGTGAGCCATTCTACATGCCTGTTGTATGGAGGCGGGCTCGTGTGAACTTATATCTTCTTGGATTCTTTCCGGTAATCCTTTCACAAACGCGTCGATCTTCTCTTCCTCATCTTCGAACGCTCCCGGACACAATAGGCACAATTCTGTGAATCATCTTTCGTACGTGGTAATATCAAATCCTTGGGTTTGTAACCCTCTAAGTTCTGTCTTGAGCTTATTGACCTCGGTTCTGGGACGGTACTTCTCGTTCATCAAGTGCTTGAATGCTGACCACGGTAGTGCGTAAGCATCATCTTGTCCCACTTGTTCTAGATAGGTATTCCACCATGTTAATGCAGAACCTGTGAAGGTATGCGTAGCGTACTTCACTTTATCCTCTTCAGTACACTTACTTATGGCAAACACCGATTCGACCTTCTCGGTCCACCGTTTCAATCCGATTGGTCCTTCGGTTCCATCAAATTCCAAAGGTTTGCAGGCAGTGAATTCTTTGTAGGTGCATCCTACACAATTTCCTGTACTGCTAGATCCAAGGTTATTGTTGGTATGTAGCGCAGCCTGTACTGCGGCTATGTTTGAAGCAAGAAAGGCACGAAATTCCTCTTCGCTCATATTCAAGGTTTGTCGAGTAGTCGGTGCCATTTCCTTCAAATAGTCAAATGAAACAAGTTAATCATACAGAATATTAAGAGTAGTCAATAGTATCTCGTAGCATAATATGAACTCATTTATAAAAGCTTTTTCTTCATATTAGCATTTTATAAGTTTAAATTCGGGTAGTACCTACCCGTTAAGTTCATACTTAGTTGCTAATATACAATTCAACTACTATAATTCTATATGAAAAACTGATTATAATAATATTTCGCATTCAAACTTTTACACAATATTTTACAAACTTACAATACCGCTTATTTTACATATAGCATGAAATATAGCACACAATAAATTTGATACAAGATGGTTGTGAAGATAATTCTAGCTAGTACACAAGTCGTTCAGCAAAGGCAATAAAGACACGTAATTCATACTTCCAGAAACAAGTCATGCATTCTGGTTTTACTAGGACTACTTCCCATCCTTGGTCTTGTGGAACATAACCGTTATGGCCGTTGATAAGACAGCGTGTTGTAACGTCGTCAAAGGGACGAGGGTTACGTAATATCCAACAGTCCCTTAACAATCTAAAAATCTCATTTCTTACCCCAATTACCGACTCCGTCACTTGTGGGAACGTTTTGTTTAATAGTTGTAGCCCGATGTTCTTGTTCTCACTTTGGTGAGAAGCGAACATTACTAAGCCGTAGGCATAACATGCTTCTTTAAGTTGCATGTTAGCCGCTTTTTCTAAATCACGAAGTCCTATATTTAGATATATTGAGTCAAAATAATTTCTTAACCCGTTGCATAAAATAGCATTTGGGTTCCCCGCAATATATGCGTCAAAGTAAACACATCGTAACTTATGGATTTCCCAATGTGATATCCCCCATCTTTCGAACGAAAGCCTTTTATAAACCAAGGAATTCTTGGAACGTTCTTCGAATGTCTTACAAACTGATCTCGCCTTAAATAGTTGTGCCGAGGAATTCTGACTGACTCTAGACAAGATTTCATCAATCATGTCTCCGGGTAGGTCTCTTAAAATATTGGGTTGTCTATCCATTTTGTGTTTTTATACTGTAAAATAGACAAGAGTTAGATTCATAAAAAAAAATACTTATTAATACAAGCAATTTTTTTTACATATATCATAAAGCATAAGCACACTATATTACATATATTACACCACACGAATACAACTATCTTATTCCAACTCACTCGTTTCTTCTTCTTTGGTTTTGGTTCATTTTGACAA
Source organism: Rutidosis leptorrhynchoides (assembly GCF_046630445.1). Taxonomy (NCBI): domain Eukaryota; kingdom Viridiplantae; phylum Streptophyta; class Magnoliopsida; order Asterales; family Asteraceae; genus Rutidosis; species Rutidosis leptorrhynchoides. The sequence continues at coordinate 163,905,421 of NC_092342.1, read as the reverse complement.
GTTTCTAGGGATATATGATGTTCCCCTAATACGAGCCGTCGTTTTCCACATTGGTTTAGAAAAACCTGGTGGTTTAGAGGTTTTCGGGTTATTGTCACAACTTAAGAAATACGGGTGTTGACGATACATATAAAGTTCATCGGGTTTGTAATCAAATTTCTCTATTTTTATGCCCTTTCCCTTATTGTTCTCTTTTGTCTTATTAAATTGTGTTGGGGTAATTTCTATAACATCATCGGATTCCTTGTCGGGATCCAATTCATCGGAGAATTGGTAATCCTCCCAATACTTTGCTTCCTTGGCGAAAACACCATTGACCATAATTAACTTTAGTCAGTTGGTTGAGGATTTTCTTCTACTTAACCGTTTTATTATTTCCCCCACTGGTTCTATTTCTTCTTCCGATTTCAATTCTTCTTCCGGTTCCGATTCTTCTTCCGGTTCCGATTCTTCTTCCAGTTCCGACTCTTCTTCCGGTTCCTCTTCGGGAACTTGTGAATCAGTCCACGAATTATTCCAATTTACATTTGACTCTTCATTATTATTATGTGAGTCAATGGGACTTGTTCTAGAGGTAGACATCTATCACATAATATCAAACACGTTAAGAGATTAATATATCACATAATATTCACATGTTAAAAATATATAGTTTCCAAAAAAATTTGTTAAGCAATCATTTTTCAAGTAAACACGGTCGAAGTCCAGACTCACTAATGCATCCTAACAAACTCGATAAGATACACTAATGCAAAAATTCTGGTTCTCTAAGACTAACGCTCAGATACCAACTGAAATGTCCCGTTCTTATTGATTAAAAACGTTCCATATTAATTGATTTCGTTGCGAGGTTTTGACCTCTATATGAGACGTTTTTCAAAGACTACATTCATTTTAAAACAAACCATAACCTTTATTTCATCAATAAAGGTTTAAAAAGCTTTACGTAGATTATCAAATAATGATAATCTAAAATATCCTGTTTACACGCGACTATTACATAATGGTTTACAATACAAATATGTTACAACGAAATAAGTTTCTTGAATGCAGTTTTTACACAATATCATACAAGCATGGACTCCAAATCTCGTCCTTATTTAAGTATGCGACAGTGGAAGATCTTAATAATCACCTGAGAATAAACATGCTTAGAACGTCAACAAAAATGTTGGTGAGTTATAGGTTTAACCTATATATTATCAAATCAACATAATAGACCACAAGATTTCATATTTCAATAGACATCCCATACATAGAGATAAAAATCATTCATATGGTGAACACCTAGTAACCGACATTAACAAGATGCATATTTAAGAATATCCCCATCATTCCGGGACACCCTTCGGATATGATATAAATTTCGAAGTACTAAAGCATTCGGTACTTTGGATGGGGTTTGTTAGGCCCAATGGATCTATCTTTAGGATTCGCGTCAATTAGGGTGTCTGTTCCCTAATTCTTAGATTACCAAACTTAATAAAAAGGGGCATATTCGATTTCGATAATTTAACCATAGAATGTAGTTTCACGTACTTGTGTCTATTTTGTAAATCATTTATAAAACCTGCATGTATTCTCATCCCAAAAATATTAGATTTTAAAAGTGGGACTATAACTCACTTTCACAGATTTTTTACTTCGTCGGGAAGTAAGACTTGGCCACTGGTTGATTCACGAACCTATAACAAATATGTACATATATATCAAAGTATGTTTAAAATATATTTACAACACTTTTAATACATTTTGATGTTTTAAGTTTATTAAGTCAGCTGTCCTCGTTAGTAACCTACAACTAGTTGTCCACAGTTAGATGTACAGAAATAAATTGATATATTATCTTGAATCAATCCACGACCCAGTGTATACATATCTCAGTATTGATCACAACTCAAACTATATATATTTTGGAATCAACCTCAACCCTGTATAGCTAACTCCAACATTCACATATAGAGTGTCTATGGTTGTTCCGAAATATATATAGATGTGTCGACATGATAGGTCGAAACATTGTATACGTGTCTATGGTATCTCAAGATTACATGATATACAACACAAGTTGATTAAGTTATGGTTGGAATAGATTTGTTACCAATTTTCACGTAGCTAAAATGAGTAGTTTTTACCAATTTTGTTTTACTCGCCATTTATTCGTTTCTAATCCGTTTTGAGTGATTTAAGAGGCCTCGGTTTCGTATTGAACTTGAATTTATGAAACTAAACAGAAAAGGTATAGGTTTATAGTCGGAAATACAAGTTACAAGTCATTTTTGAAAGAGATAGTCATTTTCATCGAAAGAACGACATCTTGATGACTGTTTTGAAAAACATATACTTTCACTTTGAGTTTAACCATGATTTTTGGATATGGTTTCATGTTCATAAGAAAAATCATTTTCCCAGAAGTATAGCTTTTAAATCAAAGTTTTTCATAGTTTTTAATTATCCAAACCAAAACAGCCCCCGGTTGTAACTACGACGGCGTAAATCCGGTTTTATGGTGTTTATCGTGTTTCCGGATTTTAAATCATTAAGTTAGCATATCATATAGATATAGATCATGTGTATAGTTGATTTTAAAAGTGTAGTTACAAGGATTAACTTTATTTGCGAACAAGTTTAGAATTAACTAAACTATGTTCTAGTGATTACTAGTTTACCACTTCGAATATGATAGCTTTTTGTGTATGAATCGAATGATATTATGAAAATCATTACTACCTTAAGTTCCTTGGATAAACCTACTGGAAAATTGAAAAATGGATCTAGCTTCAACGGATCCTTGGATGGCTCGAAGTTCTTGAAGCAGAATCATGACACGAAAACAAGTTCAAGTAAGATCATCACTTTAAATAAGATTGTTATAGTTATAGAAATTGAACCAAAGTTTGAATATGATTATTACCTTGTATTAGAATGATAACATACTGTAATAAACAAAGATTTCTTGAGGTTGGATGATCACCTTAAAAGATTGGAAGTGAGCTAGCAAACTTGAAAGTATTCTTGATTTTATGTAACTAGAACTTGTAGAATTTATGAAGAACACTTAGAACTTGAAGTTAGAACTTAAGATAGATCAATTAGATGAAGAAAATTGAAGAATCAAAGTGTTTGTAGGTGTTTTTGGTCGTTGGTGTATGAATTAGATATAAATGATATGTAATTTTGTTTTCATGTAAATAAGTCATGAATGATTACTCATATTTTTGTAATTTTATGAGATATTTCATGCTAGTTGCCAAATGATGGTTCCCAAATGTGTTAGGTGACTCGCATGGGCTGCTAAGAGCTAATCATTGGAGTGTATATACCAATAGTACATACATCTAAAAGCTGTGTATTGTACGAGTACGAATACGGGTGCATACGAGTAGAATTGTTGATGAAACTGAACGAGGATGTAATTGTAAGCATTTTTGTTAAGTAGAAGTATTTTGATAAGTGTCTTGAAGTCTTTCAAAAGTGTATGAATACATATTAAAACACTACATGTATATACATTTTAACTGAGTCGTCAAGTCATCGTTAGTCGTTACATGTAAGTGTTGTTTTGAAACCTTTAGGTTAACGATCTTGTTAAATGTTGTTAACCCAATGTTTATAATATCAAATGAGATTTTAAATTATTATATTATCATGATAATATGATGTATGAATATCTCTTAATATGATATATATACATTAAATGTCGTTACAACGATAATCGTTACATATATGTCTCGTTTCAAAATCATTAAGTTAGTAGTCTTGCTTTTACATATGTAGTTCATTGTTAATATACTTAATGATATGTTTACTTATCATAATATCATGTTAACTATATATATATATATATATATATATATATATATATATATATATATATATATATATATATATATCCATATATATGTCATCATATAGTTTTTACAAGTTTTAACGTTCGTGAATCACCGGTCAACTTAGGTGGTCAATTGTCTATATGAAACCTATTTCATTTAATCAAGTCTTAACAAGTTTGATGGCTTAACATGTTGGAAACACTTAATCATGTAAATAACAATTTCATTTAATATATATATAAACATGGAAAAGTTCGGGTCACAACAACCAAAAGTATCTTCAAATCAATGGGAATATACAGAAAATAAAATATACAGCTCGATATATATATATATATATATATATATATATATATATATATATATATATATATATATATATATATATATATATATATATATATATATATATATATAAATATATATATATCCCGTTCTTCCACTTTTTGGCAAATATACGATTTCACATCAATTTTCAAAATCCATAAATGATATTAGGTTAGGAATCCTTTACTTAATCTTTCTGCGAAATCCCAATTTCCAATTCCTAACATCAAGCACGAATTTGCGAGTCATAGGTAAAAATGTTAAAAAGTCAAATTTTGTTCTTCAATTAAATTCGGATTTTCTGATAAGATATAAGTTAAATTGTTGGTTTAGAAAGTTTATATGAATGTTATACAACCTATCTCGTGTTGTGAAAATTGTCCAAAACAATCTCAATTGTGAAATCAATTTTTTTTTTCTCTTCATACTCGACGAACAGCGGGTGCTGTTTTAAATTTTTTTTTTTTTTTTTTTGTTTTCAACGAATATAAATCTCTGATATTGATTTGTTATTATCATTTTAAAGTATTTAAATCTTGGTTTTGATGATTGGAATTTTTGATCGATTGATAAACGGGGAGGAAGAAGGAACAGATAATCGTCGGGTTATATAGTTTGATTTGTGGTATTAAAACAGAAAATGGGCGTAGCCCAACTGGTTTAAGTGTGTGTTGAGGAAGCGAGGTGTCGCGGGTTCGAGTCCCGACTCTGACAAGTTGTTCCTTTTTAAACCTTTTAAGGTAGTTCTTATATTTATAATAATAATAATAATAATAATTATTATTATTATTATTATTATTATTATTATTATTATTATTATTATTATTATTATTATTATTTTGATTATCATTTATATTGTCATAATTATTAATGATATTACTAGGATTATTATTATTGTTATTGTTATTGATATTATTAGTATTATTAGTATTATAACACTTATTATTATTATTATCATAGTTATAAGTATTAAAACCGTTATTATTATTACTAACATTATTAATGTATTTATTGTTATAAATTTGTCATGCAAGTATTAGTTATCATTATTATTATTATTATCATTATTATAGAATAAATAAGCATTATTATCATTATTAGTAACATAAGTTTTAATATAAATATTATCATATTATTATTGGTATTACCATTATTATTATTAGCGTTAACATCAAAATGATTTATGAAAATCAACGTTATTATAACTAACATTAGAATATGATTATTAGAATAATTATTATTATTATTATTATTATTATTGTTATCACTAAGTATTAACATTAAGTATTACTATTTTTATTATTACTACCATAATACAATTTATTATCTGTATCACCAAAATTAATATCATTATCATATTTATAATTATTGAAATCATTGATATTATTAATATAAATATTATTATTAACATTAACAGTATTATAATTATCGTATTTAGTGTTATTATAATAACTATCTTTCCAAACAACTAATATATAAAAATATATTAACACATATAACATAACAAAAGTTAATATTTTTATATACAAAATGAACATTTAAAATATATATATATATATATTATTAACATAAAAATAATATAACTAATACATATATATATATATATATATATATATATATATATATATATATATATATATATATATATATATATATATATATGTTCAATTACAACTATGAATATTAATGAATACAAATGATATAGGTTCGTGAATCCAAGGCCAATCCTGCATTGATCAGTTGTTTAATGTCGTTATATGTATTTTTACTACAAAATACATAAGGTGAGTTCATTTGCTCCCTTTTACTCTTTACATTTTTCGGCTGAGAATACATGCGCTATTTTATAACTGTTTTATGAAATGAATACAAATACTAAAACTGATTTTGCATGAGTTTCATTTGATCCCCTTTTACTCTTTACATTTTTGGGGCTGAGAATACATGAAAATGTTTTATTAACTGTTTTACAATAATTATATGCGTGAGTTTCATTATTCCCTTTTTATATATAGTTTTGGGACTGAGAATACATGCACTGTTTTTTATAACTGTTTTACAAAATAGACACAAGTAATTGAAACTACATTATATGGTTGAATTTTCGAAATCGAATATGCCCCTTTTTATTAAGTCTGGTAATCTAAGAATTAGGGAACAGACACCCTAATTGACGCGAACTCTAAAGATAGATCTATTGGGCCCAACAAGCCCCATCCAAAGTACCGGATGCTTTAGTACTTCGAAATTTATATCATGTTCGATGGAGGATCCCGAAATGATGGGGGGATATTCTTATATGCATATTGTGAATGTCGGTTACCAGGTGTTCAATCCATATGAATGATATTTTTTTGTCTCTATGCATGGGACGTATGTTTATGATAAATGGAAATATGAAATCTTGTGGTCTATTAAAATTATGAAATGATTATTTATGTTTAACTAATGAACTCACCAACCTTTTGGTTGACACTTGAAAGCATGTTTATTCTCAGGTACGAAAGAAATCTTCCGCTGTGCATTTGCTCATTTTAGAAACATTACTTGGAGTCATTCATGGCATATTTCAAAAGACGTTACATTCGAGTCGTCGAGTTCATCCAGATTATTATTAAGTCAATTATAGTTGGATATATTCTGAAATGGTATGTATGCTGTCAATTTTCGTTGTAAAGAAAGATTATCTTTTAAAATTGAATGCAATCTTTGTAAAATGTATCATATAGAGGTCAAATACCTCGCGATGTAATCAATTGTTGTGAATCGTTTATAATCGATATGGACTTCATCCGGATGGATTAGGATGGGTCTCTACAGGTTCCACGAACACCGACATCATGCATCAACAAATAACGAACTATTTTCAATTACATTGAAGAAATACTCCGTAAAAGTTATGTAATTTCTAAAGTTTTAGGGATTACTCAATTCCTTTCAACCGTAAATCAAATGAGTTTAATTTAATATTAACTCATTAAATCTATGTTACATCTGAAAAAAATATACATATATATTTTCATAAAGACTGTAATAGAATTCTTTTGTACAAAATATTAATTGTAAATTTTTTTTTTAAAGGGTAGGTAATACCCGAGAGATATATATATTCACAATTAATATGTTACATTCTTCAAATCTGATTCAGCAATCATCTACTATACTCACTACTTTCACAACAATATACATTCTTTTATAGAAATCAAAACAACCATTCTCATCCAAACTTGATTTCGTATTCTGATTTGTACAAATCAAAAATCCAAGTCAAGATTTAACAGAAAACATCACTCGTAGATTCCTACACCTTTCAAAGCCATACTTTGAATTCAAGACTGTGCTAGAACATCATTATTATTCACAAAATTCATAAAGATAGTAGAACCATTCAAGATTTACATGGATTTCGTTAATTCAGATATTGACAATGACAATCTGCATTCAAGCCCTTCATGATTCTTGAAAACACCTCAATTAAGAAACAATCGAGATAATGATCCAACCACATTTTATCCACAATCGTGCATCTGGAAAACTCCCGGAACATAAGTAAAAGTTTAACACGTACCTGTGATGACCCGGGAATTTCCGACCAAATTTAAACCTGAATCTTTATATGATTTCGACACGATAAGCAAAGTCTATTTAACTGAGTCTCAAAATATTTGAATTATGTTTCATAAATGCAATTGATCTTTACTGCTTCCGACGATTCACGAACCTTTTATCGCAAATAGAAATGTGTATATAAATAATTATACATGTAAATAATTATATATTAAAAATTAATTATATTAACGAAACTATCATGTGATTTATGTATTAAAGAAAACTTAAACTTGTTATGTAAAACCGTTTACTTAAATATAGAGAGTAGATTAAATTTTACATAAACTACTAATGGTAAAAAAAAGTATTTAAGATTATAATGGGGAGTATTCATTAATATATTATTTACCTGATATTTAAAAAATATAGTTAAATATGTAGGTAGTATATATATATATATATATATATATATATATATATATATATATATATATATATATATATATATATATATATATATATATATGATTCTATACATAATTAATGTTCCATGTATATATAAAACATGTAAATATTAAATGACATATATAATAGTAATATATTAAAAATAATTACAATTTTGAATATAGGATATATCAATATTATTATTATTACTCTCATTATTATTAATAATGATAGTATTATTTGTACTTTCATAATATATATGATATAGATATGAAGTTTAAAATATTATTGTTATACTTACTTCCATTATTATTATTAAAATTGATATTAAAAATTAATGTTGTATAACTAATCTTATCATATTTTCTTTATATACCTAAAATACAGATATGGATATAAACAATATATGGTTATATTTATACTAATATATAAAAATATATAAAGACATATACATATATAAAAAAATAGATTAATGCGTAATATAACTTAAATGAATCCAAATTAGTTATAGGTCATTTTCAAACTGTATCTAATTTGCAAATACTGTTGTTGATTGTTGAATCCATTTTCAATATAGTCCAAATGCTGTAAAATCGTGATATCTGTTTTATTTTTTTTATTTCTCTCCTGACTCTGTGTGTACGAATTGTCGACTCCCTTCACTAGATTACAATTAATTAAACTACTTTAAGGATTTGATAAATCTCTTATCATTAGTTATATACGTAATCACCTGTGTTACTAGAGGGAATGAAAACGGTTTGTTATTTTTTTTTATTTACCTGCTCGCAAGAACTCTGTTCTTGAACTCAGTTAACAAAATTCGATTTCTAATGATATTTCAAAATGTATTAATGCAATTCTGTTAGCAATCTCATATGAAAACTCACTGCCAAGTTTCAAATCCTAATTTTTTTTATCAAGTTCAAATTTTAGAGTCAAAGTTTGAGAATAAAAAGTCAACCGATTTTGTTTTGATTAAATTCGAGATGACTGTTATAATTTGAATCTAATTAATGTTTACAATATTTTCAAAGGGTGAATTAAAACCTATTTCGTTTTATAACTTCTGTCTAAAATGATCCTGAGTTCAAAAATCAAATTTATTTTTTTGTGTTCTTCGTGATGCTTACACAGCAGGTTTAATTTTTTTTTATTTTATTTATTTGTCTGTTGAACATTACTACTCACCACAGGTCGTTACCAATTCACTTTCGAGTCTTAAATTAAAATGTAATTTGATTTGTGTGTTGATCAAATTTCTTGACCGATTGAAATTGGTGAAGAAGAATAACAGATAGTTAAACGGGCTATATACATTATTCTGGGTTATAAAGCAGAAAAGGAATTGATGGAGGGATGGTTCGATGGGTTATTAGGTTAACGAGAGGTCGCGGGTTCGAGTCCCGGCTCGAACGTCTTATTGTTATTTTTAGCCTTTAAAGGTAATTCCTATTTATCAATTCATTATTTTTGTTATTATCAAGAGTAATATTATTATTGTCATTATTATTATTATTAATTATTGTTATTTTTACTAGTATTATAATTAGTATTAGTATTATACTAATTATTATTATCACCATAGTTATAAGTATTATGATTATTATTATTATTAATATTAATGTTAATATTAGTTATTATTATTATTATCGATATTACTAATAAAAGTTACCATTTATTATTACTAACACAATTACGAATTACAATTATGACTACTATTATTGTTACCATTATTATTAATATTATTATTGTCACTAGTATTATTATTAAGTAATATTATTAATGTTATTATCATTTGCATTATTATATGTAATACTAATATTATCAATCGTACGATTTTAGTATTATCATAAATATTATGATTATGATTAATATAGGTAACCATATTATAAAAATGATACAATTTATTAGTACTTTCATAAATATTAGTATTATTATCATTTTATATTTAGTAGAGCTATTATTATTAACATAAGTATATTATTAATGTTAGTATCATTATTTATTTTTACTAATATTAACTTAGTATATTAGAACTACCGTTTTGATAAACAAATTAAATACATACATAAATATATATATATATATATATATATATATATATATATATATATATATATATATATATATATATATATATATATATATATATATATATATATATATATATATATATATATATATATATATATATATATATATATTTAACACATATAACATAACAAAACTTAATATCATTATATATATATATACAAAATGAACATATAAAACATATATATATTATTAACATAAAGATGATATAACTAATACTTATATATATATATATACACATATATATGTGTTCAATTACAAATATGAATATTAATAATTATACAAATGTTTTAGGTTCGTGAATCCGAGGCCAACCCTGCATTGTTCAATGTGGTCATGTGTATTTTTACTACAAAATACAGTATTGTGAGTTTCATTTGCCTTTTTACCCTTTATATTATTGGGCTGAGAATACATGCACAATTTTTATAAATGTTTTACGAAATAGACACAAGTAATTGAAACTACATTATATGGTTGAATTATCGAACTCGAATATGCCCCTTTTATTAAGTCTGGTAATCTAAGAATTAGGGAACAGACACCCTAATTGACACAAACTCTAAAGATAGATCTATCGGGCCCAACAAGCCCCATCCAATGTACCGGATGCTTTAGTACTTCGAAATTTATATCATGTCCGAAGGAGGATCCCGGAATGATGGGGATATTCTTATATGCATATTGTGAATGTCGGTTACCAGGTGTTCAATCCATATGAATGATATTTTGTCTCTATGCATGGGACGTATATTTATGAGAACTGAATATGAAAATCTTATGGTCTATTAAAATGATGGAAATGAATGTTTATGATAAACTAATGAACTCACCAACCTTTTGGTTGACACTTTAAAGCATGTTTATTCTCAGGTACGAAAGAAATCTTCCACTGTGCATTTGCTCATCTTAGAGATATTACTTGGAGTCATTCATGACATATTTCAAAAGACGTTGCATTCGAGTCGTTGACTTCATCAAGATTATTATTAAGTCAATTATAGTTAGATATATTATGAAATGGTATGCATGCCGTCAACTTTCGATGTAATGAAAGATTGTCTTTTCAAAAACGAATGCAATGTTTGTAAGATGTATCATATAGAGGTCAAGTACCTCGCGATGTAATCAACTGTTGTGAATCGTTTATAATCGATATGGACTTTGTCTGGATGGATTAGGACGGGTCTTCATAGTTGGTATCAGAGCGGTGGTCTTAGTGAACCAGGTCTTACATTAGTATGTCTAACTGGTAGTTGTTAGGATGCATTAGTGAGTCTGGACTTCGACCGTGTCTGCATGTCAAAGGTTTTGCTTATCATTTTTATCGAAAATCATCTGCTTATCATCCTTAGGAAATCACTTACTCATTAATCTTAGTCTAGACACGTTTTACTGCATTGACTGCATGAATAGTGTATAGACAAAATTCATACCTTAGCGTATCTGACAATTCATATCTTAGCGTATCTGTTACTGTAGACCTTGCCTGATATCTCTCGTAAATTTCTCCTTAATTTAAGGGATCCTGGTACTATATATATCTATGCAAATTATGCATTGAGAATACCATCCAACTATCAATTGCTGTCACTAAACTCTTCATACCAAAGATCTTTCCTGAGATCGCGTAAGATGGCCTCTACGAATCGACCAAGTTCCTCTGACTCCGAAGACAGCGTGACAGGAGCACACCAACCAATCAACTACCGTGATTACTGGAGAAAATGGGGGTGGGTTTGCGACATACTCACCCTATGGAGAAGGGAAGAAGGTACTCCATATCATGAATCGAATCTACCACCTAACCTTGGAGTATTTGACCCGCTCACCGGCGAACTCGTTCGCAACACTGTTTATACCCTTTTTGCCAGAATTTTTTGTCTTGAGACTACCATTAACGGAACCAGAGAAGATATCCGATCTCTACCTCACACTGATAACCAACCAGGGTTAGTAGAAGAAGTTAAAGAACTCCGAGCTCGAGTGTTAACTTTAGAGAGCACGGTGCACAATTTGCAAGCACCAGCCGTATCACCAACACCAGTAACATCACCAACCTTAGCACCAACAGCATTAGTACCACCAACAACAACACCCGCATCACCAGCTTCGACATCTCATTCTGTACCTCGAGTATAATCATCTTTCTACGTATCGTTCTATCTATGTTATTTTCGTTCGACATGGCGATTATGTAATCTCTAATGTTTTAGAGATTATATATTCTTGTTCTAATGGTAAATCAAATGAGATTAATATCACATTAACTCATTAAATTCATGATTATATCTGAAGAAAATATATATGTATATATATTTTCATAAAGATTGTAATTAAAAATTCTTTCGTACAAACTGTTAATGGTGAAAATATTTTTAACGGGTAGGTAATACTCGAGGAATATTTAGATTTCACTTTAATAAGTTACACTGTACATTCGACGAAACTAATTCGACAGTCATTTACTATCCTATTTACATTCATCGATATACGAATCCGTTCACCACAGCTTAACCATTTTTATTCAATTTCATATTTGGATTTTGACTTCTCAGAATCCAACAAGTGGCATAATGAAGAAAACATTGAACAAAATAAAATTTGTTAGAAACAAACGAATTAACTAACTGAAATATTGTTAAGAAACCACGCTAACTGTTCCTAGCTAGTTGGTTACATTTTATTTTCCGAAATTTAATTATCGCAATTTATATTCTCGCAATTTTATTCATCGTCATTTAATTTCTGTTATTTACTTTACGCACTTTAATTATCATCATTTATTTTTTGTTATTTATTTTACGCACTTTAAATATCGGGACACGTATACAAGGTTTTGACATATCATATCGACGCATCTATAGATATTATTTGGAATAACCATAGACACTCTATATGCAGTAATGCGGGAGTTAGCTATACAGGGTTGAGGTTGATTCCAAAATATATATATACTTTGAGTTGTGATCGAGTCTGAGACGTATACGGGTCACACTACATATTAATTAAATCGAATATTATATATTAAACTATATATGAATTATTGGACTGTTAACTGTGGATTATCAACTGAGGACTATCAACATTGGACAATTAAAATGAATTAAAATATTGATTATAACATATGAAACTAAACAATTCTTCAAGTTTGCCACTCGATTTCATCTTAAACCTCATTGTATCTTGATGATTACAATCTGAGTTGAAACCTTTTATAATTCTTGAAAATACCTCAATTGAGAGGATGAACCAACCGCACCTTATCTACGGAAGGAAAGATTTATGTATATAGTATTGCACCTGAGAAACTCTCGCCAACTGAGTAAAAGTTTAACACGTAGCCGCGTCAGATCTTTTGGCATTTATTAGCAAAAATAACTTTGCGATCCCTTTTCAAAGTAGCCAATTTTGTCACAGCTCCAACAAGTCAACTTCAACTTTTCATTCGAAGTAGCCTTACTATAATCCTGATATATACAATTACCCTTTTGATACTGGAGAATTCTTTTATATTCCACCATATTACCAGCAGACATACCAGCAATCTCGTTACTTCTTGGCTTAATTCTCTCTGACAAATCATGATATTTATTCATTGAAACCCTATCATATACTCATCCGCATCTTGTGATGAGAACTGCCATACCAATTACCGGGAATCAGCAATCAGTACTTTGAAAACTCACAACATATCTACATCAACAGTTATATGTATGACATTTATCTCTTAGAATTATGATCTCTCCTTCTGGAATTCTGAAAAGCACTCAGTCACAAATTAATACTCTGAACGTTGAAAAAGCTGAATGAAGCAGCAGAAACCATAGACAACCGTAAACGACCATAATCATCGAAAGTTTGATGATAAAGAGTAGTATGTTGGAAAAGCTCAGAAAAGTTGGAACTGGAAAACGGATTGAGCTAACCACGAAGGAGACCAAGGACAAATACAAGGACCATACCATATATTCAAAGAATTCAGGTAATTCTTTATCCGATGAAACCTCCAACGAATATCTTTCTCTATACCCATGTTAAAATCTTGCGGAAAATCTTCCTCATCAACCATCGAACTTAGAAATTCCAAAATGTCATCATCAATATCTTCGATATTTCTGAGGATATTTTCATAAATATTCTCGTCCAAAATTATATACCTCTTCGTGCTTCCTGTGTATCATTATGTTGGGAACATTCAATAGAAAATTTAGTACAGAAAAGCGGATTATGCGAAACTATGAAGGAAGCCGTGGACAAATCACAAAGAATAAGTTTGACTTCAAAGAATTCAAATGATTCCGTTTCTGATGAAATCTTTAGTGAATACCTTGCTTCTGAATCTAAACCCTTACGGATAAATCTTCTTCATCACCCATCGATATTAGAAATTCCAAGATATCATCGTATCTTTCATTATAAATATCCTCCATATTTCTGGAGATATTTTTATAACTATTCTTATCTGAAATCATTAATCTCTTCGTGCTATCAGTATTACATCATATAGAAACTGTTAGTTTCTATATTCTGTAAACTTTCGAGCTTAAAATATGAATGTTATTGAAGTAATGTTAGGAATTGATGCATGAGTTAGTATAATATAATGACACTTGATCAACGTGATTATATTACAGTAAGTCATGCTGAGTTTCTAATGGGACGTGATGATTCACAGATCATAACGTCATCATGCACCATGTTACATAACTCTGTCATTCTGCTTAACTTCTGAACATATCAAGAAAGTATATTCTTGATAGTTCTATTCTCAGTGAATCTGGTAATTTTACAAATCAAATCGTGATATTACGTTCTGTAGTGACCCGAACTTTTCCATGTTTATATATATTAATTGAGATTGATGTTTACATGATTAAATGTTTCCAACATGTTAAGCAATCAAACTTGTTAAGACTTGATTAATTGAAATAGGTTTCATATAGACAATTGACCACCCAAGTTGACCGGTGATTCACGAACGTTAAAACTTGTAAAAAAAAACTATATGATGACATATATATGGTTATATATATAGTTAACATGATATTATGATAAGTAAACATATCATTAATTATATTAACAATGAACTACATATGTAAAAACAAGACTACTAACTTAATGATTTTGAAACGAGACATATATGTAACGTTTATCGTTGTAACGACATTTAATCTATAAATATCATATTAAGAGATATTCGTACATCATAATATCATGATAATATAATAATTTAAAATCTCTTTTGATATTATAAACATTGGGTTAACAACATTTAACAAGATCGTTAACCTAAAGGTTTCAAAACAACACTTACATGTAACGACTAACGATGACTTAACGACTCAGTTAAAATGTATATACATGTAGTGTTTTAATATGTATTTATACACTTTTTAAAGACTTCAATACACTTATCAAAATACTTCTACTTAACAAAAATGCTTACAATTACATTCTCGTTCAGTTTCATCAACAATTCTACTCGTATGCACCCGTATTCGTACTCGTACAATACACAGCTTTTAGATGTATGTACTATTGGTATATACACTCCAATGATCAGCTCTTAGCAGCCCATGTGAGTCACCTAACACATGTGGGAACCATCATTTGGCAACTAGCATGAAATATCTCATAAGATTACAAAAATATGAGTAATCATTCATGACTTATGTACATGAAAACAAAATTACATATCCTTTATATCTAATCCATACACCAACGACCAAAAACACCTACAAACACTTTCATTCTTAAATTTTCTTCATCTAATTGAACTCTCTCAAGTTCTATCTTCAAGTTCTAAGTGTTCTTCATAAATTCCAAAAGTTCTAGTTTCATAAAATCAAGAATACTTTCAAGTTTGCTAGCTCACTTCCAATCTTGTAAGGTGATCATCCAACCTCAAGAAATCTTTGTTTCTTACAGTAGGTTATCATTCTAATACAAGGTAATAATCATATTCAAACTTTGGTTCAATTTCTATAACTATAACAATCTTATTTCAAGTGATGATCTTACTTGAACTTGTTTTCGTGTCATGATTTTGCTTCAAGAACTTTGAGCCATCCAAGGATCCATTGAAGCTAGATCCATTTTTCTCTTTTCCAGTAGGTTCATCCAAGGAACTTAAGGTAGTAATGATGTTCATAACATCATTCGATTCATACATATAAAGCTATCTTATTCGAAGGTTTAAACTTGTAATCACTAGAACATAGTTTAGTTAATTCTAAACTTGTTCGCAAACAAAAGTTAATCCTTCTAACTTGACTTTTAAAATCAACTAAACACATGTTCTATATCTATATGATATGCTAACTTAATGATTTAAAACCTGGAAACACGAAAAACACCGTAAAACCGGATTTACGCCGTCGTAGTAACACCGCGGGCTGTTTTGGGTTAGTTAATTAAAAACTATGATAAACTTTGATTTAAAAGTTGTTATTCTGAGAAAATGATTTTTATTATGAACATGAAACTATATCCAAAAATTATGGTTAAACTCAAAGTGGAAGTATGTTTTCTAAAATGGTCATCTAGACGTCGTTCTTTCGACTGAAATGACTACCTTTACAAAAACGACTTGTAACTTATTTTTCCGACTAGAAACCTATACTTTTTTTGTTTAGATTCATAAAATAGAGTTCAATATGAAACCATAGCAATTTGATTCACTCAAAATGGATTTAAAATGAAGAAGTTATGGGTAAAACAAGATTGGATAATTTTTCTCATTTTAGCTACGTGAAAATTGGTAACAAATCTATTCCAACCATAACTTAATCAACTTGTATTATATATTATGTAATCTTGAGATACCATATACACGTATACAATGTTTCGACCTATCATGTCGACACATCAATATATATTTCGGAACAACCATAGACACTCTATATGTGAATGTTGGAGTTAGCTATACAGGGTTGAGGTTGATTCCAAAATATATATAGTTTGAGTTGTGATCAATACTGAGATACGTATACACTGGGTCGTGGATTGATTCAAGATAATATTTATCGATTTATTTCTGTACATCTAACTGTGGACAACTAGTTGTAGGTTACTAACGAGGACAGCTGACTTAATAAACTTAAAACATCAAAATATATTAAAAGTGTTGTAAATATATTTTGAACATACTTTGATATATATGTATATATTGTTATAGGTTCGTGAATCAACCAGTGGCCAAGTCTTACTTCCCGACGAAGTAAAAATCTGTGAAAGTGAGTTATAGTCCCACTTTTAAAATCTAATATTTTTGGGATGAGAATACATGCAGGTTTTATAAATGATTTACAAAATAGACACAAGTACGTGAAACTACATTCTATGGTTGAATTATCGAAATCGAATATGCCCCTTTTTATTAAGTCTGGTAATCTAAGAATTAGGGAACAGACACCCTAATTGACGCGAATCCTAAAGATAGATCTATTGGGCCTAACAAACCCCATCCAAAGTACCGGATGCTTTAGTACTTCGAAATTTATATCATATCCGAAGGGTGTCCCGGAATGATGGGGATATTCTTATATATGCATCTTGTTATTGTCGGTTACCAGGTGTTCACCATATGAATGATTTTTATCTCTATGTATGGGATGTGTATTGAAATATGAAATCTTGTGGTCTATTGTTACGATTTGATATATATAGGTTAAACCTATAACTCACCAACATTTTTGTTGACGTTTTAAGCATGTTTATTCTCAGGTGATTATTAAGAGCTTCCGCTATCGCATACTTAAATAAGGACAAGATTTGGAGTCCATGCTTGTATGATATTGTGTAAATACTGCATTCAAGAAACTTGTTTTGTTGTAACATATTTGTATTGTAAACCATTATGTAATGGTCGTGTGTAAACATGATATTTTAGATTATCATTATTTGATAATCTACGTAAAGCTTTTTAAACCTTTATTGATGAAATAAAGGTTATGGTTTGTTTAAAAACGAATGCAGTCTTTGAAAAACGTCTCATATAGAGGTCAAAACCTCGCAATGAAATCAATTAATATGGAACGTTTTTAATCAATAAGAACGGGACATTTCAGTTGGTATCAGAGCACGTTACGGTCATTACGAGTTTATGGTCATGCCGTTTGGTTTAACTAATGCACCAGCTGTGTTCATGGACCTTATGAACCGAGTGTGTGGACCATACCTTGACAAGTTTGTTATTGTTTTCATTGATGACATACTTATTTACTCAAAGAATGACCAAGAACACGGTGAACATTTGAGAAAGGTGTTAGAAGTATTGAGGAAGGAAGAATTGTACGCTAAGTTTTCAAAGTGTGCATTTTGGTTGGAAGAAGTTCAATTCCTCGGTCACATAGTGAACAAAGAAGGTATTAAGGTGGATCCGGCAAAGATAGAAACTGTTGAAAAGTGGGAAACCCCGAAAACTCCGAAACACATACGCCAGTTTTTAGGACTAGCTGGTTACTACAGAAGGTTCATCCAAGACTTTTCCAGAATAGCAAAACCCTTGACTGCATTAACGCATAAAGGGAAGAAATTTGAATGGAATGATGAACAAGAGAAAGCGTTTCAGTTATTGAAGAAAAAGCTAACTACGGCACCTATATTGTCATTGCCTGAAGGGAATGATGATTTTGTGATTTATTGTGATGCATCAAAGCAAGGTCTCGGTTGTGTATTAATGCAACGAACGAAGGTGATTGCTTATGCGTCTAGACAATTGAAGATTCACGAACAAAATTATACGACGCATGATTTGGAATTAGGCGCGGTTGTTTTTGCATTAAAGACTTGGAGGCACTACTTATATGGGGTCAAAAGTATTATATATACCGACCACAAAAGTCTTCAACACATATTTAATCAGAAACAACTGAATATGAGGCAGCGTAGGTGGATTGAATTATTGAATGATTACGATTTTGAGATTCGTTACCACCCGGGGAAGGCAAATGTGGTAGCCGATGCCTTGAGCAGGAAGGATAGAGAACCCATTCGAGTAAAATCTATGAATATAATGATTCATAATAACATTACTACTCAAATAAAGGAGGCGCAACAAGGAGTTTTAAAAGAGGGAAATTTAAAGGATGAAATACCCAAAGGATCGGAGAAGCATCTTAATATTCGGGAAGACGGAACCCGGTATAGGGCTGAAAGGATTTGGGTACCAAAATTTGGAGATATGAGAGAAATGGTACTTAGAGAAGCTCATAAAACCAGATACTCAATACATCCTGGAACGGGGAAGATGTACAAGGATCTCAAGAAACATTTTTGGTGGCCGGGTATGAAAGCCGATGTTGCTAAATACGTAGGAGAATGTTTGACGTGTTCTAAGGTCAAAGCTGAGCATCAGAAACCATCAGGTCTACTTCAACAACCCGAAATCCCGGAATGGAAATGGGAAAACATTACCATGGATTTCATCACTAAATTGCCAAGGACTGCAAGTGGTTTTGATACTATTTGGGTAATAGTTGATCGTCTCACCAAATCAGCACACTTCCTACCAATAAGAGAAGATGACAAGATGGAGAAGTTAGCACGACTGTATTTGAAGGAAGTCGTCTCTAGACATGGAATACCAATCTCTATTATCTCTGATAGGGATGGCAGATTTATTTCAAGATTCTGGCAGACATTACAGCAAGCATTAGGAACTCGTCTAGACATGAGTACTGCCTATCATCCACAAACTGATGGGCAGAGCGAAAGGACGATACAAACGCTTGAAGACATGCTACGAGCATGTGTTATTGATTTCGGAAACAGTTGGGATCGACATCTACCGTTAGCAGAATTTTCCTACAACAACAGCTACCATTCAAGCATTGAGATGGCGCCGTTTGAAGCACTTTATGGTAGAAAGTGCAGGTCTCCAATTTGTTGGAGTGAGGTGGGGGATAAACAGATTACGGGTCCGGAGATTATACAAGAAACTACCGAGAAGATCATCCAAATTCAACAACGGTTGAAAACCGCCCAAAGTCGACAAAAGAGCTACGCTGACATTAAAAGAAAAGATATAGAATTTGAAATTGGAGAGATGGTCATGCTTAAAGTTTCACCTTGGAAAGGCGTTGTTCGATTTGGTAAACGAGGGAAATTAAATCCAAGGTATATTGGACCATTCAAGATTATTGATCGTGTCGGACCAGTAGCTTACCGACTTGAGTTACCTCAACAACTCGCGGCTGTACATAACACTTTCCACGTCTCGAATTTGAAGAAATGTTTTGCTAAAGAAGATCTCACTATTCCGTTAGATGAAATCCAAATCAACGAAAAACTCCAATTCATCGAAGAACCCGTCGAAATAATGGATCGTGAGGTTAAAAGACTTAAGCAAAACAAGATACCAATTGTTAAGGTTCGATGGAATGCTCGTAGAGGACCCGAGTTCACCTGGGAGCGTGAAGATCAGATGAAGAAGAAATACCCGCATCTATTTCCAGAAGATTCGTCAACACCTTCAACAGCTTAAAATTTCGGGACGAAATTTATTTAACGGGTAGGTACTGTAGTGACCCGAACTTTTCCATGTTTATATATATTAATTGAGATTGATGTTTACATGATTAAATGTTTCCAACATGTTAAGCAATCAAACTTGTTAAGACTTGATTAATTGAAATAGGTTTCATATAGACAATTGACCACCCAAGTTGACCGGTGATTCACGAACGTTAAAACTTGTAAAAAAAAAACTATATGATGACATATATATGGTTATATATATAGTTAACATGATATTATGATAAGTAAACATATCATTAATTATATTAACAATGAACTACATATGTAAAAACAAGACTACTAACTTAATGATTTTGAAACGAGACATATATGTAACGTTTATCGTTGTAACGACATTTAATCTATATATATCATATTAAGAGATATTCGTACATCATAATATCATGATAATATAATAATTTAAAATCTCTTTTGATATTATAAACATTGGGTTAACAACATTTAACAAGATCGTTAACCTAAAGGTTTCAAAACAACACTTACATGTAACGACTAACGATGACTTAACGACTCAGTTAAAATGTATATACATGTAGTGTTTTAATATGTATTTATACACTTTTGAAAGACTTCAATACACTTATCAAAATACTTCTACTTAACAAAAATGCTTACAATTACATTCTCGTTCAGTTTCATCAACAATTCTACTCGTATGCACCCGTATTCGTACTCGTACAATACACAGCTTTTAGATGTATGTACTATTGGTATATACACTCCAATGATCAGCTCTTAGCAGCCCATGTGAGTCACCTAACACATGTGGGAACCATCATTTGGCAACTAGCATGAAATATCTCATAAGATTACAAAAATATGAGTAATCATTCATGACTTATGTACATGAAAACAAAATTACATATCCTTTATATCTAATCCATACACCAACGACCAAAAACACCTACAAACACTTTCATTCTTCAATTTTCTTCATCTAATTGAACTCTCTCAAGTTCTATCTTCAAGTTCTAAGTGTTCTTCATAAATTCCAAAAGTTCTAGTTTCATAAAATCAAGAATACTTTCAAGTTTGCTAGCTCACTTCCAATCTTGTAAGGTGATCATCCAACCTCAAGAAATCTTTGTTTCTTACAGTAGGTTATCATTCTAATACAAGGTAATAATCATATTCAAACTTTGGTTCAATTTCTATAACTATAACAATCTTATTTCAAGTGATGATCTTACTTGAACTTGTTTTCGTGTCATGATTTTGCTTCAAGAACTTTGAGCCATCCAAGGATCCATTGAAGCTAGATCCATTTTTCTCTTTTCCAGTAGGTTCATCCAAGGAACTTAAGGTAGTAATGATGTTCATAACATCATTCGATTCATACATATAAAGCTATCTTATTCGAAGGTTTAAACTTGTAATCACTAGAACATAGTTTAGTTAATTCTAAACTTGTTCGCAAACAAAAGTTAATCCTTCTAACTTGACTTTTAAAATCAACTAAACACATGTTCTATATCTATATGATATGCTAACTTAATGATTTAAAACCTGGAAACACGAAAAACACCGTAAAACCGGATTTACGCCGTCGTAGTAACACCGCGGGCTGTTTTGGGTTAGTTAATTAAAAACTATGATAAACTTTGATTTAAAAGTTGTTATTCTGAGAAAATGATTTTTATTATGAACATGAAACTATATCCAAAAATTATGGTTAAACTCAAAGTGGAAGTATGTTTTCTAAAATGGTCATCTAGACGTCGTTCTTTCGACTGAAATGACTACCTTTACAAAAACGACTTGTAACTTATTTTTCCGACTAGAAACCTATACTTTTTTTGTTTAGATTCATAAAATAGAGTTCAATATGAAACCATAGCAATTTGATTCACTCAAAACGGATTTAAAATGAAGAAGTTATGGGTAAAACAAGATTGTATAATTTTTCTCATTTTAGCTACGTGAAAATTGGTAACAAATCTATTCCAACCATAACTTAATCAACTTGTATTATATATTATGTAATCTTGAGATACCATAGACACGTATACAATGTTTCGACCTATCATGTCGACACATCAATATATATTTCGGAACAACCATAGACACTCTATATGTGAATGTTGGAGTTAGCTATACAGGGTTGAGGTTGATTCCAAAATATATATAGTTTGAGTTGTGATCAATACTGAGATACGTATACACTGGGTCGTGGATTGATTCAAGATAATATTTATCGATTTATTTCTGTACATCTAACTGTGGACAACTAGTTGTAGGTTACTAACGAGGACAGCTGACTTAATAAACTTAAAACATCAAAATATATTAAAAGTGTTGTAAATATATTTTGAACATACTTTGATATATATGTATATATTGTTATAGGTTCGTGAATCAACCAGTGGCCAAGTCTTACTTCCCGACGAAGTAAAAATCTGTGAAAGTGAGTTATAGTCCCACTTTTAAAATCTAATATTTTTGGGATGAGAATACATGCAGGTTTTATAAATGATTTACAAAATAGACACAAGTACGTGAAACTACATTCTATGGTTGAATTATCGAAATCGAATATGCCCCTTTTTATTAAGTCTGGTAATCTAAGAATTAGGGAACAGACACCCTAATTGACGCGAATCCTAAAGATAGATCTATTGGGCCTAACAAACCCCATCCAAAGTACCGGATGCTTTAGTACTTCGAAATTTATATCATATCCGAAGGGTGTCCCGGAATGATGGGGATATTCTTATATATGCATCTTGTTATTGTCGGTTACCAGGTGTTCACCATATGAATGATTTTTATCTCTATGTATGGGATGTGTATTGAAATATGAAATCTTGTGGTCTATTGTTACGATTTGATATATATAGGTTAAACCTATAACTCACCAACATTTTTGTTGACGTTTTAAGCATGTTTATTCTCAGGTGATTATTAAGAGCTTCCGCTGTCGCATACTTAAATAAGGACAAGATTTGGAGTCCATGCTTGTATGATATTGTGTAAAAACTGCATTCAAGAAACTTATTTTGTTGTAACATATTTGTATTGTAAACCATTATGTAATGGTCGTGTGTAAACAGGATATTTTAGATTATCATTATTTGATAATCTACGTAAAGCTTTTTAAACCTTTATTGATGAAATAAAGGTTATGGTTTGTTTAAAAACGAATGCAGTCTTTGAAAAACGTCTCATATAGAGGTCAAAACCTCGCAATGAAATCAATTAATATGGAACGTTTTTAATCAATAAGAACGGGACATTTCACGTTCCTTCTTACTTAGAACATTAATAATGTTCATTCTGAAACTTATATCTGTGAATTCTGGACCATTACAAGAGATGCCAAGTCGCCAGAAGAAGAAACGAAGGGACAAAGCTCTGAAATAGAAATTGGAGTATAAATTGCAGGAAATAGGAGGGAGTATTAACTGTGGATGACAATGATTATAGGAAACAGAAAGGGGGACATTAAAATATAAGGAGAGATATAAAGCCCGATAACAACGCATAAATTACAAACCATGTATATCAATGTTTATAGCAATATAAAGACACGGGAGGATTATAAATACAATAATCCCTAGAGCATAATAGAAATAAACAGATTCTTCAGGTGGGAGTAGGAAAAGAAGAATGATCATTGCGATAGTCAGAAAAAGAACAAGGATTAGAACCGAATTAAGCATTATTATAATCTTTTGGATATATGAACTGAGAAAGAAGGTATAGAAGTGGTGGAAACTAATGGAACGAAAAAGGTAAATTTATAATGGAAATATCAGACAGAGTTATCGAGGTAGATCATCGCATTTAATTATAGAGATCTTAATTCCCTTATTCGTCGAAGAATCAAATCTTTTAGATTTCGAAAATTTTCTAAAAATCCCTTGAATTCTGGAATTCAACCGAATCAATGCCAAAAGCTAAGACGCACCTTATTTTCTAAATTCAACCCTAACTCTGTCAAAAGTTTAGATGAATTTTTACTTCCTATTTCACTCTTTGGTGATAGTTTCATTCGTACTCTTCGAATAATCGAATTATTTTTATCCATGTTAATCATTGATGATAAAACTCAAGTTATCAACTCATATTTGTCATGAAAACATTTTTATTGTTAGCCATGATCACCTCACTCAAATTTCGGGACGAAATTTCTTTAACGGGTAGGTACTGTGATGACCCGGGAATTTCCGACCAAATTTAAACCTGAATCTTTATATGATTTCGACACGATAAGCAAAGTCTATTTAACTGAGTCTCAAAATATTTGAATTATTTTTCATAAATGCAATTGATCTTTACTGTTTCCGACGATTCACGAACCTTTTATCGCAAATAGAAATGTGTATATAAATAATTATACATGTAAATAATTATATATTATAGATTAATTATATTAACGAAACTATCATGTGATTTATGTATTAAAGAAAACTTAAACTTGTTATGTAAAATCGTTTACTTAAATATAGAGAGTAGATTAAATTTTACATAAACTACTAATGGTAAAAAAAAAAGTATTTAAGATTATAATGGGGAGTATTCATTAATATATTATTTACCTGATATTTAAAAAATATAGTTAAATATGTAGGTAGTATATATATATATATATATATATATATATATATATATATATATATGATTCTATACATAATTAATGTTGCATGTATATATAAAACATGTAAATATTAAATGACATATATAATAGTAATATATTAAAAATAATTACAATTTTGAATATAGGATATATCAATATTATTATTATTACTCTCATTATTATTAATAATGATAGTATTATTTGTACTTTCATAATATATATGATATAGATATGAAGTTTAAAATATTATTGTTATACTTACTTCCATTATTATTATTAAAATTGATATTAAATATTAATGTTGTATAACTAATCTTATCATACTTTCTTTATATACCTAAAATACAGATATGGATATAAACAATATATGGTTATATTTATACTAATATATAAAAATATATAAAGACATATACATATATAAAAAAATAGATTAATGCGTAATATAACTTAAATGAATCCAAATTAGTTATAGGTCATTTTAAAACTGTATCTAATTTGCAAATACTGTTGTTGATTGTTGAATCCATTTTCAATATAGTCCAAATGCTGTAAAATCGTGATATCTGTTTTATTTTTTTTATTTCTCTCCTGACTCTGTGTGTACGAATTGTCGACTCCCTTCACTAGATTACAATTAATTAAACTGCTTTAAGGATTTGATAAATCTCTTATCATTAGTTATATACGTAATCACCTGTGTTACTAGAGGGAATGAAAACAGTTTGTTATTTTTTTTTTATTTACCTGCTCGCAAGAACTCTGTTCTTGAACTCAGTTAACAAAATTCGATTTCAAATGATATTTCAAAATGTATTAACGCAATTCTGTTAGGAATCTCATATGAAAACTCACTGCCAAGTTTCAAATCCTAATTTTTTTTATCAAGTTCAAATTTTAGAGTCAAAGTTTGAGAATAAAAAGTCAACCGATTTTGTTTTGATCAAATTCGAGATGACTGTTATAATTTGAGTCTAATTAATGTTTCCAATATTTTCAAAGGGTGAATTAAAACCTATTTCGTTTTATAACTTCTGTCTAAAACGATCCTGAGTTCAAAAATCAAATTTATTTTTTTGTGTTCTTCGTGATGCTTACACAGCAGGTTTAATTTTTTTATATTTTATTTATTTGTCTGTTGAACATTACTACTCACCACAGGTCGTTACCAATTCACTTTCGAGTCTTAAATTAAAATATAATTTGATTTGTGTGTTGATCAAATTTCTTGACCGATTGAAATTGGTGAAGAAGAATAACAGATAGTTAAACGGGCTATATACATTATTCTGGGTTATAAAGCAGAAAAGGAATTGATGGAGGGATGGTTCGATGGGTTATTAGGTTAACGAGAGGTTGCGGGTTCGAGTCCCGGCTCGAACGTCTTATTGTTATTTTTAGCCTTTAAAGGTAATTCCTATTTATCAATTCATTATTTTTGTTATTATCAAGAGTAATATTATTATTGTCATTATTATTATTAATTATTGTTATTTTTACTAGTATTATAATTATTATTAGTATTATGCTAATTATTATTATCACCATAGTTATAAGTATTATGATTATTATGATTATTATTATTATTATTAATATTAATGTTAATATTAGTTATTATTATTATTATCGATATTACTAATAAAAGTTACCATTTATTATTACTAACACAATTACAAATTACAATTATGACTACTATTATTATTTCCATTATTATTAATATTATTATTGTCACTAGTATTATTATTAAGTAATATTATTAATGTTATTATCATTTGCATTATTATATGTAATACTAATATTATCAATCGTACGATTTTAGTATTATCATAAATATTATGATTATGATTAATATAGGTAACCATATTATAAAAATGATACAATTTATTAGTACTTTCATAAATATTAGTATTATTATCATTTTATATTTAGTAGAGCTATTATTATTAACATAAGTATATTATTAATGTTAGTATCATTATTTATTTTTACTAATATTAACTTAGTATATTAGAACTACCATTTTGATAAACAAATTAAATACATACATAAATATATATATATATATATATATATATATATATATATATTAAACACATATAACATAACAAAACTTAATATCATTATATATATATACAAAATGAACATATAAAACATATATATATTATTAACATAAAGATGATATAACTAATACTTATATATATATATATATATATATATATATATATATATATATATATATATATATATATATATATATATATATATATATATATATATATATATATATATATATATATATATATATATATATATATATATATATATATATGTGTGTGTTCAATTACAAATATGAATATTAATAATTATACAAATGTTTTAGGTTCGTGAATCCAAGGCCAACCCTGCATTGTTCAATGTGGTCATGTGTATTTTTACTACAAAATACAGTATTGTGAGTTTCATTTGCCTTTTTACCCTTTATATTTTTGGGCTGAGAATACATGCACAATTTTTATAAATGTTTTACGAAATAGACACAAGTAATTGAAACTACATTATATGGTTGAATTATCGAAATCGAATATGCCCCTTTTATTAAGTCTGGTAATCTAAGAATTAGGGAACAGACACCCTATTTGACGCGAACTCTAAAGATAGATCTATCGGGCCCAACAAGCCCCCATCCAAAGTACCGGATGCTTTAGTACTTCGAAATTTATATCATGTCCGAAGGAGGATCCCGGAATGATGGGGATATTCTTATATGCATATTGTGAATGTCGGTTACCAGGTGTTCAATCCATATGAATGATATTTTGTCTCTATGCATGGGACGTATATTTATGAGAACTGAATATGAAAATCTTGTGGTCTATTAAAATGATGGAAATGAATGTTTATGAAAATCTTGTGGTCTATTCTCAGGTACGAAAGAAATCTTCCACTGTGCATTTGTTCATCTTAGAGATATTACTTGGAGTCATTCATGACATATTTCAAAAGACGTTGCATTCGAGTCGTTGAGTTCATCAAGATTATTATTAAGTCAATTATAGTTAGATATATTATGAAATGGTATGCATGCCGTCAACTTTCGATGTAATGAAAGATTGTCTTTTCAAAACCGAATGCAATGTTTGTAAAATGTATCATATAGAGGTCAAGTACCTCGCGATGTAATCAACTGTTGTGAATCGTTTATAATCGATATGGACTTTTTGTGGATGGATTAGGACGGGTCTTCATAGTACCCGCGACAGATCCTTTGGAATTTATTAGCAAAAATTAACTTGCGATTCCTTTTCAGAGTAGCAAATTCTGTCACAGCTCCAGCAAGTCAACTTCGATTTTTCATCCGAAGTATCTTTATTATAACTCTGATATATACGATTACCCTTGTCGTCATTGTTACCAGAGAACCTTTTATATTCCACCACATTATCAGCAGATATACTAGGAACTTCATTACCCTTTGACTTTAGCCTCTCCGAAAAGTCATTATATTTATTCATTAAAACCCTATCATATACTCATCCGCATCTTGTAACAAGAATTACCATGCCAATTACTGGGAATCAGCAATCAGTATTTTGAAATCTCGCAGCATTCTACTTCAAAAGTTATATATATACATATAACATCTATTTTCAAGACTTACAAACTTCGAATGTGAAGTTTCTGAAAAACACCCTAGCCTACGAATCAGTACTAAGAAATTTTGAAAAAGGCTGATGAAGTGGCAAGGACGGTAGACAGCAATTACGGTCAGAAGTTTGATAACAAAGAATAGCAGATTGGAAAAGCTCAAACAAAAAATTTAGTACTGGAAAACAGATTGAGCAAAGTATGAAGGAAGCTATGGACAAATCACAAAGACTAAATCTGCCTTCAAAGGATCTAAATGATTCAGTGTATGCTGAAGTCTTTAGCAAATATCTTACTCCTTACTTTAAAACCTTTGGGGACAATATTCCTCATCATCCTCTGATCTTAGATATTTTAAGATATCATCATATCTTTCATTATAAATATCCTCCATATTTTTGAAGATATTTTCATACCTATTCTTACCTGAAATCATTTACCTCTTCGCGCTATCTGTATTACATCAGAAAAGAAACTATTCTGAAACCTTCGAGATTAAAATAAGAATGTTTTTTTTGAAGTAGTGTTGAACTGAAACATGAGTTAGTATAATATAATGACACTTGATCAACATGATTATATTACAGTAAGTCATGCTGAGTTTCTAAATGGAACGTGATGATTCACAGATCATAACGTCATCATGTGCCATGTTACACGACTCTTGCGTTCTACTTAACCTCTAAACATATCAAGAAAATATTTTTCTTGATGATTCGGTCTTTCACGAGGTATTCTGGTAATTTGAAAAATCAAGATCGTACCATTACCATTTTCCTCTTAAAAACATTAA
This sequence comes from Rutidosis leptorrhynchoides, assembly GCF_046630445.1. Classification (NCBI taxonomy): domain Eukaryota; kingdom Viridiplantae; phylum Streptophyta; class Magnoliopsida; order Asterales; family Asteraceae; genus Rutidosis; species Rutidosis leptorrhynchoides. The sequence goes on along the minus strand of NC_092342.1, from coordinate 163,875,621 downwards.
CTATGTTCATTCCGAAATTTATATCTATGAATTCTGGACCATTACAAGCGATGCTTAATCGGAAGAAGAGGAAACAAAAGAATGCAACTCCAAAATAGAAATTGGAGTATAAATCGCAGCAAATAAGAGAGAACATTAACTGAGAATGACAATGATTATAGAAGACAGAAGCAGGGGCTTTGAAATATAAGAGAAGATATAAAACCCAACAATAACCCAGAAATTACAAACCGTATATATCAATGCATATAGCAATATAAAGACACGGGAGAACTAAAAACACTATAAACCCAAGGGTATAGTAAAAGTAAATAGATTCTTCCGGTGGTAGATGAAAAAGAAGAATGACAGATATGAAAGTTAAGAGTATATCAAGAATCAGAACCTGATGGAGCATATTGACTAATGTTGTAAAGAATGAATTGGGGGAGAAAGAATGGAAGGTGTGAGTTGTAAGGAAACGAAGGAGGTGGATTTATAGTGAAATATCCGACAGAGAAATCGAGATGGATTATCGCATTAAATCGAAGAGGATCTTAATTTTTTTAATCACCGAAGAATCAAATCCTATATAGATTACAAAGAATTTCTTTAATCCAGAGATCAACCGTGATGACGTCAAAAGATAAGGCAAATCTCTATTTTCCTCATTTCACTCTTTTATGAAAGCTTCACTCATACGTTTCGAGAAATTGAATTATTTTATCTGTATTTCTTAATCATGATAAAATTCTATGTATCAGTTTATAATTGTCATAATAACATTCATACTGTTAGTCGTGACGACCTCGATCAAATTTCGGGGACGAAATTTCTTTAAAGGGTAGGTACTGTGACAACCCGGAAATTTCCGAACAAATTTAAACTTTATCTTTATATATTTCCGACACGATAAGCAAAGTCTGTAATGTTGAAAATCTCAAAAACTTTGAACTGTGTTCATATAATCAATTACCCTTCGACTGCTCTTGACGATTAACGAACAATTATGTGTAGATATATATATATATATATATATATATATATATATATATATATATATATATATATATATATATATATATATATATATATACATGTATGATTATTAAATTGAGATATCTTAATAAAACATTTAACAGTTTAGTTGATATGAATATAAGTTACGAGATCTATTTACGACTTGGAAACGTTAACAAAGTAGTGAATGAATAATACTTTATATGAGCGTATTTGTTTCGATATAAGTTTAATATATTTATCAATGAGATATTAAGATAATATCAAATGGTTGAGTTATCAAGATTCATTGTGATATGATTTGCGTGTCTCTGTTGAGAGCTCCACTTTGAATTAGGAAACCTTTTCCTTTTAACGGTATTCGGAATATTTGGTTAAGTGATTTACAAAAGTGTCATTTACAAGAGTTATTCAAAAGTTAGTAAAGATTCATGTTTAAATTTCAAAAGCGCGTTTTACTTTGATTGCCTCGCGTCCCTTGATAAATGAATTACTTGGTTTTCATATTATTAAAAACATTAATTGATATAATAATTAAACGAGTTTAAATTATATAAAACGGAGTTTGAAATATTATTAGTTTTGAAAAACTATATATTATTGTTAAATAAATATTTCAAATTTATATTTTGAAATGAAAATATATATATATATATATATATATATATATATATATATATATATATATATATATATATATATATATATATATATATATATATATATATATATATATATATATTTACCATGTAATAAAACTTGATATTAATATAGTTATAAAACGTTTGAGTTAAAATAAGACTCTTATATATATAATACGAGACATCGGTTTATAGAAGCAAATGACCAAAACAACTAAATGTATAAGTTACACTTTGAGTAATATAACTACCAATGATTTTAGTCTATATTTTGATAAAGGTACGAGTCATGAAATGTAAAGGGCTAGTTTTCTAAGCGTACGAAAGGACGTTCGAAAAACCAGAACCGGCACGTAAGTCGAGCGTCAACGTACAATTCATCGGTACAAAAATTACAAATCAACTATGTACGAGAATATAATATAATATTTAATTAATTCTAAAGATTAAATATATTATATATTAAATAATATATATATATATATATATATATATATATATATATATATATATATATATATATATATATATATATATATATATATATATATATATATATATATATATATATATATATATCTTAAAGAATTGTGTCACGAGATGAAAGAAACCAAAATTGTGACCAATTTTTCCTACCATACGAGTGCATGTCAATTTCATGGGGGCATGCTAGCAAACTTCTATAAAACGAATTGATTTTAAGCTCGGTTCATTAAATCTATCTATCTCTCGCATCCCTCTCTTTATATATATTATAATTATAATTAATATTATTATTATTAAGATTAATATTATTATTAATCTTATAATTAGGAGTATTATTATTAGTATTATACATAAAATACTACGACGAGGTCATGAGCGAGATATTTCAAAATGGTTTTCGAGTGGGATAGGGCAATGGAAATTATGAGTTATAGCTATGGAGGTTATGGGTATTGTTCATGGGTACGCTTGTGAGGTCAATCTAGTGTTTATCATCTCCATTGCGTTTACGTACCTTTCCTGCAATATTGAATCTCAATATTGATACCTAAGTACTCATAATTTAATTTTTGAATATTAATAGTGTATCCCTGACTAGTGCTCGAGGATATAGGATTATGTATGCTTGTACTTTTGAAATTGCTGTTAGATAGGTTATGTTGAATCCTGAATTAGTTACACATGCAGTTGAGATAAGGTATAAGATATGCATGTCATTGGAAAGCGAGCGAAAAATTAAGAAATTTTCATTTAGATATCGAATGGTTTCGTTGAACGGATTAGAAGTTATAGTCAATTGAATTTTTGTATTATTATTAAAAATGATTATTATTATCGTCGTTCTAGTTTTTATTTAATTATTATTATTATTATTATTATTATTATTATTATTATTATTATTATTATTATTATTATTATTATTATCTTTAACAATAAAAAGTATTATCATTAAAAATTGTTATTTTTATTATTATTAATATCGTTATTATCGTTAAAGTTATAATTAGTATTATCATTAATATTATCATAATATTTATTATCATTAGTATTATTATAATTAAAAACTAATATTAGTAGCACCTATATTATTATCATTAATATGAACGCGATATAAAAGACGATTAAAAGCTATTAAACGAATCGATTAGGAGATAATGAGTATGGGTATCATGATGAAATTTAAAAAATCGTAAGATATTGAATTAAATAAAATTATCATTTTTCATTATTTTTATCACTATTATTATTAAAAGTATTATTAATATTAAAACTATCATTTTTACAAAAATTATTATCTATAGGAATATCATTGTTAATATAAAATATCAATATCATTTTAGTATTATTATTATCAAAAATTATCATTTTATCATAATATCATTTTTAGTAAAAATAAATATTGTTTTTATTATTAGTAGAATAATAATAATTATTATTACAAAATAATACAACTTTTACTTACTATTATTATAGATATTATTTTATCAAATAAATATGAGATACAAATATATTCTACTACGTGTAATATAATTACATTAATAATACCTATCATTATATGATATTAAATGAACTTTATAAATGTTATTACTTAAGATATATAAGAGTATATTTTAATATAAAATTTTAATTACTAAAAGAATGAATTATATTCTTGACTCTAATAAACTTTTTAAAAATACTTAAAAATATAAAATGACGATATTTAAACTATATATAATCATGTATAAATTTTGGAAATCATTTGAGTCAAATTGACTTTTGCTGACTTTTGCATATTAGTCTCGAGCATTAGGATTGTGGCACACTATGACTTGACTTAAATTGTTAGACAAATATTGACCAACATATAAATATATATACTTAATTTAGGTTCGTGAATCCGAGGCCAACCTTGCCATTGTTCAATGACGTCATACGTATTTTTACTACGAAATACAGTATTGTGAGTTTCATTTGCTCCATTTTTAAATGCTTTTGCAATATATTTTTGGGACTGAGAATACATGCGCTGCTTTTATAAATGTTTGACGAAATAGACACAAGTACTTAAAACTACATTCTATGGTTGGATTATCAAATCGAATATCACCCCGTTTAGCTTGGTAGCCTAAGAATTAGGGAACAGACACCCTAATTGACGCGAATCCTAAAGGTAGATCTACGGGCACTAACTCCCCCCATACTGGAAAATGGTATGCTTTAGTACTTCGAGTTTATATTATACAGATGGATTTCTATTTTGGGGATATTCTATATGTATGATGTTAATGTCGGTTACCAGGTGTTCAATCCATATGAATGATTTTTAAACACTTGCGAGTGTATGATTATTGAATAAAGGAAATCTTGTGGTCTATTAAAATTATGGAAATGATCGATTATGATAAACTAATGAACTCACCAACCTTTTGGTTGACACTTTAAAACATGTTTATTCTCAGGATTTAAAGAAATCTTCCACTGTGCATTTGCTCAATTTAAAGATATTACTTGGAGTCATTCATGGCATATTTCAAAAGATGTTGCATTCAAGTCGTTGAGTTCAGTAAAGATTATGATTAAGTAAATGACAGATTAGATCATTTATAGTTGGATATTATGAAATGGTATGCATGCCTGTCAACTTTTGATGTAATGAAAGTTTGTCTTTTAAAATGAATGCAATGTTTGTAAAATGTATCATATAGAGGTCAAATACCTCTCAATGTAATCATATGTTATTGTATTCATTCTTATGGATTAGAACGGGTCTTTACACATTTTACAAACATTGCATTCTTTTTTAAAAGACAATCTTTCATCACATCGAAAGTTGACGGCATGCATATCATTTCATAATATATCCAACTATAATTGACTTAATAATAATCTTGATAAACTCAACGACTCAAATGCAACGTCTTTTGAAATATGTCATAAATGACTCCAAGTAATATCTCTAACATGAGCAAATGCACAGCGGAAGATTTCTTTAATACCTGAGAATAAACATGCTTTAAAGTGTCAACCAAAAAGGTTGGTGAGTTCATAGGTTTATCATAATCATTCATTTCCATCATTTTAATAGACCACAAGATTTCATATATTGACACGCATAACTCGCGAATTAAAATTCATTCATATGGTGAACACCTGGTAACAGACCGTAACAAGATGCATATAGAATATCCCCATCATTCCGGGACTCACATCGGACATGATAAATTCGAAGTACTAAAGCATCCGTAACTCGGATGGGGCTCATTGGGCCCGATAGATCTATCTTTAGGATTTGCGTCAATTGGTGGCAATTATCATCAACACCAATTCTTAGGCTACCAAGCTAAAAAGGGGCATATTCGATTCGATAATCCAACCATAGAATGTAGTTTCGATTACTTGTGTCTATTTTGTAAAGCATTTATAAAAGCAGCACATGTATTCTCAGTCCCAAAAATATATATTGCAAAAACTATTTAAAAAGGGAGCAAATGAAACTCACGATACGATATTTTGTAGTAAAAATATGCATACGGCGGAACTGAACAATGCAGGGTAGGCCTTGGATTCATGAACATATATCATTCATATATATATTAAAACATATACTTGTAATCGAACAAATATATATATTATTATTAGTGATATAATTTTTATATTAATAACTTATGTATTTCTTTATTTAATTATATATATTCATTTTATATATTTTGAATAAATATTAATATAGTTAAGTTAAATAAATTTTTATATGAAGATCATTTGTTTGTGAAATTAATAATTATGATAATACTAGTATTAGTAATAATATTGTTTCTATATAATAATAATAATAAAAGTAGTAATAATAATAATAATGATAATAATGATTCATTTAAATCTTAAATAAATTTTAATTTAATTATTGAAAAGTTAATTAAATATATATTGAACACTTATTAGAATATTTTAATACATTATTAAGTTTGTATAACCCTATTTATATATATAAATACGTTGTTTCTAATATTCATGATCATAATATCATATTTATATTAATTTTATTACAATATAATCTTAATCATATCTATATTTTAATGTTCGTTATCATACTTGTTCATTCTGTTATTAATAATGTATAATCTTTTTTTCTAAGTTTTAGTTTATAATTTTAACCATAATTATTTATATTCATAAATTGTACCTTATATTATCATCAAGTTCATGATCAAAATCGTTATATTAACTTTATATTTATAGTAATCTGCATAAAATATAAACTATACTTCTTTCACATTTATATTTAATAATCATAATCTTCTAATATCTTTATTAAAATCCTAATTACTTAATGAAATGTTCCGTTCATATTGATTATAAACGTTCCATATTAATTGATTTCGTTGCGAAGTTTTGACCTCTATATGAGACGTTTTTCAAAGACTGCATTAATTTTTAAAACAACCATAACCTTTATTTTATCAATAAAGGTTTTAAAAGCATTACGTAGATTATCAAATAATGATAATCTAAAATATACTGTTTACACATGACCATTACATAATGGTTTACAATAGAAATATATTACATCGACATATGTTTCTGGAATGCAGTTTTTACACAATATCATACAAACATGGACTCCAAATCTTGTTCTTATTTTAGTATACAACAGCGGAAGCTCTTAGTATTCACCTGAGAATAAACATGCTTTAAACGTCAACAAAAATGTTTGTGAGTTATAGGTTTAACCTATATATATCAAATCGTAACAATAGACCACAAGATTTCATATTTCAATACACATCCCATACATAGAGATAAAAATCATTCATATGGTGAACACCTGGTAACCGACATTAACAAGATGCATATATAAGAATATCCCCATCATTCCGGGACACCCTTCGGATATGATATAAATTTCGAAGTACTAAAGCATCTGGTACTTTGGATGGGGTTTGTTAGGCCCAATAGATCTATCTTTAGGATTCACGTCAATTAGGGTGTCTGTTCCCTAATTCTTAGATTACCAGACTTAATAAAAAGGGGCATATTCGATTTCGATAATTCAACCATAGAATGTAGTTTCACGTACTTGTGTCTATTTTGTAAATCATTTATAAAACCTGCATGTATTCTCATCCCAAAAATATTAGATTTTAAAAGTGGGACTATAACTCACTTTCACATATATTTCCTTCCTCGGAAATAAGACTTGGCCACGGATCGATTCACGAACCTATACAAATATGTACATATATATCAAAGTATGATCAAAATATAATTACAACCATTTTTATTATGTTTTAAAGATTTGAGTGTATTAAGTCAGCTGTCCTCGTTAATAACCTACAACTAGTTTTCCACAGTTAGATGAACAGAAATAAATCGATATATATTATCTTGAATCAATCCACGACCCAGTGTATACACGTCTCAGGCTAGATCATAACTCAAAGTATATATATTTTTGGAATCAACCTCAACCCTGTATAGCTAACTCTAACATTACTGCATATAGAGTGTCTATGGTTGTTCCAAATAATATATATACATGGGTCGATATGATATGTCAAAAAATTTGCATACGTGTCTATGGTATCCCAAGATTACATAATATATTTGAATACATGTATAATACAATATAAGTTAGCTAGGATATGATTTGTATAGATTTGTTAAACATTTCCCGTAGCTAAAAAGATCAAAAATATCCAATCTTGTTTTACCCATAACTTCTTCATTTTAAATCCGTTTTGAGTGAATCAAATTGATATGGCTTCATATTGAACTATAATTTAAGAATACAAATAGAAAAAGTATAGGTTTATAGTCAGAAATTTAAGTTACATGTCAATTACTAAAGAGGTAGTCATTTTCGTCGAAAGAACGACATCTTGATGACCATTTTGAAAAACATACTTTCACTTTGAGTTTAACCAAGATTTTTGGATATAGTTTCATTTTCATATGAAAAATAATTTTCTAAGAAGAACAACTTTTAAATCAAAGTTTATCATAGTTTTTAATTATCCAAACCAAAACAGCCCCCGGTTTCACTACGACGGCGTATATCCGATTTTATGGTGTTCATCGTGTTTCCAGGTTTTAAATCATTAAGTTAGCATATTATATAGATATAGAAAATGTGTTTAGTTGATTTTAAAATTCAAGTTAGAAGGATTAACTTTTGTTTAGGAACAAGTTTAGAATTAACTAAACTATGTTCTAGTAATTACAAGTTTAAACCTTCGAATAAGATAGCTTTATATGTGAATCGAATGATGTTATAAACATCATTACTACCTCAAGTTTTCTGGATAAAACTATTGGAAATGAGAAAAATGGGTCTAGCTTCAAAGGATCCTTGGATGGCTTGAAAGTTCTTGAAGCAGAATCATGACACGAACACAGTTCAAGTAAGATTTTCACTCGAAATAAGATTGTTATAGTTGTAGAAATTGAATCAAAGTTTGAATATGAATATTACCTTGAATTAGAAAGATAACCTACTATAAATAACAAAGGTTCCTTGATCTTAGATGATTACTTGGAATGGATTAGAAAGCTTGGAATTAGACTTGCAAACTTGGAAGTATTCTTGATTTTTCTGAAACTATACTTATCGAATTTATGAAGAACACTTAGAACTTGAAGATAGAACTTGAGAGAGATCAATTAGATGAAGAAAATTGAAGAATTAAAGTGTTTGTAGGTGTTTTTGGTCGTTGGTATATGGATTAGATATAAAGGATATGTAATTTTGTTTTCATGTAAATAAGTCATGAATGATTACTAATATTTTTGTAATTTTATGAGATATTTCATGCTAGTTGCCAAATGATGGTTCCTACATGTGTTAGGTGACTCACATGGGCTGCTAATAGCTGATCATTGGAGTGTATATACCAATAGTACATACATCTAAAAGCTGTGTATTGTACGAGTACGAATACGGGTGCATACGAGTAGAATTGTTGATGAAACTGAACGAGGATGTAATTGTAAGCATTTTTGTTAAGTAGAAGTACTTTGATATGTGTCTTGAAGTCTTTCAAAAGTGTAAGAATACATATCAAAACACAACATGTATATACATTCTAATGGAGGCGTTAAGCCTTTATTAGTCGTTACATGTAAGTGTTGTTTTGAAACCTTTAAGTTAACGATCTCAATTAATGTTGTTAACCCAATGTTTATTATATCAAATGAGATGTTAAATTATTATGTTATCATGATATTATGATGTATGAATATCTCTTAATATGATATATAGATTAAAATATCGTTACAACGATAATCGTTACATATAAGTCTCGTTTTGTAATTCTTGAGTTAGTAGTCTTGTTTTTACATATGTAGTTCATTGTTAACACAATTAATGATATATTTAAATATCATTTTATAATGTTAAATATAGTGTATCAATATCTTAATATGATACATATGTATTTAGTAGAAGTTATCATAACGATAATCGTTATATATATCATTTCGAGTTTCTTAACTTAGTAATCTCATTTCTTATGTATACCACACATTATTAATATACTTAGTTAGATAATTACTCATCATAATCTCATGTCAACCATATATATATGTCTATATATACCACAACATGTAGTTTTTACAAATTTGGAACGTTCGTGAATCGCCGGTCAACTTGGGTGATCAATTGTCTATATGAAACTTATTTCATTTAATCAAGTCTTAACAAGTCTGATTGCTTAACACGTTGGAAACATTTAGTCATATAAATATCAATCTCAATTAATATATATAAACATGAAAAATTTCGGGTCACTACAGTACCTACCCGTTAAATAAATTTCGTCCCGAAATTTTAAGCTGTTGAAGGTGTTGACGAATCTTCTGGAAATAGATGCAGGTATTTCTTCTTCATCTGATCTTCATGCTCCCAGGTGAACTCGGGTCCTCTACGAGCATTCCATCGAACCTTAACAATTGGTATCTTGTTTTGCTTAAGTCTCTTAACCTTACGAATCATTATTTCGACGGGTTCTTCAATGAATTGAAGTTTTTCATTAATTTGGATTTCGTCCAATGGAATAGTGAGATCTTCTTTAGCAAAACATTTCTTCAAATTCAAGACGTGGAAAGTGTTATGTATAGCCACGAGTTGTTGAGGTAGCTCCAGCTGGTAAGCTACTGGTCCGACACGATCTTGAATGGTCCAATGTACCTTGGATTTAGTTTCCCCCGTTTACCAAATCGAACAACGCCTTTCCAAGGTGAAACCTTAAGCATGACCATTTCTCCCATTTCAAACTCTATATCTTTTCTTTTACTGTCCGCGTAGCTCTTTTGTCGACTCTGGGCGGTTTTCAATCGTTGTTGAATTTAGATGATTTTCTCGGTAGTTTCTTTTATTATCTCCGGACCCGTAATCTGTCTATCCCCCACTTCATTCCAACAAATCGGAGACCTGCACTTTCTACCATAAAGTGCCTCAAACGGCGCCATCTCAATACTAGAATGATAACTGTTGTTGTAGGAAAATTCTGCTAACGGTAGGTGTCGATCCCAACTGTTTTCGAAATCAATAACACATGCTCGTAGCATGTCTTCAAGCATTTGTATCGTCCTTTCACTCTGCCCATCAGTTTGCGGATGATAGGCAGTACTCATGTCTAGACGAGTCCCCAATGCTTGTTGTAACGTCTGCCAGAACCTTGAAACAAATCTACCATCCCTATCAGAGATGATAGAGACGGGTATTCCATGTCTGGAGACAACCTCCTTCAAATACAATCGCGCCAACTTCTCCATTTTGTCATCTTCTCTCATTGGCAGGAAGTGTGCTGACTTGGTGAGATGATCAACTATTACCCAAATAGTATCATAACCACTTGCAGTCCTTGGCAATTTAGTAATGAAATCCATGGTAATGTTTTCTCATTTCTATTCCGGGATTTTAGGTTGTTGTAGTAGACCTGATGGTTTCTGATGTTCAGCTTTGAGCTTAGAACACATCAAACATTCTCCTACATATTTAGCAATATTGGCTTTCATACCCGGCCACCAGAAGTGTTTCTTGAGATCTTTATACATCTTCCCCGCTCCAGGATGTATTGAATATCTGGTTTTATGTGCTTCCTTAAGTACCATTTCTCTCACATCTCCAAACCTTGGTACCCAAATTCTATCAGCCCTATATCGGGTTCCGTCTTCCCGAATATTAAGATGTTTCTCTTATCCTTTGGGTATCTCATTCTTCAATTTTCCTTCTTTTACAACCCCCTGTTGCGCCTCCTTTATTTGAGTAGTAAGGTTAGTACGAATAATTATATTCATAGCTTTTACCCGTATAGGTTCTCTGTCCTTTCTACTCAAAGCGTCAGCTACCACATTCACCTTCCCCGGGTGGTATCGAATCTCAAAATCATAATCATTCAACAGTTCAATCCACCTGCGTTGTCTCATATTCAATTGCTTCTGATTAAATATATGTTGGAGACTTTTGTGGTCGGTATATATAATACTTTTGACCCCATATAAATAATGCCTCCAAGTCTTTAATGCAAAAACAACAGCACCCAATTCCAAATCGTGAGTCGTATAATTTTGCTCATGAATCTTCAATTGTCTAGACGCATAAGCAATCACCTTCGTTCGTTTCATTAATACACAACCGAGACCTTGCTTTGATACGTCACAATAAATCACAAAATCATCATTCTCTTTAGGCAATGACAATATAGGTGCCGTAGTTAGCTTTTTCTTCAATAACTGAAATGCCTTCTCTTGTTCATCCTTCCATTCAAATTTCTTCCCTTTATGCGTTAATGCAGTCAAGGGTTTTGCTATTTTGGAGAAATCTTGGATAAATCTTCTGTAGTAACCAGCCAATCCTAAAAATTGAAGTATATTCTTCAGAGTTTTTGGGGTTTCCCACTTTTCAACAGTTTCGATCTTTGCCGAGTCCACCTGTATACCTTCTTTGTTCACTATGTGACCGAGGAATTGAACTTCTTCCAACCAAAATGCACACTTTGAAAACTTAGCGTACAGTTTTTCTTTCCTCAATACTTCTAACACTTTTCTCAAATGTTCTTCATGCTCTTGATCATTCTTTGAGTAAATAAGTATGTCATCGATGAAAACAATGACAAACTTGTCAAGTTATGGCCCACACACTCGGTTCATAAGGTCCATGAACACAGCTGGTGCATTAGTCAATCCAAATGGCATAACCATAAACTCGTAATGACCATAACGCGTCCTAAAAGCAGTTTTTGGAATATCATCCTACTTTACTCGCATTTGATGATATCCAGAACGTAAATTGATTTTTGAATAAACCGACGAGCCTTGTAGTTGATCAAATAAGTCGTCAATTCTCGGTAGTGGATAACGGTTTTTGATGGTAAGTTTATTCAACTCTCTGTAGTCAATACACAACCTAAATGTACCATCCTTCTTCTTGACAAACAAAACAGGAGCTCCCCATGGTGATGTGCTTGGTCGAATGAAAGCACGTTCTAATAATTCTTGCAGTTTTCTTTGCAGTTCTTTCATCTCGCTGGGTGCGAGTCTGTAAGGAGCACGGTGCAGCTCCTGGTACAAGATCTATTTGAAATTCAACAGATCGATGTGGAGGTTGTCCCGGTAATTCTTTCGGAAATACATCGGGAAATTCTTTTGCCACGGGAACATCATTGATGCTCTTTTCTTCAGTTTGTACTCTCTCGACGTGTGCTAGAACAGCATAGCAACCTTTTCTTATTAGTTTTTATGCCTTCAAATTACTAATAAGATGTAGCTTCGTGTTGCCCTTTTCTCCGTACACCATTAAGGGTTCTCCTACTTATCGTACAATGCGAATTGCATTTTTGTAACATATGATCTCTGCTTTCATCTCCTTCAGCCAGTCCATGCCAACTATTACATCAAAACTCCCTAACTCTAGTGGTATCAAATCAATCTTAAATATTTCGCTACCCAGTTTAATTTCTCGATTCCGGCATATATAATCTGCTGAAATTAATTTACCGTTTGCTAATTCGAGTAAAAAATTACTATCCAACGGCGTCAATGGACATCTTAATTTAGCACAAAAATCTCTACTCATATAGCTTCTATCCGCACCCAAATCAAATAAAACGTAAGAAGATTTATTGTCAATAAGAAACGTACCCGTAACAAGTTCCGGGTCTTCCTGTGGCTCTGCCGCATTAATATTGAAAACTCTTTCACGGCCTTGTCAATTCGTGTTCTCCTTGTTCGGGCAATTTCTAATAATGTGGCCCGGTTTTCCACATTTATAACAAACTACATTGGCATAACTTGCTCTGACACTGCTTGCTCCGCCATTACTCGTTCCGACACCATTTGTTCCTTTCGTTCTGTTAACCCCTGGTCCGTAGACCTCACACTTCGCCGCGCTATAACCATTTCTTTTACACTTTTTGTAAAATTTGGTGCAGAACCCTGAGTGATACTTTTCACAGCTTTGGCATAGCTGCTTCTGATTGTTGTTGTTGTTGCGGTTATTATTGTTGTTGGGATGATTGTTGTAGTTCTTGTTGTTGTTGTTGTTGTTGTGCCGTTTGTTGTAGTTGCGATTGATGTTGCGATTGTTGGGATAGTTGTTGTTGTATTGGTGACTCTCATCACTGTTTTCCTCCCACTTTCTTTTGACTAGCTTCACGTTGGCCTCTTCGGCCGCTTGTTCTTTAATTCTTCCCTCAATCTGGTTCACTAGTTTGTGAGCCATTCTACATGCCTTTTGTATGGAGGCAGGCTCGTGTGAACTTATATCTTCTTGGATTCTCTCCGGTAACCCTTTCACAAACGCGTCGATCTACTCTTCCTCATCTTCGAACGCTCTCGGATACAATAGGCACAATTCTGTGAATCATCTTTCGTACGAAGTAATATCGAATCCCTGTGTTCGTAACCCTCTAAGTTCTGACTTGAGCTTATTGACCTCGGTTCTGGGACGGTACTTCGCGTTCATCAAGTTCTTGAATGCTGACCACGATAGCGCATAAGCAGCATCTTGTCCCACTTGCTCTAGATAGGTATTCCACCATGTTAACACAATACCTGTGAAGGTATGCGTAGCGTACTTCACTTTGTCTCCTTCAGCACACTTACTTATGGCAAACACCGATTCAACTTTCTCGGTCCACCGTTTCAATCCAATTGGTCCTTCGGTCCCATCAAATTCTGAAGGTTTGCAGGCAGTGAATTCCTTGTAGGAGCATCCTACACGATTTCTTGTACCATTAGCTGTATTGCTAGATTCAGAGTTAATGTTGGTATGTAGCGCTGCCTGTACTGCGGCTATGTTTGAAGCAAGAAAGGCATGAAATTCCTCTTCGCTCATATTCAAGGTGTGTCGAGTAGTCGGTGCCATTTCCTTCAAAATAGTCAAATGAAACAAGTTAATCATACAGAATATTAAGAGTAGTCCATAGTATCTCGTAGCATAATATGAACTCATTTATAAAAGCTTTTTCTTCATATTAGCATTTTATAAGTTTAAATTCGGGTACTACCTACCCGTTAAGTTCATACTTAGTAGCTAATATACAATTCAACTACTACAATTTCATATGAAAAACTGATTATAATAATATATCACATACAAATATTCTTCAAACTTACAACTTCACTATATTACATATAACATGAAATATAGTACACTATGATACAGGACAGTTTTGAAGATAAATCTAGTTAATACGCAAGTTGTTCAGCAAAGGAAATAAAAACACGTAATTCATAAGTCCAGAAACAAGTCATGCATTCTGGTTTTACTAAGACGACTTCCCATCCTTGGTCTTGTGGAAAATAACCGTTATGACCATTGGCTAGGCATCATGTTGTAATGTCGTCAAAAGGACGAGGGTTTCGTAATGTCCAACAGCCCCGTAATAATCTAAAAACCTTGTTTCTCAACACAACTACTGAATCCGTCACTTGTGGGAAAGTTTTATTTAAAAGCTGCAATCCGATGTTCTTTTTCTCACTTTGGTAAGAAGCGAACATCACTAACCTGTAAGCATAACATGCTTCTTTATGTTGCATGTTAAAGCTCTTTCTAATTCACGAAATCCTATGTTGGGATATGTTGAGTCAAAATAGGTTCTTAACCCGTAGCGTAAAATTGCATTTGGGTTCCCCGCATTTAACACTTTAAAGAAAACACGACGTAACTTAAAGTCTCCCCAATGTGATATACCCCACCTATCAAAGGAAAGCCTTTTATAAACTAAGGTATTTTTGGAAAGTCTTTCAAATGTTTGACAAGTTAATTTTACCATAACTAAATGTGCTGATGAATTCTGACCGACTCTAGACAAGATTTCCTCAATCATATCCTCTGGTAGGTCTTCTAAAATATTCGGTTGTCTACCCTTAACGTCCATTTTGTTTTTATACTGTAAAATAGACAAGGATTAGATTCGTAATAACAAACAATACAAGCAATTTTTACATAGAACATAAGAGTACAAGCACACTACAATACATTTATTACACAACATGCTCACACCCCTCTAATCTGAATCACTGGTTTCTTTTTCTTCGGACTTGGTTCTTTTTCCTAATTTTCTAGGGATATATGATGTTCCTCTAATACGAGCCGTCGTTTTCCACATTGGTTTAGGAAAACCTGGTGGTTTAGAGGTTCCCGGGTTATTGTCACGATATTGAAAATACGGGTGTTGACGGTACATAAAATGTTCATCGGGGTCGGAATCAGATTTCTCTATTTTGATGCCTTTTCCCTTATTATTTTCTTTTTCCTCATTAAATTAGGTCGGGGTAATTTCTATAATATCATCGGAATCCTCATCAGGATCTGATTCATCGGAAAATTGGTAATTTTCCCAATATTTTGCTTCCTTAGCGGAAACACCATTGACCATTATTAACTTTGGATCATTGGTTGAGGATTTTCTTTTATTTGACCGGTTTTCTGCAGTTCCTACTATTTCTCCCTCCGGTACCTCTTCTTCTTCCGGTTTCTCTTCTTCTGGTTCCTCTTCTTCCGGTTCCTCTTCTTCCGGTTCCGTTTCCTCTTCTTCCGGTTCTTCAGGAACTTGTGAATCTTGCCAATATATATTCGACTCTTCGTTATTATTAGGTGACTCAATGGGATTTGTGCTAGAGGTAGACATCTATCACACAATATCAAACTTGTTAAGAGATTAATATATCACATAATATTTACATGTTAATAATATATAGTTTCCAACAAAAATGTTAAGCAATTATTTTTAAAGAAAACACGGTCGAAGTCCAGGTCACTAATGCATCCTAACAAACTCGATAAGACACACTAATGCAAAGTTTCTGGTTCTCTAAGACCAACGCTCGGATACCAACTGAAATGTCCCGTTCATATTGATTATAAACGTTCCAAATTAATTGATTTCATTGCGAGGTTTTGACCTCTATATGAGACGTTTTTCAAAGACTGCATTCATTTTTAAAACAACCATAACCTTTATTTTATCAATAAAGGTTTTAAAAGCATTACGTAGATTATCAAATAATGATAATCTAAAATATACTGTTTACACATGACCATTACATAATGGTTTACAATAGAAATATATTACATCGACATATGTTTCTTGAATGCAGTTTTTACACAATATCAAACAAACATGGACTCCAAATCTTGTACTTATTTTAGTATGCAACAGCGGAATCTCTTAGTATTCACATGAGAATAAACATGCTTTAAACGTCAACAAAAATGTTGGTGAGTTATAGGTTTAACCTATATATATCAAATCGTAACAATAGACCACAAGATTTCATATTTCAATACACATCCCATACATAGAGATAAAAATCATTCATATGGTGAACACCTGGTAACCGACATTAACAAGATGCATATATAAGAATATCCCCATCATTCCGGGACACCCTTCGGATATGATATAAATTTCGAAGTACTAAAGCATCCGGTACTTTGGATGGGGTTTGTTAGGCCCAATAGATCTATCTTTAGTATTCGCGTCAATTAGGGTGTCTGTTCCCTAATTCTTAGATTACCAGACTTATTAAAAAGGGGCATATTCGATTTTGATAATTCAACCATAGAATGTAGTTTCACGTACTTGTGTCTATTTTGTAAATCATTTATAAAACCTGCATGTATTCTCATCCCAAAAATATTAGATTTTAAAAGTGAGACTATAACTCACTTTCACAGATATTTCCTTCCTCGGAAATAAGACTTGGCCACGGATCAATTCACGAACCTATACAAATATGTACATATATATCAAAGTATGATCAAAATATAATTACAACCATTTTTATTATGTTTTAAAGATTTGAGTGTATTAAGTCAGCTGTCCTAGTTAATAACCTACAACTAGTTGTCCAAAGTTAGATGTACAGAAATAAATCGATATATATTATCTTGAATCAATCCACGACCCAGTGTATACACGTCTCAGGCTAGATCACAACTCAAAGTATATATATTTTTGGAATCAACCTCGACCCTCTATAGCTAACTCCAACATTACTGCATATAGAGTGTCTATGGTTGTTCCAAATAATATATATACATGGGTCGATATGATATGTCAAAACATTTGTAAACGTGTCTATGGTATCCCAAGATTACATAATATATTAGAATACATGTATAATACAATATAAGTTAGCTAGGATATGATTTGTATAGATTTGTTAAACATTTCCCGTAGCTAAAAAGATCAAAAATATCCAATCTTGTTTTACCCATAACTTCTTCATTTTAAATCCGTTTTGAGTGAATCAAATTGCTATGGTTTCATATTGAACTCTAATTTAAGAATCCAAACAGAAAAAGTAATTGTTTATAGTTGGAACTTTAAGTTACATGTCAATTACTAAAGAGGTAGTTATTTCCGTCGAAAGAACGACATCTTGATGACCATTGTGAAAAACATACTTTCACTTTGAGTTTAACCAAGACTTTTGGATATAGTTTCATGTTCATATGAAAAATCATTTTCCCAGAAGAACAACTTTTAAATCAAAGTTTATCATAGTTTTTAATTATCCAAACCAAAACAGCCCCCGGTTTCACTACGACGGCGTATATCCGATTTTATGGTGTTCATCGTGTTTCCAGGTTTTAAATCATTAAGTTAGCATATCATATAGATATAGAACATGTGTTTAATTGATTTTAAAAGTCAAGTTAGAAGGATTAACTTTTGTTTGCGAAAAAGTTTAGAATTAACTAAACTATGTTCTAATGATTACAAGTTTAAACCTTCGAATAAGATAGCGTTATATGTATGAATCGAATGATGTTATGAACATCATTACTACCTCAAGTTTTCTGGATAAAACTACTGGAAATGAGAAAATGGATCTAGCTTCAAAGGATCCTTGGATGGCTTGAAAGTTCTTGAAGCAGAATCACGACACGAAAACAGTTCAAGTAAGATTTTCACTCGAAATAAGATTGTTATAGTTGTAAAAATTGAATCAAAGTTTGAATATGAATATTACCTTGAATTATAAAGATAACCTACTTTAAAATAACAAAGGTTCCTTGATCTTAGATGATTACTTGGAATGGATTAGAAAGCTTGGAAGTAGATTTGCAAACTTGGAAGTATTCTTGATTTTTATGAAACTATACTTATGAAATTTATGAAGATAACTTAGAACTTGAAGATGGAACTTGAGAGAGATCAATTAGATGAGGAAAATTGAAGAATGAAAGTGTTTGTAGGTGTTTTTAGTCGTTAGTATATCGATTAGATATAAAGGATATGTAATTTTATTTTCATGTAAATAAGTCATGAATGATTACTAATATTTTTGTAATTTTATGAGAGATTTCATGCTAGTTGCCAAATGATGGTTCCTAAATGTATTAGGTGACTCACATGGGCTGCTAAAAGCTGATCATTGGAGTATATATACCAATAGTACAAACATCTAAAAGCTGTGTATTGTACGAGTACGAATACGGGTGCATACGAGTAGAATTGTTGATGAAACTGAACGAGGATGTAATTTTAAGCATTTTTGTTAAGTAGAAGTACTTTGATATGTGTCTTGAAGTCTTTCAAAAGTGTAAGAATACATATCAAAACACAACATGTATATACATTCTAATGGAGTCGTTAAGTCTTCGTTAGTCGTTACATGTAAGTGTTGTTTTGAAACCTTTAAGTTAACGATCTCAATTAATGTTGTTAACCCAATGTTTATTATATCAAATGAGATGTTAAATTATTATGTTATCATGATATTATGATGTATGAATATCTCTTAATATGATATATACATTAAAATATCGTTACAACGATAATCGTTACATATAAGTCTCGTTTCGTAATTCTTGAGTTAGTAGTCTTGTTTTTACATATGTAGTTCATTGTTAACACACTTAATGATATATTTAAATATCATTTTATGATGTTAAATATAGTGTATCAATATCTTAATATGATACATATGTATTTAGTAGACGTTATCATAACAATAATCGTTATATATATCATTTCTAGTTTCTTAACTTAGTAATCTCATTTCTTATGTATATCACACATTGTGAATATACTTAGTGAGATACTTAGTCATCATAATCTCATGTAAACCATATATATATGTCTATATATACCACAACATGTAGTTTTTACAAATTTGTAACGTTCGTGAATCGCCGGTCAACTTGGGTGATCAATTGTCTATATGAAACTTATTTCATTTAATCAAGTCTTAACAAGTTTGATTGCTTAACACATTAGAAATATTTAGTCATATAAATACCAATCTCAATTAATATATATATAAACATGGAAAAGTTCGGGACACTACACTTAAATCGTCTGAATATGTTTATAGTGATATTATCGTATTAGAGTTCATATCATCATCATAATAAGCATATCTATATTCATAAATTATTCATAATAATAATAATAATAATAATAATAATAATAATAATAATAATAATAATAATAATAATAATAATAATAATAATAATAATAATAATAATAATAACAATAAATAATAATAAATAAATAATAATAAATAATAATAATAATAATAATAATAATAAAATAATAAATAATAATAAAAAAATAGACTACCTTCCAATTAAGCTTTAAAAAAATAACCGCCAGCGGCCGGGCTCGAACCCGAGACCTCTCGAATAACCCCAAATACCCTGAACCATAGCTCTGTATTCTCATTTTCTGTTATAATACCCCAAAATAAATATATATATATATCCTATCTCTATCTGTTTCTAGTTTCTTTTTCTTCTTCTCTTGAATCCAATCTTGTTTTACCCATAACTTCTTCATTTTAAATCCGTTTTGAGTGAATCAAATTGCTATGGTTTCATATTGAACTTTAATTTAAGAATCCAAACATAAAAAGTATTGGTTTATAGTCGGAACTTTAAGTTACATGTCAATTACTAAAGAGGTAGTTATTTCCGTCGAAAGAATGACATCTTGATGACCATTTTGAAAAACATACTTTCACTTTGAGTTTAACCAAGATTTTTGGATATAGTTTCATGTTCATATGAAAAATCATTTTCCCAGAAGAACAACTTTTAAATCAAAGTTTATCATAGTTTTTAATTATCCAAACCCAAACAGCCATTGGTTTCACTACGACGGCGTATATCCGATTTTATGGTGTTCATCGTGTTTCCAGGTTTTAAATCATTAAGTTAGCATATCATATAGATATAGAACATGTGTTTAGTTGATTTTAAAAGTCAAGTTAGAAGGATTAACTTTTGTTTGCGAACAAGTTTAGAATTAACTAAACTATGTTCTAGTGATTACAAGTTTAAACCTTCGAATAAGATAGCGTTATATGTATGAATCGAATGATGTTATGAACATCATTACTACCTCAAGTTTTCTGGATAAAACTACTGGAAATGAGAAAAATGGATCTAGCTTCAAAGGATCCTTGGATGGCTTGAAAGTTCTTGAAGCAGAATCATGACACGAAAACAGTTCAAGTAAGATTTTCACTCGAAATAAGATTCTTATAGTTGTAGAAATTGAATCAAAGTTTGAATATGAATATTACCTTGAATTAGAAAGATAACCTGCTATAAAATAACAAAGGTTCCTTGATCTTAGATGATTACTTGGAATGGATTAGAAAGCTTGGAAGTAGATTTGCAAACTTGGAAGTATTCTTGATTTTTATGAAACTATACTTATGAAATTTATGAAGAACACTTAGAACTTGAAGATGAAACTTGAGAGAGATAAATTAGATGAAGAAAATTGAAGAATGAAAGTGTTTGAAGGTGTTTTTAGTCGTTGGTATATGGATTAGATATAAAGGATATGTAATTTTGTTTTCATGTAAATAAGTCATGAATGATTACTAATATTTTTGTAATTTTATAAGAGATTTCATGCTAGTTGCCAAATGATGGTTCCTATATGTGTTAGGTGACTCACATGGGCTGCTAAAAGCTGATCATTGGAGTATATATACCAATAGTACAAACATCTAAAAGCTGTGTATTGTACGAGTACGAATACGGGTGCATACGAGTAGAATTGTTGATGAAACTGAACGAGGATGTAATTTTAAGCATTTTTGTTAAGTAGAAGTACTTTAATATGTGTCTTAAAGTCTTTCAAAAGTGTAAGAATACATATCAAAACACAACATGTATATACATTCTAATGGAGTCGTTAAGTCTTCGTTAGTCGTTATATGTAAGTGTTGTTTTGAAACCTTTAAGTTAACGATCTCAATTAATGTTGTTAACCCAATGTTTATTATATCAAATGAGATGTTAAATTATTATGTTATCATGATATTATGATGTATGAATATCTCTTAATATGATATATACATTAAAATATCGTTAAAACGATAATCGTTACATATAAGTCTCGTTTCGTAATTCTTGAGTTAGTAGTCTTGTTTTTACATATGTAGTTCATTGTTAACACACTTAATGATATATTTAAATATCATTTTATGATGTTAAATATAGTGTATCAATATCTTAATATGATACATATGTATTTAGTAGACGTTATCATAACGATAATCGTTATATATATCATTTCTAGTTTCTTAACTTAGTAATCTCATTTCGTATGTATATCACACATTGTTAATATACTTAGTGAGATACTTAATCATCATAATCTCATGTCAACCATATATATATGTCTATATATACCACAACATGTAGTTTTTACAAATTTGTAACGTTCGTGAATCGCCGGTCAACTTGGGTGATCAGTTGTTTATATGAAACTTATTTCATTTAATCAAGTCTTAACAAGTTTGATTGCTTAACACATTGGAAACATTTAGTCATATAAATACCAATCTCAATTAATATATATAAACATGAAAAAGTTCGGGTCACTACACTTAAATCGTCTGAATATGTTTATAGTGATATTATCGTATTAGAGTTCATATCATCATCATAATAAGCATATCTATATTCATAAATTATTCATAATAATAATAATAATAATAATAATAATAATAATAATAATAATAATAATAATAATAATAATAATAATAACAACAATAAATAATAATAAAAAAATAGACTACCTTCCAATTAAGTTTTAAAAAAAATAACCGCCAGCGGCCGGGCTCGAACCCGAGACCTCTCGAATAACCCAAAATACCCTGAACCATAGCTCTGTATTCTCATTTTCTGTTATAATACCCCGAAAATAAATATATATATCCTATCTCTATCTGTTTCTAGTTTCTTTTTCTTCTTCTCTTGAATTCAATTCGACCAGAGGATATAATAACTAAAACGATCAATTACAAAATGATTTAGATCCTATAATCGACACATAAATGACCTGTGAGGATTCGTTTGTATTAAAAGAAAAATAAAAAAAATAAAAACAAAAATAGCCCGTATGAACACCTTTGAACCCCAAATCAAATTTCGATTTTACGATTGTTATAGCTAATGATTTCTACACAAAGTAGGTAGCTAATCATTCATAGAAACTTTTTGACTCCTCAATTGATCCAGAAATGACCAACAGAATTCGAATTTCGTGATGTACAAAAAGGTTGACTTTTTGAAAATAAACTTTGACTCGAAAATTTGTAGTCAATAGGAAAAATTGTGCTTTGAAACTTTCCAGTTCATTTGATTGAAGGATTTCTAACAATACTGCATTTCTACGTTTGAAAATTTCATTCAAAATCCAGCATTTGACAAAATGAACTCATAACAGGGGAGTTTGGACAATATCTTGAGTTTTCTTTTTAACTTTTCAAATTGCAGATGATTAGAGCAGTTTATATAGATGGTAATCGAATTATTGTAGTAGTACAAATGATATGACTGAGTTTTGTTTTGTATTGCCAATGGAATCGAGTTTCACTTTTAACAGACAACCAGGACAGAAAAAATATAAAAAAATTAAAAGTCGATGTTGATTTCTAATAGAGTTTGACTAATTTGGTATGAAGATTTCAACCAAATAGACATCGAAATCAGATAGATAACGATCCCAAAAGAAATTGGATTTATCTAAGTTTATTTTACATTAAATAAATATTAATACTAATTCTATTAATATTAAATATAATTCTAATAATAAGTATATTTATAATATTTATAAGATTATTAAATAATAATAATAATAATAATAATAATGTTATTAACTATAAAAATGATTATTCATGATGATAATTCAAATTTGTATTATTTATAACAATAATAATATTTATAATAATAGTAACAATTTTTAGTGATAATGGTAATACTACTCATAATAATAATTATAATTTTACTATTACTTATAATTCTAAATTACATATTTCAAACAAAAATAATAATAATTTTAATAGTACTGATGTTAATAATAATAATAATAATAATACTAATATTACTAATATTACTAATGATAATAATAATATTAGTAATAATAATACTATAACAATTTATATATATCAAGTTCATATTTATAGTTTATATATTTAAATTAGTATTAGCAATACTAGTATTGATATTAATTATAGAAAGTAATAACAATATTATTAATTCAGCTACAGTTATACTTGTATTGTATTATTACTTATGTAATGTTTAATAATTATACAATATATAATTGAATATTCCCATATATATATATATATATATATATATATATATATATATATATATATATATATATATATATATATATATATATATATATATATATATAATAATACTTATACATAGAAATCTTATATATTTGTATATAAATTTATTACAACATAATTATTTTATATTGTATTTTACATATGTAATTCTAATATTTAACTTATATTTCTTGATTTTGAATTATTATATATACTTACATATATATAGATATATACATATTTGTTTAAAAACAATTGTTCGTGAAACGTCGGGCATAGTCAAAGGTTAAATGATTTCATGAAACAGTTCAAAAATTTTTAGATTCAGTTTAACAGACTTTGCTTATCTTGTCGAAATAATATAAAGATTAAGTTTAAATTTGGTCAGAAATTTCTGGGTCGTCACAGTACCTACCCGTTAAAGAAATTTCGTCTCGAAATTTGAGTGTGGTCTTCATGGCTAACAATAAAAATGTTTTCATGACAAAAATGAGTCGATAAATGGAGTTTTATCATTATTAATTAATATAGATAAATCGATTCGATTATGTGAAGCGTACGAATGAAGCTGTCACAAAAGAGTGAAATGAATAAATGTAGATTCGTCATATCTTTTGACGTAGATAGGATTGATTTTCGGAGTTCAAGGGATTTAGAGAAAATCTTCGTAATAAGATTTTATTCTTCGGTAATTAAGGAAATTAGTTAAATACAATAATCTATTTTGATTGCTCTATCGTAAATTTCACTATAAATCCATCCTCTTCATTTCCTTTATATCTTGGAGTTCCATACTTTTGTTTTCTCTTCCCGACTTTAAGTCAAGCGAATAATGGTCCAGAATTCGTAGGTATGAAATTTCGAATGAATATGACTGATGTTAAAGCGAAGGGGTACAAAATAGTTATATTTTTATTGCGAAATACTATTAAATACGATACAATTTTACACAAGTTATTTATTTATTTATAGAGTGGATATACCTAAACCTTGCTACAACACTTATAGGCAGTGTACCTAATCATACAGTAGTGTAGTTTTTAGTAAGTCCGGTTCGTCCACAGGGAAATAGCCAAGTTTTGAAATGTCCCGTTCTTATTGATTAAAAACGTTCCATATTAATTGATTTCGTTGCGAGGTTTTGACCTCTATATGAGACGTTTTTCAAAGACTGCATTCATTTTTAAAACAAACCATAACCTGTATTTCATAAATAAAGGTTTAAAAAGCTTTACGTAGATTATCAAATAATGATAATCTAAAATATCCTGTTTACACACGACCATTACATAATGGTTTACAATACAAATATGTTACATCGAAATCAGTTTCTTGAATGCAGTTTTTACACAATATCATACAAACATGGACTCCAAATCTTGTCCTTATTTTAGTATGCAACAGCGGAAGCTCTTAATATTCACCTGAGAATAAACATGCTTTAAACGTCAACAAAAATGTTGGTGAGTTATAGGTTTAACCTATATATATCAAATCGTAACAATAGACCACAAGATTTCATATTTCAATACACATCCCATACATAGAGATAAAAATCATTCATATGGTGAACACCTGGTAACCGACAATAACAAGATGAATATATAAGAATATCCCCATCATTCCGGTACACCCTTCGGATATGATATAAATTTCGAAGTACTAAAGCATCCGGTACTTTGGATGGGGTTTGTTAGGCCCAATAGATCTATCTTTAGGATTCGCGTCAATTAGGGTGTCTGTTCCCTAATTCTTAGATTACCAGACTTAATAAAAAGGGGCATATTCGATTTTGATAATTCAACCATAGAATGTAATTTCACGTACTTGTGTCTATTTTGTAAATCATTTATAAAACCTGCATGTATTCTCATCCCAAAAATATTAGATTTTAAAAGTGGGACTATAACTCACTTTCACAGATTTTTACTTCGTCGGGAAGTAAGACTTGGCCACTGTTGATTCACGAACCTATAACAATATATACATATATATTAAAGTATGTTCAAAATATATTTACAACACTTTTAATATATTTTGATGTTTTAAGTTTATTAAGTCAGCTGTCCTCGTTAGTAACCTATAACTAGTTGTCCACAGTTAGATGTACAGAAATAAATCGATAAATATTATCTTGAATCAATCCACGACCCAGTGTATACGTATCTCAGTATTGATCACAACTCAAACTATATATATTTTGGAATCAACCTCAACCCTGTATAGCTAACTCCAACATTCACATATAGAGTGTCTATGGTTGTTCCGAAATATATATAGATGTGTCGACATGATAGGTCGAAACATTGTATACGTGTCTATGGTATCTCAAGATTACATAATATACAATACAAGTTGATTAAGTTATGGTTGGAATAGATTTGTTACCAATTTTCACGTAGCTAAAATGAGAAAAATTATCCAATCTTGTTTTACCCATAACTTCTTCATTTTAAATCCGTTTTGAGTGAATCAAATTGCTATGATTTCATATTGAACTCTATTTTATGAATCTAAACAGAAAAAGTATAGGTTTATAGTCGGAAAAATAAGTTACAAGTCATTTTTGTAAAGGTAGTCATTTCAGTCGAAAGAACGACGTCTAGATGACTATTTTAGAAAACATACTTCCACTTTGAGTTTAACCATAATTTTTGGATATAGTTTCATGTTCATAATAAAAATCATTTTCTCAGAATAACAACTTTTAAATCAAAGTTTATCATAGTTTTTAATTAACTAACCCAAAACAGCCCGCGGTGTTACTACGACGGCGTAAATCCGGTTTTACGGTGTTTTTCGTGTTTCCAGGTTTTAAATCATTAAGTTAGCATATCATATAGATATAGAACATGTGTTTAGTTGATTTTAAAAGTCAAGTTAGAAGGATTAACTTTTGTTTGCGAACAAGTTTAGAATTAACTAAACTATGTTCTAGTGATTACAAGTTTAAACCTTCGAATAAGATAGCTTTATATGTATGAATCGAATGATGTTATGAACATCATTACTACCTTAATTTCCTTGGATAAACCTACTGGAAAAGAGAAAAATGGATCTAGCTTCAATGGATCCTTGGATGGCTCGAAGTTCTTGAAGCAGAATCTTGACACGAAAACAAGTTCAAGTAAGATCATCACTTGAAATAAGATTGTTATAGTTATAGAAATTGAACCAAAGTTTGAATATGATTATTACCTTGTATTAGAATGATAACTTACTGTAAGAAACAAAGATTTCTTGAGGTTGGATGATCACCTTACAAGATTGGAAGTGAGCTAGCAAACTTGAAAGTATTCTTGATTTTATGAAACTAGAACTTTTGGAATTTATGAAGAACACTTAGAACTTGAAGATAGAACTTGAGAGAGATCAATTAGATGAAGAAAATTGAAGAATGAAAGTGTTTGTAGGTGTTTTTGGTCGTTGGTGTATGGATTAGATATAAAGGATATGTAATTTTGTTTTCATGTAAATAAGTCATGAATGATTACTCATATTTTTGTAATTTTATGAGATATTTCATGCTAGTTGCCAAATGATGGTTCCCACATGTGTTAGGTGACTCACATGGGCTGCTAAGAGCTGATCATTGGAGTGTATATACCAATAGTACATACATCTAAAAGCTGTGTATTGTACGAGTACGAATACGGGTGCATACGAGTAGAATTGTTGATGAAACTGAACGAGGATGTAATTGTAAGCATTTTTGTTAAGTAGAAGTATTTTGATAAGTGTATTGAAGTCTTTAAAAAGTGTATAAATACATATTAAAACACTACATGTATATACATTTTAACTGAGTCGTTAAGTCATCGTTAGTCGTTACATGTAAGTGTTGTTTTGAAACCTTTAGGTTAACGATCTTGTTAAATGTTGTTAACTCAATGTTTATAATATCAAATGAGATTTTAAATTATTATATTATCATGATATTATCATGTATGAATATCTCTTAATATGATATATATACATTAAATGTCTTTACAACGATAATCGTTACATATATGTCTCGTTTAAAATCATTAAGTTAGTAGTCTTGTTTTTACATATGTAGTTCATTGTTAATATACTTTATGATATGTTTTCTTATCATAGTATCATGTTAACTATATATATATATATCCATATATATGTCATCATATAGTTTTTACAAGTTTTAACGTTCGTGAATCACCGATCAACTTGGGTGGTCAATTGTCTATATGAAACATATTTCAATTAATCAAGTCTTAACAAGTTTGATTGCTTAACATGTTGGAAACATTTAATCATGTAAATATCAATCTCAATTAATATATATAAACATGGAAAAGTTCGGGTCACTACAGTACCTACCCGTTAAATAAATTTCGTCCCGAAATTTTAAGCTGTTGAAGGTGTTGACGAATCTTCTGGAAATAGATGCGGGTATTTCTTCTTCATCTGATCTTCATGCTCCCAGGTGAACTCGGGTCCTCTACGAGCATTCCATCGAACCTTAACAATTGGTATCTTGTTTTGCTTAAGTCTTTTAACCTCACGATCCATTATTTCGACGGGTTCTTCGATGAATTGAAGTTTTTCGTTGATTTGGATTTCATCTAACGGAATAGTGAGATCTTCTTTAGCAAAACATTTCTTTAAATTCGAGACGTGGAAAGTGTTATGTAGTGACCCGAACTTTTCCATGTTTATATATATTAATTGAGATTGATATTTACATGATTAAATGTTTCCAACATGTTAAGCAATCAAACTTGTTAAGACTTGATTAATTGAAATAGGTTTCATATAGACAATTGACCACCCAAGTTGACCGGTGATTCACGAACGTTAAAACTTGTAAAAACTATATGATTACATATATATGGTTATATATATAGTTAACATGATATTATGATAAGTAAACATATCATTAATTATATTAACAATGAACTACATATGTAAAAACAAGACTACTAACTTAATGATTTTGAAACGAGACATATATGTAACGATTATCGTTGTAACGACATTTAATGTATATATATCATATTAAGAGATATTCGTACATCATAATATCATGATAATATAATAATTTAAAATCTCTTTTGATATTATAAACATTGGGTTAACAACATTTAACAAGATCGTTAACCTAAAGGTTTCAAAACAACATTTACATGTAACGACTAACGATGACTTAACGACTCAGTTAAAATGTATATACATGTAGTGTTTTAATATGTATTCATACACTTTTGAAATACTTCAAGACACTTATCAAAATACTTCTACTTAACAAAAATGCTTACAATTACATTCTCGTTCAGTTTCATCAACAATTCTACTCGTATGCACCCGTATTCGTACTCGTACAATACACAGCTTTTAGATGTATGTACTATTGGTATATACACTCAAATGATCAGCTCTTAGCAGCCCATGTGAGTCACCTAACACATGTGGGAACCATCATTTGGCAACTAGCATGAAATATCTCATAAGATTACAAAAATATGAGTAATCATTCATGACTTATTTACATGAAAACAAAATTACATATCCTTTATATCTAATCCATACACCAACGACCAAAAACACCTACAAACACTTTCATTCTTCAATTTTCTTCATCTAATTGAACTCTCTCAAGTTCTATCTTCAAGTTCTAAGTGTTCTTCATAAATTCCAAAAGTTCTAGTTTCATAAAATCAAGAATACTTTCAAGTTTGCTAGCTCACTTCCAATCTTGTAAGGTGATCATCCAACCTCAAGAAATCTTTGTTTCTTACAGTAGGTTATCATTCTAATACAAGATAATAATCATATTCAAACTTTGGTTCAATTTCTATAACTATAACAATCTTATTTCAAGTGATGATCTTACTTGAACTTGTTTTCGTGTCATGATTTTGCTTCAAGAACTTTGAGCCATCCAAGGATCCATTGAAGCTAGATCCATTTTTCTCTTTTCCAGTAGGTTCATCCAAGGAACTTAAGGTAGTAATGATGTTCATAACATCATTCGATTCATACATATAAAGCTATCTTATTCGAAGGTTTAAACTTGTAATCACTAGAACATAGTTTAGTTAATTCTAAACTTGTTCGCAAACAAAAGTTAATCCTTCTAACTTGACTTTTAAAATCAACTAAACACATGTTCTATATCTATATGATATGCTAACTTAATGATTTAAAACCTGGAAACACGAAAAACACCGTAAAACCGGATTTACGCCGTCGTAGTAACACCGCGGGCTGTTTTGGGTTAGTTAATTAAAAACTATGATAAACTTTGATTTAAAAGTTGTTATTCTGAGAAAATGATTTTTATTATGAACATGAAACTATATCCAAAAATTATGGTTAAACTCAAAGTGGAAGTATGTTTTCTAAAATGGTCATCTAGACGTCGTTCTTTCGACTGAAATGACTACCTTTACAAAAACGACTTGTAACTTATTTTTCCGACTAGAAACCTATACTTTTTTTGTTTAGATTCATAAAATAGAGTTCAATATGAAACCATAGCAATTTGATTCACTCAAAACGGATTTAAAATGAAGAAGTTATGGGTAAAACAAGATTGGATAATTTTTCTCATTTTAGCTACGTGAAAATTGGTAACAAATCTATTCCAACCATAACTTAATCAACTTGTATTATATATTATGTAATCTTGAGATACCATAGACACGTATACAATGTTTCGACCTATCATGTCGACACATCTATATATATTTCGGAACAACCATAGACACTCTATATGTGAATGTTGGAGTTAGCTATACAGGGTTGAGGTTGATTCCAAAATATATATAGTTTGAGTTGTGATCAATACTGAGATACGTATACACTGGGTCGTGGATTGATTCAAGATAATATTTATCGATTTATTTCTGTACATCTAACTGTGGACAACTAGTTGTAGGTTACTAACGAGGACAGCTGACTTAATAAACTTAAAACATCAAAATATATTAAAAGTGTTGTAAATATATTTTGAACATACTTTGATATATATGTATATATTGTTATAGGTTCGTGAATCAACCAGTGGCCAAGTCTTACTTCCCGACGAAGTAAAAATCTGTGAAAGTGAGTTATAGTCCCACTTTTAAAATCTAATATTTTTGGGATGAGAATACATGCAGGTTTTATAAATGATTTACAAAATAGACACAAGTACGTGAAACTACATTCTATGGTTGAATTATCGAAATCGAATATGCCCCTTTTTATTAAGTCTGGTAATCTAAGAATTAGGGAACAGACACCCTAATTGACGCGAATCCTAAAGATAGATCTATTGGGCCTAACAAACCCCATCCAAAGTACCGGATGCTTTAGTACTTCGAAATTTATATCATATCCGAAGGGTGTCCCGGAATGATGGGGATATTCTTATATATGCATCTTGTTATTGTCGGTTACCAGGTGTTCACCATATGAATGATTTTTATCTCTATGTATGGGATGTGTATTGAAATATGAAATCTTGTGGTCTATTGTTACGATTTGATATATATAGGTTAAACCTATAACTCACCAACATTTTTGTTGACGTTTTAAGCATGTTTATTCTCAGGTGATTATTAAGAGCTTCCGCTGTCGCATACTTAAATAAGGACAAGATTTAGAGTCCATGCTTGTATGATATTGTGTAAAAACTGCATTCAAGAAACTTATTTTGTTGTAACATATTTGTATTGTAAACCATTATGTAATGGTCGTGTGTAAACAGGATATTTTAGATTATCATTATTTGATAATCTACGTAAAGCTTTTTAAACCTTTATTGATGAAATAAAGGTTATGGTTTGTTTAAAAATGAATGCAGTCTTTGAAAAACGTCTCATATAGAGGTCAAAACCTCGCAATGAAATCAATTAATATGGAACGTTTTTAATCAATAAGAACGGGACATTTCAGTTGGTATCCGAGCGTTGGTCTTAGAGAACCAGAAAATTTGCATTAGTGTGTCTTATCGAGTTTGTTAGGATGCATTAGTGAGTCTGGACTTCGACCGTGTTTTCTTTAAAAATGATTGCTTAACATTTTTGTTGGAAACTATATATTTTTAACATATGAATATTATGTGATATATTAATCTCTTAACGTGTTTGATATTATGTGATAGATGTCTACCTCTAGAACAAGTCCCATTGACTCACCTAATAATAATGAAGAGTCAAATGTAAATTGGAATGATTCGTGGACTGATTCACAAGTTCCCGAAGAGGAACCGGAAGAAGAGTCGGAACCGGAAGAAGAATCGGAACCGGAAGAAGAATCGGAACCGGATGAAGAAATAGAATCGGTGGGGGAAATAATAAAACGGTTAAGTAAAAGAAAATCCTCAACCAACCGACCAAGGTTAATTATGGTCAATGGTGTTTCCGCCAAGGAAGCAAAATATTGGGAGGATTACCAATTCTCCGATGAATCGGATTCCGACGAGAATTCCGATGATGTTATAGAAATTACCCCAACTGAATTTAAAAAGGAAAAAGAAAATAATAAGGGAAAGGGCATAAAAATAGAGAAATCTAATTCCAACCCCGATGAACTTTATATGTATCGTCAACCCCCGAAGTCCTTAAGTTGTAACAATGACCCGGGAACCTCTAAACCACCAGGTTTTTCTAAACCAATGTGGATCACGACGGCTCGTATTAGGGGAACATCATATATCCCTAGAAACTTGGCAAAACGAACCAAAACCGAAGAAGAAGAAACGAGCGAGTCAGAATAAGATAGTTGTATTCGTGTGGTGTAATATATGTAATATAGTGTGCTTATGCTTTATGATATATGTAAATATTGCTTG
Source organism: Rutidosis leptorrhynchoides (assembly GCF_046630445.1). Classification (NCBI taxonomy): domain Eukaryota; kingdom Viridiplantae; phylum Streptophyta; class Magnoliopsida; order Asterales; family Asteraceae; genus Rutidosis; species Rutidosis leptorrhynchoides. Next base: position 163,842,618 of record NC_092342.1, on the reverse strand, counting down.
TATTAATAAGTATTTTTTTATGAATCTAACTCTTGTCTATTTTACAGTTTAAAAACACAAAATGGATAGACAACCCAATATTTTAAGAGACCGACCCGGAGACATGATTGATGAAATCTTGTCTAGAGTCGGTCAGAATTCCTCGGCACAACTATTTAAGGCGAGATCAGTTTGTAAGATATTCGAAGAACGTTCCAAGAATGTCTTGGTTTATAAGAGACTTTCGTTCGGAAGATGGGGGATATCACATTGGGAAATCCATAAGTTACGATGTGTTTACTTTGACGCATATATTGCGGGGAACCCAAATGCTATTTTACGCAACGGGTTAAGAAATTATTTTGACTCAGTATATCCGAATATAGGACTTCGTGATTTAGAAAAAGCGGCTAACATGCAACATAAAGAAGCATGTTATGCTTACGGGTTAGTAATGTTCGCTTCTCACCAAAGTGAGAACAAGAACATCGGGCTACAACTATTAAACAAAACGTTCCCACAAGTGACGGAGTCGGTAATTGGGGTAAGAAATGAGGTTTTTAGGTTATTACGAGACTGTTGGTCATTACGTAACCCTCGTCCCTTTGACGACGTTACAACACGCTGTCTTATCAACGGCCATAACGTTTATGTTCCACAAGACCAAGGATGGGAAGTAATCCTAGTAAAACCAGAATGCATGACTTGTTTCTGGACGTATGAATTACGTGTCTTTATTGCCTTTACTGAACGACTTGTGTACTAGCTAGAATTATCTTCACAACTATCTTGTATCAAAGTTATTGTGTACTATATTTCATGCTTTATGTAAAATAAGCGGTATTGTAAGTTTGTAAAATATTGTGTAAAAGTTTGAACGCGAAATATTATTATAATCAGTTTTTCATATAGAATTGTAGTAGTTGAATTGTATATTAGCTACTAAGTATGAACTTAACGGGTAGGTACTACCCGAATTTAAACTTATAAAACGCTAATATGAAGAAAAAGCTTTTATAAATGAGTTCATATTATGCTATGAAATACTATTAACTACTCTTAATATTCTGTATGATTAACTTGTTCCATTTAACTATTTTGAAGGAAATGGCACCGACTACTCGACACACCGTGAATATGAATGAAGAGGAATTCCGTACTTTTCTAGCTTCAAACATAGCCGCAGTACAGGCTGCGCTACATACCAACAATAACATTGGATCTAGCAGTACAGGAAATCGTGTAGGATGCACCTACAAAGAATTCACTGCCTGCAAACCTTTGGAATTTGATGGAACCGAAGGACCGATCGGATTGAAATGGTGGACCGAGAAGGTTGAATCGGTGTTTGCCATAAGTAAGTGTACTGAAGAGGACAAAGTGAAGTACGCTACGCATACCTTCACAGGTTCTGCGTTAACATGGTGGAATACCTATCTAGAGCAAGTGGGACAAGATGATGCGTACGCACTACCGTGGTCAGCATTCAAGCACTTGATGAACGAGAAGTACCGTCCTAGAACCGAGGTCAATAAGCTCAAGACAGAACTTAGAGGGTTACGAACCCAAGGATTTGATATTACCACGTACGAAAGACGATTCACAGAATTGTGCCTATTGTGTCCGGGAGCATTCGAAGATGAGGAAGAGAAGATCGACGCGTTTGTGAAAGGATTACCGGAAAGAATCCAAGAAGATATAAGTTCACACGAGCCCGCCTCCATACAACAGGCATGTAGAATGGCTCACAAACTCGTGAACCAAATTGAAGAAAGAATTAAAGAACAGACTGCTGAAGAGGCCAATGTGAAGCAAGTCAAAAGAAAGTGGGAGGAAAACGGTGATAAGAATCACCAATACAACAACAACAGCAATTACAACAATAATCGCAACAATTATCCCAACAATCGCAACATCAATCGCAACTACAACAAACGGCCCAACAACAACAACAACAACAACAACAGCAACTACAACAATCATCCCAACAACAATAATAACCGCAACAACAACAACAATCAGAAGCAGCTATGCCAAAGGTGTGAAAAGAATCACTCGGGGTTCTGCACCAAATTTTGCAACAAGTGTAAAAGAAATGGTCATAGCGCGGCGAAGTGTGAGGTCTACGGACCAGGGGTTAATAGAACGAAAGGAACAAATGGTGTCGGAACGAGTAATGGCGGAGCAAGTAGTGTTGGAGCAAGTTATGCCAATGTAGTTTGTTATAAATGTGGAAAACCGGGCCACATTATTAGAAATTCCCCGAACCAGGAGAACACGAATGGACAAGGCCGTGGAAGAGTTTTCAATATTAATGCGGCAGAGGCACAGGAAGACCCGGAGCTTGTTACGGGTACGTTTCTTATTGACAATAAATCTGCTTACGTTTTATTTGATTCGGGTGCGGATAGAAGCTATATGAGTAGAGATTTTTGTGCTAAATTAAGTTGTCCATTGACGCCTTTGGATAGTAAATTTTTACTCGAATTAGCAAATGGTAAATTAATTTCAGCAGATAATATATGTCGGAATCGAGAAATTAAACTGGTTAGCGAAACATTTAAGATTGATTTGATACCAGTAGAGTTAGGGAGTTTTGATGTGATAATCGGTATGGACTGGTTGAAAGAAGTGAAAGCGGAGATCGTTTGTTACAAAAATGCAATTCGCATTATACGAGAAAAAGGAAAACCCTTAATGGTGTACGGAGAAAAGGGCAACACGAAGCTACATCTTATTAGTAATTTGAAGGCACAAAAACTAATAAGAAAAGGTTGCTATGCTGTTCTAGCACACGTCGAGAAAGTACAAACTGAAGAAAAGAGCATCAATGATGTTCCCGTCGCAAAAGAATTTCCTGATGTATTTCCGAAAGAATTACCGGGATTACCCCCACATCGATCCGTTGAATTTCAAATAGATCTTGTACCAGGAGCTGCACCAATAACCCGTGCTCCTTACAGACTCGCACCCAGCGAGATGAAAGAACTGCAAAGCCAATTACAAGAACTTTTAGAGCGTGGTTTCATTTGACCAAGCACATCACCGTGGGGAGCTCCTGTTTTGTTTGTCAAGAAGAAAGATGGTACATTCAGGTTGTGTATCAACTACCGAGAGTTGAACAAACTTACCATCAAGAACCGCTACCCACTACCGAGAATCGACGACTTATTTGATCAACTACAAGGCTCGTCTGTTTATTCAAAGATTGACTTACGTTCCGGGTATCATCAAATGCGGGTGAAAGAAGATGATATTCCAAAGACTGCTTTCAGAACACGTTACGGTCATTACGAGTTTATGGTCATGCCGTTTGGTTTAACTAATGCACCAGCTGTGTTCATGGACCTTATGAACCGAGTGTGTGGACCATACCTTGACAAGTTTGTCATTGTTTTCATTGATGACATACTTATTTACTCAAAGAATGACCAAGAACACGGTGAACATTTGAGAAAGGTGTTAGAAGTATTGAGGAAGGAAGAATTGTACGCTAAGTTTTCAAAGTGTGCATTTTGGTTGGAAGAAGTTCAATTCCTCGGTCACATAGTGAACAAAGAAGGTATTAAGGTGGATCCGGCAAAGATAGAAACTGTTGAAAAGTGGGAAACCCCGAAAACTCCGAAACACATACGCCAGTTTTTAGGACTAGCTGGTTACTACAGAAGGTTCATCCAAGACTTTTCCAGAATAGCAAAACCCTTGACTGCATTAACGCATAAAGGGAAGAAATTTGAATGGAATGATGAACAAGAGAAAGCGTTTCAGTTATTGAAGAAAAAGCTAACTACGGTACCTATATTGTCATTGCCTGAAGGGAATGATGATTTTGTGATTTATTGTGACGCATCAAAGCAAGGTCTCGGTTGTGTATTAATGCAACGAACGAAGGTGATTGCTTATGCGTCTAGACAATTGAAGATTCACGAACAAAATTATATGACGCATGATTTGGAATTAGGCGCGGTTGTTTTTGCATTAAAGACTTGGAGGCACTACTTATATGGGGTCAAAAGTATTATATATACCGACCACAAAAGTCTTCAACACATATTTAATCAGAAACAACTGAATATGAGGCAGCGTAGGTGGATTGAATTATTGAATGATTACGATTTTGAGATTCGTTACCACCCGGGGAAGGCAAATGTGGTAGCCGATGCCTTGAGCAGGAAGGATAGAGAACCCATTCGAGTAAAATCTATGAATATAATGATTCATAATAACATTACTACTCAAATAAAGGAGGCGCAACAAGGAGTTTTAAAAGAGGGAAATTTAAAGGATGAAATACCCAAAGGATCGGAGAAGCATCTTAATATTCGGGAAGACGGAACCCGGTATAGGGCTGAAAGGATTTGGGTACCAAAATTTGGAGATATGAGAGAAATGGTACTTAGAGAAGCTCATAAAACCAGATACTCAATACATCCTGGAACGGGGAAGATGTACAAGGATCTCAAGAAACATTTTTGGTGGCCGGGTATGAAAGCCGATGTTGCTAAATACGTAGGAGAATGTTTGACGTGTTCTAAGGTCAAAGCTGAGCATCAGAAACCATCAGGTCTACTTCAACAACCCGAAATCCCGGAATGGAAATGGGAAAACATTACCATGGATTTCATCACTAAATTGCCAAGGACTGCAAGTGGTTTTGATACTATTTGGGTAATAGTTGATCGTCTCACCAAATCAGCACACTTCCTGCCAATAAGAGAAGATGACAAGATGGAGAAGTTAGCACGACTGTATTTGAAGGAAGTCATCTCCAGACATGGAATACCAATCTCTATTATCTCTGATAGGGATGGCAGATTTATTTCAAGATTCTGGCAGACATTACAGCAAGCATTAGGAACTCGTCTAGACATGAGTACTGCCTATCATCCACAAACTGATGGGCAGAGCGAAAGGACGATACAAACGCTTGAAGACATGCTACGAGCATGCGTTATTGATTTCGGAAACAGTTGGGATCGACATCTACCATTAGCAGAATTTTCCTACAACAACAGCTACCATTCAAGCATTGAGATGACGCCGTTTGAAGCACTTTATGGTAGAAAGTGCAGGTCTCCGATTTGTTGGAGTGAAGTGGGGGATAGACAGATTACGGGTCCGGAGATTATACAAGAAACTACCGAGAAGATCATCCAAATTCAACAACGGTTGAAAACCGCCCAAAGTCGACAAAAGAGCTACGCTGACATTAAAAGAAAAGATATAGAATTTGAAATTGGAGAGATGGTCATGCTTAAAGTTGCACCTTGGAAAGGCGTTGTTCGATTTGGTAAACGAGGGAAATTAAATCCAAGGTATATTGGACCATTCAAGATTATTGATCGTGTCGGACCAGTAGCTTACCGACTAGAGTTACCTCAACAACTCGCGGCTGTACATAACACTTTCCACGTCTCGAATTTGAAGAAATGTTTTGCTAAAGAAGATCTCACTATTCCGTTAGATGAAATCCAAATCAACGAAAAACTTCAATTCATCGAAGAACCCGTCGAAATAATGGATCGTGAGGTTAAAAGACTTAAGCAAAACAAGATACCAATTGTTAAGGTTCGATGGAATGCTCGTAGAGGACCTGAGTTCACCTGGGAGCATGAAGATCAGATGAAGAAGAAATACCCGCATCTATTTCCAGAAGATTCGTCAACACCTTCAACAGCTTAAAATTTCGGGACGAAATTTATTTAACGGGTAGGTACTGTAGTGACCCGAACTTTTCCATGTTTATATATATTAATTGAGATTGATATTTACATGATTAAATGTTTCCAACATGTTAAGCAATCAAACTTGTTAAGACTTGATTAATTGAAATAGGTTTCATATAGACAATTGACCACCCAAGTTGACCGGTGATTCACGAACGTTAAAACTTGTAAAAACTATATGATTACATATATATGGTTATATATATAGTTAACATGATATTATGATAAGTAAACATATCATTAATTATATTAACAATGAACTACATATGTAAAAACAAGACTACTAACTTAATGATTTTGAAACGAGACATATATGTAACGATTATCGTTGTAACGACATTTAATGTATATATATCATATTAAGAGATATTCGTACATCATAATATCATGATAATATAATAATTTAAAATCTCTTTTGATATTATAAACATTGGGTTAACAACATTTAACAAGATCGTTAACCTAAAGGTTTCAAAACAACATTTACATGTAACGACTAACGATGACTTAACGACTCAGTTAAAATGTATATACATGTAGTGTTTTAATATGTATTCATACACTTTTGAAATACTTCAAGACACTTATCAAAATACTTCTACTTAACAAAAATGCTTACAATTACATTCTCGTTCAGTTTCATCAACAATTCTACTCGTATGCACCCGTATTCGTACTCGTACAATACACAGCTTTTAGATGTATGTACTATTGGTATATACACTCCAATGATCAGCTCTTAGCAGCCCATGTGAGTCACCTAACACATGTGGGAACCATCATTTGGCAACTAGCATGAAATATCTCATAAGATTACAAAAATATGAGTAATCATTCATGACTTATTTACATGAAAACAAAATTACATATCCTTTATATCTAATCCATACACCAACGACCAAAAACACCTACAAACACTTTCATTCTTCAATTTTCTTCATCTAATTGAACTCTCTCAAGTTCTATCTTCAAGTTCTAAGTGTTCTTCATAAATTCCAAAAGTTCTAGTTTCATAAAATCAAGAATACTTTCAAGTTTGCTAGCTCACTTCCAATCTTGTAAGGTGATCATCCAACCTCAAGAAATCTTTGTTTCTTACAGTAGGTTATCATTCTAATACAAGGTAATAATCATATTCAAACTTTGGTTCAATTTCTATAACTATAACAATCTTATTTCAAGTGATGATCTTACTTGAACTTGTTTTCGTGTCATGATTTTGCTTCAAGAACTTTGAGCCATCCAAGGATCCATTGAAGCTAGATCCATTTTTCTCTTTTCCAGTAGGTTCATCCAAGGAACTTAAGGTAGTAATGATGTTCATAACATCATTCGATTCATACATATAAAGCTATCTTATTCGAAGGTTTAAACTTGTAATCACTAGAACATAGTTTAGTTAATTCTAAACTTGTTCGCAAACAAAAGTTAATCCTTCTAACTTGACTTTTAAAATCAACTAAACACATGTTCTATATCTATATGATATGCTAACTTAATGATTTAAAACCTGGAAACACGAAAAACACCGTAAAACCGGATTTACGCCGTCGTAGTAACACCGCGGGCTGTTTTGGGTTAGTTAATTAAAAACTATGATAAACTTTGATTTAAAAGTTGTTATTCTGAGAAAATGATTTTTATTATGAACATGAAACTATATCCAAAAATTATGGTTAAACTCAAAGTGGAAGTATGTTTTCTAAAATGGTCATCTAGACGTCGTTCTTTCGACTGAAATGACTACCTTTACAAAAACGACTTGTAACTTATTTTTCCGACTAGAAACCTATACTTTTTTTGTTTAGGTTCATAAAATAGAGTTCAATATGAAACCATAGCAATTTGATTCACTCAAAACGGATTTAAAATGAAGAAGTTATGGGTAAAACAAGATTGGATAATTTTTCTCATTTTAGCTACGTGAAAATTGGTAACAAATCTATTCCAACCATAACTTAATCAACTTGTATTATATATTATGTAATCTTGAGATACCATAGACACGTATACAATGTTTCGACCTATCATGTCGACACATCTATATATATTTCGGAACAACCATAGACACTCTATATGTGAATGTTGGAGTTAGCTATACAGGGTTGAGGTTGATTCCAAAATATATATAGTTTGAGTTGTGATCAATACTGAGATACGTATACACTGGGTCGTGGATTGATTCAAGATAATATTTATCGATTTATTTCTGTACATCTAACTGTGGACAACTAGTTGTAGGTTACTAACGAGGACAGCTGACTTAATAAACTTAAAACATCAAAATATATTAAAAGTGTTGTAAATATATTTTGAACATACTTTGATATATATGTATATATTGTTATAGGTTCGTGAATCAACCAGTAGCCAAGTCTTACTTCCCGACGAAGTAAAAATCTGTGAAAGTGAGTTATAGTCCCACTTTTAAAATCTAATATTTTTGGGATGAGAATACATGCAGGTTTTATAAATGATTTACAAAATAGACACAAGTACGTGAAACTACATTCTATGGTTGAATTATCGAAATCGAATATGCCCCTTTTTATTAAGTCTGGTAATCTAAGAATTAGGGAACAGACACCCTAATTGACGCGAATCCTAAAGATAGATCTATTGGGCCTAACAAACCCCATCCAAAGTACCGGATGCTTTAGTACTTCGAAATTTATATCATATCCGAAGGGTGTCCCGGAATGATGGGGATATTCTTATATATGCATCTTGTTATTGTCGGTTACCAGGTGTTCACCATATGAATGATTTTTATCTCTATGTATGGGATGTGTATTGAAATATGAAATCTTGTGGTCTATTGTTACGATTTGATATATATAGGTTAAACCTATAACTCACCAACATTTTTGTTGACGTTTTAAGCATGTTTATTCTCAGGTGATTATTAAGAGCTTCCGCTGTCGCATACTTAAATAAGGACAAGATTTAGAGTCCATGCTTGTATGATATTGTGTAAAAACTGCATTCAAGAAACTTATTTTGTTGTAACATATTTGTATTGTAAACCATTATGTAATGGTCGTGTGTAAACAGGATATTTTAGATTATCATTATTTGATAATCTACGTAAAGCTTTTTAAACCTTTATTGATGAAATAAAGGTTATGGTTTGTTTAAAAATGAATGCAGTCTTTGAAAAACGTCTCATATAGAGGTCAAAACCTCGCAACGAAATCAATTAATATGGAACGTTTTTAATCAATAAGAACGGGACATTTCATGTTATGTACAGCCGCGAGTTGTTGAGGTAACTCTAGTCGGTAAGCTACTGGTCCGACACGATCAATAATCTTGAATGGTCCAATATACCTTGGATTTAATTTCCCTTGTTTACCAAATCGAACAACGCCTTTCCAAGGTGCAACTTTAAGCATGACCATCTCTCCAATTTCAAATTCTATATCTTTTCTTTTAATGTCAGCGTAGCTCTTTTGTCGACTTTGGGCGGTTTTCAACCGTTGTTGAATTTGGATGATCTTCTCGGTAGTTTCTTGTATAATCTCCGGACCCGTAATCTGTCTATCCCCCACTTCACTCCAACAAATCGGAGACCTGCACTTTCTACCATAAAGTGCTTCAAACGGCGCCATCTCAATGCTTGAATGGTAGCTGTTGTTGTAGGAAAATTCTGCTAACGGTAGATGTCGATCCCAACTGTTTCCGAAATCAATAACACATGCTCGTAGCATGTCTTCAAGCGTTTGTATCGTCCTTTCGCTCTGCCCATCAGTTTGTGGATGATAGGCAGTACTCATGTCTAGACGAGTTCCTAATGCTTGCTGTAATGTCTGCCAGAATCTTGAAATAAATCTGCCATCCCTATCAGAGATAATAGAGATTGGTATTCCATGTCTGGAGACGACTTCCTTCAAATACAGTCGTGCTAACTTCTCCATCTTGTCATCTTCTCTTATTGGTAGGAAGTGTGCTGATTTGGTGAGACGATCAACTATTACCCAAATAGTATCAAAACCACTTGCAGTCCTTGGCAATTTAGTGATGAAATCCATGGTAATGTTTTCCCATTTCCATTCTGGGATTTCGGGTTGTTGAAGTAGACCTGATGGTTTCTGATGCTCAGCTTTGACCTTAGAACACGTCAAACATTCTCCTACGTATTTAGCAACATCGGCTTTCATACCCGGCCACCAAAAATGTTTCTTGAGATCCTTGTACATCTTCCCCGTTCCAGGATGTATTGAGTATCTGGTTTTATGAGCTTCTCTAAGTACCATTTCTCTCATATCTCCAAATTTTGGTACCCAAATCCTTTCAGCCCTATACCGGGTTCCGTCTTCCCGAATATTAAGATGCTTCTCCGATCCTTTGGGTATTTCATCCTTTAAATTTCCCTCTTTTAAAACTCCTTGTTGCGCCTCCTTTATTTGAGTAGTAATGTTATTATGAATCATTATATTCATAGATTTTACTCGAATGGGTTCTCTGTCCTTCCTGCTCAAGGCATCGGCTACCACATTTGCCTTCCCCGGGTGGTAACGAATCTCAAAGTCGTAATCATTCAATAATTCAATCCACCTACGCTGCCTCATATTCAGTTGTTTCTGATTAAATATGTGTTGAAGACTTTTGTGGTCGGTATATATAATACTTTTGACCCCATATAAGTAGTGCCTCCAAGTCTTTAATGCAAAAACAACCGCGCCTAATTCCAAATCATGCGTCGTATAATTTTGTTCGTGAATCTTCAATTGTCTAGACGCATAAGCAATCACCTTCGTTCGTTGCATTAATACACAACCGAGACCTTGCTTTGATGCATCACAATAAATCACAAAATCATCATTCCCTTCAGGCAATGACAATATAGGTGCCGTAGTTAGCTTTTTCTTCAATAACTGAAACGCTTTCTCTTGTTCATCATTCCATTTATATTTCTTCCCTTTATGCGTTAATGCAGTCAAGGGTTTTGCTATTCTGGAAAAGTCTTGGATGAACCTTCTGTAGTAACCAGCTAGTCCTAAAAACTGGCGTATGTGTTTCGGAGTTTTCGGGGTTTCCCACTTTTCAACAGTTTCTATCTTTGCCGGATCCACCTTAATACCTTCTTTGTTCACTATGTGACCGAGGAATTGAACTTCTTCCAACCAAAATGCACACTTTGAAAACTTAGCGTACAATTCTTCCTTCCTCAATACTTCTAACACCTTTCTCAAATGTTCACCGTGTTCTTGGTCATTCTTTGAGTAAATAAGTATGTCATCAATGAAAACAATGACAAACTTGTCAAGGTATGGTCCACACACTCGGTTCATAAGGTCCATGAACACAGCTGGTGCATTAGTTAAACCAAACGGCATGACCATAAACTCGTAATGACCGTAACGTGTTCTGAAAGCAGTCTTTGGAATATCATCTTCTTTCACCCGCATTTGATGATACCCGGAACGTAAGTCAATCTTTGAATAAACAGACGAGCCTTGTAGTTGATCAAATAAGTCGTCGATTCTCGGTAGTAGGTAGCGGTTCTTGATGGTAAGTTTGTTCAACTCTCGGTAGTCGATACACAACCTGAATGTACCATCTTTCTTCTTGACAAACAAAACAGGAGCTCCCCACGGTGATGTGCTTGGTCGAATGAAACCACGCTCTAAAAGTTCTTGTAATTGGCTTTGCAGTTCTTTCATCTCGCTGGGTGCGAGTCTGTAAGGAGCACGAGCTATTGGTGCAGCTCCTGGTACAAGATCTATTTGAAATTCAACGGATCGATGTGGGGGTAATCCCGGTAATTCTTTCGGAAATACATCGGGAAATTCTTTTGCAATGGGAACATCATTGATGCTCTTTTCTTCAGTTTGTACTTTCTCGACGTGTGCTAGAATAGCATAGCAACCTTTTCTTATTAGTTTTTGTGCCTTCAAATTACTAATAAGATGTAGCTTCGTGTTGCCCTTTTCTCCGTACACCATTAAGGGTTTTCCTTTTTCTCGTATAATGCGAATTGCATTTTTGTAACAAACGATCTCCGCTTTCACTTCTTTCAACCAGTCCATACCGATTATCACATCAAAACTCCCTAACTCTACTGGTATCAAATCAATCTTAAATGTTTCGCTAACCAGTTTAATTTCTCGATTCCGACATATATTATCTGCTGAAATTAATTTACCATTTGCTAATTCGAGTAAAAATTTACTATCCAAAGGCGTCAATGGACAACTTAATTTAGCACAAAAATCTCTACTCATATAGCTTCTATCCGCACCCGAATCAAATAAAACGTAAGCAGATTTATTGTCAATAAGAAACGTACCCGTAACAAGCTCCGGGTCTTCCTGTGCCTCTATCGCATTAATATTGAAAACTCTTCCACGGCCTTGTCCATTCGTGTTCTCCTGGTTCGGGCAATTTCTAATAATGTGGCCTGGTTTTCCACATTTATAACAAACTACATTGGCATAACTTGCTCCGACACTACTTGCTCCGCCATTACTCGTTCCGACACCATTTGTTCCTTTCGTTCTATTAGCCCCTGGTCCGTAGACCTCACACTTCGCCGCGCTATGACCATTTCTTTTACACTTGTTGCAAAATTTGGTGCAGAACCCTGAGTGATTCTTTTCACACCTTTGGCATAGCTGCTTCTGATTGTTGTTGTTGTTGCGGTTATTATTGTTGTTGGGATGATTGTTGTAGTTGCTGTTGTTGTTGTTGTTGTTGTTGGGCCGTTTGTTGTAGTTGCGATTGATGTTGCGATTGTTGGGATAATTGTTGCGATTATTGTTGTAATTACTGTTGTTGTTATATTGGTGATTCTTATCACCATTTTCCTCCCACTTTCTTTTGACTTGCTTCACATTGGCCTCTTCAGTAGTCTGTTCTTTAATTCTTTCTTCAATCTGGTTCACTAGTTTGTGAGCCATTCTACATGCCTGTTGTATGGAGGCGGGCTCGTGTGAACTTATATCTTCTTGGATTCTTTCCGGTAATCCTTTCACAAACGCGTCGATCTTCTCTTCCTCATCTTCGAATGCTCCCGGACACAATAGGCACAATTCTGTGAATCGTCTTTCGTACGTGGTAATATCAAATCCTTGGGTTCGTAACCCTCTAAGTTCTGTCTTGAGCTTATTGACCTCGGTTCTGGGACGGTACTTCTCGTTCATCAAGTGCTTGAATGCTGACCACGGTAGTGCGTACGCATCATCTTGTCCCACTTGCTCTAGATAGGTATTCCACCATGTTAACGCAGAACCTGTGAAGGTATGCGTAGCGTACTTCACTTTGTCCTCTTCAGTACACTTACTTATGGCAAACACCGATTCAACCTTCTCGGTCCACCGTTTCAATCCGATCGGTCCTTCGGTTCCATCAAATTCCAAAGGTTTGCAGGCAGTGAATTCTTTGTAGGTGCATCCTACACGATTTCCTGTACTGCTAGATCCAAGGTTATTGTTGGTATGTAGCGCAGCCTGTACTGCGGCTATGTTTGAAGCTAGAAAAGTACGGAATTCCTCTTCATTCATATTCACGGTGTGTCGAGTAGTCGGTGCCATTTCCTTCAAAATAGTTAAATGGAACAAGTTAATCATACAGAATATTAAGAGTAGTTAATAGTATTTCGTAGCATAATATGAACTCATTTATAAAAGCTTTTTCTTCATATTAGCGTTTTATAAGTTTAAATTCGGGTAGTACCTACCCGTTAAGTTCATACTTAGTAGCTAATATACAATTCAACTACTACAATTCTATATGAAAAACTGATTGTAATAATATTTCGCGTTCAAACTTTTATACAATATTTTACAAACTTACAATACCGCTTATTTTACATAAAGCATGAAATATAGCACACAATAACTTTGATACAAGATAGTTGTGAAGACAATTCTAGCTAGTACACAAGTCGTTCGGCAAAGGCAATAAAGACACGTAATTCATACGTCCAGAAACAAGTCATGCATTCTGGTTTTACTAGGACTACTTCCCATCCTTGGTCTTGTGCAACATAACCATTATGGCCGTTGATAAGACAGCGTGTTGTAACGTCATCAAAGGGACGAGGGTTACGTAATGTCCAACAGTCCCGTAATAATCTAAAAACCTCATTTCTTACCCCAATTACCGACTCCGTCACTTGTGGAAACGTTTTGTTTAATAGTTGTAGCCCGATGTTCTTGTTCTCACTTTGGTGAGAAGCGAACATTACTAATCCGTAAGCATAACATGCTTCTTTATGTTGCATGTTAGCCGCTTTTTCTAAATCACGAAGTCCAATATTCGGATATATTGAGTCAAAATAATTTCTTAACCCGTTGCGTAAAATAGCATTTGGGTTCCCCGCAATATATGCGTCAAAGTAAACACATCGTAACTTATGGGTTTCCCAATGTGATATCCCTCATCTTTCAAACGAAAGTCTCTTATAAACCAAGACATTCTTGGAACGTTCTTCGAATGTCTTACAAACTGATCTCGCCTTAAATAGTTGTGCCGAAGAATTCTGGCCGACTCTAGACAAGATTTCATCAATCATGTCTCCGGGTAGGTCTCTTAAAATATTGGGTTGTCTATCCATTTTGTGTTTTTAAACTGTAAAATAGACAAGAGTTAGTTTCATAAAAAAATACTTATTAATACAAGCAATTTTTACATATATCATAAAGCATAAGAACACTATATTACATATATTACACCACACGAATACAACTATCTTATTCCGACTCGCTCGTTTCTTCTTCTTCGGTTTTGGTTCGTTTTGCCAAGTTTCTAGGGATATATGATGTTCCCCTAATACGAGCCGTCGTTGTCCACATTGGTTTAGAAAAACCTGGTGGTTTAGAGGTTCCCGGGTCATTGTTACAACTTAAGGACTTCGGGGGTTGACGATACATATAAAGTTCATCGGGGTTGGAATTAGATTTCTCTATTTTTATGCCCTTTCCCTTATTATTTTCTTTTGCCTTTTTAAATTCAGTTGGGGTAATTTCTATAACATCATCGGAATTCTCGTCGGAATCCGATTCATCGGAGAATTGGTAATCCTCCCAATATTTTGCTTCCTTGGCGGAAACACCATTGACCATAATTAACTTTGGTCGGTTGGTTGAGGATTTTCTTTTACTTAACCGTTTTATTATTTCCCCCACCGGTTCTATTTCTTCATCCGGTTCCGATTCTTCTTCCGGTTCCGATTCTTCTTCCGGTTCCGACTCTTCTTCCGGTTCCTCTTCGGGAACTTGTGAATCAGTCCACAAATCATTCCAATTTACATTTGACTCTTCATTATTATTAGGTGAGTCAATGGGACTTGTTCTAGAGGTAGACATCTATCACATAATATCAAACACGTTAAGAGATTAATATATCACATAATATTCATATGTTAAAAATATATAGTTTCCAACAAAAATGTTAAGCAATCATTTTTAAAGAAAACACGGTCGAAGTCCAGACTCACTAATGCATCCTAACAAACTCGATAAGACACACTAATGCAAATTTTCTGGTTCTCTAAGACCAACGCTCGGATACCAACTGAAATGTCCCGTTCTTATTGATTAAAAACGTTCCATATTAATTGATTTCGTTGCGAGGTTTTGACCTCTATATGAGACGTTTTTCAAAGACTGCATTTATTTTTAAAACAAACCATAACCTGTATTTCATAAATAAAGGTTTAAAAAGCTTTACGTAGATTATCAAATAATGATAATCTAAAATATCCTGTTTACACACGACCATTACATAATGGTTTACAATACAAATATGTTACATCGAAATCAGTTTCTTGAATGCAGTTTTTACACAATATCATACAAACATGGACTCCAAATCTTGTCCTTATTTTAGTATGCAACAGCGGAAGCTCTTAATATTCACCTGAGAATAAACATGCTTTAAACGTCAACAAAAATGTTGGTGAGTTATAGGTTTAACCTATATATATCAAATCGTAACAATAGACCACAAGATTTCATATTTCAATACACATCCCATACATAGAGATAAAAATCATTCATATGGTGAACACCTGGTAACCGACAATAACAAGATGCATATATAAGAATATCCCCATCATTCCGGGACACCCTTCGGATATGATATAAATTTCGAAGTACTAAAGCATCCGGTACTTTGGATGGGGTTTGTTAGGCCCAATAGATCTATCTTTAGGATTCGCGTCAATTAGGGTGTCTGTTCCCTAATTCTTAGATTACCAGACTTAATAAAAAGGGGCATATTCGATTTTGATAATTCAACCATAGAATGTAATTTCACGTACTTGTGTCTATTTTGTAAATCATTTATAAAACCTGCATGTATTCTCATCCCAAAAATATTAGATTTTAAAAGTGGGACTATAACTCACTTTCACAGATTTTTACTTCGTCGGGAAGTAAGACTTGGCCACTGTTGATTCACGAACCTATAACAATATATACATATATATTAAAGTATGTTCAAAATATATTTACAACACTTTTAATATATTTTGATGTTTTAAGTTTATTAAGTCAGCTGTCCTCGTTAGTAACCTATAACTAGTTGTCCACAGTTAGATGTACAGAAATAAATCGATAAATATTATCTTGAATCAATCCACGACCCAGTGTATACGTATCTCAGTATTGATCACAACTCAAACTATATATATTTTGGAATCAACCTCAACCCTGTATAGCTAACTCCAACATTCACATATAGAGTGTCTATGGTTGTTCCGAAATATATATAGATGTGTCGACATGATAGGTCGAAACATTGTATACGTGTCTATGGTATCTCAAGATTACATAATATACAATACAAGTTGATTAAGTTATGGTTGGAATAGATTTGTTACCAATTTTCACGTAGCTAAAATGAGAAAAATTATCCAATCTTGTTTTACCCATAACTTCTTCATTTTAAATCCGTTTTGAGTGAATCAAATTGCTATGATTTCATATTGAACTCTATTTTATGAATCTAAACAGAAAAAGTATAGGTTTATAGTCGGAAAAATAAGTTACAAGTCATTTTTGTAAAGGTAGTCATTTCAGTCGAAAGAACGACGTCTAGATGACTATTTTAGAAAACATACTTCCACTTTGAGTTTAACCATAATTTTTGGATATAGTTTCATGTTCATAATAAAAATCATTTTCTCAGAATAACAACTTTTAAATCAAAGTTTATCATAGTTTTTAATTAACTAACCCAAAACAGCCCGCGGTGTTACTACGACGGCGTAAATCCGGTTTTACGGTGTTTTTCGTGTTTCCAGGTTTTAAATCATTAAGTTAGCATATCATATAGATATAGAACATGTGTTTAGTTGATTTTAAAAGTCAAGTTAGAAGGATTAACTTTTGTTTGCGAACAAGTTTAGAATTAACTAAACTATGTTCTAGTGATTACAAGTTTAAACCTTCGAATAAGATAGCTTTATATGTATGAATCGAATGATGTTATGAACATCATTACTACCTTAATTTCCTTGGATAAACCTACTGGAAAAGAGAAAAATGGATCTAGCTTCAATGGATCCTTGGATGGCTCGAAGTTCTTGAAGCAGAATCTTGACACGAAAACAAGTTCAAGTAAGATCATCACTTGAAATAAGATTGTTATAGTTATAGAAATTGAACCAAAGTTTGAATATGATTATTACCTTGTATTAGAATGATAACCTACTGTAAGAAACAAAGATTTCTTGAGGTTGGATGATCACCTTACAAGATTGGAAGTGAGCTAGCAAACTTGAAAGTATTCTTGATTTTATGAAACTAGAACTTTTGGAATTTATGAAGAACACTTAGAACTTGAAGATAGAACTTGAGAGAGATCAATTAGATGAAGAAAATTGAAGAATGAAAGTGTTTGTAGGTGTTTTTGGTCGTTGGTGTATGGATTAGATATAAAGGATATGTAATTTTGTTTTCATGTAAATAAGTCATGAATGATTACTCATATTTTTGTAATTTTATGAGATATTTCATGCTAGTTGCCAAATGATGGTTCCCACATGTGTTAGGTGACTCACATGGGCTGCTAAGAGCTGATCATTGGAGTGTATATACCAATAGTACATACATCTAAAAGCTGTGTATTGTACGAGTACGAATACGGGTGCATACGAGTAGAATTGTTGATGAAACTGAACGAGGATGTAATTGTAAGCATTTTTGTTAAGTAGAAGTATTTTGATAAGTGTATTGAAGTCTTTAAAAAGTGTATAAATACATATTAAAACACTACATGTATATACATTTTAACTGAGTCGTTAAGTCATCGTTAGTCGTTACATGTAAGTGTTGTTTTGAAACCTTTAGGTTAACGATCTTGTTAAATGTTGTTAACTCAATGTTTATAATATCAAATGAGATTTTAAATTATTATATTATCATGATATTATCATGTATGAATATCTCTTAATATGATATATATACATTAAATGTCTTTACAACGATAATCGTTACATATATGTCTCGTTTAAAATCATTAAGTTAGTCGTCTTGTTTTTACATATGTAGTTCATTGTTAATATACTTTATGATATGTTTTCTTATCATAGTATCATGTTAACTATATATATATATCCATATATATGTCATCATATAGTTTTTACAAGTTTTAACGTTCGTGAATCACCGATCAACTTGGGTGGTCAATTGTCTATATGAAACATATTTCAATTAATCAAGTGTTAACAAGTTTGATTGCTTAACATGTTGGAAACATTTAATCATGTAAATATCAATCTCAATTAATATATATAAACATGGAAAAGTTCGGGTCACTACAAGTTTAACGCTATATTTTTTAAAACTATATTTGTAAATATATAAATATATATATAAGTAGTATTATTATTATTTTAAAAGGGGATTTTTACCATTTAATGACCGGTTTGTCGATTTTAAAACTTTAGTCGCAGTTAAAACCTAATGTAAAATATTAAAAATAAATATAACTTAATTTAAAGCGTAAAGTAAATGACAATAATTAAAGTGCGATAAATAAAATTGCGATAATTAAAAAAAGTACGATAATTAAAAGTGAAATAAATAAAATGACAGTAAATAAAAGTGCGATAAAATATGAAATAAAGAAATTATGCTTATTTAAACTTCCGTAATCATGATGTTTGACGTGTTGATTTTAGTTTATTACCATGGGTTAATTGTCCTTTGTCCTGGATTATTCGATATGTCCATCTGGTTTTTGTCTATAACAGTCCATCAGTCATAAATATAAAGTGCGAGTGTCCTCGTCAAATTATCCTTATATCCGAAGTCAAATATTCCAACTAATTGGGGACTTAAACTGTAATAAGGTTTTAATACTTTATTATCAATTACACCAAGTATCCTTGCATGTAATCCACCCCTGTATTAATGAGTCCATTAACTATTAATCCATTCCCGTGTCCGGTTAAAAGAACGATTATTAGTACTTATAAATATCCCGCCCATCGTGTCCGATCGAGTGTATATGGTTATTTATAATTACGTCCAATTGTAAATTTTTATATTAAATTAACGAACTATCATTCAATTAAACAAATATAAAGCCCATTAATAGCCCATAGTCTAATTTCCACAAGTGTCGTTCTTTTGTCCAAACCTCAATTATGGTACAAAGCCCAATTACCCCGTCTTTAATATTTTAGCCCAACATCATGATTACTTCAATTTAAATAAGCATAATAATAACTTAGCTACGAGACATTAATTTAAAAAGGTTGAACATAAGTTACAATGATTAATAATAGCATAGCGTTACACGGACAGAATTTCGACTTACACACTTACAACATTCGTCACTATAACCTTATTATTATTAAACTTAAATTAAAATTAAAATTATATATATATATATATATATATATATATATATATATATATATATATATATATATATATATATATATATATATATATATATATCGTGAGAGAGAGATTGAAAAAGAGTGAATAATATCGATCAGAATGCGCGACCTTTTATAACCCCACATTTCACTGTAGATCTCCGCGAGTACGGATATTTCCTTCATAAAAGCTCCGCGAGTGCGGAGGTCTGGAATCCAGCTCACCAAATGAATTCAACGTGGGCTGCTTTAATTAAAATAATATATATATATATATATATACATATATATATATATATATAATTAATTATATATAATATTATATTCTTGTTCATAGTTGACTTGTAATTTTTGGTCCGTTGCGTCGAGCGCTGAAAGTTGATTCATGTCTCAGTTCCGGATTTTCGAACGCCTTTTCGTACAATTTAATATCTTGTACTTTGCGTTTTGCGGCTCGTACTCTTGTAACTTTTAGACGTTTCTCTTCATTAATTTGAACCACTTTGATTGTACTTTGTACTTTTGAGCTTTTTGGTCGTTTGCGTCTTCAATTCGTCGAATCTGTCTTTTGTCTTCACCTTTTATTATTTACGAATATCACTTGTAAATAGAACAATTGCAACTAAAAGCTTGTCTTTCTTGAGGGATAATGCTATGAAATATATGTTTGTTTTTAGCATTATTATAACACCCCGCCAAATTACCATCTGACGGTAAGTTAATTCTGGTCCCACAGTTAACAGTTACGCCCTCTATATGAGACGTTTAAAGCAATCGCATTTAATTTTATTTAAAAATATTAACTTTCAAAAACGTAAGTCAATAATCCCAAAATAGAAACACTGTTGTGATCGTAACCACAAGCCAACAGTATTTAAACAGTATAAATGTGACGACCCGGAAATTTCCGACCAAATTTAAACTTTAATCTTTATATTATTCCGACATGATAAGCAAAGTTTGTTAAGTTAAATCTCAGGAATTTTAAACTGTGTTCATACATTCATTATAACCTCGACCAAATTCCGACGATTCACGAACCGTTATATATAAATAGATATGTATATGTATATATATATTATAACTTGAGAATATTAATAAAGTATTAAACGTATAATACTTTACACAACGTATTTGTTTCAATATGATTTTCGACGAAATTAAAAATATATATATTAAATGATTGAATTATCAGAAACATTGAATTATGATTACAAGTCTCTGTTGAGAGGTTCACTATGATTTGAGAAAATCTATTCCTCTTAACGATATTCAGAATAATTTGTAAAGCTATTTATAAATAAAAACAAAAAGTGTCATTTACGAAAGTTAGACAAAAGTTAGTGGAGAATTGGTTTCCATAATATTCTATTAATCTATTTTCAAACGTACAAAGACGTTTTCAGTTTAAAAAAAACTTTATTATTAAAACGTATATAACTTTTATAAATATCTAGAATCACTTTTGACAACTCATTACTTAACCAGTATAATAAATATAACGATATTTATATTTTATTTCATTAAATATATATAACGATTTAAATTAATATTATATATATTTATACGCGTATTATACATACATAGTTTTTATACTTTACTATACTTTAACTTTACCTTTACTTTACTTTTACTTTACTTAAACTTTAATAATTCATACTTTAATAATTACTTTAATAATTCACTTTAATAATTCACTTTAATAATTCATACTTTAATAATTCACTTTAATAATTCACTTTAATAATTCATACTTTAATAATTCACTTTAATAATTCACTTTAATAATTCATACTTTAATAATTCACTTTAATAATTAACTTTAATAATTCATACTTTAATAATTCACTTTAATAATTCACTTTAATAATTCATACTTTAATAATTCACTTTAATAATTCAAAAATCTATTATAAATAGAATTCAATAGGTTTCATTATTTCATAGAAACTTGAAAATATATTTCTCTAAACTCTCTCAATCGAATTTCATATATATATTTTCTTTGTATTATTTCAAGATGTTATTGGTACACATAAAATACTACGACGGAGTTATACTTAGACGATTTCAAAATAAGTTTTCAAACGGGATAGAGCTAAGAAAATTATGGGTTATAGCTATGGAGGTTATGGGTATTGATCGAGGGTATTGCTCGTGAGGTCAACCTAACGTTTATCTTTTTCGTCGCGTCTACGTACTTTCCTGCAATATTGAATCACAATATTGATACGTTCGTGAATCCGAGACAAACCCTGCACTTGTTCAGTGC
This sequence comes from Rutidosis leptorrhynchoides, assembly GCF_046630445.1. Taxonomy (NCBI): domain Eukaryota; kingdom Viridiplantae; phylum Streptophyta; class Magnoliopsida; order Asterales; family Asteraceae; genus Rutidosis; species Rutidosis leptorrhynchoides. The sequence goes on along the minus strand of NC_092342.1, from coordinate 163,820,804 downwards.
CGTCATATACATAATTGCTACGAAATACAGTATTGTGAGTTTCATTACTCCCTTTTTTTATATCTTTTTGGGCTGAGAATACATGCGCTGTTTTATAAATGTTTTACGAAATAGGAACAAGTACTAAAACTAATTCTATGTGGGTTTAAACTAGAAATATACCCTTAGCTTGGTACCATTAAACTACTTGTCTATGTACGGTAGGCGCGAATCCTAAAGATAGATTTATTGGGCCTGACAAACCCCATCCTGACTATGGGATGCTTTAGTACTTCGAAGTTATTTTAAACACACCTGATCTGGTGTACTTCAGAGGGTAAAACATGAACGTTAAGGCTTGTTACCAGGTGCCTACAACTTATAGAATACTTTTATACACTTGCGAGTGTACATATATTTATAAACGGAAATCTTATGGTCTATTAATATATTGAAATGATTGTTATGATAAACCTATGAACTCACCAACCTTTTGGTTGACACTTTAAAGCATGTTTATTCTCAAAAAAATCTTCCGCTGTGCATTAGCTCATTTTAAGGATATTACTTGGAGTCATTCATGGCATATTTTGAAAGACGTTGCATTCGAGTCATTGAGTTCATCAAGATTATTATTAAGCCAATTATAGTTGGATGTATTATAAAATGGTGTGCATGCCGTCAACTTTTATTGTAAAGAAAGTTTGTCTTTTAAAAACGAATGCAATGTTTGTAAAATGTATCATATAGAGGTCAACTACCTCGCGATGTAATCAACTATTGTGAATCGTTTATAATGTATATGAACGGGTCCTTTCAGTTGGTATCAGAGCGGTGGTCTTAGCGAACCAGGTCTTGCATTAGTGTGTCTAACTGATAGTTGTTAAGATGCATTAGTGAGTCTGGACTTCGATCGTGTCTGCATGTCAAAAGTTTTGTTTATCATTTTTAGTCGGAAATCATCTACTTACCATCCTTAGGAAATTACCTGCTTATCATTCTTAGTCTTGACACGTCTTGCTGCATTGATTACATGAATACTGTATAGAAAAAAAAATTCATATCTTAGCGTATCTGCTAAATCATATCTTATCATATCTATTACCGTAAACTTTGTCTGACATATTCCGTAAATTCCTCTGTAATCTATGAAATCTTCTGATCTATATATATAGATATTCTATGTAGTTAGAATACCACCCGATAGCCGAAAAATCATTTCGTATCGAAAAATCCTTTATCAAATCGTACGAAATGGAATTCGTCATCAGTTCAGGTTCCTCAGATTATGAAATGGAATTCCACTCAAGCTCCGAAAGCATTGTGACTGGAATGGATCAACCAATCAGCCATCATCTATTCTGGATGAATTGGGGATGGGTTCGTAGCCTCCTTAATCATTGGATACAAGAAGAAGGCTATCCTTTCCATCCACCACATTGCCCTCTTGGCAATGAACCTGAAGCACTTACCGGCGAACCTGTTCGAAACACCATTTTCTCTCTCATTTCTAGAGTATCTCGTCATGATTATATACTACACCAAATTCTAGATCTTATTTATCCGCTCGTCTGAACCGACAATCTCCCCGGTGTAATAGAAGAAGTCAACGAGCTTCGTGCTCGGGTAGTGGCTTTGGAGAATATGGTGCAAAGGTTACAAACACCAGCAGCAGCACCAGTAACATAACCAGTACCACCATCAACAACATCAACAGTACCATTACCACCACCAATAACAACCGCATCAAAAACCTCAACTTCACAATCTGTCCCATGAGCATCGACGTCATACGCCCTGTAGATACTAAGGAATACCACAACGATGAAGTATTGATTCATAACTTCATTGGGAAAACATTCTACGACGATTATGTAATTTCTAAAGTTTAGAAATTATCTATCCTAGCCTTAACCATAAATCAAGTGAGTTTAATTTAATATTAACTCAGTAAATCTATATTACATCTGAAGAAATATACACATATATTTCCATAAAGACTGTAATAAAATTCTTTTGTACAAAATATTAATTGTGACATTTTTTTAACGGGTAGGTAATACCCGAGAGATATATAAATTCACAATTAATATGTTACATTCTTCGAATCTGATTCAGCAAATCATCCATTATACTCCCTACTTTCACAACAATATACATTCTTTTATAGAAATCAAAACACCATACTCATTCAAAATCTAATTACATATTCTGATTTTGAAATCGCCGAATTCAATTCAAGTTATAACCGGTATCATCACTCTTAGATTCTTACATCTTTCAAAGCTATACTTTAACTTCAAAACTGTGTTAGAACATCGTATGTATATTAACGATTATAATCTGTGTTCAAGCCCTTCGAAATACCTGAAGACACTTCAAATAATGAACAATCGAGATGATGATCCAACCACATGTTATCCACAGTTACGTACCTGAAAAACTCTTGAAACCAAAGTCATAATTTAACATGTATCCATGTTAGATCTTTTGGCATTTACTAGCTAAAATAACTTTTCAATCCCTTCTAAAAATAGACGGTTTTGTCACAGCTCCAGCAAACCAACTTCAATTATTCAATCGAATAAGCCTTATTATAATGATTACCCCTTCATCATTATTACCGGGAAACCTTTCATATATCGCCACATTAGCAGTAAACTTATTAACAACTTCATTGATCTTTGACTTTCCGAAAAATCTTTATATTTATCAAAACCCCATCATTTACTCATCTGCATCTTGTAACGAGAATTTCCATACGAATAATTGGAAATTAGCAATCAGTATTTTGAAATCTCGCAGCATGTCTACGCCAACAATTATATGTGTCTATCTTCTGGACTTATATACTTTGAATGTGAAGTTTCTGAAAAACACCCTAAACTGCGAACTAGTTCTCGAAATACTGATGAAGCAGCAAAAACTATAAACGACCTTAACAGTAAAAGTTTGATGATAAAGAGTAGTGTGTTGGCAAAGCTCAGAAAAAGAGAAGATTTGGTACTGAAAAATACGGATTAAGCAAACCATGAAGAAGGCTGTGGATAAATCACAAGGACGAAATCTACCTTCAAAGAATCCAAATGATTCCGTGTCTACTGGAGTCATTATCGAATATCTTACTCCTGACTCTAAACCCTTACGGACAATATTCTTCATCATCCTCTGATATTAGAAATTTTAAGATAACATCGTATCTTTCATTATAAATATCCTTCATATTTCTGAAGATATTTCCATAATTATTCTTATCTAAAAACATTTACCTCTTCGTGCTATCTGTATTATATCATAAAAGAAACTATTTTAGTTTCTAAATTCTGAAACATTCGAATTTAAAATAGGAATATTCTTGAAGAAGTGTTGGGAGCTGAAGCATGAGTTAGTATAATATAATGACACTTGATCAACGTGATTATATTACAGTAATTCATGCTGAGTTTCTAAATGGAACATGATGATTCACAGATCATAACGTCATCATGTGCTATGTTACACGACTCTTGTATTCTCTTTGATCTCTAAATATCAAGAAAATATTTCTTGATGATTCGGCCTTTTCCGAGGTATTCTGGTAATTTGACAAGTCAAGATCGTACCATTACAATTTCCTTCCTAGAACATTAACAATGTTCATTCCGAAATTTATATCTGCGAATTCTGGACCATTACAAGCGGTGCTTAATCGCAAGAAGAAGAAACGAAAGGACAAATCTCCGAACTAGAAATGGGAGTATAAATCATAGAAAATAGAAGAGAGCATTAACTGTGGATGACAATGATTATAGAAGAAGCAAGGACTTTGAAATATAAGGGAAGATATAAAACCCAACAACAACCCAGAAATCACAAACCGTATATATCAATGCATATAGCAATATAATGACACGGAAGAACTAAAAACACTATAAAACCAAGAGTATAGTAGAAGTAAATAGATTCTTCCAGATGCAGATGAAAAAGAAGAGCGACAGATATGAAAGTGAGGAGTATATCAAGAATCAGCACTCGATGAAGCATATTGACAAATACTTTAAAATATGAGTTGAGAAGGTGTGAGTTGTAAGAAAACAAATGTGGTGGATTTATAGTGAAATATCCGACAGAGAAATCAAAATGGATTATCGCAGTAATTCGAAGAGGATCATAATTTCCTTAATCGCCGAATAATCAAATCCAATATAGATTACAAATATTTTCTTTTCGGAGATCAATCGTGATGACGCCAAAAGATACGACGAATCACTATTATCTTATTTCATACATTTACGATAACTTCATTCACACGCTTCGAGTAATTGAATTATTTTATCCATTCTTCTTGAACATGATAAAACTCTATAATCGTTATAATAACATTCTCATTGTTAGTCATGACGACCTCTATCAAATTTCGGGGACGAAATTTCTTTAACGGATAGGTACTGTGACGACCCGGAAATTTCCGACCAAATTTAAACTTTAATCTTTATATTATTCCGACACGATAAGCAAAGTTTGTTAAGTTAAATCTCAGGAATTTTAAACCGTGTTCATACAGTCATTATAACCTCGACCAAATTCCGACGATTCACGAACCGTTATATATAAATAGATATGTATATGTATATATATATATATTATAACTTGAGAATAATAATAAAGTATTAAACGTATAATACTTTACACAAACGTATTTGTTTCAATATGATTTTCGACGAAATTAAAAAAAATATATATTAAATGATTGAATTATCAGAAACATTGAATTATGATTACAAGTCTCTGTTGAGAGGTTCACTATGATTTGAGAAAATCTATTCCTCTTAACGATATTCAGAATAATTTGTAAAGCTATTTATAAATATAAACAAAAAGTGTCATTTATGAAAGTTAGACAAAAGTTAGTGGAGAATTGGTTTCCATAATATTCTATTAATCTATTTTCAAACGTACAAAGACGTTTTCAGTTTAAAAAGAACTTTATTATTAAAACGTATATAACTTTTATAAATATCTAGAATCACTTTTGACAACTCATTACTTAACCAGTATAATAAATATAACGATATTTATATTTTATTTCATTAAATATATATAACGATTTAAATTAATATTATATATATTTATACGCGTATTATACATACATAGTTTTTATACTTTACTATACTTTAACTTTACTTTTACTTTACTTTAACTTTAATAATTCATACTTTAATAATTCACTTTAATAATTCATACTTTAATAATTCACTTTAATAATTCATACTTTAATAATTCACTTTAATAATTCACTTTAATAATTCATACTTTAATAATTCACTTTAATAATTCACTTTAATAATTCATACTTTAATAATTCACTTTAATAATTCACTTTAATAATTCATACTTTAATAATTCACTTTAATAATTCATACTTTAATAATTCACTTTAATAATTCACTTTAATAATTCATACTTTAATAATTCACTTTAATAATTCAAAAATCTATTATAAATAGAATTCAATAGGTTTCATTATTTCATAGAAACTTGAAAATATATTTCTCTAAACTCTCTCAATCGAATTACATATATATATTTTCTTTGTATTATTTCAAGATATTATTAGTATACATAAAATACTACGACGGAGTTATACTCAGACGATTTCAAAATAAGTTTTCAAACGGGATAGAGCTAAGGAAATTATGGGTTATAGCTATGGAGGTTATGGGTATTGATCGAGGGTATTGCTCGTGAGGTCAACCTAACGTTTATCATTTTCGTCGCGTCTACGTACTTTCCTGCAATATTGAATCACAATATTGATACGTTCGTGAATTCGAGACAAACCCTGCACTTGTTCAGTGCCGTCATATACATAATTGCTACGAAATACAGTATTGTGAGTTTAATTACTCCCTTTTTATATATCTTTTTGGGCTGAGAATACATGCGCTGTTTTATAAATGTTTTACGAAATAGGCACAAGTACTAAAACTAATTCTATGTGGGTTTAAACCAGAAATATACCCTTAGCTTGGTAACATTAAACTACTTGTCTATGTACAGTAGGCGCGAATCCTAAAGATAGATCTATTGGGTCTGACAAACCTCATCCTGACTATGGGATGCTTTAGTACTTCGAAGTTATTTTAAACACACCTTTTCTGGTGTACTTCAGAGGGTAAAACATGAACGTTAAGGCTTGTTACCGGGTGCCTACAACTTATAGAATACTTTTATACACTTGCGAGTGTACATATATTTATAAACGGAAATCTTGTGGTCTATTAATATATTGAAATGATTGTTATGATAAACCTATGAACTCACCAACCTTTTGGTTGACACTTTAAAGTATGTTTATTCTCAGGTATTAAAGAAATCTTCCACTGTGCATTAGCTCATTTTAAGGATATTACTTGGAGTCATTCATGGCATATTTTGAAAGACGTTGCATTCGAGTCATTGAGTTCATCAAGATTATTATTAAGCCAATTATAGTTGGATATATTATAAAATGGTGTGCATGCCGTCAACTTTCGTTGTAAAGAAAGTTTGTCTTTTAAAAACGAATGCAATGTTTGTAAAATGTATCATATTGAGGTCAAATACCTCGCGATGTAATCAACTATTGTGAATCGTTTATAATGTATATGAACGGGTCCTTTCAATAAAAGTTTTAAATGCGAAAGTAAATAATGTTCTTTAAAATCAAATGCTGACTCCACGGCCAGTCATGCAGCAAACACAGCGGAAGCACACCTCTTAAAGACCTGAGAATAACAACACGCAAAAACAGGTCAACAAATACTGTTGGTGAATCTACAGGTTTAAAGTAATGTAACAGTACCTAAAAACAGTTATCAGAAAAATAGTTTAGTTTCCTTGACCACAAGATTCTATCGCTTGCATAAACCGAGCACCTGAATACTAGCAATGACCCGAGTATAGAAACTACTACACCCGACCTTACCTCGTAAAATGTTATACACTTGTTCAAATGTATTTAATGTTCAAAATAAATGCACCACTACTTTTATAGTGGTTGAGGTTGTCAACCTAATAGATCCGTCCATCTAAATTGTGCTTACACCGATGGTATTAAAAGTATTCAAGCTAGAGGCTTTTTGAACAAACTCATTATGCATATGTGTAGTGCTCATATAAATATAAAAGTAATTGAAAATATAAATATAACAGTGTGTATTCTCATCCCTGAAAACATATATAAAAAGCGGACTGTAGACTCATCTTTGAATAAGCTCGGAATGAAAGACAAATGACTTGTACGGTTTAGACCTAAGTATACGTATGTAGGTTGGTCAATATATGTATCTTAAATAAGTGTGGTTTCATAGTGTACATTGTCTTATTGCTCGACTCGACGCGTTTCAAAGTAAAAGTCAACTATATCATGCAAGTCAAACAAAGTCAACTGAAGTCAAACCGAAAGTCAAACTTGGTCAAAGTAGTCAACTAAAGTCAACATCAGTGGGTTCATGTCAAATATTGGTCAACATGTCAAACCTAAGTCAAACAATACGTTTTAGGTCATGAATGATCATTTTCACAATTTCAGTTTATCGTCATGCACAAAATTTATGAACACGTAGCATACTTAGCACATTATCTCATAGTACAAAATTCAAGTAAATATGAAAAACTCCAGATCATAATTACACTTAAAATTGATTCCAAAAAGTCTATCCAGGGACTCATACGACAATTAAAAGTCAGGAATCAGAAGTGATACATTTGGGGTTTGCCAAGTCAGTTTCTGACCGCGCACTGATCTCATTTTGGCTATAACTGGAGTTAGGAACATGCAATTGATACAAGACCAGTGGCCATAGTTCAAGGACAAATCAAAGTAACACATATAAAAAATCTAGCCACTTTTGTTTAGCCAAATTGTACAGCTTATTCCTGCAAGTTGATCATTCAGTTTTCAGCTCAAATCAGAATTCACATAAAGTATAGCTCTATTGTGCCCAATGCATAAGGTTTTAGAGATTGATATAAACTAACAATAAGTCACATATCATGTTAAGTTTCATTTTCCAGAAGCATACATGCTCAAACAATTCAAAAAAATCACAGCGTACAAAACCGTGTGCAATTTACAGATTCGATTCTCATTTAGCTAGTCACATTCGCATACGATTATCCGAAGATCTAAATACAATTAACACATTTTATCATACAAGGTTATTTTCATGCAAGTGCTGTATAAAACTACATTTACACTAATTCTAGCATATCTCGGGCTATACATAAGCAAAAGACATGATATCCTAGTCTAACTTGAGTGTTTTTAAATTATATTTCCATTGGTATAAGTCTCACATTTCAAATCGTTTTCTATCAATACCAGATTTCTGATCAAGCAACAAAAACACAACGATAATTCAAATCGACATAACTTAATCATACGGAAACGAAATCAAGCGAATCCAAAGCCTAAAATCAATAGTTTTTTGCAAGGAATCTGATTATAACATAATAATTAACATTTTAAAAACTTAATTTTTCTGATCAAACAAATACAAATTCGTTTTTAAACCCTAGCGCATCAAACAATCAAAATAACGATAACAATTAACACGTACGCGTATAGACTTGAGCAATTGATAACATAACTATGAAACTTTATAAAAAATCAGATTTTTAAGAATTAGGGTTTATGCAATTATACCTTTGATCGCGAAAAGAATTATATCAAGGCGTAGAGGAAACGCGAATTACAACGTTTGTTCTTGAGGTTTAATCAAAAATTGAAAATTGAAGGTGATGGTGATGGTGATGATGTCGACGATGGGGAGGGAGCAGGAGGGAAAAAGCTGCGTTTTTATTTTTCTTATCCCTAATTAGGTTTAATACTTCTATTTATACCAAGCCATAAATACACAATTAACACATAAGTCCTTAAAGTTATCAAAAATTAAAATAAAAGGGGGTGGGGAGGGGGTTTCGGCCGATGGGCCCCATGGGAGTGTTCCCGGGCTCTCGTTTTGCAATCTCGTGTAATTGTGGTCCGTTTTAAGTGCCGTTTAGTCATACCAAAGGCCCGGTACGCTAACCCGATGTAACGACCTGGAATTTTCCGATCGTTCTATACTTATGAGATTAATATTTACACAAATTAAACCTTACCAACATGATAAGCAATTCAAACTGTTGAGACTTATATTTTTGAAAAGAGTTTTACACAACGTTTGACCGTCCAATTTGACCGATGATATCACGAACTATATAACACACGATAATTATACGATTATGTATATGTACATATCTATACATATTTAACATGATTTAAGGATGGTTTAACATTTCATTGTGAACTAACAACAATGAGTTATAAGTATACTTTGAGACCACTAACTTAAGTTTTCAAAACGATAACTATATGTAACGTTCTTTGACATATATACTTACAATCTATAATGTGTTGTGATTTATGTCACCAATATGATTTAAGTGTAATGGGATTAATTTGTAACCAAAATAATCTTGATAAATATCGAACAAGTTTGGGGAAGTGTGGAGTGCACACTTGTTTGAACTTATCTTGATTATGACGGGGGTTCGGGGGCAGCGCCCCCGATAAGCGGGGTCCAAGGGGTGGCAACCCCTGGCGGGGTCCAAGGGGCAGAGCCCCTGGCTGGGGTCGAGGGGGCAGAGCCCCTGGCTGGGTTGGGCTAACATTGCTTTATTAAAAATGTCTTAAAATTTTATTTTTGGCCCGGTTGGACCCAAAATAAAAGCCCGATTTTGAGCTTCTTTTACCGTATCATACCCATCATCCATACGTATTTACTATTGGTAAATACACATCAAATCAATATCCTTATCAGCCTTAGATCTGCCCTAGATAAGAGGAAATCTTATTTGTAAGTTAGCATACATTATTACTCAAAAATTCAACACAATAATTTATCCTTGTTCCCTCAACAACCAGACTGTCCTATAAGTATCACCATCACCTTGGTTTTTCATTTCATTCTTACAACCATCTTTCTCTAACCAAAAATACACTCTTAGGAACTCTAAGTGTTCTTCACAATCTCAGCAAATACTCATGAAGAACTAGCTTCATGAACAACCTATAATCATCATAAGAAAGTTTGATCAAGATTATTTTCTATCTTTTCCAGTAGCTTTATCCAAGTAACTTGAGGTAGTAACCTTATTCATAATTTTATTCGATTCATATTTATATAGCTATCTTATTTTGTGTTATAAAATTTTTAGCAACAAGAACATAGTTTGAATGATTTCAAACCTGTTCGCAAACTAAATTGATCCTTCTAATTTGATTTTTAAAACACTTCAAAACCTGTAATATATCATATTATGAAAAAAATCGAATTAATCATATCTTGGCTAATTAACATAATATTTAATATATATTTACTTATGATTTGATTTTATATATTCCAGGACCACCCATAAACAACACGAGAAGATTACTCATAAGACCTCATGATTGTACGCAACACGTCATCTGACAACACGGTACTTTATGTACGCAACACGTCATTTGACAACATGGTACCATGGGTCGAGATTAATTCTGATCAATACGAATACGATGGGGTCTTTATTTATTTTATTGAGCAACTAATTGTGGACCATTAACAACAGACTGCTAACTACGAACTAAGAAAATATTAAAAGTATTATAAGTATATATATATGTAACGATTACTTGAAAAGAAAATATGTTGATATATTATATATATGGTTAGGTTCGTGATATCTATCGGAGACCAAGTCGAGTTAAATACCTTCAAGGAAAAGGTGAGTATATAGTCCCACTTTTAAACTCTAAATATTTCGGGATGAGAATACATGCATTTTATGATTTACGTTATGGACACAAGTGATTAAAAATATATATTCTACGTTGAGTTGTACCACTGGCATACTTCCCTGTAACATGGTAACTATTATTTACATGAGGTATTGTAAACGCGAATCCTGTTGATAGATATATCGGGCCTGACAACCCCAACCGGACTGGACGACCAGTATTCAACGGTTGCACAGTACTTCGTTTCGGTAACTACACTTGGTACGGTGTAGTAAGATTTCATAATAAAGGGAATATGCGACGTTGATTAAATGTTAAGTATGGTTATCAAGTGCTCAACAACTTAGAATATTTTTATTAAAACGTTTATATATGAAATCTTGTGGTCTATATTTATAACGCTGCCGGCATTAAACCTATATCTCAACAACTTTATGTTGACGTTTTAAGCATGTTTATTCTCAGGTGATAACTAAAAGCTTCCGCTGCAACATGTTGAATTAAGCAAGATCTTGAGTATGCATATTTGTGTCAAAAATAAAACTGCATATCGGAGGATTTGTAATGTAAAATATGTTAGAGGTCGTATTGTTATTATCACATGTAAAGTTTGTAAGTCTAAGATTATCGCTAAACGATAATCATTATTAAGTTGTTTAAACCTTGTATTTGTAATAAAAGCTATGGTTTGTATTGTAAAAACGAATGCAGTTTTTGAAAAATGTCGCATATAGAGGTCAATACCTCGCGATGAAATCATATGTTATTGTATTCGTCCTTATGGTTAAGGTCGGGTTATGACATGTGGTATCAGAGCGTTGGTCTTAGAGAACCAGAGAATTTGCATTAGTGTGTCTTATCGAGTTTGTTAGGATGCATTAGTGAGTCTGGACTTTGACCGTGTTTGATTTCGAAAACTATTGCTTATCTTTGTTGGTTAAAAATTAATATGTAAATATTATGTGGTATTAACGTGCTAGTTGTTATGTGATAGATGTCTGGCTTAGAACTTATTATCACATTCAGCGACTCTGAACCAGACTCTTCAGATGGTGTTCCAGTCATTAATCTATCCGATGATGAAAACGACACCTATGGGGAAGACTCACAAGTTTCGGATGAATCAATTGAAGAGGAATCGGAAAGTGATCCCGAGTTGGAAGAAATACAGGAAATTACGAAAGACAAGTTCGAACGAGGAAAGAAATGAAAGGCTACTGAAATGGAAAATCTAAATCCCGAGTCTAGAGAGGATATTGTGGCACCAACTCCACCAGATACTTCCACACGTATTCCCGCTATTCCTATTAGTTCTATCCCGACATCCAGTTCTTCGGTTCCTCAGCCAAAACGTAGGGAGACAACCAGGATAACCTTTAAGCGATTTCTTTGAACACAAACGCTTTGGGTTAAATGATGCGCTGTTGTTTTAAACCATGGGATCATATAATGTTTTGTATAATATTACTAGTGTGGTTTGCTTAATGTTTGATGTAAGATAAGCATATGTAAAATAGTGAAGTGTGAAATGCAATAATTTTCCATGGTTAAGTATTATTTGGGTGGTAGTAATTGATTTTCGTACTAAGCTATTAAGTATGAACTTTAACGGGTAGGTACTACCCTAGATATAATTATAAAACGCCAATAAGAAGAAAAGGCTTTTATAATAATAACTGGTTCATATTATTAATAAGCTACGATGTACTGTAAATAAATACTACATCTATAATATTCCATGTGAATAATTATTTTTTCATTCTTATTGAAGATTATGGCGCGATTGAACCGAATGACGAAACAAGAAATTCAGGAACTCATCAATCAGCGAGTGAACGACAGAATGTTATGGGTCGAGGCTGCAAGAGGTGCTGCAGTTAACCCAAATCCTCGTGTGGGGTGCACTTACAAAACTTTTCAAGGTTGCAAGCCCTCATCATTCAGTGGAACAGAAGGACCGGTCGGTTTAACCCGGTGGATCGAAAAGATTGAGTCTGTGTTTAAAATCAGTGGTTGTATTGAGAAGGACATGACCAAGTATGCATCGTGCACCCTACAAGATAGTGCACTCACGTGGTGGAAAAACTATGTGAAGGCCGTAGGAGCAGATGTAGCTTATGATACTCCTTGGGAAGAATTCAAAACAATGCTAATCAACGAATATTGTCCAAGGAACGAGGTTAGGAAGTTGGAAGCTGAATTACGAAGCCTGAAAGTAGTTGGTACTGAACTCACCAACTACAATCAGCGATTTATGGAATTAGCTTTGCTATGTCCCGAATTGGTACCAACCGAAGAACGGAAGATTGAACTGTACAAAGACGGTTTGCCTAAAAAGGTCAAGGCAAATATTACAGCATCCAAACCCAAGACTATTCATGAAGCTATCACCATGGCGAACGAATTAATGGACCAGATTATTCTGGATAAGAACACCGATGTCAAGACATCGGGAAACAAAAGAAAGTGGGAAGGTAATCATCAACAATCCAACAAGAAACAAGAAACCACGCAAGGTGCGGGCAGCGGTTCAAACTCAGGTTACAAAGGACGAAATCCTTTATGTAACAGATGCCACAAACATCACTCTGGTTATTGTAATGTGGTGTGCAACAATTGTAATCGAAAAGGTCATCTTTCTGAAGATTGTAGGGTTCCTGCTACAAATACAAATGGTACCAAGACTCCTGCCACCAATGCAAATAGAACTGCGTTGGCCACTGTTACTTGTTATGGGTGTGGGAAATAGGGTCATTATTGTAGTGACCCGAACTTTTCCATGTTTATATATATTAATTGATATTGATATTTACATGATTAAATGTTTCCAACATGTTAAGCAATCAAACTTGTTAAGACTTGATTAATTGAAATATGTTTCATATAGACAATTGACCACCCAAGTTGACCGGTGATTCACGAACGTTAAAACTTGTAAAAACTATACGATGACATATATATGGTTATATATATAGTTAACATGTTTTTATTATAAGTATGTATCTCATTAGGTATTTTAACAATGAGTTATATACAAAAAAATGAGACTATTAATTTATGAAACTCGAAAACGATATATATAACGATTATCGTTATAACAACGTCTTACTAGGTACATATGAATCATATTAAGATATTGATACACTTGGTTAATTATGTTAAATGATAAGTAAATATATTATTAAGTGTATTAACAATGAAATACATATGTAAAAATAAGACTACTAACTTAATGATTTCGAAATGAGACATATATGTAACGATTATCGTGGTAACGACATTTAACTGTATATACATCATACTGAGATATATTATATATCATAATATCATGATAATATAACAATTTAACATCTCATTTGTTATAATAAACAATGGGTTAACAACATTCAACAAGATCGTTAACCTAAAGGTTTCAAAACAACATTTACATGTAACGACTAACGATGACTTAATGACTCAGTTAAAATGTATATACATGTATTGTTTTAATATGTATTCATACACTTTTGAAAGACTTCAAGACACTTATCAAAATACTTCTACTTAACAAAAATGCTTACAATTACATCCTCGTTCAGTTTCATCAACAATTCTACTCGTATGCACCCGTATTCGTACTCGTACAATACACAGCTTTTAGATGTATGTACTATTGGTATATACACTCCAATGATCAGCTCTTAGTAGCCCATGTGAGTCACCTAACACATGTGGGAACCATCATTTGGCAACTAGCATGAAATATCTCATAAAATTATAAAAATATGAGTAATCATTCATGACTTATTTACATGAAAACAAAATTACATATCCTTTATATCTAATCCATACACCAACGACCAAAAACACCTACAAACACTTTCATTCTTCAATTTTCTTCATCTAATTGATCTCTCTCAAGTTCTATCTTCAAGTTCTAAGTGTTCTTCATAAATTCCAAAAGTTCTAGTTTCATAAAATCAAGAATACTTTCAAGTTTGCTAGCTCACTTCCAATCTTGTAAGGTGATCATCCAACCTCAAGAAATCTTTGTTTCTTACAGTAGGTTATCATTCTAATGCAAGGTAATAATCATATTCAAACTTTGGTTCAATTTCTATAACTATAACAATCTTATTTCAAGTGATGATCTTACTTGAACTTGTTTTCGTGTCATGATTCTGCTTCAAGAACTTCGAGCCATCCAAGGATCCATTGAAGCTAGATCCATTTTTCTCTTTTCCAGTAGGTTTATCCAAGGAAATTAAGGTAGTAATGATGTTCATAACATCATTCGATTCATACATATAAAGCTATCTTATTCGAAGGTTTAAACTTGTAATCACTAGAACATAGTTTAGTTAATTCTAAACTTGTTCGCAAACAAAAGTTAATCCTTCTAACTTGACTTTTAAAATCAACTAAACACATGTTCTATATCTATATGATATGCTAACTTAATGATTTAAAACCTGGAAACACGAAAAACACCGTAAAACCGGATTTACGCCGTCGTAGTAACACCGCGGGCTGTTTTGGGTTAGTTAATTAAAAACTATGATAAACTTTGATTTAAAAGTTTTTATTCTGAGAAAATGATTTTTATTATGAACATGAAACTATATCCAAAAATTATGGTTAAACTCAAAGTGGAAGTATGTTTTCTAAAATGGTCATCTAGACGTCGTTCTTTCGACTGAAATGACTACCTTTACAAAAATGACTTGTAACTTATTTTTCCGACTATAAACCTATACTTTTTCTGTTTAGATTCATAAAATAGAGTTCAATATTAAACCATAGCAATTTGATTCACTCAAAACGGATTTAAAATGAAGAAGTTATGGGTAAAACAAGATTGGATAATTTTTCTCATTTTAGCTACGTGAAAATTGGTAACAAATATATTCCAACCATAACTTAATCAACTTGTATTGTATATTATGTAATCTTGAGATACCATAGACACGTATACAATGTTTCGACCTATCATGTCGACACATCTATATATATTTCGGAACAACCATAGACACTCTATATGTGAATGTTGGAGTTAGCTATACAGGGTTGAGGTTGATTCCAAAATATATATAGTTTGAGTTGTGATCAATACTGAGATACGTATACACTGGGTCGTGGATTGATTCAAGATAATATTTATCGATTTATTTCTGTACATCTAACTGTGGACAACTAGTTGTAGGTTACTAACGAGGACAGCTGACTTAATAAACTTAAAACATCAAAATATATTAAAAGTGTTGTAAATATATTTTGAACATACTTTGATATATATGTATATATTGTTATAGGTTCGTGAATCAACCAGTGGCCAAGTCTTACTTCCCGACGAAGTAAAAAAAATCTGTGAAAGTGAGTTTCATTAATCCCTTTTTAAATGCTTTTGCAATATATATTTTTGGGACTGAGAATACATGCGCTGCTTTTATAACTGTTTTACGAAATAGACACGAGTAAATGAAACTACATTCTATGGTTGGATTATTAAACTGAATATGCCCCTTTATAGTCTGGTAATCTAAGAATTAGGGAACAGACACCCTAATTGACGCGAATCCTAAAGATAGATCTATCGGGCCCAACAAGCCCCATCCAAAGTACCGGATGCTTTAGTACTTCGAAATTTATATCATATCCGAAGGAGGATCCCGGAATGATGGGGATATTCATATATGCATCTTGTGAATGTCGGTTACTAGGTGTTCACCATATGAATGATTTTTATCTCTATGTATGCGATGTGTATTGAAATATGAAATCTTGTGGTCTATTGTTACGATTTGATATATATAGGTTAAACCTATAACTCACCAACATTTTTGTTGACGTTTTAAGCATGTTTATTCTCAGGTGATTATTAAGAGCTTCCGCTGTCGCATACTTAAATAAGGACAAGATTTGGAGTCCATGCTTGTATGATATTGTGTAAAAACTGCATTCAAGAAACTTATTTTTGTTGTAACATATTTGTATTGTAAACCATTATGTAATGGTCGTGTGTAAACAGGATATTTTAGATTATCATTATTTGATAATCTATGTAAAGCTTTTTAAACCTTTATTGATGAAATAAAGGTTATGGTTTGTTTAAAAATGAATGCAGTCTTTGAAAAACGTTTCATATAGAGGTCAAAACCTCGCAACGAAATCAATTAATATGGAACGTTTTTAATCAATAAGAACGGGACATTTCAGTTGGTATCCGAGCGTTGGTCTTAGAGAACCAGAATTTTGCATTAGTGTGTCTTATCGAATTTGTTAGGATGCATTAGTGAGTCTGGACTTCGACCGTGTTTACTTGAAAAATGATTGCTTAACAAATTTTGTTGGAAACTATATATTTTTAACATGTGAATATTATGTGATATATTAATCTCTTAACGCGTTTGCTATTATGTGATAGATGTCTACCTCTAGAACAAGTCCCATTGACTCACCTAATAATAATGAAGAGTTAAATGTAAATTGGAATGATTCGTGGACTGATTCACAAGTTCCCGAAGAGGAACCGGAAGAAGAGTCGGAACCGGAAGAAGAATCGGAACCGGAAGAAGAATCGGAACCGGATGAAGAAATAGAACCGGAGGGGGAAATAATAAAACAGTTAAGTAAAAGAAAATCCTCAACCAACCGACCAAGGTTAATTATGGTCAATGGTGTTTCCGCCAAGGAAGCAAAATATTGGGAGGATTACCAATTCTCTGATGAATCGGATTCCGACGAGAATTCCGATGATGTTATAGAAATTACCCCAACTGAATTTAAAAAGACAAAAGAAAATAATAAGGGAAAGGGCATAAAAATAGAGAAATCTAATTCCAATCCCGATGAACTTTATATGTATCGTCAACCCCCGAAGTCCTTAAGTTGTAACAATGACCCGGGAACCTCTAAACCACCAGGTTTTTCTAAACCAATGTGGAAAATAACGGCTCGTATTAGGGGAACATCATATATCCCTAGAAACTTGGCAAAACGAACCAAAACCGAAGAAGAAGAAACAAGTGAGTTGGAATAAGATAGTTGTATTCGTGTGGTGTAATATATGTAATATAGTGTGCTTATGCTTTATGATATATGTAAAAATTGCTTGTATTAATAAGTATTTTTTTTTTATGAATCTAACTCTTGTCTATTTTACAGTATAAAAACACAAAATGGATAGACAACCCAATATTTTAAGAGACCTACCCGGAGACATGATTGATGAAATCTTGTCTAGAGTCGGCCAGAATTCCTCGGCACAACTATTTAAGGCGAGATCAGTTTGTAAGACATTCGAAGAACATTCCAAGAATGTCTTGGTTTATAAGAGACTTTCGTTTGAAAGATGGGGGATATCACATTGGGAAACCAATAAGTTACGATGTGTTTACTTTGACGCATATATTGCGGGGAACCCAAATGCTATTTTATGCAACGGGTTAAGAAATTATTTTGACTCAATATATCCGAATATTGGACTTCGTGATTTAGAAAAAGCGGCTAACATGCAACATAAAGAAGCATGTTATGCTTACGGATTAGTAATGTTCGCTTCTCACCAAAGTGAGAACAAGAACATCGGGCTACAACTATTAAACAAAACGTTTCCACAAGTGACGGAGTCGGTAATTGGGGTAAGAAATGAGGTTTTTAGATTATTACGGGACTGTTGGACATTACGTAACCCTCGTCCCTTTGACGACGTTACAACACGCTGTCTTATCAACGGCCATAACGGTTATATTCCATAAGACCAAGGATGGGAAGTAGTCCTAGTAAAACCAGAATGCATGACTTATTTCTGGACGTATGAATTACGTGTCTTTATTGCCTTTGCTGAACGACTTGTGTACTAGCTAGAATTATCTTCACAACTATCTTGTATCAAAGTTATTTTGTACTATATTTCATGCTTTATGTAAAATAAGCGGTATTGTAAGTTTGTAAAATATTGTATAAAAGTTTGAACGCGAAATATTATTATAATCAGTTTTTCATATAAAATTGTAGTAGTTGAATTGTATATTAGCTACTAAGTATGAACTTAACGGGTAGGTACTACCCGAATTTAAACTTATAAAACGCTAATATGAAGAAAAAGCTTTTATAAATGAGTTCATATTATGCTACGAAATACTATTAACTACTCTTAATATTCTGTATGATTAACTTGTTCCATTTGACTATTTTGAAGGAAATGGCACCGACTACTCGACACACCGTGAATATGAATGAAGAGGAATTCCGTACTTTTCTAGCTTCAAACATAGCCGCAGTACAGGCTGCGCTACATACCAACAATAACCTTGGATCTAGCAGTACAGGAAATCGTGTAGGATGCACCTACAAAGAATTCACTGCCTGCAAACCTTTGGAATTTGATGGAACCGAAGGACCGATCGGATTGAAACGGTGGACCGAGAAGGTCGAATCGGTGTTTGCCATAAGTAAGTGTACTGAAGAGGATAAAGTGAAGTACGCTACGCATACCTTCACAGGTTCTGCGTTAACATGGTGGAATACCTATCTAGAGCAAGTGGGACAAGACGATGCGTACGCACTACCGTGGTCAGCATTCAAGCACTTGATGAACGAGAAGTACCGTCCCAGAACCGAGGTCAATAAGCTCAAGACAGAACTTAGAGGGTTACGAACCCAAGGATTTGATATTACCACGTACGAAAGACGATTCACAGAATTGTGCCTATTGTGTCCGGGAGCATTCGAAGATGAGGAAGAGAAGATCGACGCGTTTGTGAAAGGATTACCGGAAAGAATCCAAGAAGATATAAGTTCACACGAGCCCTCCTCTATACAACAGGCATGTAGAATGGCTCACAAACTAGTGAACCAGATTGAAGAAAGAATTAAAGAACAGACTGCTGAAGAGGCCAATGTGAAGCAAGTCAAAAGAAAGTGGGAGGAAAATGGTGATAAGAATCACCAATACAACAACAACAGCAATTACAACAATAATCGCAACAATTATCCCAACAATCGCAACATCAATCGCAACTACAACAAACGGCCCAACAACAACAACAACAACAACAGCAACTACAACAACCATCCCAACAACAATAATAACCGCAACAACAACAACAATCAGAAGCAGCTATGCCAAAGGTGTGAAAAGTATCACTCGGGGTTCTGCACCAAATTTTGCAACAATTGTAAAAGAAATGGTCATAGCGCGGCGAAGTGTGAGGTCTACGGACCAGGGGTTAATAGAACGAAAGGAACGAATGGTGTCGGAACGAGTAATGGCGGAGCAAGTAGTGTCGGAGCAAGTTATGCCAATGTAGTTTGCTATAAATGTGGAAAACCGGGCCACATTATTAGAAATTGCCCAAACCAGGAGAACACGAATGGACAAGGTCGTGGAAGAGTTTTCAATATTAATGCGGCAGAGGCACAGGAAGACCCGGAGCTTGTTACGGGTACGTTTCTTATTGACAATAAATCTGCTTACGTTTTATTTGATTCGGGTGCGGATAGAAGCTATATGAGTAGAGATTTTTGTGCTAAATTAAGTTGTCCATTGACGCCTTTGGATAGTAAATTTTTACTCGAATTAGCAAACGGTAAATTAATTTCAGCAGATAATATATGTCGGAATCGAGAAATTAAACTGGTTAGCGAAACATTTAAGATTGATTTGATACCAGTAGAGTTAGGGAGTTTTGATGTGATAATCGGTATGGACTGGTTGAAAGAAGTGAAAGCAGAAATCGTCTGTTACAAAAATGCAATTCGCATTATACGAGAAAAAGGAAAACCCTTAATGGTGTAAGGAGAAAAGGGCAACACAAAGCTACATCTTATTAGTAATTTGAAGGCACAAAAACTAATAAGAAAAGGTTGCTATGCTATTCTAGCACACTTCGAGAAAGTACAAACTGAAGAAAAGAGCATCAATGATGTTCCCATTGCAAAAGAATTTCCCGATGTATTTCCGAAAGAATTACCGGGATTACCCCCACATCGATCTGTTGAATTTCAAATAGATCTTGTACCAGGAGCTGCACCAATAGCTCGTGCTCCTTACAGACTCGCACCCAGCGAGATGAAAGAACTGCAAAGCCAATTACAAGAACTTTTAGAGCGTGGTTTCATTCGACCAAGCACATCACCGTGGGGAGCTCCTGTTTTGTTTGTCAAGAAGAAAGATGGTACATTCAGGTTGTGTATCGACTACCGAGAGTTGAACAAACTTACCATCAAGAACTGCTACCCACTACCGAGAATCGACGACTTATTTGATCAACTACAAGGCTCGTCTGTTTATTCAAAGATTGACTTACGTTCCGGGTATCATCAAATGCGGGTGAAAGAAGATGATATTCCAAAGACTGCTTTCAGAACACGTTACGGTCATTACGAGTTTATGGTCATGTCGTTTAATTTAACTAATGCACCAGCTGTGTTCATGGACCTTATGAACCGAGTGTGTGGACCATACCTTGACAAGTTTGTCATTGTTTTCATTGATGACATACTTATTTACTCAAAGAATGACCAAGAACACGGTGAACATTTGAGAAAGGTGTTAGAAGTATTGAGGAAGGAAGAATTGTACGCTAAGTTTTCAAAGTGTGTATTTTGGTTGGAAAAAGTTCAATTCCTCGGTCACATAGTGAACAAAGAAGGTATTAAGGTGGATCCGGCAAAGATAGAAACTGTTGAAAAGTGGGAAACCCCGAAAACTCCGAAACACATACGCCAGTTTTTAGGACTAGCAGGTTACTACAGAAGGTTCATCCAAGACTTTTCCAGAATAGCAAAACCCTTGACTGCATTAACGCATAAAGGGAAGAAATTTGAATGGAAGGATGAACAAGAGAAAGCGTTTCAGTTATTGAAGAAAAAGCTAACTACGGCACCTATATTGTCATTGCCTGAAGGGAATGATGATTTTGTGATTTATTGTGATGCATCAAAGCAAGGTCTCGGTTGTGTATTAATGCAACGAACGAAGGTGATTGCTTATGCCTCTAGACAATTGAAGATTCACGAGCAAAATTATACGACGCATGATTTGGAATTAGGCGCGGTTGTTTTTGCATTAAAGACTTGGAGGCACTACTTATATGGGGTCAAAAGTATTATATATACCGACCACAAAAGTCTTCAACACATATTTAATCAGAAACAACTGAATATGAGGCAGCGTAGGTGGATTGAATTGTTGAATGATTACGACTTTGAGATTCGTTACCATCCGGGGAAGGCAAATGTGGTAGCCGATGCCTTGAGCAGGAAGGACAGAGAACCCATTCGAGTAAAATCTATGAATATAATGATTCATAATAACCTTACTACTCAAATAAAGGAGGCGCAACAAGGAGTTTTAAAAGAGGGAAATTTAAAGGATGAAATACCCAAAGGATCGGAGAAGCATCGTAATATTCGGGAAGACGGAACCCGGTGCAGGTCTCCGATTTGTTGGAGTGATGTGGGGGATAGACAGATTACGGGTCCGGAGATTATACAAGAAACTACCGAGAAGATCATCCAAATTCAACAACGGTTGAAAACCGCCCAAAGTCGAAAAAAGAGCTACGCTGACATTAAAAGAAAAGATATAGAATTTGAAATTGGAGAGATGGTCATGCTTAAAGTTGCACCTTGGAAAGTCGTTGTTCGATTTGGTAAACGAGGGAAATTAAATCCAAGGTATATTGGACCATTCAAGATTATTGATCGTGTCGGACCAGTAGCTTACCGACTTGAGTTACCTCAACAACTCGCGGCTGTACATAACACTTTCCACGTCTCGAATTTGAAGAAATGTTTTGCTAAAGAAGATCTCACTATTCCGTTAGATGAAATTCAAATCAACGAAAAACTTCAATTCATCGAAGAACCCGTCGAAATAATGGATCGTGAGGTTAAAAGACTTAAGCAAAACAAGATACCAATTGTTAAGGTTCGATGGAATGCTCGTAGAGGACCCGAGTTCACCTGGGAGCGTGAAGATCAGATGAAGAAGAAATACCCGCATCTATTTCCAGAAGATTCGTCAACACCTTCAACAGCTTAAAATTTCGGGACGAAATTTATTTAACGGGTAGGTACTGTAGTGACCCGAACTTTTCCATGTTTATATATATTAATTGAGATTGATATTTACATGATTAAATGTTTCCAACATGTTAAGCAATCAAACTTGTTAAGACTTGATTAATTGAAATATGTTTCATATAGACAATTGACCACCCAAGTTGACCGGTGATTCACGAACGTTAAAACTTGTAAAAACTATACGATGACATATATATGGTTATATATATAGTTAACATGTTTTTATTATAAGTATGTATCTCATTAGGTATTTTAACAATGAGTTATATACAAAAAAAATGAGACTATTAATTTAAGAAACTCGAAAACGATATATATAACGATTATCGTTATAACAACGTCTTACTAGGTACATATGAATCATATTAAGATATTGATACACTTGGTTAATTATGTTAAATGATAAGTAAATATATTATTAAGTGTATTAACAATGAAATACATATGTAAAAATAAGACTACTAACTTAATGATTTCGAAATGAGACATATATGTAACGATTATCGTGGTAACGACATTTAACTGTATATACATCATACTGAGATATATTATATATCATAATATCATGATAATATAACAATTTAACATCTCATTTGTTATAATAAACAATGGGTTAACAACATTCAACAAGATCGTTAACCTAAAGGTTTCAAAACAACATTTACATGTAACGACTAACGATGACTTAACGACTCAGTTAAAATGTATATACATGTATTGTTTTAATATGTATTCATACACTTTTGAAAGACTTCAAGACACTTATCAAAATACTTCTACTTAACAAAAATGCTTACAATTACATCCTCGTTCAGTTTCATCAACAATTCTACTCGTATGCACCCGTATTCGTACTCGTACAATACACAGCTTTTAGATGTATGTACTATTGGTATATTGTAACGACCCGGAAATTTTCGACCAAATTTAAACTCTAATCTCTATATGGTTCCGACACGATAACTATACGTAACGTTATTTGACATAAATACTTAAGACTTATAATGTTTATACATATATCGTATAAGTAATGTATTTACTCACTTTTAAGACTTAAATACATAAAATCATATAAGTGTATTCACAAAAGATAGCTATATTTGAATCCTCATTCCATTTTTCACAAAATTTCTATACGTATATCTAGAGTATTTGTACTCGTATCATACCTAGCTTCTATACGTATTTACTATTGGTATATACACATCAAATCACCACCTAACCAGCCCTTGTTACTACCCTAGGTATAAGGTAATTGCTTTTGTATTATTGTTTGACAAATACATAAGATTACAAACTAAAATTTTGTCATGTTATCCTTAAAGATCACATTTTTAGGAGTATATATGTATCATCATTTTGATTCATTTACTACTTCAATCTCCTAGCTAAAACACACACACTTATAACCCTTAAACACCTTCAACAATTCAGTAAAGTTCTAAGAAGATCTAGCTTCAAAAACCTTACATAAACACCATAAGAAAACCATACAAAAACACTTCAAGAAAACCTTCCAAGAACACCAACTTACTTCCAATCTTTCATCCACTTCTATCACCCTTTTGATTCTAGCTTCTTACTCTTCTTTTACAGCAAACTTATCCAAGGAACTTGAGGTAGAATCTATGTTCATAACCTTGTTCGATTCATATATATATAGCTATCTTATTTTGTGGTACAAAAGTTTAACAACAAGAACATAGTTTGAATGTTTTCAAACTTGTTTGCAAACTAAATAGATCCTTCTAACTTAACTTTTAAAATACTTCAAGACCTGTAATATAACTTAAATATATGCTAATTTAATAAGGTAAAACTTGGTTTTTCAAAGTATAAGTATTTTTAGAAAAATGGTCATTAAATGATTTTTTTTTTGTAACAAAATGTTTAACTTCATATGTTTCACTAATGTTTCACTTATGCCGTATGATTTTGAATACAAACCAAGGTATTTACAGTTCATAGTCTTAAAGAAGAACTCGATCCAAGAAGATGGCAATTTGAATCAACGAAAACGGACTTGTAACGAAGAAACTATGACCGAAACAAAATTGGTTATCCTAGATCATTTCAACTACGGGATCAATTGGAAAAAAAAAGATATAAATCACATATTTCTAAGATAACATGATATTTTATATATATGTACTCATAATTCAATTTCATATGGTTCAGGATCACCCGTAAACAACACGAGAAGATTAATCATAAGATCCCATGATTGTACGCAACACGTCATTTGACAACACCGGTACTTTATGTACGCAACACGTCATTTGACAACACCGGTACCATGGGTCAAGATTAATCTCGACCAACACATATACGATGGGGTTTTATGGGAGTTTTATTTATTTCGTTGGGGGTTTATTTATTGCGGGTATATTAAACATCTAAAAATGAACCATTAAAATTGAATTACTAACATCGAAACGCTAACTACGGACTAAGGAATTATTCAAAGTATTAAAAGTATTATAAATATATATACGAGATGTTTGTTTAAAATGAAAATATATTGATATATTATATATGGATAGGTTCGTGATATCAACCGGAAGACCAAGTCAAAAATATATATATCTTCGAGACAACAGTGAGTATATAGTCCCACTTTTAAACTCTAAATATTTCGGGATGAGAATACATGTATTTTATGTTTTACGTTATGGACACAAGTAACTGAAAAATATATTCTACGTTGAGTTGTACCACTGGCATACTTCCCTGTAGCTTGGTAACTGTTATTTACAGCGGTATTGTAAACGCGAATCCTGTTGATAGATCTATCGGGCCTGACAACCCCAACCGGACTGGACGACCAGTATTCAACGGTTGCACAGTACTTCGTTTTGCGACTACACCTTGGTACGGTGTAGTAAGATTTCATATTAAAGGGAATATGCGACGTGATTAAATGTTAAGTATGGTTACCAAGTGCTCAACCACTTAGAATATTTTTATTGAAATGATTATATACGAAATCTTGTGGTCCATTGTTATAACGCTGCTAGCATCAAACCTATATATCTCACCAACTTTATGTTGACGTTTTAAAGCATGTTATTCTCAGGTACGAATTAAGTCTTCCGCTGTGCATTAGCTCATGTTAAGGATACTACTTGGGACCATTTAAGCTATGATACAAGGACGTTGCATTCGAGTCATTGAAGTTCATTAAAGACTATTGTTATGAAAATGGCAGATTAGATCATTTGGTTGTTATAAAATGTTAGGCTAATATGTCAACTCTCGATGTAATAATAGATTGCCTTTAAGAAATAAATGCAACGTTTGTAAAATGTATCATATAGAGGTCAAGTACCTCGCGATGTTATCAACTATTGTAATTCGTTTTTAATCTATATGGACGATGTCCGGATGATTAGTTTCGGATCCTTTCAGTTGGTATCAGAGCGTTGGTCTTAGCGAACCAGGCCTTGCATTAGTGTGTCTAACTAGTAGTTGTTAGGATACATTAAGTGAGTCTGGACTTTGACCGTGTCTGCCTGTCAAAAGTTTTGCTTATCAATCCTAGTCGGAAATCATCTGCTTATCATCCTTAGGGAACTGCCTGCTTATCATTCTTAAGTCTAGACACGTCTTACTGCATTTAGTGCATCGATAGTGTATAGACAAAATTCATATCTTAGCGTATCTGTTACTATAGACATTGCCTGACGTATTTCAAAGATTCTCCGTAATTCATGGGATTTTGATATTATATATACATATGTAAATTATGTATTGAAGAGTACCAAACCCAACTCCTATAATCTATTCCAAACCAAAAATTCACTTCTCCGACTATACAAGATGGATTCTTCATCCAGTTCGAATTCCTCCGACTTCGATAGCTACGCCGATATGGATTTCCATTCGAGCTCCGAGAACAGCGTCACCGGAATGGATCAACCAATTTCCCATCATCTATTTTGGATGAATTGGGGATGGGTTCGTAATATACTAAATCTCTGGAGGCAAGAAGAATGTGATCCATTCCATCCACCAAATTGTCCTCTTAACGATGAACCTGAAGCACTTACCGGTGAACCTATTCGAAACACCATTTTCTCGCTCATTTCTAGAGTATCTCGTCATGATTACATACTATCCCATATTTCGAATCTTGTTCATTCGCTCGTTCCAACCGTCAATCATCCCGGTATAATAGAAGAAGTCAACGAGCTTCGCGCTCGGGTAGTGGCTTTAGAAAATACGGTGCGAAGGTTACAAACACCAGCAGCAGCACCAGCAGCATAATCTATACCACCATCATCAACGCCGACAGTACTCTTGTCACCCCCAAAATCTCAACATCACAATCTGTATCTCGAATATCAACATCACACGACTCAATATCTGTACTTCGAGTATGATCTTCGTTCTATATATCGTTCTACATCGATTATCTTCGCTTTACGTATCGTATGACGATTATGTAATTTCTAAAGTCTTAGAGATTATGTAATCTAGAATTAACGATAAATCAAATGAGTTTATTATCTTATTGACTCATTAAATCTATGATTATCTCTGAAGAAAATATATATGCAAGTATATTTTCATAAAGATAGTAATTAAAAATTCCTTCGTACAAACTAATAATGATGAAAATATTTTAACGGGTGGGTAGTACCCGAGGAATATTTAGAATTCACATTAATAAGTTATATTGTACATTCTTGAATCTGATTCAACGGTCATTTGTTATTTTACTTACAACCATCGATATACGTATCCGTTCACCCCAGAATAACCATTTCCATTTAAATTTCATATTTGAATTTTTTTTTTTACCTATCCAAATCCAACAAGTGGCATAAAGAAGAAACATTGGACAATTAAAATGAAATAAAATGTTGATTATAACATATGAAACTAAACAATTCTTCAATTTTGCCACTTGATTTCATCCTAAACCTCATTTGTACTTCGACAATTATAATCCTCATTCAAATCTTTTCATGATTCTTGAAAACACCTCGATCGAGAAGTTGAACCAGCCGCACCTCGTTTACGGAAGAAAGATTTATGCATACAGTGATGCACCTGAAAAATTTTCGAAACCGAAGTTATAGTTAAAACGTATCCGCGTCGAATTCCTTATCATTCATTATCAAAAACAATCATACGATTCCTTTTCAAGAAGCTAATTTTGTCACAGCTCCACTTCGACTTCTCAGTGAGACTACTCCTATTATAATCTCGATATTTATACTTTGTCCTTTCGACGTTGTTACCGGAGAACCTTTTTCACAACATCATCAGCAGACGTACCAGCAACTCGTTATCTCTTTGGCGAAACCCGCAATCAGTATTTTGAAAATCTCGTAGAAATTCTCCCAGTTATACCGAGAACGACTATCCCTAAGAATTACATTTTTCGAATGTGAAGTTCTGAAAAACATCCTGGACTATGAAGTAGTTCTTGAAATGCTGAAGAAGCAGAAAAAAAAAAAAAAAAAAAAAAAAAAAAAAAAACTGTAAACGACTTTAACAGTCAAAAGTTTAATGATGAAGTACATTGTATTGGTAAAGCTTAGAAAAAGAGGAGAGTTGGAACTGGAAAACGGATTGAGCAAAGTATGAAGGAGGATGTAGATAAATCACAAGAACTGAATCTGCTTTCAAAGGATTCAAACGATTCAGTGCTTGCTGAAACCATTAGTAAAAAAAAAAAAACCTACCCCTTATCCTAAACCTTTCCCGATGATATTCTTCATCATCATCTTATCTTAGATATTATAAGATATCTTCATATCTTTTGTTATACATATCCTCCATATTTCTGGAGATATTCTCACAACTGTTCTTATCCAAAATCATGTATTTCTCCGTAATATCTGCGTTACAATATAAAAGAAACTGTGTTAGTTTCTAAGTTCTAAAACCTTCAAGTTTAAAATAGGAATGTTTTGAAGTAGTGTTGGGAACTGATACATGAATTAGTATAATATAATGAAACTTGATCAACTTCATTATATTACAGTAAGTCATGTTAAGTTTCTAATGGAATGTGATGATTCACAGTACCGTCATCATGTGCCATGTTACACGGCTCTTACATTCTATCAAGTCTCCAAACATATTAGAACGTATCACCTTGATAGTTCTATTTTTCCGGAATATTCGAGTAATTTAACGAATCAAGATCGTGCCATTACAATTTTATTCTAAAACCAATAGCTAGGTTCATTCCAAATTTTATACCTACGAATTCCGAACTATTGATCGCTTGACTCAAGGACGGGAAGAAGAAACGAAGGGACAAAGTCCCAAAATAGAAATTGGGGTATAGATCACAGCAAATAGGAGAGAATATTAACTATGGATGACAATGATTATGGAAAACAGAAGCAGGAGCATCGAAGTATAAGGAAAGATATCAAACCCAACAACCACCCAGAAACTACAAACCATGTATATCAATACGTATGGCGACGTAAAGACACAGGAGAATTAGAAACATTATAATTCCAAGAAAATCATAAAAGTGAATAGATTCTTCTGGCGGTAGATGGAAGAGAAGAATGAAAGATATAAAAGTTAGAAGTATAACAAAAATCAGAACGGGATGAAGCATTTCAAAGGATACCTTAAAGTAGGAATTAAGGAGAAAGAGTAGAAGATGCGAGTTGTGAAAAATAAGGAAACGAAGGGGTGGATTTATAGTGAAATATCCGACAGAGAAATCGAAACAGATTACCGCATTAAATCAAAGAAGATTCTGATCGCCGAATAACCAAATCTTATTACGTAAGATTTTTCCTAAATCCCTTAAATCCCGGAAATCAATTCTAAACCACGTCATCGATTAAAAACGATTCCATATTTACTCATTTCATTTTTTTTTTTTTGTGATAGCTTCGCTCGTGCGTCTCACATAACCAAATCGTTTTATCTAAATCTTTCAATAATGATAAAATTTCATTATTACCTCATATTCGTCATGAAAACATTCCTATGGTTATTTATGACAACCTCTACCAAATTTCGAGGACGAAATTTCTTTAACGGATGGGTACTGTAACGACCCGGAAATTTTCGACCAAATTTAAACTCTAATCTCTATATGGTTCCGACACGATAAGCAAAAACCCTAAAGTTGACCCGCATTTTTTTTCGATCGTTCTATACTTATAAGATTAATATTTACATAAATTAAAACTTACCAACATGATAAGTAATCCAAATTGTCGAGATTTATATTTCCGAAAAGAGTTTTACACAACGTTTGACCGTCTAGTTTGACCGACGATATCACGAACTATACAATATATGATAATTATACGTTTGCGTATATATATGTATATATACATATTTAACATGATTAATGAATGTTTTAATATCTTATTTTGTATCAAAAACTATAAGTTATAAGTATATTTTGAAACTACTAACTTAAGTTTTCAAAACGATAACTATACGTAACGTTATTTGACATAAATACTTAAGACTTATAATGTTTATACATATATCGTATAAGTAATGTATTTACTCACTTTTAAGACTTAAATACATAAAATCATATAAGTGTATTCACAAAAGATAGCTATATTTGAATCCTCATTCCATTTTTCACAAAATTTCTATACGTATATCTAGAGTATTTGTACTCGTATCATACCTAGCTTCTATACGTATTTACTATTGGTATATACACATCAAATCACCACCTAACCAGCCCTTGTTACTACCCTAGGTATAAGGTAATTGCTTTTGTATTATTGTTTGACAAATACATAAGATTACAAACTAAAATTTTGTCATGTTATCCTTAAAGATCACATTTTTAGGAGTATATATGTATCATCATTTTGATTCATTTACTACTTCAATCTCCTAGCTAAAACACACACACTTATAACCCTTAAACACCTTCAACAATTCAGTAAAGTTCTAAGAAGATCTAGCTTCAAAAACCTTACATAAACACCATAAGAAAACCATACAAAAACACTTCAAGAAAACCTTCCAAGAACACCAACTTACTTCCAATCTTTCATCCACTTCTATCACCCTTTTGATTCTAGCTTCTTACTCTTCTTTTACAGCAAACTTATCCAAGGAACTTGAGGTAGAATCTATGTTCATAACCTTGTTCGATTCATATATATATAGCTATCTTATTTTGTGGTACAAAAGTTTAACAACAAGAACATAGTTTGAATGTTTTCAAACTTGTTTGCAAACTAAATAGATCCTTCTAACTTAACTTTTAAAATACTTCAAGACCTGTAATATAACTTAAATATATGCTAATTTAATAAGGTAAAACTTGGTTTTTCAAAGTATAAGTATTTTTAGAAAAATGGTCATTAAATGATTTTTTTTTTGTAACAAAATGTTTAACTTCATATGTTTCACTAATGTTTCACTTATGCCGTATGATTTTGAATACAAACCAAGGTATTTACAGTTCATAGTCTTAAAGAAGAACTCGATCCAAGAAGATGGCAATTTGAATCAACGAAAACGGACTTGTAACGAAGAAACTATGACCGAAACAAAATTGGTTATCCTAGATCATTTCAACTACGGGATCAATTGGAAAAAAAAAGATATAAATCACATATTTCTAAGATAACATGATATTTTATATATATGTACTCATAATTCAATTTCATATGGTTCAGGATCACCCGTAAACAACACGAGAAGATTAATCATAAGATCCCATGATTGTACGCAACACGTCATTTGACAACACCGGTACTTTATGTACGCAACACGTCATTTGACAACACCGGTACCATGGGTCAAGATTAATCTCGACCAACACATATACGATGGGGTTTTATGGGAGTTTTATTTATTTCGTTGGGGGTTTATTTATTGCGGGTATATTAAACATCTAAAAATGAACCATTAAAATTGAATTACTAACATCGAAACGCTAACTACGGACTAAGGAATTATTCAAAGTATTAAAAGTATTATAAATATATATACGAGATGTTTGTTTAAAATGAAAATATATTGATATATTATATATGGATAGGTTCGTGATATCAACCGGAAGACCAAGTCAAAAATATATATATCTTCGAGACAACAGTGAGTATATAGTCCCACTTTTAAACTCTAAATATTTCGGGATGAGAATACATGTATTTTATGTTTTACGTTATGGACACAAGTAACTGAAAAATATATTCTACGTTGAGTTGTACCACTGGCATACTTCCCTGTAGCTTGGTAACTGTTATTTACAGCGGTATTGTAAACGCGAATCCTGTTGATAGATCTATCGGGCCTGACAACCCCAACCGGACTGGACGACCAGTATTCAACGGTTGCACAGTACTTCGTTTTGCGACTACACCTTGGTACGGTGTAGTAAGATTTCATATTAAAGGGAATATGCGACGTGATTAAATGTTAAGTATGGTTACCAAGTGCTCAACCACTTAGAATATTTTTATTGAAATGATTATATACGAAATCTTGTGGTCCATTGTTATAACGCTGCTAGCATCAAACCTATATATCTCACCAACTTTATGTTGACGTTTTAAAGCATGTTATTCTCAGGTACGAATTAAGTCTTCCGCTGTGCATTAGCTCATGTTAAGGATACTACTTGGGACCATTTAAGCTATGATACAAGGACGTTGCATTCGAGTCATTGAAGTTCATTAAAGACTATTGTTATGAAAATGGCAGATTAGATCATTTGGTTGTTATAAAATGTTAGGCTAATATGTCAACTCTCGATGTAATAATAGATTGCCTTTAAGAAATAAATGCAACGTTTGTAAAATGTATCATATAGAGGTCAAGTACCTCGCGATGTTATCAACTATTGTAATTCGTTTTTAATCTATATGGACGATGTCCGGATGATTAGTTTCGGATCCTTTCATATATACACTCCAATGATCAGCTCTTAGCAGCCCATGTGAGTCACCTAACACATGTGGGAACCATCATTTGGCAACTAGCATGAAATATCTCATAAAATTACTAAAATATGAGTAATCATTCATGACTTATTTACATGAAAACAAAATTACATATCCTTTATATCTAATCCATACACCAACGACCAAAAACACCTACAAACACTTTCATTCTTCAATTTTCTTCATCTAATTGATCTCTCTCAAGTTCTATCTTCAAGTTCTAAGTGTTCTTCATAAATTCCAAAATCTCTAGTTTCATAAAATCAAGAATACTTTCAAGTTTGCTAGCTCACTTCCAATCTTGTAAGGTGATCATCCAACCTCAAGAAATCTTTGTTTCTTACAGTAGGTTATCATTCTAATACAAGGTAATAATCATATTTAAACTTTGGTTCAATTTCTATAACTATAACAATCTTATTTCAAGTGATGATCTTACTTGAACTTGTTTTCGTGTCATGATTCTGCTTCAAGAACTTCGAGCCATCCAAGGATCCATTGAAGCTAGATCCATTTTTCTCTTTTCCAGTAGGTTTATCCAAGGAAATTAAGGTAGTAATGATGTTCATAACATCATTCGATTCATACATATAAAGCTATCTTATTCGAAGGTTTAAACTTGTAATCACTAGAACATAGTTTAGTTAATTCTAAACTTGTTCGCAAACAAAAGTTAATCCTTCTAACTTGACTTTTAAAATCAACTAAACACATGTTCTATATCTATATGATATGCTAACTTAATGATTTAAAACCTGGAAACACGAAAAACACCGTAAAACCGGATTTACGCCGTCGTAGTAACACCGCGGGCGGTTTTGGGTTAGTTAATTAAAAACTATGATAAACTTTGATTTAAAAGTTGTTATTCTGAGAAAATGATTTTTATTATGAACATGAAACTATATCCAAAAATTATGGTTAAACTCAAAGTGGAAGTATGTTTTCTAAAATGGTCATCTAGACGTCGTTCTTTCGACTGAAATGACTACCTTTACAAAAACAACTTGTAACTTATTTTTCCAACTATAAACCTATACTTTTTCTGTTTAGATTCATAAAATAGAGTTCAATATGAAACCATAGCAATTTGATTCACTCAAAACGGATTTAAAATGAAGAAGTTATGGGTAAAACAAGATTGGATAATTTTTCTCATTTTAGCTACGTGAAAATTGGTAACAAATATATTACAACCATAACTTAATCAACTTGTATTGTATATTATGTAATCTTGAGATACCATAGACACGTATACAATGTTTCGACCTATCATGTCGACACATCTATATATATTTCGGAACAACCATAGACACTCTATATGTGAATGTTGGAGTTAGCTATACAGGGTTGAGGTTGATTCCAAAATATATATAGTTTGAGTTGTGATCAATACTGAGATACGTATACACTGGGTCGTGGATTGATTCAAGATAATATTTATCGATTTATTTCTGTACATCTAACTGTGGACAACTAGTTGTAGGTTACTAACGAGGACAGCTGACTTAATAAACTTAAAACATCAAAATATATTAAAAGTGTTGTAAATATATTTTGAACATACTTTGATATATATGTATATATTGTTATAGGTTCGTGAATCAACCAGTGGCCAAGTCTTACTTCCCGACGAAGTAAAAAAATTTTGTGAAAGTGAGTTTCATTAATCCCTTTTTAAATGCTTTTGCAATATATATTTTTGGGACTGAGAATACATGCGCTGCTTTTATAACTGTTTTACGAAATAGACACGAGTAAATGAAACTACATTCTACGGTTGGATTATTAAACTGAATATGCCCCTTTATAGTCTGGTAATCTAAGAATTAGGGAACAGACACCCTAATTGACGCGAATCCTAAAGATAGATCTATCGGGCCCAACAAGCCCCATCCAAAGTACCGGATGCTTTAGTACTTCGAAATTTATATCATATCCGAAGGAGGATCCCGGAATGATGGGGATATTCTTATATGCATCTTGTGAATGTCGTTTACCAGGTGTTCACCATATGAATGATTTTTATCTCTATGTATGGGATGTGTATTGAAATATGAAATCTTGTGGTCTATTGTTACGATTTGATATATATAGGTTAAACCTATAACTCACCAACATTTTTGTTGACGTTTTAAGCATGTTTATTTTCATGTGATTATTAAGAGCTTCCGCTGTCGCATACTTAAATAAGGGCAAGATTTGGAGTCCATGCTTGTATGATATTGTGTAAAAACTGCATTCAAGAAACTTATTTTTGTTGTAACATATTTGTATTGTAAACCATTATGTAATGGTCGTGTGTAAACAGGATATTTTAGATTATCATTATTTGATAATCTATGTAAAGCTTTTTAAACCTTTATTGATGAAATAAAGGTTATGGTTTGTTTAAAAATGAATGCAGTCTTTGAAAAACGTCTCATATAGAGGTCAAAACCTCGCAACGAAATCAATTAATATGGAACGTTTTTAATCAATAAGAACGGGACATTTCAATTATAAGAGCCATTGTCCGAATCCAGAGAAGAATAATGGATCTGCACGTGGAAGAGCATTTGTTATTAATGCTAGAGAGGCGTGTGAAGACTCGGAGCTTGTTACGGGTACGTTTACCATTAATAACTTATCCGCATCTATTATATTTGATACTGGTGCCAATAGAAGTTACGTGAGTAGAGACTTTTACGCTAAATTGAATTGTTCATCATTACCTCTAGATGCTAAGTACATGATTGAGTTAGCTATTGGTAAACTAATTAAAGCCGATAAAATTTTCCGTGATTGTAAAATAAATTTAGCCGGAGAAACATTTAAGATTGATTTGATACCCGTAGAATTAGGAAGTTTTGATGTAATAGTCGGCATGGACTGGATGTAAAAAATAGGAGCTGAAGTTGTGTGTGCCAAGAAGGCAATTCGCATTCCTCGTAAGGATAAAACGCCAATAATGATTTATGGAGAGAAGGGTAACTCAAAGTTAAAACTCATTAGTTGTTTGAAAGCTCAAAAGTGCTTGAAGAAAGGGTGCTATGCTATCTTAGCATATGTTAATAAAGTCGAAACGAAGGAAAAAGTGAAGAGCATCAACTACGTGCCCGTGGCAAGAGATTTTCCTGAAGTATTTCTGGAAGAGTTACCAGGATTACCTCCATTTAGATCTGTAGAATTTCAAATAGATCTAGTACCGGGAGCTGCACCAGTGGCTCGTGCTCCATATAGACTTGCACCATCTGAGATGAAAGAGTTACAAAGCCAGTTACAAGAATTACTGGACCGTGGTTTCATTCGACCGAGCACTTCACCGTGGGGAGCTCCAATTTTATTCGTCAAAAAGAAAGACGGATCTTTCCGAATGTGTATAGATTTTCGTGAATTAAATAAGTTAACTATCAAGAATCGGTATCCACTACCGAGAATTGATGACTTATTTGATCAATTGCAAGGATCATGTGTTTACTCGAAAATCGACCTAAGGTCGGGCTATCATTAACTACGCGTCAAAGAAGAAGATATTCTGAAAACTGCTTTTCGGACACGCTACGGTCATTATGAATTTTTGGTCATGCCGTTTGGGTTAACGAATGCGCCAGCTGTATTCATGGACCTCATGAATCGAGTTTGTAGTCCGTATTTAGATAAGTTTGTTATCGTTTTCATTGACGATATTCTTATCTATTCCAAGAGTGAGCAAGAGCATGAGCAGCATTTAAGATTGGTATTAGAATTGTTAAGAAAAGAACAATTATACGCCAAATTTTCTAAGTGTGCGTTTTGGTTGAAAGAAGTGCAATTTCTTGGCCATGTTGTTAGTAGCAAAGGAATTCAGGTTGACCCAGCTAAAATTGAGGCCATTGAAAAATGGGAGACTCCTAAGACGCCAACGCAGATACGCCAATTTTTGGGTTTAGCTGGTTATTATAGAAGGTTTATTCAAGATTTTTCCCGAATAGCTAAACCATTAACAGCGTTAACACAAAAAGGGAAGAAGTACGAATGGACTTCTGAGCAGGAGAGTGCATTTCAATTACTGAAGAAGAAGTTGACTACAGCACCTATTTTATCGTTACCTGAAGGGAACGATGATTTTGAGATATATTGTGACGCTTCGCGACAAGGTTTTGGTTGCGTCCTTATGCAACGGAAGAAAGTTATAGCATACGCATCCCGCCAATTGAAGATTCATGAGCGGAATTATACGACGCATGATTTAGAACTGGGAGCAGTAGTGTTTGCATTGAAGATATGGAGACACTACTTATATGGGGTTAAATGCACTGTGTTTACCGATCATAAAAGCCTTCAACATATCTTCGATCAGAAACAGCTGAACATGAGGCAACGTAGGTGGGTCGAACTGATAAACGACTATGATTGTGAGATTCGCTATCATCCTGGGAAAGCGAATGTAGTGGCCGACGCTCTAAGCATAAAGGAACGGGAACCAATTCGAGTACGAGCAATGAACATAAAAATTCGCATGAATCTCAACTCACAAATCAAAGAGGCTCAACGAGAAGCTCTTACTAAAGAAAACATAGGAAATGAAATAATGAAGAAGTATGGGAAACAACTCGTTATACGGGAAGACGGAATTCGATATTTTGCAAACCGTATTTGGGTACCAAAGTTGGGTGGATTAAGGAAGTTGATATTGAATGAGGCACATAAGACAAGATACTCGATACATCCTGGAGTTGGAAAGATGTATCAAGATCTTAAGACGCATTATTGGTGGCCTAATTTGAAGACAGACATTGCAACATATGTTGGGGAATGTTTAACTTGTTCCAAAGTCAAAGCAGAACACTAGAAGCCATCAGGGTTACTTCAACAACCAGAAATTCCAGAATGGAAATGGGACGGTATTACCATGGATTTCATCACAAAGTTACCTAAGATTGCCTGGGGTTATGACACCATTTGGGTAATAGTTGATCGTCTCACCAAATCTGCACATTTCTTGCCTATAAAGGAAACGGATAGAATGGAGAAACTATTACGATTATACATAAAGGAAATTGTTTCAAGGCATGGAATACCTATTTCCATTATATCCGATCGTGATAGTAGATTTACATCAAAGTTTTGGCAATCACTACAGGAGGCCCTGGGAACTCGTTTGGATATGAGCACCGCATATCATTCACAAACTGACGGGCAGAGTGAAAGAACAATTCAGACTCTTGAAGACATGCTCAGGGCATGTGTGATCGATTTTGGAGACGGATGGGATAAATATCTACCATTAGCAGAATTCTCGTATAATAACAGTTATCATGCGAGCATTAAAGCTGCACCATTCGAAGCACTGTATGGAAGGAAGTGTAGATCCCCTATCTGTTGGAATGAAGTAGGGGATCGACAATTAACTGGTCCCGAGATCATACACGAAACGACTGAGAAGATAGTACAAATCAAGGAGAGATTGAAAACAGTCCGTAGTCGCCAAAAGAGCTACGCCGATGTCCGAAGGAAACCATTAGAGTTTCAGATCGGTGACATGGTTATGTTAAAGGTGTCACCTTCGAAAGGTGTAATACGTTTTGGAAAAAGAGGTAAACTGAACGCAAGGTATGTAGGCCCGTTCAAGATCATCGAACGCATTGGATCAGTAGCTTATCGACTCGAATTACCACAACAACTCGCCGGAGTACATAATACATTTCACGTTTCAAACCTTAAGAAGTGTCTTGCAAAGGAAGACCTCACCATTCCTCTTAAAGAAATCCAAGTCGACGAGAAACTACAATTCATAGAAGAACCAGTCGAAATCATGGACTGTGAAGTTAAACAACTCAAGCAGAGCAACATACCAATCATTAAGGTTCGTTGGAATGCTCGAAGGGGTCCCGAGTTTACTTGGGAACGAGAGGATCAGATGAAACAAAAGTACCCACATTTGTTTCCCGAGAATGCAAAATAGGTACAATTTTAAAATTTCGGGACGAAATTTATTTAACGGGTAGGTACTGTAATGACCCGGAATTTTCCGATTGTTCTATACTTATGAGATTAATATTTACACAAATTAAACCTTACCAACATGATAATCAATTCAAACTGTTGAGACTTATATTTTTGAAAAGAGTTTTACACAACGTTTGACCGTCCAATTTGACCGATGATATCACGAACTATATAACACACGATAATTATACGATTATGTATATGTACATATCTATACATATTTAACATGATTTAAGGATGGTTTAACATTTCATTGTGAACTAACAACAATGAGTTATAAGTATACTTTGAGACCACTAACTTAAGTTTTCAAAACGATAAATATATGTAACGTTCTTTGACATATATACTTACAATCTATAATGTGTTGTGATTTATGTCACCAATATGATTTAAGAGTAATGGGATTAATTTGTAACCAAAATAATCTTGATAAATATCGAACAAGTTTGGGGAAGTGTGGAGTGCACACTTGTTTGAACTTATCTTGATTATGACGGGGGTTCGGGGGCAGCGCCCTCGATAAGCGGGGTCCAAGGGGTGGCAACCCCTGGCGGGGTCCAAGGGGCAGAGCCCCTGGCTGGACCCAAAATAAAAGCCCGATTTTGAGCTTCTTTTACCGTATCATACCCATCATCCATACGTATTTACTATTGGTAAATACACATCAAATCAATATCCTTATCAGCCTTAGATCTGCCCTAGATAAGAGGGAATCTTATTTGTAAGCTAGCATACATTATTACTCAAAAATTCAACACAATAATTTGTCCTTGTTCCCTCAACAACCAGAATGTCCTATAAGTATCACCATCACCTTGGTTTTTCATTTCATTCTTACAACCATCTTTCTCTAACCAAAAACACACTCTTAGGAACTCTAAGTGTTCTTCACAATCTCAGCAAATACTCATGAAGAACTAGCTTCATGAACAACCTATAATCATCATAAGAAAGTTTGATCAAGATTATTTTCTATCTTTTCCAGTAGTTTTATCAAAGTAACTTGAGGTAGTAACCTTATTCATAATCTTATTCGATTCATATTTATATAGCTATCTTATTTTGTGTTATAAAATTTTTAACAACAAGAACATAGTTTGAATGATTTCAAACCTGTTCGCAAACTAAATTGATCCTTCTAATTTGATTTTTAAAACACTTCAAAACCTGTAATATATCATATTATGAAAAAAATCGGATTAATCATATCTTGGCTAATTAACATAATATTTAATATATATTTACTTATGATTTAATTTTATATATTCCAGGACCACCCGTAAACAACACGAGAAGATTACTCATAAGACCTCATGATTGTACGCAACACGTCATCTGACAACACGGTACTTTATGTACGCAACACGTCATTTGACAACATGGTACCATGGGTCGAGATTAATTCTGATCAATACGAATACGATGGGGTCTTTATTTATTTTATTGAGCAACTAATTGTGGACCATTAACAACAGACTGCTAACTACGAACTAAGAAAATATTAAAAGTATTATAAGTATATATATATGTAACGATTACTTGAAAAGAAAATATGTTGATATATTATATATATGGTTAGGTTCGTGATATCTATCGGAGACCAAGTCGAGTTAAATACCTTCAAGGAAAAGGTGAGTATATAGTCCCACTTTTAAACTCTAAATATTTCGGGATGAGAATACATGCATTTTATGATTTACGTTATGGACACAAGTGATTAAAAATATATATTCTACGTTGAGTTGTACCACTGGCATACTTCCCTGTAACTTGGTAACTATTATTTACATGAGGTATTGTAAACGCGAATCCTGTTGATAGATCTATCGGGCCTGACAACCCCAACCGGACTGGACGACCAGTATTCAACGGTTGCACAGTACTTCGTTTTGGTAACTACACTTGGTACGGTGTAGTAAGATTTCATAATAAAGGGAATATGCGACGTTGATTAAATGTTAAGTATGGTTATCAAGTGCTCAACAACTTAGAATATTTTTATTAAAACGTTTATACATGAAATCTTGTGGTCTATATTTATAACGCTGCCGACATTAAACCTATATCTCACCAACTTTATGTTGACGTTTTAAGCATGTTTATTCTCAGGTGATAACTAAAAGCTTCCGCTGCAACATGTTGAATTTAAGCAAGATCTTGAGTATGCATATTTGTGTCAAAAATAAAACTGCATATCGGAGGATTTGTAATGTAAAATATGTTAGAGGTCGTATTGTTATTATCACATGTAAAGTTTGTAAGTCTAAGATTATCGCTAAACGATAACGATAATCATTATTAAGTTGTTTAAACCTTGTATTTGTAATAAAAGCTATGGTTTGTATTGTAAAAACCAATGCAGTTTTTGAAAAATGTCGCATATAGAGGTCAATACCTCGCGATGAAATCATATGTTATTGTATTCGTCCTTATGGTTAAGGTCGGGTTATAACACCCGATCGTTAAACGCAACCAATTGTCTAATTTATTTAAAACCCAATAAATTAAATATTTTAAAAAGTTAATAATTAATAAAATTAATTATTAAAATAAACCCGAGCGTTTCGTTGCTCAAAAAACTTTTATCAAAATCGTATCATTTTTATCGTATTTCATTATCCGAAATATTTATTTGAATTAATATCAACCCATATCAATTATTAAAACCCTCTGAAGATCAAGTACGCATTTAATACACGTAAACGCATAAAAGTTAAATAATCGCCGTTAAATAAACTAACGGAAGGTTAACGAAAGTAACGGAAAAATCAGGGTTGTTACAATTATCAAATATTCCCACACTTGAGCGTTGCTTGTCTTCAAGAAATATAGTCTTAAAATAAAAATACTAGAATCACTTCTTTATTCTTCACACTTTGTTCATCAGTGATTTCGATTTGGCGGTAAGAACAATGATAGTAACGTTGTGATTTACAGTCCCACATGACTATGAAAATTTAGATCCTTTAGAAAATTGGATCTTTATGAAAACATTTGATCTTTTGAAAATTAAATCTAGCTTTTACCCTTGATAAGTTTTCCGGAATAACCCTTCACCGGTGTTTGCAAATTGTTTTTATGGGTTTGGTGGGTTTCAGATTTGAAAATTTTAGCTCAAAACTTGCGGTTTTGTGTCACCCACTTGCTAACCTTGTATTGGAAAAGCAACACGTCCAGTATACTTGCTCCGTATATTAACTTTCGGTAAACTACCGTCCGGTTGTAAAAGGAAAGCGTTGAACAAGCAATTGTTAAGGCAATGTCCCGTGACATGCTTTTGATTATGGTCTATAACGTGTCGGATGCAATTACTATCCTTTGTAGGAGCAATAGTAAAGATCACCCTATAATTTTTTGGTCTGGCACAAGGTCCTGTCTTTGACCATGCTTTGCAACCACCGTTCTTACGGTTGACACCCGATTTGGTTCAAGTGGCCTAATGAATTCCAGGTGAATTCCTAGGATTTTACGTTTAATGGTAATGAACGCATTAAAAATAGGGTTTTAAGAAAACAAATCGGTTTGTAATTTTGATCAAAATATTTTCTCGTTCAAGCTCGAGTTTAGATATCATCAAATTCCATGAGTTTGTAATTCTCAATCTTTAAAGTCAATCTCAAGAATTGAGTAATATCAGGTTTAAAAGCTGATTTTTGATCTTTAAAGAGATTATCCTTTCTGGGGATCTGATTCATTAGTCTTATAAGCTAATTTGCACGGTGCCCCCCATTGTACGAGACAGATCCTCTCATGGTTAGGATAAGTCTGACCACTTGGCGACCCTGTTTGATGCTGAGGTCCTTAGATTTCCAGCTGATTTTTGAGAAAACTTTTCAAGGTTTTTCGTAGACTCTACAACTGGTCTGGACGACAACTTCCTGACCTAAATCAAGAAGCGCGTGTCTTTTTTCGGAAGACTTTACTTTCTTTTAAAGATGGAATTGATTCATCGTGTAGATCCATCTTTCTTTCAAATATATTACAATTTTCCGGGTAAAACAATTAATTTTGTCCAAAACAAAAGTATCTTCAATTATTTGTACAAAAATATGTGACATATGTTCTAAATAACTTGGTAAATTTTTCCCACACTTGGCTTTTATTTTCCTTTTTTGCCTTTTTATTTTCCTCTATTCCATTTTAAATGAATTCTAACATTTTGAGTTGTTTCTCAATTTATGTCCTTTCCGAGGTAACAATAATTTTGGTGTTAACACCTAATTTTATCATTCATAAATATGTATAAACATGATTTTGAGTTCATTTAATTGAAAAATTTTGCAAAATTTTTACTAGAATTGGGTAGTCAGTATATAAGACTAGGGCTGTTCTTTATTATCGGAGAGCACTAGATTCTAATACAACTACTGCGTTACTAGTATTTTTAATGGTAACCAAGTGTTTAAATTAAAATTTTTAAAAATCTAAAAGAATTTAACCCCTTCCCACACTTAAGATCTTGCAATGCCCTCATTTGCAAGAAATCAGTACAATTTAAATTATTGAGGGTGATTAGCGTAGAAAAATGATTAAATTTTACCAAAGTTTCCAAACGTATTGTTGTTTGTGTTGAATGATAAATGGTGCACATCATTTGTTCATTCCTGCAGTTGTTATTTTACACACATTTTGCATCATGTCGTCAAAATTAGTTGTTTTTGCTGAACTTAATGCCAGTCTTTGAAAATGCGCTGTTTTACCCTATTTTGTACATGAGATAAACTACACACATATATATACATATTTTTGAAGTTGGCTATATCACCCCACATTCAAAAATTATTAAAAATCTAATAATAAAAGTTAGAAATTTATAAAAACTACTATAGTATCAAAAGAAATATTAAAAGTATAAAATTACAAGTTACCAAATAAATAAAAATAGGCATAAAAGAAAATCAGGGTTGATGAGGATGGTGCCAGTAGGGATCCCATTCATAGCCGTATATGCTGTAGAATGCTTGAGCTGGGTCATATGTAGGGTACGGTGGTCGGGTCTGTATAGTCCAGGGAGGAAATACGGGAATTTGAGTAGGAATGTAGTTTGTATTTATGTGTGCACAATGACTTATGATTTGGTTTTGATGATACTGCCAATCTTGAA
Organism: Rutidosis leptorrhynchoides; assembly: GCF_046630445.1. Taxonomy (NCBI): domain Eukaryota; kingdom Viridiplantae; phylum Streptophyta; class Magnoliopsida; order Asterales; family Asteraceae; genus Rutidosis; species Rutidosis leptorrhynchoides. The sequence goes on along the minus strand of NC_092342.1, from coordinate 163,776,982 downwards.
ATGCTCGTTGTCTAGCCATTTCATACTCATGTTGAGCCATAAAAATTTGCATTTCTCTCATCTGATTCCCCCCTCCCGCATTACCTTGTTGCTGATCTCTTTCGACCCCTGGATGTTGTCCATCATATGGTGCTGTAGCGTTATTTTGTTTCTTTAAAACCTTAGCACCATGATATACTTTCAAAAACCAATTGTATCACGGGGTTCTGGTGCTGCAATTATTAATCCCCCCTGACTTCTATCGACACTGAGATACTCAGCAATTAAAGTAACAAAGATACCACCTCCTATTATACCATTAGGTCGTATACTCCTAACCATAGCCGATAAATAATAACCCACACAATAAGGTATATTAACAGCGCTCTGGGGGTCTGGAATACACATGAGATAAAATAAATCATTTTCATTTACTTTCTCTTTGTTCTTACCTCGCTGTGTAATCGAGTTTGCTAAGAACCTATGGATTACTCTTAGCTCAGCTCTATCAATATTAGTATAAGAGTTATTCCCCCCCCCCCACTAAATCGGTTATGCCTAGTCATTCTACTCCATATTCCATTCATATCAAAATTTTCATCAACCCTCCTACCATTAACTATCAACCTTTGACAATCAGTAGATGCTAGTTCCTCAGACGTATATATACACAAAGCCTGAGCCATGTCTAATAGAGACATATGGCGCATCACACCTATGACAACCCGGAAATTTCCAACCAAATTTAAACTTTAATCTTTATATCTTTCCGACACGATAAGCAATATTTGTTAAGTTAAATTTCAAGAATTTTAAACTATGTTCATACATTCATTTAACCTCTACCAAGTTTTAACGATTCACCAACCATTAAACGAATATGATTATATATGTATATGTGTATATATATGATAAATTGAAACGTAAACAAAATATTAGATTAAATACTTTATATGATTGTATCTGTTTCAAAATGTTTATCAATGGAATTATAAGATAAGATCAAATGATTGAATTATCAGATATATTGAATTATGATTACAAGTCTCTGTTGAAAGGCCCACGTTGATTTGAGAAATCTTTCCATTTTAACAATATTCGGAAAATGGTAAAGTGATTTATAAATAAGAACAAATTGTCAATCATTGAGAACTAGACAAAGGATAGTGGAAGATTGAATCTCATAAAGACTCGATTGATCTATTTAGTTTCAAACGTACAAAAACGTTTTCAGTTTAAAAAGAACTTTATTATTAAAACGTATATAACTTTTATAAATATCCAGAACCACTTTTGACAATTCATTACTTAACTAGTATGATAAAGATAACGATATTTATATTTTATTTTATTAAATATATATAACGATTTAAATTAATATTATATATATTTATACGCGTATTATACGTACATAGTTTTATACTTTTACTATACTTAAACTTTACCTTTACTTTATTTTTACTTTACTTTAACTTTAATAATTCACTTTAATAATTCATACTTTAATAATTCACTTTAATAATTCATACTTTAATAATTCACTTTAATAATTTAAAAATCTATTATAAATAGAATTCAATAGGTTTCATTATTTTATAGAAACTTGAAAATATTTTTCTCTAAACTCTCTCAATCGATTTACATATATATATTTACTCCGTATTATTTCAAGATATTATTAGTATACATAAAATATTACGACGGAATGATGTCCGAGTGGTTTCGAAATTGTTTTTCGAGTAGGATAGGATTAAGGAAATTATGGGTTATAGCTATGGAGGTGATTGAGTATGGTTCATGGGTATGCTCGTGAGGTCAATATAGTGTTTATCATTTCCGTTGCGTCCACGTACCTTTCCTGCAATATTTAATCTCAATATTGATACGTGAGTACTCATAATTTAACTTTTACATACTAATAGTGTATCCCTGACTAGTGCTCGAGTATTTAGGACTATGCATGCTTGTACTTTTGATATTGCCCTTAGACAGATTAGGTTGAATCTTGAATTAGTTACACTTGTGGTTGAGATAAGGTATAAGATATGCATGTCCTTGGAAAGCTAGCGAAAAATTAAGAACTTTTCCTTTAGATATCGAATGGTTTCGATGAACGAATTAGAAGTTATAATCAATTGAATTTTCGATATTTTTATTAAAAATGATTATTATTATCGTCGTTTTTATCATCGTTCTAGTTTTATCTTATTATTATGATTATTATTATCTTTATCAATAAAAGGGATTTATCATTAAAAATTGTTATTTTTTTTATTATTACAATCGTTATTATCGTTCAAGTTATAATTAGTATTATTATTATTATCCAATTATTATTATTATTATTATTATTATTATTATTATTATTATTATTATTATTATTATTATTATTATTATTATTATTATTATTAGTATTATTATTATTATTATCATTATTAATATATATATCATTATTTAAAAATGGTTATTGTTGTTTTTATTATTATTATTACTATATTATCATTAAGATAATTATTAGTATTATCGTTAATAATGTTATGGTAACTATCATTATTAATATTAGTGTAATTAAAACAAATATTTGTAACACCTAATTATTTTGATTACTATTATTATCATTATTATGAAGACGATATAAAAGACGATTAAAAACTATTAAACGAAACGATTAGGAAATAATGAGTAAGAGTATCATGATAAAATTAAAATATTATAAGATATTGATTTAGATAAAAATTTTGTTCTTATTATTTTTATCATTACTATTATTATTAAAAGTATCGTTAGTATTAAAACTATCATTTTAACAAAAATTATCATTTTAATAGAAATGTCATTGTTACTATAAAATATCATTATTATTATTATTTTAAATAGAATTATTATTTTAAAGATAATATTAAAAATTATCGTAAATATTAAAGTTATCATAATTAGAATTATCGTTTTATCATAATGTCATCTTAGTGATTATAAATATTGATATTTTTATAATAATAATTATTATTACAAAATAACACAACTTTTACTTGCTATCATTATAGATATTATTTTATCAAATAAATATGTGATACAAACATATTTTACTACGTGTAATAACTTACTTTAATAATACCTATCATATTATCTTTATGATATTAAATGAACCCTATAAATTTTATTACTTAATATATATAAAAGTATATTTTATTATATAAATTTAATATAAAATTTTATTTATTAATATATAAATTATATTATTTACTCTAATAAATCTTTTAAAAAATATTTAAAAATATAAAACGACGATATTTAAACTATATATTAATCATGTATAAATTTTTGGAAATTATTTTGAGTCAAATTTACTTTTGTTGACTTTTGCATATTAGTCTCGAGCATTAGGATTGTGGTACACTATGACTTGACCTAATTTGTTAGACAAATATTGACCAACACATAAATATATATAATTAATTTAGGTTCGTGAATCCGAGGCCAACCTTGCACTTGTTCAATGACGTTATATGTATTTTTACTACGAAATACAGTATGGTGAGTTTCATTTGCCTTTTTACCCTTTATATTTTTGGGACTGAGAATACATGCGCTTTTATAAATGTTTGACGAAATAGACACAAGTAATTGAAACTACATTCTATGGTTGAATTATCGAAATCGAATATGCCCCTTTTTATTAAAGTCTGGTAATCTAAGAATTAGGGAACAGACACCCTAATTGACGCGAATCATAAAGATAGATCTATTGGGCCTAACAAACCCCATCCAAAGTACCGGATGCTTTAGTACTTCGAAATTTATATCATGTCCGAAGGAGGATCCCGGAATGATAGGGGATATTCTTATATGTATCTAGTTAATTTCGGTTACCAGGTGTTCACCATATGAATGATTATTTTTGTCTCTATGCATGGGACGTATATTTATGAGAACTGGAAATGAAATTCTTGTGGTCTATAAAAATGATGGAAATAAATGATTATGATAAACTAATGAACTCACCAACCTTTTGGTTGACACTTTAAAGCCTGTTTATTCTCAGTGTGTTAAAGAAATCTTTCGCTGTGCATTTGCTCATTTTAAAGATATTACTTGGAGTCTTTCATAGCATATTTCGAAGTACGTTGCATTCTAGTCATTGAGTTCATCAAAGATTATTATTAAATCAATTTATAGTTAGATAGTGGATATTATGAAATGGTATGCATGCCTGTCAATTTTCGATGTAAAGAAAGTTTGTCTTTTAAAAACGAATGCAATGTTTGTAAAATGTATCATATAGAGGTCAAATACCTCGCAATGTAATCAACTATTGTGAATCGTTTATAATGTATATGAACGGGTCCTTTCAACACCTCCTAATAAAAATCTAATAAAACTACGATCGGTTAATGTAGCTACCCGATCATTTATTTCAACACTACATAATAATTCCACACACCATTCTCTATATACACGCCTACGTATATTAAACAAACGTTCCCAATCATTAACAGTAGAATTACCATACCTTTGTGTAAGTAATTCTCTGATTGGACCGGCCAATCCCACTGTTTCTAACGGTTTCCAATCTATTACTCTGGGTACTTCAACAATATTAGACTGAAGGGTGTGCAAGTTCCTCTAGTATTTTGGATAATCTATCCAATGTCAGTCAAACCGTAAATTAGGATGTAAATCTTCCAATTCTATATTTGAATATGAAATGAATTGATGCGGTCTATATTGGTCATTAATCTCCTGTTCTTCTGCATTCTCAGGAGGAGCATTCTGAGCCTGAGATGCTGATGAAGATTCACCCCTTTCAGTCTGCAAAACACATTAAACACAATTTTTGTGCATCCAAATATACATTAGTGTTAGCAAAATCATAAATCAAAAAAATTATAATGACATGTTTAATTCATTTTAAACTTTATATGCATTTTCACAATATTAACAATTCTACACTTTTACAAATAAACATATATGAAAATGTATACAATGTTCTTTAGCTTTTATCTCAAATAACATGTCAAAATAATCATTACTAGTAATTAAACAAGTTCTAAATGGCATTCATATAAATTAAATCGAGTTCATGCATTTTTTTATTCAAAAAGTCCACTTTAATTCTTAAAAATCATGTTTAGGATCAAAGTTTTGATCATTTAGCAACCTAAACATGTTACACTACTCAATTTAGTATAAACTAACAACAAAATTCTGCCATAACCTGTTTATATCAAAAAGCCCCAATTTTGCTCAAGGACACAAACACTAGATTACTCAAAATTTGAAGTTTAAGGCTTCTAATCATGTTAAATAGCATCAATCTAGGTTATACAAGCATAATACACAAACAATTTGAGCATAATTAAACTAGAAATCATCAAAATCAAAATAGGTACAAATTTATTCAAGAACACAAAAAATCCGAATTAAAGGGTGTTTAGACATAGAAATTACCGATCTCCTTGAGAAACTTCTTGGTAGCATCCTTCTCAACCTGATTTTAGCAAAAAATTTGATGTTTAACTGTGAAAAATCTCGAATTTGAGAGCGTTTTTGTGGGTTTTTTCGCAGAAAAATGAGTGTGGGTGTGTTGGGGACTGGTCTGTTCGACCAGTTAACCCATCTGGATTTTGATACCTCTGCGAGTGCGGATGTGGGACCCTATAAAGTACCGCGAGTGCTGATTTTTTTTAAATCTTTAACTAATAAAACATAAATTAATAAATTTTAAAAATTTGTTTCTTTTAAGAATGAGGGCGTTTCGGATCGTTGTCCAGTCCGTCTCTCGACAAAATTTTAAAATTTGTCACATTTTAAGCGTCGTTTTAAAAGAAAATATTTTTGGATTTTTTAATGTTTTTGGCATACTTTAATTCAATAAGATTAAAAATTATGATAATAAAATTTCTCATCCCGCCCTCGGGTAAAGCAATTTCGGTTCAACGACCTAGTCTTCAACTCACGACGAATTTTAAAAATCATATTTTTAATTTAGTGAAATAAAGTAAATTTTTGTTTTTTTTAAATTCACACCAAACTTAAATTTAAAATGCATAAAATTAAAAATTCATTTAAATATAATTAATATTTTTAATTTTACAAACTTATATTAAAAATAGTAGTTTAAAATATTTACAAACTTAAATATATTGTTTTTTTAAAAAAAATTTACATTAATAATTTAATATTTATATATTAATTTAATAGTAGTTTAATGTAAAAATAAAAAAAAATAAAAAATGTTTTTGGTCTTTTATCCCACTTTAATCAATCAAATATTAACAAAAATATACGCTCCTCTTTTCGGTAAAGTAATTTCGGTTCCATAACCTAGTTTTACTCCTGACAAATTTTTGAAATATTTTGGGTTGATTAATTAAAGATATTTATACCTTAAGAAGAAACGGTAAATTTCGCAGTGATGTAATAAATTTTTGTATGATATCAATAATTTCGGTTTCGCATACCTAATTTTATTGAATACCAATTTTATACTTTATAGCGAATGATTTAGCGTTTATTATCAAAAGGTTAAAAGTAATAAAATAAAATAAAAACTGTACATACTTACCTATGAGAAAGAATTCTCAGAGACCTGCTTTAGCCGACTCATAGGAGAGTCGTGTGATTTGGTTCTCCATAACTACATAAGCGTAACCTCAATTCGTCAATATCTTTTCTTCTAAACATATGATCGGTCCTTCTCTGTATAGAGTAACAAATTCGGTATTTGAATATGTTTGATTGTTTGAACATTTACCTTCGTGTGACCATTTTCCGCATTTATAACATCTTCAAGGTGTCGTGCTCTTCTTCTTGTTGCGGATTTTGATTTTTCTTTTCCAAAATGTATCTTATGATGATCTTTCCTGAGTTCTTTTCTTACTCCGTCCATTTTTCCTCTTATAAATGTTACCACTTCACTCGGGAGTTTGTCATTATTACGTTTAGTAATCATAGCGTGTAGTAGTAGACCATGGTTCAGATCAAAGGAATTCATCATCTCGTAAAACCTAAAAAAATAAAAATTCAGAATGGAGGGAGAAGACTAGTTCTTTAGGGTCTGCTAGGGAAAGACCATTCAGATTCCATTCTCGAGAACTACACGAAAACAGAATATCTAACTCTAATAGAAATACATATTACCTAAAAAGATTCGAATTTTCCCACACTTAGTTAGCTATGGTGTCGAAATTGTGATTAACTTCGTCTTCAACTTCCATTGAATTATCTATGTAATGTTTAATTCTGTGACCATTAACTTTAAATTCAACCCCATTTGAATTTATTAATTATACTGTTCCATATGGGAAAACTCTTTTGACTATGAATGGTCCAGACCATCTAGATTTAAATTTTCCAGGAAATAGCTTGAATCGTGAATTGAAAAGAAGAACTCTGTCTCATTCTTTAAATTCTTTTGAACTTCTGATTCTTTTATCATGTCATTTCTTCGTTCTTTCCTTATAGATTAACGAATTTTCGTATGCTTCATGTCTTAATTCTTCTAATTCGTTTAGTTGACTTAACCGTAGACGTCCGGCTTCATGCAAATCAAGATTACATGTTTTCAAAGCCCAAAATGCTTTGTGCTCAATTTCTATTGGAAGGTGACATGCTTTTCCGTAAACGAGTTTAAAAGGTGTGGTTCCAATTGGAGTTTTGTAGGCTGTTCTAAAAGCCCAGAGTGCATCCTCCAATTTCATGGACCATTCCTTCGGATTTGATCCTACGGTTTTCTCTAGAATACGTTTTAAAGCTCGGTTGGTATTTTCAACTTGTCTACTTGTTTGTGGATGATAAGCGGTTGAGATTTTATGAGTTACTCCATATCTTTTGAGAACTTTCTCAAGTTGATTGTTACAAAAATGAGTACCCCGATCACTTATTAAAGCTTTCGGTATTCCGAACCTAGCAAAAAGACATTTTAAAAAGTTGACTACAACTCGTGCATCGTTAGTTGGGAGAGCTTGTGCTTCCACCCATTTAGATACATAATCAATGGCAACGAGAATGTAGAGATTAATATGAGATTTTGGAAATGGGCCCATAAAGTCAATACCCCAAACGTCAAATACTTCACATACTTGAATGACATTTTGTGGCATTTCATCACGTTGACTTATTTTTCCGGCCCTTTGACATGTATCACAGTATTTGCAAAGAAGGTGTGCGTCTTTGAAAATTGTAGGCCAATAGAACCCAACATCGTAAACTTTTCTTGATGTAAGTTGAGGCCCATAATGCCCTCCTGTTGGTCCTGTATGACAATGGTTTAAGATTTGACTGGCTTCATCCCCGAATACACATTGGCGTATTATTCCATCAGGACAACTTTTAAACAAATGTGGATCTTCCCAGAAATAGTGTTTTATATCACTAAAGAATTTCTGTCATTTTTAGTACGACAACCCTTTGTCAAGGAATCCACATACTAAGTAGTTTGCATAGTCTGCAAATCATGGAATTTTATTATAATCTATCTTCAATAGATATTCATTAGAAAAGTTATCTTGTATAGTCGATTCATTTAGAACTTCTAATTCAGGATTTCCAAGACGAGAAAGATGATCAGCGGCGAGATTTTCTACTCCCTTTTTGTCTCGTATCTCAATATCGAACTCTTGTAGGAGTAAGATCCAACGGATTAATTGTGGTTTGGCATCTTGTTTTGAAAATAAGTATCTAAGAGCAGAATGGTCGGTATAGACCACCGTTTTAGCTTGAACGAGTTATGAACGAAATTTGTCAAAAGCAAAGACAATAGCAAAGAGTTCTTTTTCAGTAGTTGTGTAATTCGTTTGTGCTTCTTGTAACGTCTTACTAGCGTATTAAATAGATTGAAATCGTTTCTCAATCCTTTGTCCTAAAACGGCTCCCATTGCAAAATCACTTGGATCGCACATGAGATCAAATGGTAAATTCCAATTTGATGCATTAGTGAGTTTTTCTTTAAGAATATTAAAATATTTGATGCATTCATCCGAAAAGATGAATGGAGCATCCTTTTCTAGGAGTTTATTCATAGGAGTGGCAATTTTAGAAAAATATTTTATGAAACGTCGGTAAAAACCGGCATGCCCTAGAAAACTCCTAACTCCTCTATCATTGGTGGGATGTGGAAGTTTAGCAATTACATCTACTTTAGCTCTATCCACTTCTATTCCTTCCTTTGAAATTTTATGACCAAGAACGATGCCTTCTCGAACCATGAAATGGCATTTCTCCCAATTAAGAACTAGATTTGATTGTTCGCATCTAATAAGCATTCGTTCAAGGTTAACTAGACATGTTTCAAAAGTATCACCGAAGACTGAAAAATCATCCATGAAAACTTCCATGCATTCTTCTATCATGTCATGAAAAATCGCCATCATGCACCTTTGAAAGGTTGCAGGGGCATTGCAAAGTCCAAATGGCATGCATTTGTAAGCAAAAGTACGATAAGGGCATGTGAACGTGGTTTTCTCTTGGTCCTCGGGTGCTATTGGAATTTGAAAGTATCTGAAAAAATCGTCAAGAAAACAATAGTAACTATTCCCTGCTAATCTTTCCAACATTTGATCAATGAAAGGTAAGGGAAAGTGATCTTTTCTGGTGACGTCATTTAATTTTCTATAATAAATACAAACACGCCATCCTATTACAGTCCTAGTAGGAATAAGCTCATTTTTTTCATTTGTGATGACAGTCATGCCACCCTTCTTAGGTACGCATTGAATTGGGCTTACCCATGGACTATCAGAGATTGGATAAATTAAACCTGCATCTAGTAGTTTAATAATTTCTTTCTTAATAACATCTTGCATATTAGGATTTAATCTTCGTTGGCATTGCACATACATTTTATGACCTTCTTCCATAAGGATTTTATGTGTGCAATATGAAGGACTTATTCCTTTAATGTCATGAATCTTCCATGCAATAGCTGGTTTATGAGCTTTTAGCACAGAAATGAGTTGAGATTTTTTATTTTCAGTAAGACAAGATGATATTATTACAGGTAATTCAGATTCACCATGTAAATAAGCGTATTCCAAATAGTATGGAAGTGGCTTTAACTCTAATGTCGGTGGTTCTTCTATCGATGATTTATATCGTTATCTGTCTTCCTCTTTTAGTATTTGAAGTTCTTCTATTGTTGGTTCATAATCATTAGCCATGAGTGCGGCTAACATTTCAGCTTCATCAATTGGTTCAGTTCCTTCTCCTAAAGAACATTCTCCTGTTCCTTGTAATTCTAGAAATTCTTCTAACAATTCTGGATGTGAATCTATAGTTTGAATGTAATAATATGTATCATCTACAGATTGCGGTTGTTGCATGACTCTATCAACAGAAAAGGTAACACTCTCGTCCTCTATACTTAAGGTTAGTTTCTTACCGAATACGTCTATTATTGCTTTAGCCGTGTTTAAGAATGGTCTTCCTAATATGAGAGGAACTCGAGAATCTTCTTACATGTCCAGAATAACAAAATCTACTGGAAATACTAAAGTACCAACTTTAACTAGCATGTTCTCCATTATCCCTCTATGATATTTTACTGATCGATCGGCTAGTTGTATGCTTATTCTTGTTGGTTTTAATTCTCCGAGATCTAGTTTAGCGTATACTGAATACGACATTAAATTTATACTAGCACCTAAATCTGCCAATGCTTCTATTGAACTAAGACTACCCAAAAAACATGAAATTGTGAAACTTCCTGGATCTGATAATTTTTCTGATATCTTATTCAACAGTACTGCAGAACAATTAGCATTCATTGCAACAGCCGAAAGTTCTTCCATTTTCTTTCTATTTGTGATTAGATCTTTCAGAAATTTAGCATATCTTGGCATTCCTGAAATTACATCAATGAAAGGAAGATTTACATTTATTTGTTTAAACATATCCAAGAATTTGGATTGCTCGGCTTCAAGTCTTTCTTTTCTCATTTTACTCGTGTAAGGAAGTGGTGGTTGGTATGGTTTAACATAAGGTTTAGCCTTAACTGTGTTATCTTCATTAACCGTTTCAATTACCGGTTCTTTTTCCTTTTCTTGCTCAGATTGTGGTTCTTAAAGAGTAGGAATAGAGTCATCAGAAATTACAGGTATTTCAGGTGGTTTATGTAGTGACCCGAACTTTTCCATGTTTTTATATATTAAATAAAATTGTTATTTACATGATTAAGTGTTTCCAACATGTTAAGCAATCAAACTTGTTAAGACTTGATTAATTGAAATAGGTTTCATATAGACAATTGACCACCCAAGTTGACCGGTGATTCACGAACGTTAAAACTTGTAAAAACTATATGATGATATATATATGATTATATATATAGTTAACATGATATTATGATAAGTAAGTATCACATTAGGTATTTTAACAATGAGTTATATACATAAAATTGAGTTTATTGAATTAAGAAACTCGAAACGGTATATATAACGATTATCGTTATAACAACGTCTTACTAAATACATATGAATCATATTAAGATATTGATACACTATGTTTAATCATGATAAATGATAAGTAAACATGTCATTAAGTGTATTAACAATGAACTACATATGTAAAAACAAGACTACTAACTTAATGATTTCGAAACGAGACATATATGTAACGATTATCGTTGTAACAACATTTAACTGTATATATATCATACTAAGATATATTAATATATCATAATATCACGATAATGTAATAATTTAACATTTCATTAGATATAATAAACATTGGGTTAACAACAATTAACATGATCGTTAACTTAAAGGTTTCAAATCAACATTTACATGTAACGACTAACGATGACTTAACGACTCAGTTAAAATGTATATACATGAAGTGTTTTAATATGTATTCATACACTTTTTAAAGACTTCAAGACACTTATCAAAATACTTCTACTTAACAAAAATCATTACAATTACATCCTCGTTCAGTTTCATCAACAATTCTACTCGTATGCATCCGTATTTGTACTCGTACAATACACAGCTTTTAGATGTATGTACTATTGGTATATATACTCTAATTATCAGCTCTTAGCAGCCCATGTGAGTCACCTAAAACATGTAGGAACCATCATTTGGAAACTAGCATGAAATATCTCATAAAATTACAAAAATATTAGTAATCATTCATGACTTATTTACATGTAAACAAAATTACACATCCTTTATATCTAATCCATATACCAACGACTAAAAAAACCTACAAACACTTTCATTCTTCAATTTTCTCCATCTAATTTATCTCTCTCAAGTTCTATCTTCAAGTTCTAAGTGTTCTTCATAAATTCTATAAGTTCTAGTTTCATAAAATCAAGAATACTTCCAAGTTTGCTAGCTTACTTCCAATCTTGTAAAGTGATCATCTAACCTCAAGAAATCTTTGTTATTTATAGTAGGTTATCTTTCTAATTCAAGCTAATACTCATATTCAAACTTTGGTTCAATTTCTGTAACTATAACAATCTTATTTCGAGTGGAAATCTTACTTGAACTTGTTTTCGTGTCATGATTCTGCTTCAAGAACTTTCAAGCCATCCAAAGATCCTTTGAAGCTAGATCCATTTGTCTCTTTTCCAGTAGGTTTATCCACAAAACTTAAGGTAGTAATGATGTTCATAACATTATTCGATTCATACATATAAAGCTATCTTATTCGAAGGTTTAAACTTCAAATCACTAGAACATAGTTTAGTTAATTCTAAAATTGTTCCTAAACAAAGATTAATCCTTCTAACTTGACTTTTAATATCAACTAAACACATGTTCTATATCTATACGATATGCTAACTTAATGATTTAAAACCTGCAAACAGGAAAAACACCGTAAAACCGGACATACGCCGTCGTAGTAACACCGCGGGCTGTTTTGGGTTTGATAATTAAAAACTATGATAAAATTTGATTTAAAAGTTGTTCTTTTGAGAAAACGATTTTTCTTAGGAACATGAAACTATATCCAAAAATCATGGTTAAACTTAAAGTGGAAGTATGTTTGCCAAAATGGTCATCTAGACGTCGTTCTTTCGACTGAAATGACTACCTTTACAAAAACAACTTGTAACCTGTATTTTTGACCATAACCTTATACATTTCTGTATAGATTCATAAACTTAAGTTCAATATGAAACCATAGCAATTGGATTCACTCAAAACGGATTTAAAACGAAGAAGTTATGGGTAAAACAAGATTGGATATTTTTGCTTGTTGTAGCTACGTGAAAATTGGTAACAAATCTATATTAATCATATCCTAGCTAACTCATATTGTATTATACATGTATTCTAATATATTATGTAAACTTGGGATACCATAGACACGTATGCAAATGTTTTGACATATCATATCGACCCATGTATATATGTTATTTAGAACAACCATAGATACTCTATATGCAGTAATGTTGGAGTTAGCTATACAGGGTTGAGGTGGATTTCAAAAATATATATACTTTGAGTTGTGATCTAGCCTGAGACGTGTATATACTGGGTCGTGGATTGATTCAAGATAATATATATCAATTTATTTCTATACATTTACCCATGGACAACTAGTTGTAGGTTACTAACGAGGACAGCTGACTTAATAAACTTAAAATATCAAAATGTATTAAAAGTGTTGTAAATATATTTTGAACATAATTTGATATATATGTACATATTTGTTATAGGTTCGTGAATCGACCAATGGCCAAGTCTTACTTCCCGACGAAGTAAAAATATGTGAAAGTGAGTTATAGTCCCACTTTTAAAATCTAATATTTTGGGATGAGAATACATGCAGTTTTATAAATTTTTACGAAATAGAGACAAGTAAATGAAACTACAATATACGGGTAAATGATCGAAGCCGAATATGCCCCTTTTGCTTGGTAATCTAAGAATTAGTAAACTGATCTACTAATTGATGCGAATCCTAAAGATAGATCTATTGAGCCTAACAAACCCCATCCAAAGTACCGGATGCTTTAGTACTTCGATATTGTTTTATCATGTCCGAAGGATTTCCCGGAATGATAGGGGATATTCTTAAATGCATCTTGTTAATGTCGGTTACCAGGTGTTCACCATATGAATGATTTTTATCTTTATGTATGGGATGTATATATTGAAATATGAAATCTTGTGGTCTATTATTATGATTTGATAATATATAGGTTAAACCTATAACTCACCAACATTTTTGTTGACGTTTTAAGCATGTTTATTCTCAGGTGATTATTAAGAGCTTCCGCTGTTACATACTAAAATAAGGACAAGATTTGGAGTCCATGCTTGTATGATATTATGTAAAAACTGCATTCAAGAAACTTATTTTTGATGTAATATATTCTTATTGTAAACCATTATGTAATGGTCGTGTGTAAACGGTATATTTTAGATTATCATTATTTGATAATCAACGTAATGCTTTTTAAACCTTTATAGATAAAATAAAGGTTATGGTTGTTTTAAAAATGAATGCAGTCTTTGAAAAACGTCTCATATAGAGGTCAAAACCTCGCGACGAAAACAATTAATATGGAACGTTTATATTCAATATGAACGGGACATTTTAGTTTAAGTGTAATACCACTTCTTGTGGTAATGGCTTTAGCTGTTTTATTCCGGGGGTTAGCACTTGTATCAATAGGTAGACTTCCCGATTTTCTTTCACCTATCAACTTTGCTAGGTTGCTTACTTATTGTTCCAGATTTTGAATAGAAGCTTGTTGATTCTAAATGCTTGAGCATTTTGTTCATTGGTTTGTTTCTGAGATGTGAAAAACTGCGTTTGAGATTCAACTAGCTTTGACATCATATCTTCTAAATTTGGCTTTTTATCATCGATTTGTGGTGCTTTATTTAGAAAAATAGGTCTTTGCTGATTGTAAGTATTATTGGATACTTGTTGATTGCTAGGACCTTGTTGATTGTTGTATGGAACATTTCGGTTATAATTATGGTTTTGATTGTAGATTGGTCTTGGCGGTTGATAATTATTTTGATAATTATTTCCAAGCCTTTGGTTAATGTATGAAACATTCTCTCTCTGTTCCATTGTTTGTTCAATACTGAGACAATCTTTTGTCAAATGTAGTCCTCCACACTGCTCACAACTAATTCGTATTGAGTGAATATCTTTAGTCATCTTTTCCATTCGTCTCTCGACAGCATCTATCTTTACGGAAATGGAATCAAAGTCATGGCTAGAATTGGCTCTAGCCGCTCAGATGATCTAACGATATCTTTTTCTTGATGCCACTCATGTGAGTGGGAAGCAGTGTTATCAATAATTTCATAAGCTTCAGTTACGGTTTTCTTCATAATGGAACCACCAGTTGCTATATCGATATCTTTTCGTGTAGTGATGTCGCATCCTTGGTAGAATATTTGTACTATTTGATAAGTGTCTAAACCATGTTGCGGACATCCTCTTAACAACTTTCCAAATCTTGTCCATGCCTCATATAATGTTTCATTTGGCTTTTGTGTGAACGTAAATATTTCTCCTTGAAGTCTCACGGCTTTAGATGCTGGAAAGAATTGTTTAAGAAAATTTTCAATTAAAATATCCCATGTATCAATCGCCCCTTCAGGTAACGATTCTAACCAATCTTTGGCTTCTCCCTTTAAAGTCCAGGGAAAGAATATGAGATAGATCTGTTCATCCTCCACTTCTCGGATTTTCAATAGAGTGCATATCCTATTAAAGGTACGAAGATGTTCTTTTGGATCTTCCTTCGGCGCACCACTAAATTGGAATTGATTAGTTACCATGTGTAGGATTTGTCCTTTGATTTCATAATCTGGCGCATTAATGTCTGGTTGAGTAATTGCGAGACCTTGGCCATTGCATTTAGCTCTCATTCGGTCTTCCATACTTAGAGGTTCTAGATTTTCCATGATTGAATTTGTTGAATCTGAATCACTAGAGGATTCTGACTTAATGGTTTCTTCCTCGACAATCTCTGGATGAGTGATTTGTGGTTCAGGAGGAATGATTAGTGGTTCAGGATCTCTGAATTGTCCCTGAATATCCTCCGGGTTCTCAATTGTGAGGTCGGGTTCAAAAAATGGATTATCAGAAATTTGAATTGGAGTACTTGGTCGACTAGATAATGATTCTAAAGAAAAATCAACGGCGACAATATTGGCTAGATGTCTTGATCGAGTTACAGGTGGTGAACGTTTTGCTCGGTGCATTCACTAAATATCCTATTAGTTATAAAAGATAAAAATTATATAAGTTATCAAATTAATAGACTTTTCTGATTTTTCCCACATTTCGAATAGCTAATAGATGCAGCAGGTAGCCAGGACCCTTTAAATCGGAAGCCCAAAACTCGCCACTAACAAATCCAACTATTACTACGAACCAGAAAATTTTGGATGTCTATCAATTTAACCACTTAAAATAAGTTTTCGTCGAAATTTAAAGAAATTTTAGAGAAGAAATAGAAAATTCTATGTCCTAAAAACTAGAGCGTCGAGAAATAAGAAAGAAAAAGCGTGCGTCGAAAAACGTCGAAAAATAAAAGGTCGAAAAATAAGCGTCGAAAAATAATAAAATGCAGCGTCGAAACTTAAAAGTCTAAAAACTAAAATTTAAAAGTTGGGTCTAAAGGTATTAAAGCTTAGAGAAATTCTATATCTAAAACGAAAATAACTTAAAAAGGTACTAAAATATATTAAAAACTAAAGCGATAAACGACGTCGTAAAATTCTTAAGTACCTAAATCTGAGTCTAAAGAAAAAGCACTTAAGGGATTTTACGGCAAATCCTAAAAATCTAGAAATATAAATAACTACGGCAAAAATACTAAGTTATGAACTAATTACGAACGAAAAAAATATAAATATTACAAATAAACGATTAAAAAGGTATGAAATTTTAAAAATTGTAAAAATTCAATTTTTATAAAAATATTATTTTTATATTAAGTATTTTATAAAAATATTAGTTTTATATATTAATAAAACTAATTAAAGCTTAAAATTAATTAAAACTAAACTTATACTAATTATATTAAATTAAAACCCTAATTTTAATTAATAATAATTAATTTTAACCCTAATTTCGTAATTAATGCTGTCCAATGTTTCACCTGTCAGAGATCTTCGCGAGTGCGGATCCCAGCTGGCAAAAAGCTTCGCGAGTGCGGATGATACAGATTCAGCTGAGGTGCAGGTCGAATTCGTGCAGGTTCAGTTGTTTTTTTTTTTTTTACTTTTTTACTTTGTTTTTAATTTTCTGTTTTTATTTTATAGAAAATATAATTTAAACAAAACTTATATTTTTTTTTCAAATACTTATTAGTTTGTTGTAACTTAAAAAAAATAAACTTTTTTTAAATTAAAACACCTAAATAGATATATATATTTAATGTTTTTATATTTTTGTTTTGAATATATTTAAAAACTTATATTTTTACAAAAATAAATTAAAAGTTAACAAAAAAAAATTTTATAGCGTTTCGCTTTCGGCGTTTATGAAGTCCCCGGCATCGGCGCCAAAAATACTTGATGTTAAAGCGAAGGGGTACAAAATAGTTATATTTCTATATCGAAATATTATTAAATACGATACAATTTTACACAAGTTATTTATTTATTTATAGAGTGGATATACCTAAACCTTGCTACAACACTTATAGGCAGTGTACCTAATCGTACAGTAGTGTAGTTTTTAGTAAGTCCGGTTCGTCCACAGGAAACTAGCCAAGTTTAACGCTATATTTTTTAAAACTATATTTGTAAATATATAAATATATATATATATAAGTAGTATTATTATTATAAAAGGGGATTTTTACCGTTTAATGATCGGTTTGTCGATTTTAAAACTTTAGTCGCAGTTAAAACCTAATGTAAAATATTAAAAATAAATATAACTTAATTTAAAGCGTAAAGTAAATGACAATAATTAAAGTGCGATAAATAAAATTACGATAATTAAAAAAAGTATGATAATTAAAAGTGCAATAAATAAAATGACAGTAAATAAAAGTGCGATAAAATATGAAATAAAGAAATTATGCTTATTTAAACTTCCGTAATCATGATGTTTGACGTGTTGATTTTAGTTTATTACCGTGGGTTAATTGTCCTTTGTCCTGGATTATTCGATATGTCCATCTGGTTTTTGTCCATAACAGTCCATCAGTCTTAAATATAAAGTGCGAGTGTCCTCGTTAAATTATCCTTATATCCGAAGTCAAATATTCCAACTAATTGGGGACTTAAACTGTAATAAGGTTTGAATACTTTATTATCAATTACACCAAGTGTCCTTGCATGTAATCCACCCCTGTTTTAATGAGTCCATTAACTATTAATCCATTCCCGTATCCAGTTAAATGAACGATTATTAGTACTTATAAATATCCCGCACATCGTGTCCGATCGAGTGTATATGGTTATTTATAATTACGTCCAATTGTAAATCTTTATATTAAATTAACGAACTATCATTCAATTAAATAAATATAAATCCCATTAATAGCCTATAGTCTAATTTCCACAAGTGTCGTTTTTTTGTCCAAACCCCAATTATGGTACAAAGCCCAATTACCCCGTCTTTAATAGTTTAGCCCAACATCACGATTACTTCAATTTAAATAAGAATAATAATAACTTAGCTACGAGACATTAATTTAAAAAGGTTGAACATAACTTACAATGATTAATAATAGCGTAGCGTTACACGGACATAATTTCGACTTACACACTTACAACATTCGTCACTATAACCTTATTATTATTAAACTTAAATTAAAATTAAAATTATAAATTATAAATTATATATATATATATATATATATATATATATATATATATATATATATATATATATATATATATATATATATATATATATATATATATATATATATATATATATATCGTGAGAGAGAGATTGAAAAAGTGTGAATAAAATCGATCAGAATGCGCGACCTTTTATAACCCTACATTTCACTGTAGATCTCTACGAGTGCGGATATTTCCTTCATAAAAGCTCCGCGAGTGCGGAGGTCTGGAATCCAGCTCACCAAATGAATTCAACTTGGGCTGCTTTGATTAAAATAATATATAATATATATATAATTAATTATATATAATATTATATTCTTGTGCATAGTTGACTTGTAATTTTTGGTCCGTTGCATCGAGCGTTGAAAGTTGATTCATGTCTCGGTTCCAGATTTTCGAACGCCTTTTCGTACAATTTAATATCTTGTACTTTGCATTTTGCGGCTCGTACTCTTGTAACTTTTAGACGTTTCTCATCAATAATTTGAACCACTTTGATTGTACTTTGTACTTTTGAGCTTTTTGGTCATTTGCGTCTTCAATTCGTCGAATCTGTCTTTTGTCTTCACCTTTTATTATTTAAACGAATATCACTTGTAAATAGAACAATTACAACAAAAAGCTTGTCTTTCTTAAGAGATAATGCTATGAAACATATGTTCGTTTTTAGCATTATCAATGACTATTGTTCTAAGAGAAAAATTGTAATAACACGGTCTTGATTAGTTAAATTACCAGAATTCAATAGAAAAGATAGAACTATCAGGAAGATATGTTCTTGATATGTTCAGAGATTAGGTAGAATGTAAGAGTCGTGTAACATGGCACATGATGATGTTATGATCTGTGAATCATCACGTTCCATTAGAAACTCAGCATGACTTACTGTAATATAATCACGTTGATCAAGTGTCATTATATTGTACTAACTCATGCTTCAGTTCCCAACACTTCTTCAAAAACATTCATAATTTAAATTCAAATTTTTTTCAGAATTTAGAAACTAAACCTGTTTCCTTTCTGATGTATCACTGATATCGCGAAGAGATAATTGATTTCAGATACGAATAGTTATGAAAATATCTTTAGAAATATCGAGGATATTTATAATGAAAGATACGATGATATCTTAGAATTTTTAATATCGATAGATGATGATGAAGATTTGTTCGTAAAAGTGGAGAGTCAGGAGCAAGGTATTAGTTAGTAACTTTAGCAGATACTGGATCATTTCGATTCTTTGAAGGCAGATTTAGTCTCTGTGATTTGTCCACAGCCTCCTTCATGGTTTGCTCAATTCATTTTTCAGTACCAATTTTTCTCAGCTTTGGCAACATACTCTTCTTTATCATCAAACTTCCGACAATCAAGGTCGTTTACGGTTGTCTACAGTTTCTGCTGCTTCGTTCAGCTTTTTCAGAATTTGGAGTATCGATTCATAGACTGGTTGTTTTTCATAATTTCAGAATGAAAGATCATAATTGTAGGATATAAATGTTATATGTATACATATAACTATTGCTGTAGACATGCTGCGAGATTTGATATACTGATTGTTGATTCTCGGAAATTGGTATGGCAATTCTCATTACAAGATGCGGATGAGTATATGATAGGGTTGCAACGAATATAATAATTTTTCTGAAAGTCAAAGATCAACACAGTTGTTGGTAAGTTTTACTGATAATGTGGTGGAATATAAACAGTTTTCCGGTAACGATGACGAAAGGCAACTTAAATATCAAGGTTATAATAAGGTTAATCCAAATGAAAGTCGAAGTTGACTTACTAGATCTGTGACAAAATTGGCTAATTTGAAAAAGATTTGCAAAGTTATTTTCGGTAATAACAACGCCAAAGGAGCTAGCACAGATATGTGTTAAGCGTGTACTCAAGTTCCGAGTGTTTTCAGGTGCATAACTATATGCATCAATCTTTTCTTCCGTAGATGAAGTGCGGTTGGTTCATCCTCTCGATTGAGGTGTTTTCAAGAATTATGAAAAGGATTGAACGCAGATTGGAATCGTCAAGATACAAATGAGGTTTAAGATGAAATCAAGTAGCAAACTTGAAGAATTGTTTAGTTTCATATGTTATAATCAATATTTTAATTGTCCAATGTTGGTAGTCCACAGTTAGTAGTTCACAGTTAACAATTCAATAATTCATATATAGTTTAATATATAATATTCTAATTAATTAATACGTATCATGACCCATTGTATACATGTCTCGGACTCAATCACAACTCAAGGTATATATATTAATTTAAAATCAACCTCAACCCTGTATAGCTAACTCGATCATTACCGCGTATAGAGTGTCTATGGTTATTCCAAATAATATATATGGATACGTCGATATGATATGTCAAAACCTTGTATACGTGTCCCGATATTTAAAATGCGTAAATAACAGTATTTAAATGAGGATAAATAAAGTGTGTAACATAAATAACAGAAATTAAATGACAATAAATAAAATTGCGAGAATTACGATAAATAAATTGCGATAAATAAATATAATAAGGAATTAACAGTTAGCTAGGAACAGTTAGCTAAGATTTGTTAACGTGGATTCTTAACAAAATTTCTCATACTTAGTTTGTTTCTAACAAATTTTATTTTGTCAAATGTTTTCTTCATTATGCCACTTGTTGGATTCTGATAGGTCAAAACCCAAATATGAAATTGAATGAAAATGGTTATTCTGCGGTGAACGGATACGTATATTTGTGGATGTAGGTATGATAAAAAATGACTGTTGAATCAGATTCGAAGAATGTACATTGTAACTTATTAATGTGAAACTAAATATTCCTCGGGTATTACCTACCCGTTAAAATATTTTTACCATTAATAGTTTGTACAAATTTTTTTTTTTTTACAATCTTTATGAAAACATATATACATATATATTTTCTTCAGATGTAATATAGATTTAATGATTTAATATGATATAAAACTCATTTGATTTACCGTTAGAATAAGAATATATAATCTCTAAAACATTAGAGATTACATAATCGCCATGTCGAACGAAGATAACTGATGTAGAATATTATGTAGAATGATGATTATACTCGAGGTACAGAATGAGATGTTGAGGCGTGTGATGTTGAAATTTGGGTTGTGGTGATACTGGTATTGATGTTGGTGGTACTGTTGGTGCTGGTGATGTTGCTGAAGATGGTACGTTTTGTACCATATTTTCCAAATTGATTACTCGAGCGCGAAGCTCGTTGACTTCTTCGATTACTCCTAAATGATTGTCGATCGGAACAAGCAGATGAATAAGGTTTAGAATTATGGATAGAATATAATTGTGACGAGATATTCGGGAAATGAGGGTGAAAATGGTGTCTCGAACAGGTTATCCGGTAAGTGCTTCAGGTTCTTTACCAAGAGGTGAATTCGGTTGGTGGAAGGGATCGCCTTCTTCGCGTCTCCAATGATTAAGTAGACTACGAACCCATCGGATGAATTGGAGATGGCTGATTGATTGATTCATTCTGGTGACGCTACTTTCGGAGCTTAGGTGAACATCCATGTCGGAATAGCTGTCACGTTCCGAAGAACTTGAACTAGTGACGAGTTCCATTTCGTACGATTTAATAAAGAATTTTTCGATATGAAATTTTTTTTTCGGATATCGGATGGTATCCTAATTACATATATATAGAGCAAAAGATTTCGTAGATTACGGAGGAATTTACGGAATATGCCAGGCAAAATTTACAGTAACAGATACGCTAAGATATGAATTAGCAGATACGCTAAGATATGAATTTTGTCTGTGCACTATTCACGCAATCAATGCAATAAGATGTGTCTAGACTAAGAATGATAAGCAGGCAATTTTTGACAAAAATGATAAGCAAAACTTTTGATATGTAGACACGGTCGAAGTCCAGACTCACTAATGCATCTTAACGACTTATCAGTTAGATACACTAATGCAGACCTGGTTCGCTAAGACCACCGCTCTGATACCAACTGAAATAACCAGTCCTAATCCATCTGAACGAATACATTACATTTGGTTACATCGCGAGGTACTTGACCTCTATATGATACATTTTACAAACATTGCATTCGTTTTTAAAAGACAATCTTTCATCACATCGAAAGTTGACGACATGCATTTCATTTCATAATATATCCAACTATAATTGACTTAATAATAATCTTGATGAACTCAACGACTCGAATGCAACGTCTTTTGACATATGTCATGAATGACTCTAAGTAATATCTCTAACATGAGTAAATGCACAGCGGAAGATTTTTTTAATACCTGAGAATAAACATGCTTTAAAGTGTCAACCAAAAAGGTTGGTGAGTTCATATGTTTATCATAATCATTCATTTCCATCATTTTAATAGACCACAAGATTTCATATATTGACACGCGTAACTCGCGAATTAAAATTCATTCATATGGTGAACACCTGGTAACCGACCTTAACAAGATGCATATAGAATATCCCCATCATTCCGGGACTCACATCGGACATGTTAAATTCGAAGTACTAAAGCATCCGTAACTCGGATGGGGCTTGTTGGGCCCGATAGATCTATCTTTAGGATTCGCGTCATTTGGTGGCAATTATCATAAACACCAATTCTTAGGCTACCAAGCTAAAAAGGGGCATATTTGATTCGATAATCCAACCTTAGAATGTAGTTTCGATTTCTTGTGTCTATTTCGTAAAGCATTTATAAAAGCAGCGCATATATTCTCAGTCCCAAAAATATATATTGCAAAAGCATTTAAAAAGGGAGAAAATGAAACTCACGATACAATATTTTGTAGTAAAAATATGCATACGACGGAACTGAACAATGCAGGGTTGGCCTTGGATTCACGAACCTATATCATTCATATATATATTAAAACATATACTTGTAATCGAACAAATATATATATTATTATTAGTGATATAATTTTTATATTAATAACTTATGTATTTCTTTGTTTAATTATATATATTCATTTTATATATTTTGAAAAAATATTAATATAGTTAAGTTAAATAAATTTTTATATGAAGATCATTAATTTGTGAAATTAATAATTATGATAATACTAGTATTAGTAATAATATTGTTTCTATATAATAATAATAAAAGTAGTAATAATAATAATAATAATGATAATAATGATTCATTTAAATCTTAAATAAATTTTAATTTAATTATTGAAAAGTTAATTAAATATATATTGAACACTTATTAGAATATTTTAATACATTATTAAGTTTGTATAACCCTATTTATATATATAAATAAGTTGTTTCTAATATTCATGATCATAATATCATATTTATATTAATTTTATTACAATATAATCTTAATCATATCTATACTTTAATGTTCGTTATTATACTTGTTCATTCCGTTATTAATAATGTATAATCTTTTTTTCTAAGTTTTAGTTTATAATTTTAACCATAATTATTTATATTCATAAATTGTACCTTATACTATCATCAAGTTCATGATCAAAATCATTATATTAACTTTATATTTATAGTAATATGCATAAAATATAAACTATACTTCTTTCACATTTATATTTAATAATCATAATCTTCTAATATCTGTATTAAAATCCTAATTACTTAAATCGTCTGAATATGTTTATAGTGATATTATCGTATTAGAGTTCATATCATCATCATAATAAGCATATCTATATTCATAAATTATTCATAATAATAATAATAATAATAATAATAATAATAATAATAATAATAATAATAATAATAATAATAATAATAATAATAATAATAATAATAATAATAATAACAATAAATAATAATAAAAAAATAGACTACCTTCCAATTAAGCTTTAAAAAAAATAACCGCCGGCGGCCGGGCTCGAACCCGAGACCTCTTGAATAACCCCAAACACCCTGAACCATAGCTCTGTTTTCTCATTTTCTGTTATAATACACCGAAAATAAATATATATATCCTATCTCTATCTGTTTCTCGTTTCTTTTTCTTCTTCTCTTGAATTCAATTCGACCAGAGGATATAATAACTAAAACGATCAATTACAAAATGGTTTAGATCCTATAATCAACACATAAATTACCTTTGAGGATTCATTTGTATTAACAGAAAAATAAAAAAATAAAAACAAAAACAGCCCGTATGAACACCTTTGAACCCCAAATCAAATTTCGATTTTAAGATTGTTATAGCTAATGATTTCTACACAAAGTAGGTAGCTAATCATTCCTAGAAAGTTTTTAACTCCTCAATTGATCCAGAAACGACCAACAAAATTCGAATTTCGTGATGATCAAAAAGGTTGACTTTTTGAAAATAAACTTTGACTCGAAAATTTGAAGTCGATAGGAAAAATTGAGCTTTGAAACTTTCCAGTTCGTTTGATTGAAGTATTTCTAACAATACCGCATTTCTACATTTTAAAATTTCATTCGAAATCCAGCATTTGACAAAATGAACTCATAACAGGGGAGTTTGAACTATTTCTTGATTATGAAATTTTAACTTTTTAAATTGTAGATGATTAGAGCAGTTTATATAGATGGTAATCGAATTATTGCAGTATTACAAATGATATGACTGAGTTTTGTTTTGTATTGCCAATGGAATCGAGTTTCACTTTTAACAGACAACCAGGACAGAAAAAAATAAAAAAATTAAAAGTCGATGTTGATTTCTAATAGAGTTTGACTAATTTGGTATGAAGATTTCAATCAAATAGACATCGAAATCAGACAGATAACGATCCCAACAGAAATTGGATTTATCTAAGTTTATTTTACCGTAAATAAATATTAATACTAATTCTATTAATATTAAATATAATTCTAATAATAAGTATATTTATAATATTTATAAGATTATTAAATAATAATAATGTTATTTACTATAAAAATGATTATTCATGATGATAATTCAAATTTGTATTATTTATAACAATAATAATATTTATAATAATAGTAACGATTTTTAGTGATAATCGTAATACTACTCATAATAATAATTATAATTTTACTATTACTTATAATTCTAAATTACATATTTCAAACAAAAATAATAATAATTTTAATAGTACTGATGTTAATATTAATAATAATAATAATATTAATTATACTAATATTACTAATAATAATAATAATATTAGTAATAATAATATTATAACAATTTATATATATCAAGTTCATATTTATAGTTTATATATTTAAATTAGTATTAATAATACTAGTATTGATATTAATTATAGAAAGTAATAACAGTATTATTAAATCAACTACATTTATACTTGTATTGTATTATTACTTATGTAATGTTTACTAATTATACAATATATAATTGAATATTCCCATATATATATATATATATATATATATATATATATATATATATATATATATATATATATATATATATATATATATATATATATATATATATATATATATATATATATACATAGAAATCCTATATATTTGTATATAAATTTATTACAACATAATTATTTTATATTTTATTTTACATATGTAATTCTAATATTTAACTTATATTTCTTGATTTCGAATTATTATATATACTTACATATATATAGATATATACATATTTATTTACAAACAATTGTTCGTGAAATGTCGGGCATAGTCAAAGGTTAAATGATTTCATGAAACAGTTTAAAAATTTTGAGATTCAGTTTAACAGACTTTGCTTATCTTGTCGAAATAATATAAAGATTAAGTTTAAATTTGGTCGGAAATTTCCGGGTCGTCACACTTTGAATACAAAATTTGGTCCTTGTATTTGTCCGTGTTCCCCTTCATGGTTTGCTCAATCCATTTTTTGATACCAAATTTTCTATCGAGTGTTTCCAACACTCGATATCTTTATTTTCAAACTTTTGGCTGTTAAGGTCGTTTACAGTTTTTGTTGCTTCATTCAACTTTTCAAAATTCAGAGTATTGATTCACAGACTGGGTGATTTTCAGAATTTCAGAATGAAAGGTCATAATTCTAAGAGATAAAGGTTATATGTATACATATAACTGTTGATGTAGACATGTTGCGAGATTTCAAAATACCTAATTCCCCGTAATTGATGTGGTAATCGTCGTTATAAGATGTGGATGAGTATATGAATAGGTTTTAACGAATAAATATAATGGTTCTTTGGAGAGACTTTAAGCCAATGAGTAATGAAGTTATTGGTAAGTTTACTGCTAATGTGGTGGGATATAAACATTTCTCCGATAACGTTGATGAAAGGGTAATCTTATATATCAGGGTTATAATAAGGCTATTTCGGATGAAAAGTCGAAGCTGTCTTGCTGAAGCTGTGACAAAATTGGCTACCTTGAAAAGGGATTGCAAAATTATTTTCGGTAATAACAACATCAAAGGAGCTATTACAGATACGTGTTAAACGTTTACTCAGGTTCCGAGTGTTTTCAGGTGCATAACTATATGCATCAATCTTTTCTTCCGTAGATGAAGTACGGTTGGTTAATCCTATCGATTGAGGTGTTTTCAAGAATCATGAAAGGTTTGAACGCAAATTGTAATCTTCAAGATACAAATGAGGTTTAAGATGAAATCAAGTGGCAAACTTGAAGAAATGTTTAGTTTCATATGTTATAATCAATATTTTAATTCATTTTAATTGTCCAATGTTATTAGTCCACAGTTAGTAGTCCACACTTATTAGTTCAATAATTCATATATAGTTTAATGTATAATATTCGAATAATTAATACGTGTCATGACCCATTGTATACATGTCTCAGACTCGATCACAACTCAAAGTATATATATTATTTAGAATCAACATCAACCCTGTATAGTTAACTCGATCATTACAACATATAGAGTGTCTATGGTTATTACAACTAATGTATATAGATGCGTCGATATGATATGTCAAAACATTGTATATGTGTCCCGATAAAGTGCGTAAAATAAATAACAGAAATTAAATGACGATAAATAAAATTGCGAGAATTAAAATTGCGATAATTAAATTGCGATAATTAAAATGTAACAGGGAATTAGGAACAGTTAGCTGGGAACAGTTAGCTAGGAATAGTTAGCGTGGATTCTTAACGAAATTTCTCATAGTTAATTTCTTTGTTTTTAACAAATTTTATTTTGTCAAATGTTTTCTTCATTATGCCACTTGTTGGATTCTGATAAGTCAAAATCCAAATACAAAATTGAATGAAAATGTTTATTCTGCGGTGAACGGATTCGTATATCTGTGGATGTAAGTAGGATAGTAAATGACTGTTGAATCGAATTTGAAGGATGTACAGTATAACATGTTAATATGAAAGCTAAATATTCCTTGAGTATTACCTACCCGTTAAAATATTTTCATCATTAACAGTTTATACAAAGAATTTCTAATTACAATTCTTATGAAAATATATATACATATATAATTTCTTCATATGTAATAATGGATTTAATGAGTATATATAGTATTAAACTCATTCGATTTATCATTAGATCTAAACTACATAATCTCTAAAACATTAGAGATTATATAATCATCATGTCGAATGAAGATAAGTGATGTGGAACGTCATGTAGGACAAAGATAATCGATGTAGGACATCATGTAGTATGATGATTATGATGGAGGTATAGTCTGTGAGTTTAAGGCCTGTAGTGTTGAGGCTTGTGCTACGGATGTTGTTGTTGGTGGTACTGGTGTTGCCAGTGATGTTGGTGAAGCTGGTAAGTTTTGCACCATATTCTCCAAATTGATTACTCAAGCTCGAAGTTCGTTGACTTCTTCCATTATTCCGGGATGATTGTCAGTCAGAACGAGTGGATGAATAAGGTTTAGAATTGTAGATAGAATATAATCGTGGTGAGATACTCTGGAAATGAGTGTGAAAATGGTGTTTCGAATGGGTTCGCCGGTAAGTGCTTCAAGTTCCTTGCCAAGAGATGAATTCGTTTGATGGAAATGATCACCTTCTTCTCATTTCCATTAATTAAGTCGACTACGAACTTAGCCCTAATTTATCCAGAATTGATGATGGCTAGTTGGTTGATCCATTCCATTTACTCTGTGTTCAGAGCTCGAATGGAAATCCATATCGGAATAGTTATCGGAATCCGAGGAGCTTGAACTAATGACGAGTTCCATTTTGTACGATTGAATAAAGGATTTTTCGATATGAAATGATTTTCGGATGTCAAATGATATTCTAATTACATAGAATACTTATTTATAGCATAAAGATTCCGCAGATTACGAAGAAAATTTCGAAAGTTGTCAGGAAAAGGTAACAGTAACAGATATGCCAAGATATGAATTTTGTCTACACACTATTCATGCAGTCGATGCAGTAAAACGTGTCTAGACTTTAAGGATGATAAGCAAGTAATTTTCGACATGGAATGATAAGCAAAACTTTTTACATGCAGACACGGTCGAAGTCCAGACTCACTAATGCATCTAAACAACTATCAGTTAGCCACACTAATGCAAGAGCTGGTTCGCTAAGACCACCGCTCTGATACCAACTTTAATGACCCGTCCTAATCCATCTGGATGAATACATTACATTTGGTTACATCGTGAGGTACTTGACCTCTATGATACATTTTACAAACATTGCATTCGTTTTTAAAAGACAAAATTTCATTACATCGTAAGTTGATAGCATGCATACCATTTCATAATATATCCAACTATAATTGACTTAATAATAATCTTGATGAACTCAACGACTCAAATGCAACGTCTTTTGAAATATGTCATGAATGACTCCAAGTAATATCTCTAAAGTGAGCAAATGCACAGCGAAAGATTTCTTTCATACCTGAGAATAAACATGCTTTAAAGTGTCAACCAGAAGGTTGGTGAGTTCATAAGTTTATCGTACACAATAAAATTCATCATTTTGATAGATCACAAGATTCAAATACAGTACACCTATCTCGTGTACGAAACCATTTTTCATAATGCTTAGCAGAGTAGGTTCGTATCCTTTTCTCCCCCGTAGGTTGCCTCGCGATTTTTTTAAATAACCGTACACATATCTCGTGTACAAAAATAACATACACATAACCTGTGTATAAAATCATTCTCTCGATACATAACATTCAATTTTCTTTCATATCTTGGCTTGGTAACCGACCTCAACATATAATGCGCATCGATAATATCCCCAAAATAGAATATCTCGTCTGTGTAATATATAAACTTGGAAGTACTAAACACCATGCCCACTAGCTCTTCCATCTAGTGAACATTCTGGGTGGGGGTGTTAAACCCGGTAGCAACCTTTAGGATTTGCGTGAATTAGGGCCATACCCGATTCTAATTCTTAGGTTACCAAGCAATAATAATCAGGGAAAAATATATTCATCAATTGATGGCAATTATTATGTCCACATAATTCAGTAATAATCTACAGAACTTCTGTCTGCATAATAATTCATTTGAGGAATGTTTTGCGTGTGTATATCTCGTCAAACATTTATAAAAGTATATCATGTATTCACAGTTCAAAATATATTTCAAAAGCATTTAATAAAGCAGTTATAAAAACAGCGCATGTATTCTTTAACAACCCGTCCTAATCCACCTGGACGAAGTCATCAACATCTGGTCCCATTGCGAGGTACTGACCTAAATATGCCATGAATGACTCCAAGTAATATCTTTAAAATGAGCAAATGCATAGCGGAAGATTTCTTTCATACCTACGAATAAACATGCTTAAAAGTGTCAACCAAAAGGTTGGTGAGTTCATAGGTTTATCATAACAATCATTTCAATATATTAATAGACCACAAGATTTCCTTTTATAAATATATGTACAATCGCAAGTGTATAAAAGTATTCTATAAGTTGTTGAGCGCTTTGGTAACCATACTTAACAATTAATATGGCATATTCCCTTTATTATGAAATCTTCCTACACTGTACCAAGTGTAGTAAAAACGAAGTACTATGCAACCGTTTACGATACTAGAGCGACTAGCCCAGTTGGGGTGGTCAAACCCGATAGATCTATCAATAGGATTCGCGCTTACATGTTCTTCCAACATGTAAATATTAGTTACCAAGATATTAGGGAAGATATGCAAAGTGGTACAACTCAACGTAGAATATATTTTAAGTGCTTGTGTCTATTTCGTCAAACATAAAAGCAGTGCATGTATTCTCAGCCCAAAAATATATATTGCAAAAACAATTAAAAAGGGAGCAAATGAAACTCATCATACTGTATTTTGTAGTAAAAATACATATGACTATATTGAACAACTGAACAATGCAGGGTTGGCCTCGAATTCACGAACCTATATCATTTGTATATGTATTAATACACATATTTGTAATCGAACAATTATATTTATTATTATTTGTGATATACTTGTTATTTAAATGATTTATGCATTCCATTAATAAGTTACATATATTTATTTTATATATCTTACTTATTATAAAAATAATAATAAAGTTAAGTTATATATATTAAATATATTTTAATGTAACTAATATGTATTTAGTTAAAATAATATTAATAAATAAAAAGTCGTAATATCTTTATAATAATAATATCAGTAGTTAGAATAATACTAATACTCATTTTAAAAGTGATGATAATAATAATACTGATAATAATAATAATTATAAAATTTTTAA
The DNA here is from genome assembly GCF_046630445.1 of Rutidosis leptorrhynchoides. NCBI lineage: Eukaryota > Viridiplantae > Streptophyta > Magnoliopsida > Asterales > Asteraceae > Rutidosis > Rutidosis leptorrhynchoides. The sequence continues at coordinate 163,745,540 of NC_092342.1, read as the reverse complement.
TTTTACTGTTAATGATAATTTTGATTATAATTTTTGTAATTGCATATTATTAATACTTATGATAATATAAATAATAATACTTATAATCATATTAGTGGTAATAATAATAAAGGGTACTAATACTTGTAATAACAATAATCAATAATCATAATAATGATGATAATACTTATAATACTAATTATAATGATAATTCTAATAATTATAATGATAATACTAATAGTACAAGTAATACTTTTAACAATAATAATATTAGTACATCATTAGTAATAATAATAATAATAATAATACTAATAATAATAATAATTATATTAATACTAATATTAAAGATTTGAAAAATTACCTTTAAAGGTTTAAAAATAAATAAACTGTCAGAGCCGAGACTCGAACCCACGAACTCTTGAAAACCCGTCATCCCTCTAAACCGTTGGGCTGTTGCCCATTATCTGATTTATAATCCCATTTTATTTAATACAACCCGTCGCTCAAATTCTTCTTCTCCTTCATCTTTACATCGACTGATAATACCCCATATAATAAAACAAATCACTAATTTAAGTTTTAAGACTTGTTAAACAACTAGAAATCTATACGGTATTGTATTTGATTAACAAGAAAATGAAAAAAAAATTAAAATAAAATAAAAAGAACAGTCGCTGTTGTAAACGAAGAACCTGATTAGTGATTTTGAAATTGGAATGGTTTAAGACTATGGTTCCTAAATGAAACCTGTTTGAAATCCCTCTTAGAAACTTTATCCATGATCAATTGAACTCAATTCATCAACATGAATCCAAATTTTTCGATGAACACCATTGTTTGACTTTTTATTTCAAAATATTTGACCTTGAAATTTGAATTCGATAGAAGGAATTGGACTATGAAACTTTACAGAAAGTATCATGACCTGATTTAGATCGTTTCTGTATTTTTAGATTTTGAAACTCATTACAAATTCGAGCCATTGAATAAATGAAGTAGAAACAGAGATAATAACTGGTTACAGCTTTATTTTCGATTTTTAATTCAATACATTGAATTGATTATAATTGATAAGTGATAATGATAGTGAAAAAGAGTTTGGACATCTGAATTATAACAAAATTGATCGATTTATAGCAGGGAATGGGTCGACCAGAGGAATCAATCCAAGCAGAAAAATACAGAAATAATAAAAAGGGGACAACGACTTGTAACAGAAATTGTATTTATCTGTATTTGTAACTATATATATATGTATTTATACACCTGTATTTATGTATACGTATATATATCTGTATTTGGTATATGTACAAGTATTTATTTATAATCTGTATATATATACTTTCATATATCTGTTTTTATATCCGTATTTATTTATATATCTATATCTGCATATGTATTTATATATCAATCTGTAATTATATATCTTATTTATTTATGTATGTATATATATATATATATCAATTTCTTAGATTTTGATATTTTAACAAGTATAACCATATTAGTATTATTAATAATACTAATAATAATATTATTATATAGATATATATATATATGGTTGACATGAGATTATGATGAGTAAGTATCTCACTAAGTATATTAACAATGTTTGATATACATAAGAAATGAGATTACTAAGTTAAGAAACACGAAAAGATATATATAACGATTATCGTTATGATAACGTCTACTAAATATATATGGATCATATTAAGATATTGATACACTATATTTAATATGATAAAATGATATTTAAATATATCATTAAGTGTTAACAATGAACTACATATGTAAAAACAAGACTACTAACTCAAGAATTACGAAACGAGACTTATATGTAACGATTATCGTTGTAACGATATTTTAATGTATATATCATATTAAGAGGTATTCATACATCATAATATCATGATAATATAATAATTTAACATCTCATTTGATATAATAAACATTGGGTTAACAACATTAATTGAGATCGTTAACTTAAAGGTTTCAAAACAATACTTACATGTAACGACTAACGAAGACTTAACGACTCCATTAGAATGTATATTCATGTTGTGTTTTGATATTTATTCTTACACTTTTGAAAGACTTCAAGACACATATCAAAGTACTTCTACTTAACAAAAATGCTTATAATTACATCCTCGTTCAGTTTCATCAACAATTCTACTCGTATGCACCCGTATTCGTACTCGTACAATACACAGATTTTAGATGTATATACTATTGGTATATACACTCCAATGATCAGCTCTTAGAAGCCCATGTGAGTCACCTAACACATGTGGAAACCATCATTTGGCAACTAGCATGAAATATCTCATAAAGTTACAAAAATATTAGTAATCATTCATGACTTATTTACATGAAAACAAAATTACATATCCTTTATATCTAATCCATATACCAACGACCAAAAACACCTACAAACACTTTCATTCTTCAATTTTCTTCATCTAATTGATCTCTATCAAGTTCCATCTTCAAGTTCTAAGTGTTCTTCATAAATTCCATAAGTATAGTTTCATAAAAATCAAGAATACTTCCAAGTTTGCAAGTATACTTCGAAGCTTTCTAATCCATTCCAAGTAATCATATATGATCAAGGAACCTTTGTTATTTACAGTAGGTTATCTTTCTAATTCAAGGTAATATTCATATTCAAACTTTGATTCAATTTCTACAACTATAACAATCTTATTTTGAGTGAAAATCTTACTTGAACTGTTTTCGTGTCATGATTCTGCTTCAAGAACTTTCAAGCCATCCAAGGATCCTTTGAAGCTAGATCTATTTTTCTCATTTCCAGTAGTTTTATCCAGAAAACTTTAGGTAGTAATGATGTTCATAACATCATTCGATTCATATATATAAAACTACCTTATTCAAACGTTTAAACTTGAAATCACTAGAACATAGTTTAGTTAATTCTAAACTTGTTCGCAAACAAAAGTTAATCCTTCTAACTTGACTTTTAAAATCAACTAAACACATGTTCTTTATCTATATGATATGCTAACTTAATGATTTAAAACCTAGAAATACGATGAACATAATAAAATCGGATATACGCCGTCGTAGTGAAACCGGGGGCTGTTTTGGTTTGGATAATTAAAAACTATGATAAACTTTGATTTAAAAGTTGTTCTTCTGGGAAAATAATTTTTCATATGAACATGAAACTATATCCAAAAATCTTGGTTAAACTCAAAGTGAAAGTATGTTTTTCAAAATGGTCATCAAGATGTCGTTCTTTCGACGGAAATGACTACCTCTTTAGTAATTGACATGTAACTTAAATTTACGACTATAAACCTATACTTTTTCTATTTAGATTCTTAAATTAGAGTTCAATATGAAACCATATCAATTTTATTCACTCAAAACGGATTTAAAATGAAGAAGTTATGGGTAAAACAAGATTGGATATTTTTGATCTTTTTAGCAACGGGAAATGTTTAACAAATCTATACAAATCATATCCTAGCTAACTTATATTGTATTATACATGTATTCTAATATATTATGTAATCTTGGGATACCATAGACACGTATGCAAATGTTTTGACAAATCATATCGACCCATGTATATATATTATTTGGAACAACCATAGACACTCTATATGCAATAATGTTGGAGTTAGCTATACAGGGTTGAGGTTGATTCTAAAAATATATATACTTTGAGTTGTGATTTAGCCTGATACATGTATACACTGGGCCGTGGATTGATTCAAGATAATATATATCGATTTATTTCTGTACATCTAACTGTGGACAACTAGTTGTAGGTTACTAACGAGGACAGCTGACTTAATAAACTCAAATCTTTAAAAAATAATAAAAATGGTTTTAATTTTATTTTGATCATACTTTGATATATATGTACATATTTGTATTGGTTCGTGAATCGACCAGTGGCCAAGTCTTACTTCCGACGAAGTAAAAATCTGTGAAAGTGAGTTATAGTCCCACTTTTAAAATCTAATATTTTGGGATGAGAATACATGCAGCTTTATAAATGTTTTACAAAATAGAAACACGTACGAAAACTACATTCTATGGTTGGATTATTAAACCGAATATCGCCCTTCAAGTCTGGTAGCCTAAGAATTAGGGAAATGGCCCCTAATTGACGCGAATCCTAAAGATAGATCTATTGGGCTTAACAACCCCCATTCAGGTTATGGATGGTTTAGTACTTCGAGATTATTATACAGACGAGAGGTTCTATTTTGGGGATATTCTATGCATTAAGTTAACGTCGGTTACCAGGTGTTCAACATATGAATGATTTTTATCTCTATACAGTTTGTGAAATGCCTGATATGAAATGTGTTATAAAAATGAAATATTGTGGTCTATTATTATGATTTGATAATATGTAGGTTAAACCTATAACTCACCAACAATTTTGTTGACTTTTTAAGCATGTTTATTCTCAGTTGATTATTAAGAGCTTCCGCTATTGCATACTAAATCAAGGACAAGATTTGGAGTCCATGCTTGTATAATATTGTTTAAAAACTGCATTCGAAGACTTATGTTGATGTGTAATATTATTGTAAACCATTATGTAATGGTCGTGTGAAAAACGCTATATTTTAGATTATCATTATTTGATAATCGTCGTAATATTTTAAAGGTTATGGTTTGTTTTAAAATCGAATGTAGTCTTTGAAAAACGTCTCATATAGAGGTCAAAACCTCGCAACGAAATCAATTAATATGGAACGTTTATAATCAATATGAATGGGACATTTCAGTTGGTATCCGAGCGTTGGTCTTAGAGAACCAGAAAATTTGCATTAGTGTGTCTTATCGAGTTTGTTAGGATGCATTAGTAAGTCTAGACTTCGACCGTGTTTTATTTAAAAATGATTGCTTAACATTTTTGTTGGAAACTATATATTATTAACATGTAAATATTATGTGATATATTAATCTCTTAACATGTTTGATATTGTATGATAGATGTCTACCTCTAGCACAAATCCCATTGACTCACCTAATAATAACGAAGAGTCGAATATATATTGGCAAGATTCACAAGTTCTTGAAGAACTGGAAGAAGAGGAAACGGTGAAATGTCCCGTTCTTATTGATTAAAAACGTTCCATATTAATTGATTTCGTTGCGAGGTTTTGACCTCTATATGAGACGTTTTTCAAAGACTGCATTCATTTTTAAAACAAACCATAACCTTTATTTCATAAATAAAGGTTTAAAAAGCTTTACGTAGATTATCAAATAATGATAATCTAAAATATCCTGTTTACACACGACCATTACATAATGGTTTACAATACAAATATGTTACATCGAAATCAGTTTCTTGAATGCAGTTTTTACACAATATCATACAAACATGGACTCCAAATCTTGTCCTTATTTTAGTATGCAACAGCGGAAGCTCTTAGTATTCACCTGAGAATAAACATGCTTTAAACGTCAACAAAAATGTTGGTGAGTTATAGGTTTAACCTATATATATCAAATCGTAACAATAGACCACAAGATTTCATATTTCAATACACATCCCATACATAGAGATAAAAATCATTCATATGGTGAACACCTGGTAACCGACATTAACAAGATGCATATATAAGAATATCCCTATCATTCCGGGACACCCTTCAGATGTGATATAAATTTCGAAGTACTAAAGCATCCGGTACTTTGGATGGGGTTTGTTAGGCCCAATAGATCTATCTTTAGGATTCGCGTCAATTAGGGTGTCTGTTCCCTAATTCTTAGATTACCAGACTTAATAAAAAGGGGCATATTCAATTTCGATAATTCAACCATAGAATGTAGTTTCACGTACTTGTGTCTATTTTGTAAATCATTTATAAAACCTGCATGTATTCTCATCCCAAAAATATTAGATTTTAAAAGTGGGACTATAACTCACTTTCACAGATTTTTACTTCGTCGGGAAGTAAGACTTGGCCACTGTTGATTCACGAACCTATAACAATATATACATATATATCAAGTATGTTCAAAATATATTTACAACACTTTTAATATATTTTGATGTTTTAAGTTTATTAAGTCAGCTGTCCTCGTTAGTAACCTACAACTAGTTGTCCACAGTTAGATGTACAGAAATAAATCGATAAATATTTTCTTGAATCAATCCAAGACCCAGTGTATACGTATCTCAGTATTGATCACAACTCAAACTATATATATTTTGGAATCAACCTCAACCCTGTATAGCTAACTCCAACATTCACATATAGAGTGTCTATGGTTGTTTCGAAATATATATAGATGTGTCGACATGATAGGTCGAAACATTGTATACATGTCTATGGTATCTCAAGATTACATAATATACAATACAAGTTGATTAAGTTATGGTTGGAATAGATTTGTTACCAATTTTCACGTAGCTAAAATGGGAAAAATTATCCAATCTTGTTTTACCCATAACTTCTTCATTTTAAATCCGTTTTGAGTGAATCAAATTTCTATGGTTTCATATTGAACTCTATTTTATGAATCTAAACAGAAAAAGTATAGGTTTATAGTCGGAAAAATAAGTTACAAGTCGTTTTTGTAAAGGTAGTCATTTCAGTCGAAAGAACGACGTCTAGATGACCATTTTAGAAAACATACTTCCACTTTGAGTTTAACCATAATTTTTGGATATAGTTTCATGTTCATAATAAAAATCATTTTCTCAGAATAACAACTTTTAAATCAAATTTTATCATAGTTTTTAATTAACTAACCCAAAACAGCCCGCGGTGTTACTACGACGGCGTAAATCTGGTTTTACGGTGTTTTTCGTGTTTCCAGGTTTTAAATCATTAAGTTAGCATATCATATAGATATAGAACATGTGTTTAGTTGATTTTAAAAGTCAAGTTAGAAGGATTAACTTTTGTTTTCGAACAAGTTTAGAATTAACTAAACTATGTTCTAGTGATTACAAGTTTAAACCTTCGAATAAGATAGCTTTATATGTATGAATCGAATTATGTTATGAACATCATTACTACCTTAAGTTCCTTGGATAAACCTACTGGAAAAGAGAAAAATGGATCTAGCTTCAACGGATCCTTGGATGGCTCGAAGTTCTTGAAGCAGAATCATGACATGAAAACAAGTTCAAGTAAGATTATCACTTGAAATAAGATTGTTATAGTTATAGAAATTGAACTAAAGTTTGAATATGATTATTACCTTGTATTAGAATGATAACCTACTGTAAGAAACAAAGATTTCTTGAGGTTGGATGATCACCTTACAAGATTGGAAGTGAGCTAGCAAACTTGAAAGTATTCTTGATTTTATGTAACTAGAACTTGTGGAATTTATGAAGAACACTTAGAACTTGAAGATAGAACTTGAGAGAGATCAATTAGATGAAGAAAATTGAAGAATGAAAGTGTTTGTAGGTGTTTTTGGTCGTTGGTGTATGGATTAGATATAAAGGATATGTAATTTTGTTTTCATGTAAATAAGTCATGAATGATTACTCATATTTTTGTAATTTAATGAGATATTTCATGCTAGTTGCCAAATGATGGTTCCCACATGTGTTAGGTGACTCACACGGGCTGCTAAGAGCTGATCATTGGAGTGTATATACAAATAGTACATACATCTAAAAGTTGTGTATTGTACGAGTACGAATACGGGTGCATACTAGTAGAATTGTTGATGAAACTGAACGAGGATGTAATTGTAAGCATTTTTGGTAAGTAGAAGTATTTTGATAAGTGTATTGAAGTCTTTCAAAAGTGTATAAATACATATTAAAACACTACATGTATATACATTTTAACTGAGTCGTTAAGTCATCGTTAGTCGTTACATGTAAGTGTTGTTTTGAAACCTTTAGGTTAACGATCTTGTTAAATGTTGTTAACCCAATGTTTATAATATCAAATGAGATTTTAAATTATTATATTATCATGTATGAATATCTCTTAATATGATATATATACATTTAAATGTCTTTACAACGATAATCGTTACATATATGTCTCATTTAAAAATCATTAAGTTAGTAGTCTTGTTTTTACATATGTAGTTCATTGTTAATATACTTAATTTTATGTTTACTTATCATAGTATCATGTTAACTATATATATATATATATATATATATATATATCCATATATATGTCATCATACAGTTTTTACAAGTTTTAACATTCGTGAATCACTGGTCAACTTGGGTGGTCAATTGTCTATATGAAACATATTTTAATTAATCAAGTCTTAACAAGTTTGATTGCTTAACATGTTGGAAACATTTAATCATGTAAATATCAATCTCAATTAATATATATAAACATGGAAAAGTTCGGGTCACTACAGTACCTACCCGTTAAATAAATTTCGTCCCGAAATTTTCAGTTGTTGAAGGTGTTGACGAATCTTCTGGAAATAGATGCGGGTATTTCTTCTTCATCTGATCTTCATGCTCCCAGGTGAACTCGGGTCCTCTACGAGCATTCCATCGAACCTTAACAATTGGTATCTTGTTTTGCTTAAGTCTTTTAACCTCACGATCCATTATTTCGACGGGTTCTTCGATGAATTGGAGTTTTTCGTTGATTTGGATTTCATCTAACGGAATAGTGAGATCTTCTTTAGCAAAACATTTCTTCAAATTCGAGACGTGGAAAGTGTTATGTATAGCTGCGAGTTGTTGAGGTAACTCAAGTCGGTAAGCTACTGGTCCGACACGATCAATAATCTTGAATGGTCCGATATACCTTGGATTTAATTTCCCTCGTTTACCAAATCGAACAACGCCTTTCCAAGGTGCAACTTTAAGCATGACCATCTCTCCAATTTCAAATTCTATATCTTTTCTTTTAATGTCAGCGTAGCTCTTTTGTCGACTTTGGGCGGTTTTCAACCGTTGTTGAATTTGGATGATCTTCTCGGTAGTTTCTTGTATAATCTACGGACCCGTAATCTGTCTATCCCCCACTTCACTCCAACAAATCGGAGACCTGCACTTTCTACCATAAAGTGCTTCAAACGGCGCCATCTCAATGCTTGAATGGTAGCTGTTGTTGTAGGAAAATTCTGCTAACGGTAGATGTCGATCCCAACTGTTTCCAAAATCAATAATACAAGCTCGTAGCATGTCTTCAAGCGTTTGTATCGTCCTTTCGCTCTGCCCATCAGTTTGTGGATGATAAGCAGTACTCATGTCTAGACGAGTTCCCAATGCTTGCTGTAATGTCTGCCAGAATCTTGAAATAAATCTGCCATCCCTATCAGAGATAATAGAGATTGGTATTCCATTTCTGGAGATGACTTCCTTCAAATACAGTCGTGCTAACTTCTCCATCTTGTCATCTTCTCTTATTGGCAGGAAGTGTGCTGATTTGGTGAGACGATCAACTATTACCCAAATAGTATCAAAACCACTTGCAGTCCTTGGCAATTTAGTGATGAAATCCATGGTAATGTTTTCCCATTTCCATTCTGAGATTTTGGGTTGTTGAAGTAGACCTGATGGTTTCTGATGCTCAGCTTTGACCTTAGAACACGTCAAATATTCTCCTACGTATTTAGCAACATCGGCTTTCATACCCGGCCACCAAAAATGTTTCTTGAGATCCTTGTACATCTTCCCCGTTCCAGGATGTATTGAGTATCTGGTTTTATGAGCTTCTCTAAGTACCATTTCTCTCATATCTCCAAATTTTGGTACCCAAATCCTTTCAGCCCTATACCGGGTTCCGTCTTCCCGAATATTAAGATGCTGCTCCGATCCTTTGGGTATTTCATCCTTTAAATTTCCCTCTTTTAAAACTCCTTGTTGCTCCTCCTTTATTTGAGTAGTAAGGTTATTATGAATCATTATATTCATAGATTTTACTCGAATGGGTTCTCTGTCCTTCCTGCTCAAGGCATCGGCTACCACATTTGCCTTCCCCGGGTGGTAACGAATCTCAAAGTCGTAATCATTCATCAATTCAATCCACCTACATTGCCTCATATTCAGTTGTTTCTGATTAAATATGTGTTGAAGACTTTTGTGGTCGGTATATATAATACTTTTGACCCCATATAAGTAGTGCCTCCAAGTCTTTAATGCAAAAACAACCCCGCCTAATTCCAAATCATGCGTCGTATAATTTTGCTCGTGAATCTTCAATTGTCTAGACGCATAAGCAATCACCTTCGTTCGTTGCATTAATACACAACCGAGACCTTGCTTTGATGCGTCACAATAAATCACAAAATCATCATTCCCTTCAGGCAATGACAATATAGGTGCCGTAGTTAGCTTTTTCTTCAATAACTGAAACACTTTCTCTTGTTTATCCTTCCATTCAAATTTCTTCCCTTTATGCGTTAATGCAGTCAAGGGTTTTGCTATTCTGGAAAAGTCTTGGATGAACCTTCTGTAGTAACCAGCTAGTCCTAAAAACTGGCGTATGTGTTTCGGAGTTTTCGGGGTTTCCCACTTTTCAACAGTTTCTATCTTTGCCGGATCCACCTTAATACCTTTTTTGTTCACTATGTGACCGAGGAATTGAACTTCTTCCAACCAAAATGCACACTTTGAAAATTTAGCGTACAATTCTTCCTTCCGCAATACTTCTAACACCTTTCTCAAATGTTCACCGTGTTCTTGGTCATTCTTTGAGTAAATAAGTATGTCATCAATGAAAACAATGACAAACTTGTCAAGGTATGGTCCACACACTCAGTTCATAAGGTCCATGAACACAGCTGGTGAATTAGTTAAACCAAACGGCATGACCATAAACTCGTAATGACCGTAACGTGTTCTGAAAGCAGTCTTTGGAATATCACCTTCTTTCACCCGCATTTGATGATACCCAGAACGTAAGTCAATCTTTGAATAAACAGACGAGCCTTGTAGTTGATCAAATAAGTCATCGATTCTCGGTAGTGGGTAGCGGTTCTTGATGGTAAGTTTGTTCAACTCTCGGTAGTCGATACACAACCTGAATGTACCATCTTTCTTCTTGACAAACAAACAGGAGCTCCCCACGGTGATGTGCTTGGTCGAATGAAACCACGCTCTAAAAGTTCTTGTAATTGGATTTGCAGTTCTTTCATCTCGCTGGGTGCGAGTCTGTAAGGAGCACGAGCTATTGGTGCAGCTCCTGGTACAAGATCTATTTGAAATTCAACGGATCGATGTGGGGGTAATCCCGGTAATTCTTTCGGAAATACATCAGGAAATTCTTTTGCGACGGGAACATCATTGATGCTCTTTTCTTCAGTTTGTACTTTCTCGACGTGTGCTAGAACAGCATAGCAACCTTTTCTTATTAGTTTTTGTGCCTTCAAATTACTAATAAGATGTAGCTTCATGTTGCCCTTTTCTCCGTACACCATTAAGGGTTTTCCTTTTTCTCGTATAATGCGAATTGCATTTTTGTAACAAACGATCTCTGCTTTCACTTCTTTCAACCAGTCCATACCGATTATCACATCAAAACTCCCTAACTCTACTGGTATCAAATCAATCTTAAATGTTTCGCTAACCAGTTTAATTTCTCGATTCCGACATATATTATCTGCTGAAATTAATTTACCATTTGCTAATTCGAGTAAAAATTTACTATCCAAAGGCGTCAATGGACAACTTAATTTAGCACAAAAATCTCTACTCATATAGCTTCTATCCGCACCCGAATCAAATAAAACGTAACCAGATTTATTGTCAATAAGAAACGTACCCGTAACAAGCTCCGGGTCTTCCTGTGCCTCTGCCGCATTAATATTGAAAACTCTTCCGCGGCCTTGTCCATTCGTGTTCTCCTGGTTCGGGCAATTTCTAATAATGTGGCCCGGTTTTCCATATTTATAACAAACTACATTGGCAAAACTTGCTCCGACACTACTTGCTCCGCCATTACTCGTTCCGACACCATTTGTTCCTTTCGTTCTATTAACCCCTGGTCCGTAGACCTCACACTTCCCCGCGCTATGACCATTTCTTTTACACTTGTTGCAAAATTTGGTACAGAACCCCGAGTGATGCTTTTCACACCTTTGGCATAGCTGCTTCTGATTGTTGTTGTTGTTGCAGTTATTATTGTTGTTGGGATGATTGTTGTAGTTGTTGTTGCTGCTGTTGTTGTTGTTGTTGTTGTTGTTGTTGTTGTTGTTGTTGTTGTTGTTGTTGTTGTTGGGCCATTTGTTGTAGTTGCGATTGATGTTGCGATTGTTGGGATAATTGTTGCGATTATTGTTGTAATTGCTGTTGTTGTTGTATTGGTGATTCTTATCACCGTTTTCCTCCCACTTTCTTTTGACTTGCTTCACATTGGCCTCTTCAGCAGTCTGTTCTTTAATTCTTTCTTCAATCTGGTTCACTAGTTTGTGAGCCATTCTACATGCCTGTTGTATGGAGGTGGGCTCGTGTGAACTTATATCTTCTTGGATTCTTTCCGGTAATCCTTTCACAAACGCGTCGATCTTCTCTTCCTCATCTTCGAATGCTCCCGGACACAATAGGCACAATTCTGTGAATCGTCTTTCGTATGTGGTAATATCAAATCCTTGGGTTCGTAACCCTCTAAGTTCTGTCTTGAGCTTATTGACCTCGGTTCTGGGACGGTACTTCTCGTTCATCAAGTGCTTGAATGCTGACCACGGTAGTACGTACGCATCGTCTTGTCCCACTTGCTCTAGATAGGTATTCCACCATGTTAATGCAGAACCTGTGAAGGTATGTGTAGCGTACTTCACTTTGTCCTCTTCAGTACACTTATTATGGCAAACACCGATTCGACCTTCTCGGTCCACCGTTTCAATCCGATCGGTCCTTCAGTTCCATCAAATTCCAAAGGTTTGCAGGCAGTGAATTCTTTGTAGGTGCATCCTACACGATTTCCTGTACTGCAAGATCCAAGGTTATTGTTGGTATGTAGCGCAGCCTATACTGCGGCTCTGTTTGAAGCTAGAAAAGTACGGAATTCCTCTTCATTCATATTCACGGTGTGTCGAGTAGTCGGTGCCATTTCCTTCAAAATAGTCAAATGGAACAAGTTAATCATACAGAATATTAAGAGAGTTAATAGTATTTCGTAGCATAATATGAACTCATTTATAAAAGCTTTTTCTTCATATTAGCGTTTTGTAAGTTTAAATTCGGGTAGTACCTACCCGTTAAGTTCATACTTAGTAGCTAATATACAATTCAACTACTACAATTCTATATGAAAAACTGATTATAATAATATTTCGCGTTCAAACTTTTACACAATATTTTACAAACTTACAATACCGCTTATTTTACATATAGCATGAAATATAGGACACAATAAATTTGATACAAGATGGTTGTGAAGATAATTCTAGCTAGTACACAAGTCGTTCAGCAAAGGCAATAAAGACACGTAATTCATACGTCCAGAAACAAGTCATGCATTCTGGTTTTACTAGGACTACTTCCCATCCTTGGTCTTGTGGAACATAACCGTTATGGCCGTTGATAAGACAGCTTGTTGTAACGTCGTCAAAGGGACGAGGGTTATGTAATGTCCAACAGTCCCATAACAATCTAAAAACCTCATTTCTTACCCCAATTACCGACTCCGTCACTTGTGGGAACGTTTTGTTTAATAGTTGTAGCCCGATGTTCTTGTTCTCACTTTGGTGAGAAGCGAACATTACTAATCCGTAAGCATAACATGCTTCTTTATGTTGCATGTTAGCCGCTTTTTCTAAATCACGAAGTCCAATATTCGGATATATTGAGTCAAAATAATTTATTAACCCATTGCGTAAAATAGCATTTGGGTTCCCCGCAATATATGCGTTAAAGTAAACACATCGTAACTTATGGATTTCCCAATGTGATATCCCCCATCTTTTGAACGAAAGCCTTTTATAAACCAAGGCATTCTTGGAACGTTCTTCGGATGTCTTACAAACTGATCTCGCCTTAAATAGTTGTGCCGAAGAATTCTGACCGACTCTAGACAAGATTTCATCAATCATGTCTCCGGGTAGGTCTCTTAAAATATTGGGTTGTCTATCCATTTTGTGTTTTTATACTGTAAAATAGACAAGAGTTAGATTCATAAAAAAAAATACTTATTAATACAAGCAATTTTTACATATATCATAAAGCATAAGCACACTATATTACATATATTACACCACACGAATACAACTATCTTATTCCGACTCGCTTGTTTCTTCTTCTTCTTCGGTTTTGGTTCGTTTTACCAAGTTTCTAGGGATATATGATGTTCCCCTAATACGAGCCGTCGTTTTCCACATTGGTTTAGAAAAACCTGGTGGTTTAGAGATTCCCGGGTCATTGTTACAACTTAAGGACTTCGGGGGTTGACGATACATATAAAGTTCATCGGGGTTGGAATTAGATTTCTCTATTTTTATGCCCTTTCCCTTATTATTTTATTTTGCCTTTTTAAATTCAGTTGGGGTAATTTCTATAACATCATCGGAATTCTCGTCGGAATCCGATTCATCGGAGAATTGGTAATCCTCCCAATATTTTGCTTCCTTGGCGGAAACACCATTGACCATAATTAACCTTGGTCGGTTGGTTGAGAATTTTCTTTTACTTAACCGTTTTATTATTTCCCCCACCGGTTCTATTTCTTCATCCGGTTCCGATTCTTCTTCCGGTTCCGATTCTTCTTCCGGTTCCGACTCTTCTTCCGGTTCCTCTTCGGGAACTTGTGAATCAGTCCACGAATCATTCCAATTTACATTTGACTCTTCATTATTATTAGGTGAGTCAATGGGACTTGTTCTAGAGGTAGACATCTATCACATAATATCAAACGCGTTAAGAGATTAATATATCACATAATATTCACATGTTAAAAATATATAGTTTCCAACAAAATTTGTTAAGCAATCATTTTTCAAGTAAACACGGTCGAAGTCCAGACTCACTAATGCATCCTAACAAACTCGATAAGACACACTAATGCAAAATTCTGGTTCTCTAAGACCAACGCTCGGATACCAACTAAAATATCCCGTTCTTATTGATTAAAAACGTTCCATATTAATTGATTTCGTTGCGAGGTTTTGACCTCTATATGAGACGTTTTTCAAAGACTGCATTCATTTTTAAAACAAACCATAACCTTTATTTCATAAATAAAGGTTTAAAAAGCTTTACGTAGATTATCAAATAATGATAATCTAAAATATCCTGTTTACACACGACCATTACATAATGGTTTACAATACAAATATGTTACAACAAAATAAGTTTCTTGAATGCAGTTTTTACACAATATCATACAAGCATGGACTCCAAATCTCGTCCTTATTTAAGTATGCGACAGCGGAAGCTCTTAATAATCACCTGAGAATAAACATGCTTAAAACGTCAACAAAAATGTTGGTGAGTTATAGGTTTAACCTATATATATCAAATCATAATAATAGACCACAAGATTTCATATTTCAATACACATCCCATACATAGAGATAAAAATCATTCATATGGTGAACACCTGGTAACCGACATTAACAAGATGCATATATAAGAATATCCCCATCATTCCGGGACACCCTTCGGATATGATATAAATTTCGAAGTACTAAAGCATCCGGTACTTTGGATGAGGTTTGTTAGGCCCAATAGATCTATCTTTAGGATTCGCATCAATTAGGGTGTCTGTTCCCTAATTCTTAGATTACCAGACTAAATAAAAAGGGGCATATTCGATTTCGATAATTCAACCATAGAATGTTGTTTCACGTACTTGTGTCTATTTTGTAAATCATTTATAAAACCTGCATGTATTCTCATCCCAAAAATATTAGATTTTAAAAGTGGGACTATAACTCACTTTCACAGATTTTTACTTCGTCGGAAAGTAAGACTTGGCCACTGGTTGATTCACGAACCTATAACAATATATACATATATATCAAAGTATGTTCAAAATATATTTACAACACTTTTAATATATTTTGATGTTTTAAGTTTATTAAGTCTGCTGTCCTCGTTAGTAACCTACAACTAGTTGTCCACAGTTAGATGTACAGAAATAAATCGATAAATATTATCTTGAATCAATCCACGACCCAGTTTATACGTATCTCAGTATTGATCACAACTCAAACTATATATATTTTGGAATCAACCTCAACCCTGTATAGCTAACTCCAACATTCACATTTAGAGTGTCTATGGTTGTTCCAAAATATATATAGATGTGTCGACATGATAGGTCGAAACATTGTATACGTGTCTATGATATCTCAAGATTACATAATATACAATACAAGTTGATTAAGTTATGTTTGGAATAGATTTGTTACCAATTTTCACGTAGCTAAAATGAGAAAAATTATCCAATCTTGTTTTACCCATAACTTCTTCATTTTAAATCCGTTTTGAGTGAATCAAATTGCTATGGTTTCATATTGAACTCTATTTTATGAATCTAAACAGAAAAAGTATAGGTTTATAGTCGGAAAAATAAGTTACAAGTCGTTTTTGTAAAGGTAGTCATTTCAGTCGAAAGAACGACGTCTAGATGACCATTTTAGAAAACATACTTCCACTTTGAGTTTAATCATAATTTTTGGATATAGTTTCATGTTCATAATAAAAATCATTTTCTCAGAATAACAACTTTTAAATCAAAGTTTATCACAGTTTTTAATTAACTAACCCAAAACAGCCCGCGGTGTTACTACGACGGCGTAAATCCGGTTTTACGGTGTTTTTCGCGTTTTCAGGTTTTAAATCATTAAGTTAGCTTATCATATAGATATAGAACTTGTGTTTAGTTGATTTTAAAAGTAAAGTTTGAAGGATTAACTTTTGTTTGCGAACAAGTTTAGAATTAACTAAACTATGTTCTAGTGATTACAAGTTTAAACCTTCGAATAAAATAGCTTTATATGTATGAATCGAATGATGTTATGAACATCATTACTACCTTAAGTTCCTTGGATAAACCTACTGGAAAAGAGAAAAATGGATCTAGCTTCAACGGATCCTTGGATGGCTCGAAGTTCTTGAAGCAGACACGAAAACAAGTTCAAGTAAGATTATCACTTGAAATAAGATTGTTATAGTTATAGAAATTGAACCAAAGTTTGAATATGATTATTAACTTGTATTATAATGATAACCAACTATAAGAAAAAAAGATTTCTTGAGGTTCGATGATCACCTTACAAGATTGGAAGTGAGCTAGCAAACTTGAAAGTATTCTTGATTTTATGTAACTAGAACTTGTAGAATTTATGAAGAACACTTAGAACTTGAAGATAGAACTTGAGAGAGATCAATTAGATGAAGAAAATTGAAGAATGAAAGTGTTTGTAGGTGTTTTTGGTCGTTGGTGTATGGATTAGATATAAAGGATATGTAATTTTTTTTTCATGTAAATAAGTCATGAATGATTACTCATATTTTTGTAATTTTATGAGATATTTCATGCTAGTTGCCAAATGATGATTCCCACATGTATTAGGTGACTCACATGGGCTGCTAAGAGCTGATCATTGGAGTGTATATACCAATAGTACATACATCTAAAAGTTGTGTATTGTACGAGTACGAATACGGGTGCATACGAGTAGAATTGTTGATAAAACTGAACGAGGATGTAATTGTAAGCATTTTTGTTAAGTAGAAGTATTTTAATAAGTGTATTAAAGTCTTTCAAAAGTGTATAATTACATATTAAAACACTACATGTATATACATTTTAACTGAGTCGTTAAGTCATCGTTAGTCGTTACATGTAAGTGTTGTTTTGAAACCTTTAGGTTAACGATCTTGTTAAATGTTGTTAACCTAATATTTATAATATAAAATGAGATTTTAAATTATTATATTATCATGATATTATCATGTATGAATATCTCTTAATATGATATATATACATTAACTGTCTTTACAACGATAATCGTTACATATATGTTTCGTTTAAAAATCATTAAGTTAGTAGTCTTGTTTTTACATATGTAGTTCATTGTTAATATACTTAATGATATGTTTACTTATCATAGTATCATGTTAACTATATATATATCCATATATATGTCATCATATAGTTTTTACAAGTTTTAACGTTCGTGAATCACTGGTCAACTTGGGTGGTCAATTGTCTATATGAAACATATTTCAATTAATCAAGTCTTAACAAGTTTGATTGCTTAACATGTTGGAAACATTTAATCATGTAAATATCAATCTCAATTAATATATATAAACATGGAAAAGTTCGGGTCACTACAAATGGAACCGGAAGAAGAGGAACCGGAAGAAGAGGAACCAGAAGAAGAGGAACCGGAAGAAGAAGAGGTTCCAGAGGGGGGAATAGTAGGAACCACAGAATAAATGTATTGTAGTGTGCTTGTACTTTTATGTTCTATGTAAAAATTGCTTGTATTGTTTGTTATTACGAATCTAATCCTTCTCTATTTTACAGTATAAAAACAAAATGGACGTTAAGGGTAGACAACCGAATATTTTAGAAGACCTACCAGAGGATATGATTGAGGAAATCTTGTCTAGAGTCGGTCAGAATTCATCAGCACATTTAGTTATGGCGAAATTAACTTGTCAAACATTTGAAAGACTTTCCAGAAATGCCTTAGTTTATAAAAGGCTTTCCTTTGATAGGCGGTGTATATCACACTGGGGAGACTTTAAGTTACGCCGTGTGAAATGTCCCGTTCTTATTGATTAAAAACGTTCCATATTAATTGATTTCGTTGCGAGGTTTTGACCTCTATATGAGACGTTTTTCAAAGACTGCATTCATTTTAAAACAAACCATAACCTTTATTTCATCAATAAAGATTTAAAAAGCTTTACGTAGATTATCAAATAATGATAATCTAAAATATCCTGTTTACACACGACCATTACATAATGGTTTACAATACAAATATGTTACAACAAAGTAAGTTTCTTGAATGCAGTTTTTACACAATATCATACAAGCATTGACTCCAAATCTCGTCCTTATTTAAGTATGCTACAGCGGAAGCTCTTAATAATCACCTGAGAATAAACATGCTTAAAACGTCAACAAAAATGTTGGTGAGTTATAGGTTTAACCTATATATATCAAATCATAATAATAGACCACAAGATTTCATATTTCAATACACATCCCATACATAGAGATAAAAATCATTCATATGGTGAACACCTGGTAACCGACATTAACAAGATGCATATATAAGAATATCCCCATCATTCCGGGACACCCTTCGGATATGATATATATTTCGAAGTACTAAAGCATCCGGTACTTTGGATGGGGTTTGTTAGGCCCAATAGATCTATCTTTAGGATTCGCGTCAATTATGGTGTCTGTTCCCTAATTCTTAGATTACCAGACTTAATAAAAAGGGGCATATTCGATTTCGATAATTCAACCATAGAATGTAGTTTCACGTACTTGTGTCTATTTTGTAAATCATTTATAAAACCTGCATGTATTCTCATCCCAAAAATATTAGATTTTAAAAGTGGGACTATAACTCACTTTCACAGATTTTTACTTCGTCGGGAAGTAAGACTTGGCCACTGGTTGATTCACAAACCTATAACAATATATACATATATATCAAAGTATGTTCAAAATATATTTACAACACTTTTAATATATTTTGATGTTTTAAGTTTATTAAGTCAGCTGTCCTCGTTAGTAACCTACAACTAGTTGTCCACAGTTAGATGTACAGAAATAAATCGATAAATATTATCTTGAATCAATCCACGACCCAGTGTATACGTATCTCAGTATTGATCACAACTCAAACTATATGTATTTTGGAATCAACCTCAACCCTGTATAGCTAACTCTAACATTCACATATAGAGTGTCTATGGTTGTTCCGAAATATATATAGATGTGTCGACATGATAGGTCGAAACATTGTATACGTGTCTATGGTATCTCAAGATTACATAATATACAATACAAGTTGATTAAGTTATGTTTGGAATAGATTTGTTACCAATTTTCACGTAGCTAAAATGAGAAAAATTATCCAATCTTGTTTTACCCATAACTTCTTCATTTTAAATCCGTTTTGAGTGAATCAAATTGCTATGGTTTCATATTGAACTCTATTTTATGAATCTAAACAGAAAAATTATAGGTTTATAGTCGGAAAAATAAGTTACAAGTCGTTTTTGTAAAGGTAGTCATTTCAGTCGAAAGAACGACGTCTAGATGACCATTTTAGAAAACATACTTCCACTTTGAGTTTAACCATAATTTTTGGATATAGTTTCATGTTCATAATAAAAATAATTTTCTCAGAATAACAACTTTTAAATCAAAGCTTATCATAGTTTTTAATTAACTAACCCAAAATAGCCCGCGGTGTTACTACGACGGCGTAAATCCGGTTTTACGGTGTTTTTCGTGTCTCCAGGTTTTAAATCATTAAGTTAGCATATCATATAGATATAGAACATGTGTTTAGTTGATTTTAAAAGTCAAGTTAGAAGGATTAACTTTTGTTTGCGAACAAGTTTAGAATTAACTAAACTATGTTCTAGTGATTGCAAGTTTAAACCTTCGAATAAGATAGCTTTATATGTATGAATCGAATGATGTTATGAACATCATTACTACCTTAAGTTCCTTGGATAAACCTACTGGAAAAGAGAAAAATAGATCTAGCTTCAACGGATCCTTGGATGGCTCGAAGTTCTTGAAGCAGAATCATGACACGGGTGCATACGAGTAGAATACGGGTGCATACGAGTAGAATTGTTGATGAAACTGAACGAGGATGTAATTGTAAGCATTTTTGTTAAGTAGAAGTATTTTGATAAGTGTATTGAAGTCTTTCAAAAGTGTATAAATACATATTAAAACACTACATGTATATACATTTTAACTGAGTCGTTAAGTCATCGTTAGTCGTTACATGTAAGTGTTGTTTTGAAACCTTTAGGTTAACGATCTTCTTAAATGTTGTTAACCCAATGTTTATAATATCAAATGAGATTTTAAATTATTATATTATCATGATATTATCATGTATGAATATCTCTTAATATGATATATATACATTAATTGTCTTTACAACGATAATCGTTACATATATGTCTCGTTTAAAAATCATTAAGTTAGTAGTCTTGTTTTTACATATGTAGTTCATTGTTAATATACTTAATGATATGTTTACTTATCATAGTATCATGGTAACTATATATATATCCATATAATGTCATCATATAGTTTTTACAAGTTCTAACGTTCGTGAATCACCGGTCAACTTGGGTGGTCAATTGTCTATATGAAACATATTTCAATTAATCAAGTCTTAACAAGTTTGATTGCTTAACATGTTGGAAACATTTAATCATGTAAATATCAATCTCAATTAATATATATAAACATGGAAAAGTTCGGGTCACTACAGTACCTACCCGTTAAATAAATTTCAAATTTTAAGCTGTTGAAGGTGTTGACGAATCTTCTGGAAATAGATGCGAGTATTTCTTCTTCATCTGATCTTCACGCTCCCAGGTGAACTCAGGTCCTCTATGAGCATTCCATCGAACCTTAACAATTGGTATCTTGTTTTGCTTAAGTCTTTTAACCTCACGATCCATTATTTCGACGGGTTCTTCGATGAATTGAAGTTTTTCGTTGATTTGGATTTCATCTAACGGAATAGTGAGATCTTCTTTAGCAAAACATTTCTTCAAATTCGAGACATGGAAAGTGTTATGTACAACCGCGAGTTGTTGAGGTAACTCAAGTCGGTAAGCTACTGGTCCGACACGATCAATAATCTTGAATGGTCCAATATACCTTGGATTTAATTTCCCTCGTTTACCAAATCGAACAACGCCTTTCCAAGGTGCAACTTTAAGCATGACCATCTCTCCAATTTCAAATTCTATATCTTTTCTTTTAATGTCAGCGTAGCTCTTTTGTCGACTTTGGGCGGTTTTCAACCGTTGTTGAATTTGGAGGATCTTCTGGGTAGTTTCCTGTATAATCGCCGGACCCGTAATCTGTCTATCCCCCACTTCACTCCAACAAATCGGAGACCTGAACTTTCTACCATAAAGTGCTTCAAACGGCGCCATCTCAATGCTTGAATGGTAGCTGTTGTTGTAGGAAAATTCTGCTAACGGTAGATGTCGATCCCAACTGTTTCCGAAATCAATAACACATGCTCGTAGAATGTCTTCAAGAGTTTGTATCATCCTTTCGCTCTGCCCATCAGTTTGTGGATGATAGGCAGTACTCATGTCTAGACGAGTTCCTAATGCTTGCTGTAATGTCTGCCAGAATCTTGAAATAAATCTACCATCCCTATCAGAGATAATAGAGATTGGTATTCCATGGTAATTTGGTGAGGCGATCAACTATTACCCAAATAGTATCAAAACCACTTGCAGTCCTTGGCAATTTAGTGATGAAATCCATGGTAATATTTTCCCATTTCCATTCCGGGATTTCGGGTTGTTGAAGTAGACCTGATGGTTTCTGATGCTCAGCTTTGACCTTAGAACATGTCAAACATTCTCCTACGTATTTAGCAACATCGGCTTTCATACCCGGCCACCAAAAATGTTTCTTGAGATCCTTGTACATCTTCCCCGTTCCAGGATGTATTTAGTATCTGGTTTTATGAGCTTCTCTAAGTACTATTTCTCTCATATCTCCAAATTTTGGTACCCAAATCCTTTCAGCCCTATACCGGGTTCCGTCTTCCCGAATATTAAGATGCTTCTCCGATCCTTTGGGTATTTCATCCTTTAAATTTCCCTCTTTTAAAACTCCTTGTTGCGCCTCCTTTATTTGAGTAGTAAGGTTATTATGAATCATTATATTCATAGATTTTACTCGAATGGGTTCTCTGTTCTTCCTGCTCAAGGCATCGGCTACCATATTTGCCTTCCCCGGGTGGTAACGAATCTCAAAATCATAATCATTCAATAATTCAATCCACCTACGCTGCCTCATATTTAGTTGTTTCTGATTAAATATGTGTTGAAGACTTTTGTGGTCGGTATATATAATACTTTTGACCCCATATAAGTAGTGCCTCCAAGTCTTTAATGCAAAAACAACCGCGCCTAATTCCAAATCATGCGTCGTATAATTTTGTTCGTGAATCTTCAATTGTCTAGACGCATAAGCAATCACCTTCGTTCGTTGCATTAATACACAATCGAGACCTTGCTTTGATGCGTCACAATAAATCACAAAATCATCATTCCCTTCAGGCAATGACAATATAGGTGCCGTAGTTAGCTTTTTCTTCAATAACTGAAACGCTTTCTCTTGTTCATCATTCCATTCAAATTTCTTCCCTTTATGCATTAATGCAGTCAAGGGTTTTGCTATTCTGGAAAAGTCTTGGATGAACCTTCTGTAGTAACCAGCTAGTCCTAAAAACTGGCGTATGTGTTTCGGAGTTTGCAGGGTTTCCCACTTTTCAACAGTTTCTATCTTTGCCTGATCCACCTTAATACCTTCTTTGTTCACTATGTGACCGAGGAATTGAACTTCTTCCAACCAAAATGCACACTTTGAAAACTTAGCGTATAATTCTTCCTTCATCAATACTTCTAACACCTTTCTCAAATGTTCACCGTGTTCTTGGTCATTCTTTGAGTAAATAAGTATGTCATCAATGAAAACAATGACAAACTTGTCAAGGTATGGTCCACACACTCGGTTCATAAGGTCCATGAACACAGCTGGTGCATTAGTTAAACCAAACGGCATGACCATAAACTCGTAATGACCGTAACGTGTTCTGAAAGTAGTCTTTGGAATATCATCTTCTTTCACCCGCATTTGATGATACCCGGAACGTAAGTCAATCTTTGAATAAACAGACGATCCTTGTATAGTTGATCAAATAAGTCGTCGATTCTCGGTAGTGGGTAGCGGTTCTTGATGGTAAGTTTGTTCAACTCTCGGTAGTCGATACACAACCTGAATGTACCATCTTTCTTCTTGACAAACAAAACAGGAGCTCCCCACGGTGATGTGCTTGGTCGAATGAAACCACGCTCTAAAAGTTCTTGTAATTGGCTTTGCAGTTCTTTCATCTCGCTGGGTGCGAGTCTGTAAGGAGTACGAGCTATTGGTGCAGCTCCTGGTACAAGATCTATTTGAAATTCAACGGATCGATGTGGGGGTAATCCCGGTAATTCTTTCGGAAATACATCGGGAAATTCTTTTGCAATGGGAACATCATTGATGCTCTTTTCTTTAGTTTGTACTTTCTCGACGTGTGCTAGAACAGCATAGCAACCTTTTCTTATTAGTTTTCGTGCCTTCAAATTACTAATAAGATGTAGCTTCGTGTTGCCCTTTTCTCCGTACACCATTAAGGGTTTTCCTTTTTCTCGTATAATGCGAATTGCATTTTTGTAACAAACGATCTCTGCTTTCACTTCTTTCAACCAGTCCAAACCGATTATCACATCAAAACTCCCTAACTCAACTGGTATCAAATCAATCTTAAATGTTTCGCTAACCAGTTTAATTTCTCGATTCCGACATATATTATCTGCTGAAATTAATTTACCATTTGCTAATTCGAGTAAAAATTTACTATCCAAAGGCGTCAATGGACAACTTAATTTAGCACAAAAATCTCTACTCATATAGCTTCTATCTGCACCCGAATCAAATAAAACGTAAGCTAATTTATTGTCAATAAGAAACGTACTCGTAACAAGCTCCGGGTCTTCCTGTGCCTCTGCCGCATTAATATTGAAAACTCTTCCGCGGCCTTGTCCATTCGTGTTCTCCTGGTTCGGGCAATTTCTAATAATGTGGCCCGGTTTTCCACATTTATAACAAACTACATTGGCATAACTTGCTCCGACACTACTTGCTCCGCCATTACTCGTTCCGACACCATTTGTTCCTTTCGTTCTATTAACCCCTGGTCCGTAGACCTCACACTTCGCCGCGCTATGACCATTTCTTTTACACTTGTTGCAAAATTTGGTGCAGAACCCCGAGTGATACTTTTCACACCTTTGGCATAGCTGCTTCTGATTGTTGTTGTTGTTGTTGCGGTTGTTATTGTTGTTGGGATGATTGTTGTAGTTGCTGCTGTTGTTGTTGTTGTTGTTGTTGGGCCGTTTGTTGTAGTTGCGATTGATGTTGCGATTGTTGGGATAATTGTTGCGATTATTATTGTAATTGCTGTTGTTGTTTTATTGGTGATTCTTATCACCGTTTTCCTCCCACTTTCTTTTGACTTACTTCACATTGGCCTCTTCAGCCGTCTGTTCTTTAATTCTTTCCTCAATCTGGTTCACTAGTTTGTGAGCCATTCTACATGCCTGTTGTATGGAGGCGGGCTCGTGTGAACTTATATCTTCTTGGATTCTTTCCGGTAATCCTTTCACAAACGCGTCAATCTTCTCTTCCTCATCTTCGAATTCTCCCGGACAGAATAGGCACAATTCTGTGAATCGTCTTTCGTACGTGGTAATATCAAATCCTTGGGTTCGTAACCCTCTAAGTTCTGTCTTGAGCTTATTGACCTCGGTTCTGGGACGGTATTTCTCGTTCATCAAGTGCTTGAATGCTGACCACGGTAGTGCGTACGCATCGTCTTGTCCCACTTGCTCTAGATAGGTATTCCACCATGTTAACACAGAACCTGTGAAGGTATGCGTAGCGTACTTCACTTTGTCCTCTTCAGTACACTTACTTATGGCAAACATCGATTCGACCTTCTCGGTCCACCGTTTCAATCCGATCGGTCCTTCGGTTCCATCAAATTCCAAAGGTTTGCAGGCAGTGAATTCTTTGTAGGTGCATCCTACACGATTTCCTGTACTGCTAGATCCAAGGTTATTGTTGGTATGTAGCACAGCCTGTACTGCGGCTATGTTTGAAGCTAGAAAAGTACGGAATTCCTCTTCATTCATATTCACGGTGTGTCGAGTAGTCGGTGCCATTTCCTTCAAAATAGTCAAATGGAACAAGTTAATCATACAGAATATTAAGAGTAGTTAATAGTATTTCGTAGCATAATATGAACTCATTTATAAAAGCTTTTTCTTCATATTAGCGTTTTATAAGTTTAAATTCGGGTAGTACCTACCCATTAAGTTCATACTTAGTAGCTAATATACAATTCAACTACTACAATTCTATATGAAAAACTGATTATAATAATATTTCGCGTTCAAACTTTTATACAATATTTTACAAACTTACAATACCGCTTATTTTACATAAAGCATGAAATATAGCACACAATAACTTTGATACAAGATAGTTGTGAAGATAATTCTAGCTAGTACACAAGTCGTTCAGCAAAGGCAATAAAGACACGTAATTCATACGTCCAGAAACAAGTCATGCATTCTGGTTTTACTAGGATTACTTCTCATCCATGGTCTTGTGGAAAATAACCGTTATGGCCGTTGATAAGACATCGTGTTGTAACGTCGTCAAAGGGACGAGGGTTACGTAATGTCCAACAGTCCCGTAACAATCTAAAAACCTCATTTCTTACCCCAATTACCGACTCCGTCACTTGTGGGAACGTTTTGTTTAATAGTTGTAGCCCAATGTTCTTGTTCTCACTTTGGTGAGAAGCCAACATTACTAATCCGGAAGCATAACATGCTTCTTTATGTTGCATGTTAGCCGCTTTTTCTAAATCACGAAGTCCAATATTTGGATATATTGAGTCAAAATAATTTCTTAACCCATTGCGTAAAATAGCATTTGGGTTCCCCGCAATATATGCGTCAAAGTAAACACATCGTAACTTATGGATTTCCCAATGTGATATCCCTCATCTTTTGAACGAAAGCCTTTTATAAACCAAGGCATTCTTGGAACGTTCTTCGAATGTCTTACAAACTGATCTCGCCTTAAATAGTTGTGCCGAAGAATTCTGACCGACTCTAGACAAGATTTCATCAATCATGTCTCCGGGTAGGTCTCTTAAAATATTGGGTTGTCTATCCATTTTGTGTTTTTATACTGTAAAATAGACAAGAGTTAGATTCATAAAAAAAATATACTTATTAATACAAGCAATTTTTACATATATCATAAAGCATAAGCACACTATATTACATATATTACACCACACGGATACAACTATCTTATTCTGACTCGCTTGTTTCTTCTTCTGCGGTTTTGGTTCGTTTTGCCAAGTTTCTAGGGATATTTGATGTTCCCCTAATACGAGCCGTCGTTTTCCACATTGGTTTAGAAAAACCTGGTGGTTTAGAGGTTCCCGGGTCATTGTTACAACTTAAGGACTTCGGGGGTTGACGATACATATAAAGTTCATCGGGGTTGGAATTAGATTTCTCTATTTTTATGCCCTTTCCCTTATTATTTTCTTTTGCCTTTTTAAATTCAGTTGGGGTAATTTCTATAACATCATCGGAATTCTCGTCGGAATCCGATTCATCGGAGAATTGGTAATCCTCCCAATATTTTGCTTCTTTGGCGGAAACACCATTGACCATAATTAACCTTGGTCGGTTGGTTGAGGATTTTATTTTACTTAACCGTTTTATTATTTCCCCCACCGGTTCTATTTCCTCCTCCGGTTCCTCCTCTTACGGTTCTGATTCTTCTTCCGGTTCCGACTCTTCTTCCGGTTCCTCTTCGGGAACTTGTGAATCAGTCCACGAATCATTCCAATTTACATTTGACTCTTCATTATTATTAGGTGAGTCAATGGGACTTGTTCTAGAGGTAGACATCTATCACATAATATCAAACGCGTTAAGAGATTAATATATCACATAATATTCACATGTTAAAAATATATAGTTTCCAACAAAATTTGTTAAGCAATCATTTTTCAAGTAAACACGGTCGAAGTTCAGACTCACTAATGCATCCTAACAAACTCGATAAGACACACTAATGCAAAATTCTGGTTCTCTAAGACCAACGCTCGGATACCAACTGAAATTTCCCGTTCTTATTGATTAAAAACGTTCCATATTAATTGATTTCGTTGCGAGGTTTTGACCTCTATATGAGACGTTTTTCAAAGACTGCATTCATTTTAAAACAAACCATAACCTTTATTTCATCAATAAAGATTTAAAAAACTTTACGTAGATTATCAAATAATGATAATCTAAAATATCCTGTTTACACACGACCATTACATAATGGTTTACAATACAAATATGTTACAACAAAATAAGTTTCTTGAATGCAGTTTTTACATAATATCATACAAGCATGGACTCCAAATCTCGTCCTTATTTAAGTATGCGACAGCGGAAGCTCTTAATAATCACCTGAGAATAAACATGCTTAAAATGTCAACAAAAATGTTGGTGAGTTATAGGTTTAACCTATATATATCAAATCATAATAATAGACCACAAGATTTCATATTTCAATACACATCCCATACATAGAGATAAAAATCATTCATATGGTGAACACCTGGTAACCGAAATTAACAAGATGCATATATAAGAATATCCCCATCATTCCGGGACACCCTTCGGATATGATATAAATTTCGAAGTACTAAAGCATCCGGTACTTTGGATGGGGTTTGTTTGGCCCAATAGATCTATCTTTAGGATTCGCGTCAATTAGGGTGTCTGTTCCCTAATTCTTATATTACTAGACTTAATAAAAAGGGGCATATTCGATTTCGATAATTCAATCATAGAATGTAGTTTCACGTACTTGTGTCTATTTTGTAAATTATTTATAAACCTGCATGTATTCTCATCCCAAAAATATTAGATTTTAAAAGTGGGACTATAACTCACTTTCACAGATTTTTACTTCATCGGGAAGTAAGACTTGGCCACTGGTTGATTCACGAACCTATAACAATATATACATATATATCAAAGTATGTTCAAAATATATTTACAACACTTTTAATATATTTTAATGTTTTAAGTTTATTAAGTCAGCTGTCCTCGTTAGTAACCTACAACTAGTTGTCCACAGTTAGATGTACAGAAATAAATCGATAAATATTATCTTGAATCAATCCACGACCCAGTGTCTATGTATCTCAGTATTGATCACAACTCAAACTATATATATTTTGGAATCAACCTCAACCCTGTATAGCTAACTCCAACATTCACATATAGAGTGTCTATGGTTGTTCCGAAATATATATAGATGTGTCGACATGATAGGTCGAAACATTGTATACGTGTCTATGGTATCTCAAGATTACATAATATACAATACAAGTTGATTAAGTTATGGTTGGAATAGATTTGTTACCAATTTTCACGTAGCTAAAATGAGAAAAATTATCCAATCTTGTTTTACCCATAACTTCTTCATTTTAAATCCGTTTTGAGTGAATCAAATTGCTATGGTTTCATATTGAACTCTATTTTATGAATCTAAATAGAAAAAGTATAGGTTTATAGTCGGAAAAATAAGTTACAAGTCGTTTTTGTAAAGGTAGTCATTTCAGTCGAAAGAACGACGTCTAGATGACCATTTTAGAAAACATACTTCCACTTTGAGTTTAACCATAATTTTTGGATATAGTTTCATGTTCATAATAAA
Organism: Rutidosis leptorrhynchoides; assembly: GCF_046630445.1. Classification (NCBI taxonomy): domain Eukaryota; kingdom Viridiplantae; phylum Streptophyta; class Magnoliopsida; order Asterales; family Asteraceae; genus Rutidosis; species Rutidosis leptorrhynchoides. The sequence goes on along the minus strand of NC_092342.1, from coordinate 163,716,054 downwards.
AATCATTTTCTCAGAATAACAACTTTTAAATCAAAGTTTATCATAGTTTTTAATTAACTAACCCAAAACAGCCCGCGGTGTTACTACGACGGCGTAAATCCGATTTTACGGTGTTTTTCGTGTCTCCAGGTTATAAATCATTAAGTTAGCATATCATATAGATATAGAACATGTGTTTAGTTGATTTTAAAAGTCAAGTTAGAAGGATTAACTTTTGTTTGCGAACAAGTTTAGAATTAACTAAACTATGTTCTAGTGATTACAAGTTTAAACCTTCGAATAAGATAGCTTTATATGTATGAATCGAATGATGTTATGAACATTATTACTACCTTAAGTTCCTTGGATAAACCTACTGGAAAAGAGAAAAATGGATCTAGCTTCAACGGATCCTTGGATGGCTCGAAGTTCTTGAAGCAGAATCATGACACGAAAACAAGTTCAAGTAAGATCATCACTTGAAATAAGATTGTTATAGTTATAGAAATTGAACCAAAGTTTGAATATGATTATTACCTTGTATTAGAATGATAACCTACTGTAAAAAACAAAGATTTCTTAAGGTTGGATGATCACCTTACAAGATTGGAAGTGAGCTAGCAAACTTGAAAGTATTCTTGATTTTATGTAACTAGAACTTGTAGAATATATGAAGAACACTTAGAACTTGAAGATAGAACTTGAGAGAGATCAATTTGATGAAGAAAATTGAAGAATGAAAGTGTTTTTAGGTGTTTTTGGCCGTTGGTGTATGGATTAGATATAAAGGATATGTAATTTTGTTTTCATGTAAATAAGTCATGAATGATTACTCATATTTTTGTAATTTTATGAGATATTTCGTGCTAGTTGCCAAATGATGGTTCCCTAATGTATTAGGTGACTCACATGGGCTACTAAGAGCTGATCATTGGAGTGTATATACCAATAGTACATGCATCTAAAAGCTGTGTATTGTACGAGTACGAATACGGGTGCATACGAGTAGAATTGTTGATGAAACTGAACGAGGATGTAATTGTAAGCATTTTTGTTAAGTAGAAGTATTTTGATAAGTGTATTGAAGTCTTTCAAAAGTGTATAAATACATATTAAAACACTACATGTATATACATTTTAACTGAGTCGTTAAGTCATCGTTAGTCGTTACATGTAAGTGTTGTTTTGAAACCTTTAGGTTAACGATCTTGTTAAATGTTGTTAACCCAATGTTTATAATATCAAATGAGATTTTAAATTATTATATTATCATGATATTATCATGTATGAATATCTCTTAATATGATATATATACATTAAATGTCTTTACAACGATAATCGTTACATATATGTCTCGTTTAAAAATCATTAAGCTAGTAGTCTTGTTTTTACATATGTAGTTCATTGTTAATTTACTTAATGATATGTTTACTTCTCATAGTATCATGTTAACTATATATATATCCATATATATGTCATCATATAGTTTTTACAAGTTTTAACGTTCGTGAATCACCGGTCAACTTGGGTGGTCAATTGTCTATATGAAACATATTTCAATTAATCAAGTCTTAACAAGTTTGATTGCTTAACATGTTGGAAACATTTAATCATGTAAATATCAATCTCAATTAATATATATAAACATGGAAAAGTTCGGGTCACTACACCGTGTTTTCTTTAAAGCGTTAAATGCGAGGAACCCAAATGCAATTTTACGCTACGGGTTAAGAACCTATTTTGACTCAACATATCCCAACATAGGATTTCGTGAATTAGAAAGAGCTTCTAACATGCAACATAAAGAAGCATGTTATGCTTACGGGTTAGTGATGTTCGCTTCTTACCAAAGTGAGAAAAAGAACATCGGATTGCAGTTTTTAAATAAAACTTTCCCACAAGTGATGGATTCAGTAGTTGGGGTGAGAAACAAGGTTTTTAGATTATTACGGGGCTGTTGGACATTACAAAACCCTCGTCCTTTTGACGACATTACAACATGCTGCCTAGCCAATGGTCATAAAGGTTATTTTCCACAAGACCAAGGATGGGAAGTCGTCTTAGTAAAACCAGAATGCATGACTTGTTTCTGGACTTATGAATTACGTGTCTTTATTTCCTTTGCTGAACAACTTGCGTATTAACTAGATTTATCTTCAAAACTGTCATGTATCATAGTTTACTATATTTCATGTTATATGTAATACAGCGAAGTTGTAAGTTTGAAGAATATTTGTATGTGATATATTATTATAGTCAGTTTTTCATATGAAATTGTAGTAGTTGAATTGTATATTAGCTACTAAGTATGAACTTAACGGGTAGGTAGTACCCGAATTTAAACTTATAAAATGCTAATATGAAGAAAAATCTTTTATAAATAAGTTCATATTATGCTACGAGATACTATTGACTACTCTTAATATTCTGTATGATTAACTTGTTTCATTTGACTATTTTAAAGGAAATGGCACCGACTACTCGACACACCTTGACTCACCAACAATTTTGTTGACATTTTAAGCATGTTTATTCTCAGGTGATTATTAAGAGCTTCCGCTGTTGCATACTAGGACAAGATTTGGAGTCCATGCTTGTATAATATTGTTTAAAAACTGCATTCGAAGACTTATGTTGATATGTAATATTATTGTAAACCATTATGTAATGGTCGTGTGAAAAACGCTATATTTTAGATTATCATTATTTGATAATAGCCGTAATATTTTAAATGTTATGGTTTGTTTTAAAATCGAATGCAGTCTTTGAAAAACGTCTCATATAGAGGTCAAAACCTCGCAACGAAATCAATTAATATGGAACGTTTATAATCAATATGAACGGGACATTTCAGTTATTAATAAAGTGACTAGTAATAATAAATGATAAATAATATTATTATTAACAATAATGATGATTTTATTACATTTAATTACTAAAAGATAATAATAATCTTATTAGTTACAATAATATTAATATTATTAATGATAATAATATAATAACTTATACATATTAAATAAATATATTTTATATTTGAAATAATAATATTAATAATACAAATATCAATATTAATCAATTATAATAATATTTGTAAATTTAATATAATATTATTTATTATTTATGTAATATTATATTATGTGATGTTATTTACTAAATAGTTAATATATATATATATAAATATATATATATATATATTAATAGAAATCACAATAACATATACTTATTTATATATATTAACAGTACTTATTTATTCTAATTGTTATTTTTCATTTTAAATTTATTTAAAGTATACTTTATCAAAATACTATATATTCTTATGTTTATATTTATATAATATATACATATTTATTTACAAATAATCGTTCGTGAATCGCCAAAATTAGTCAAAGGGCAAATGCATTCATGTAAACTGTTCCAGAATTTCGAGACTCTTCTTTACATACTCTGCTTATTATGTCGAAATCATATAAGAATAAAGTTTAAATTTGGTCAGAAATTTTCGGGTCGTCACAGTACCTACCCGTTAAAGAAATTTCGTCCCGAAATTTGATTGGGATGGTCATTGCTGACAATAAATATGTTTTCATGACTCATACGAGTTGAAAATTAGAGTTTTATCATCAGTGGGTAATATGGATAAAAAAATTCGATTACGCGAAGAGTACGAATTAAACTATCACAAGGAGTGATATGAGTAATTGCAGATTTGTCTTAACCGATGACGTTGTCACAGTTGATTCTCAAGATTCAAGGAATTTAGAAGAAAATTTTTGAAATCTAAATAAGATTTGATTCTTCAGAAATTAAGGAAATTAGGATTTTTTTTAATTAAATATGGTCATCTGTCTTGATTGCTACGTCTGATATTTTTCATTATAAATTAAACCCTTCCGTTCCATTATTTTCATCACTCCTATACTTTCTTTCTTAATTCTTACTTCTAAAAGATTGTGAAAATGCTTCATCCAGTTCTAATCCTTGATATTTTCCTAATTATCATTTCTATCATCCTTTCTTTTTAATCTTCCACCAGAAGAATCTGTTTACTTCTACTATTACCTTGGGGTGATAATATTCTTAATTCTACCGTGTCTTTATATTACTATTCGTATTAATCTCCACGGTCTGTAACCTCCGTGTTGTTATTGGGCTTTATATTTTCTCTTATGTTTTGGAGCTCTTTGCCTTTTTATTTTCTTCTCGACCTCTAGTAAAGCGAGTAATGGTCCGGAACTCGTAAGTATGGGGTTTCGAATGAACTTAATGTTCTAAACTAGAAAGAACATAATAACATGATTTGATTTGTCAAAATACTAGAATCACTGAGGATAGAACTATCAAGAATATATTTTCTTGATATGTTCAAAAATTAAGCAGAATGAAAGAGTTATGTAATATGGCACATGATGACGTTATGATCTGTGAATCATCATCACGTTTCATTAGAATTTTTAGCATGACTTACTGTAATATAATCACGTTGGCCAAATGTCATTATATTATACTAACCCATGCTCAAATTCTTAACACTTCTCTAGAATTCATTCGTAATTATACTTAGATTTTACAGAAGTTTCCAATGAAATACAGAAAGCACGAAGAGGTATATAATTTCGGACAAGAATACTTATGAAAATATCCTCAGAAATATCGAGGATATTTATGATGATATTTTGGAATTTCTAAGTTCGAAAGTTGATGAAGAAATTTTTTTTTGAAATATTTTAACATGAGTTAGAAGCAAGATATTCTCTAAAGATTTCATCGGATTCAGAATTAGAATACAGAGTTTGATCCTTGTATTTGTCCTTGATCTCCTTCATGGTTTACTCAATCCGTTTTTTAGTACCAAATTTTTCTATCGAGCGTTCCATTCTTTATTATTAACTTTTGGCCATTAAGACCATCTACAACATGCTGCTTCGTCGGCATTTTCAAAGTTAACGGATCTGGATCATCGGTTATCAAACCGAGGGTTTTCAGGAATATTGAAGGTTTCTAGATGATTAAACGCTGATTGTGATCGTCAAGATACAATTGAGGTTTAAGATGAAATCAATTGGCAAACTTGAAGAATTGTTTAGTTTCATATGTTATAATCAGTATTTTAATTCATTTTAATTGTCCAATGTTAGTAGTCCACAGTTGATAGTCTACAGTTAACAGTCCAATAATTCATATATAGCTTAATATATAATATTCGAATTAATTAATACGTATCGTGACCCATGTACATGTCTCAGACTTGATCATAACTCAAAGTATATATATTATTGTAGAATCAACCTCAACCCTGTATAGCGAACTCGTGCATTACAGCATATAGAGTGTCTATGGTTATTCCAAATAATATATATAGATGCGTCGATATAATATGTCAAAACCTTGTATACGTGTCCCGATATTTAAAGTGCGTAAAATAAATAACAGAAATTAAATGACGATAAATAAAATTGCGAGAATATAAATTGCGATAAATAAATTGCGATAAATAAAAGGTAATCAGTTATCTAGGAACAGTTAGCTAGGAACAGTTAGCGTGGATTCTTAACAAAATTCTTCTCATAGTTAAATTGTTTATTTCTAACAAATTTTATTTTGTCCAATATTTTCTTCATTATGCCACTTGTTGGATTCTGATAGATCAAAATCCAAATATGAAACTGAATGGAAATGGTTATTCTGCGGTGAACGGATACGTATATCAGGGGTTGTAAATAGGATAGTAAATGACGGTTGAATTAGATTTGAAAGAATGTACAGTGTAACTTATTAATGTGAAATCTAAATATCTTTCGGGTATTTCCTACCCGTTAAAATATTTTCACGATTAACAGTTTGTACAAAAGAATTTTTAATTACAATCTTTATGAAAATATACTTACATAGATATCTTCTTCAGATGTAATCATGGATTTATAGATATCGATTGTTAAATCGATGATGAAAGATGTGAATGATAACTTATGTGAATTAATTAAGATAGGAGCCCTTTAAGACTTCTTTTATCTTTCTCGGGTATTACCTACCCGTTAAAAATTCACACGTCATAGTTAATATGAAAAGAATTTTTATTACGATCTCGAGGTATACATAAATATATACATATATCCTTTAATCGTGAACAGAAAGTAATGAATTAATATTTCATAATTCATCATTCTCGGTACTCTTCGGTGTCTGTGGTGCTTACGGAGCTTGTGGTGATGGAAATGATGCTGGTGCAGGTGGTGTTGCTGTTGGTGTTGGTACTGCTTGTGGTATCTGCGTAGTAGATACGAGATTAGCTTCCAAATCGAATGCCGTCACCTCCAAGGTTTCTACTTTATGCTAGAGTCTACGAATTAGTTCTACCCATTCTTCCGTAATGTTTGTCAATTCTTGATATTTATTTCGAAGTCTTCTAACTTCTTCTAATAATCCTATCTGATTAGAATTCAGGAGTAGAGGACGAATATTATCTTTAACGACATCGAGTCGACCTTCGAGGTGGAAAATCCGTGCGAAAAGAGTGAAAACGGTATTGCGAACAGGTTCGCCAGTAAGCAGATCGAGCACTCCGACATTAGGTGGTAAATTCGGCTCGTGATATGGAGTACCTTCTTCATTTCTCCATATGGTAAGTATTTCGAGAACCCATCCCCACTTTCTAAAGAAATAATGGTAGTTGATCGGTTGGTGCGCTCCCGTCACGCTATCTTCGGAGTCAGAGGAACTTGGTCGATTGGTAGAGGCCATCATACGTGATCACAGAAAAGATTTTTGGTATGAAAAGCTTAGTGACAACAAATGATAGTTGGATGGTATCCTCAATGCATAATATGCATAGATATATATAGTACCAGGATTCCTTAAATTACGGAGAAATTTACGGAAGATATCAGGCAAAGTTTACCGTAATAGATACGCTAAGATATGAATTTGTCTATACACTATCTATGCAATAAAGGCAGTAAGGCGTGTCTAGACTTAGGAATGATAAGAAGGTAATTTCCCACTAGGAATGATAAACAATACTTATAATATGCAGCTAAGGTCGAAGTCCAGACTCGCTAATGCATCCTAACAACTATCAGTTAGACACACTAATGCAAGACCTGGTTCGCTAGGACCAACGCTCTGATACCAACCTAAACAACCTGTCCTAATCCACCTGGACGAAGTCATCAACATCTGGTCCCATTGCGAGGTACTGACCTAAATATGCCATGAATGACTCCAAGTAATATCTTTAAAATGCACAGCGGAAGATTTCTTTCATACCTGAGAATAAACATGCTTAAAAGTGTCAACCAAAAGGTTGGTGAGTTCATAGGTTTATCATAACAATCATTTCAATATATTAATAAACCACAAGACTTCCTTTTATAAATATATGTACACTCGCAAGTGTATAAAAGTATTCTATAAGTTGTTGAGCGTTTTGGTAACCATACTTAACAATTAATGTGGCATATTCCCTTTATTATGAAATCTCCCTACACTGTACCAAGTGTAGTAAAAACGAAGTACTATGCAACCATTTACGATACTAGAGCGACTAGCCCGGTTGGGGTGGTCAAACCCGATAGATCTATCAATAGGATTCGCGCTTACATGTTCTTCCAACATGTAAATATTAGTTACCAAGCTATTAGGGAAGATATGCAAAGTGGTACAACTCAACGTAGAATATATTTTAAGTACTTGTGTCTATTTCATCAAACATAAAAGCAGTGCATGTATTCTCAGCCCAAAAATATATATTGCAAAAGCAATTAAAAAGGGAGTAAATGAAACTCACCATACCGTATTTTGTAGTAAAAATACATATGACTATATTGAACAACTGAACAATGCAGGGTTGGCCTCGGATTCACGAACCTATATCATTTGTATATGTATTAATACACATATTTGTAATCGAACAATTATATTTATTATTATTAGTGATATACTTGTTATTTAAATAATTTATGCATTCCATTAATAACTTACATATATTTATTTTATATATCTTACTTATTATAAAATAATAATAAAGTTAAGTTATATATATTAAATATATTTTTATGTAACTAATATGTATTTGGTTAAAATAATATTAATAAATAAAAAGTCGTAATATCTTTATAATAATAATATCAGTAGTTATAATAATAGTAATACTAATTTTAAAAGTGATGATAATAATAATACTGATAATAATAATAATTATAAAATTTATAATTTTACTGTTAATGATAATTTTGATAATAATATTTGTAATTGCATATTATTAATACTTATGATAATATAAATAATAATACTTATAATGATATTAGTGGTAATAATAATAAAGGGTACTAATACTTGTAATAACAATAATCAATAATCATAATAATGATGATAATACTTATAATACTAATTATAATGATAATACTAAAAGTACTAGTAATACTTTTAACAATAATAATATTAGTACATCATTAGTAATAATAATAATAATAAAGATAATAATAATAATACTAATAATAATAATAATTATATTAATACTAATATTAAAGATTTGAAAAATTACCTTCAAAGGTTTAAAAAGAAATAAACTGTCAGAGCCGGGACTCGAACCTACGACCTCTTGAAAACCCGTCATCCCTCTAAACCGTTGGGCTGTTGCCCATTATCTGATTTATAATCCCATTTTATTTAATATAACCCATCGCTCAAATTCTTCTTCTCCTTCATCTTTACATCGACTGATAATACCCCATATTATAAAACAAATCGCTAATTTAAGTTTTAAGACTTGTTAAACAACTAGAAATATATACGGTATTGTATTTGATTAACAAGAAAAAAAAAGAACCGTCACTGTTGTAAACGAAGAACATGATTAGTGATTTTGAAATTGGAATGGTTTAAGACTATGGTTCCTAAATGAAACCTGTTTGAAATCCCTCCTAGAAACTTTATCCATGATCAATTGAACTCAATTCATCAACATGAATCCGAATTTTTCGATGAACACCATTGTTTGACTTTTTATTTCAAAATATTTGACCTTGAAATTTGAATTCGATAGAAGGAATTGGACTATGAAACTTTACAGAAAGTATCACGACCTGATTTAGATCATTTCTGTATTTTTAGATTTTGAAACTCATTACAAATTCGAGCCATTGAATAAATGAAGTAGAAACAGAGATAATAACTGGTTCCAGCTTTATTTTCGATTTTTAATTCAATACATTAAATTGATTATAATTGATAAGTGATAATGATAGTGAAAAAGAGTTTGGACGTCTGAATTATAACAAAATTGATCGATTTATAGCAGGGAATGGGTCGACCAGAGGAATCAATCCAAGTAGAAAAATACAGAAATAATAAAAAGGGGACAACAACTTGTAACAGAAATTGTATTTATCTATATTTGTAACTGTATATATATGTATTTATACACCTATATTTATGTATATGTATATATATCTGTATTTGGTATATGTACAAGTATTTATTTATAATCTGTATATATATACTTTCATATATCTGTTTTTATATCCGTATTTATTTATATATCTATATCTGCATATGTATTTATATATCAATCTGTAATTATATATCTTATTTATTTATGTATGTATATATATATATATCAATTTCTTTGATTTTGATATTTTAACAAGTATAACCATATTAGTATTATTAATAATACTAATAATAATATTATTATTGATAATGTTGTTAATAAAGTGACTAGTAATAATAAATAATAAATGATAAATAATAATATTATTAACAATAATGATGATTTTATTACATTTAATTACTAAAAGATAATAATAATCTTATTAGTTACAATAATATTAATATTATTAATGATAATAATATAATAACTTATACATATTAAATAAATATATTTTATACTTGAAATAATAATATTAATAATACAAATATCAATATTAATCAATTATAAAAATATTAGTATAACAATTATATTCAATCTTGCAATTAAATTTAATATAATATTATTTATTATTTATGTGATATTATATTATGTGATGTTATTTACTAAATAGTTAATATATATATATATATATATATATATATATATATATATATATATATTAATAAAAATCACAACAACATATACTTATTTATATATATTAACAGTACTTATTTATTCTAATTGTTATTTTTCATTTTAAATTTATTTAAAGTATACTTTATCAAAATACTATATATTCTTATGTTTATATTTATATAATATATACATATTTATTTACAAATAATCGTTCGTGAATCGCCGAAATTAGTCAAAGGGTAATTGCATTCATGTAAACTATTCCAGAATTTCGAGACTTGGCTTTACAGACTCTGCTTATTATGTCGAAATCGTATAAGAATAAAGTTTAAATTTGGTCAGAAATTTTCGGGTCGTCACATATTCTCAGTCCCAAAAATGTAAAGAGTAAAAGGGAGGAAATGAAACTCACGCATATAAATATTGCAAAATCGTTAATAAAGCATTTGCATGTATTTTCAGCCCAAAAATGTAAAGAGTAAAAGGGAGCAAATGAAACTCAAAATATTGCATTTCGTAGTAATTATGCATATGATTTATATAGATTTTGAAAATGACTACAACCTATATCATTTATATATATATATATATATATATATATATATATATATATATATATATATATATATATATATATATATAAACACATGACTACAATTGTGACAACCCGAATATTTCTGACCAAATTTAAACTTAATCTTTATATGTTTCTGACGCGATAAGCAAAGTCTATAATGTTGAGTCTCGAAAATTTTTGAACTATTTCATTATCTTCATTTGACCTTCGACTGTTTTCGACAATTCACGAATAACTATTTGTAAATAGATATGTGTAAAAACATAATTTGAAATATAATATGTTGTATTAAAAATTAATTATGTAAAATAAAATAAAAATATGATATTATGATAATTAATATTTAAAACATATCTATATATATAAATAAAGTGTATTAAATATATATATTTTTTTTTTAATCTATTTAGTAAACGACTATAAAGCTCAATTTCCATTCAATGAATATTAAGCAAGTTAAATTCAAATTTATATGATTTTAAAATAAACGGTAATCCGAAAATGAATTCTATAAATTTTAGGCTTATTAAAAATATATTTAGAAGCTAATTAATAAATTTCAATAATTTTTATATTTTACCCAGGATCGGGCGTGGACAGTGAGTAAATTTTTGTTTAATAATTTATGATCGAATTTTATACTATAATGACCAAAATAAATAAATATATTTACTTTAAAAATATGGGATTTTTCAGAGGACTTTTATCCACCACTGATTAACGACGGAGTAGGAAATCCAGTCGTGAATAAAATAGTAAATGACGGCTAATATATCACACGTTTCTATATTATAATTATTATTATATTATTAATATTATTCATTCACTGTTTATGATTGGTACTTTGATTGAATACTTTGTTATATGTTTTCCTTCTTTCTTAATCATATACCTTATTTATTAATTATATACATAATACATAAACCCACTTGCATATTAGAAATCGAACACCATCTGCTTTCAAATGGTTATTGAACAACCCATCACCTTGCCACCCGTCTACAAACCATGAGCTACCAACATCATCGCCTTTCTATCACCCTTTTTTGAACTCACCATCGACACCTAACCAATATCACTCAAACCATCTTCATCAAACCATTTTACTGTTTTTATTTCGGTTATTATCACAAACCAAAGACCCCAACTAATAAACCCATACCACCGCTCCATTTGCTCGATATATATATATATATATATATATATATATATATATATATATATATATATATATATATATATATATATATATATATATACACACACACACACACATACGATTACATGCATCACTATCCTTCATCTACCATCGAGCACCATGGTTTGCAACTACCACACGCCAACGTAATAGTTGATTTTCCCTCTCATTTCTACTTCAACCAAACACCATCGTATCACCATCATAACAAGCAACCGGAGCATCACCATTCTTTTTTCTTTTCTTCTTCGATCAAAGATCACCTCACCACATCATAAACAACCACCTTGATATTCATCACCAATCACCACACCCACCCTCACCATCGAACTCGTGTATTCGTTTGAACACCACCATGAGCACAACTATCGATCACCACCTCAGTCCCTCTCTCTCTCTCTCTCTCTCTCATCTTCTCTCCTCTCCCTCTCACTATTTTTCTCTCTATACTCCATCATTAATCATTGCTACCATGATTTCCGTTTTTTGATTTATTCCATCGAAAACCAATACACCTATCATCTAACTGCTACGTCGATACTTGTTGCATCTGCGGTTGCACTTTCTTCACTATCTTTCTGTCGAACGAACCAACTCAAAGAACACCTTTTCTATTTCCTTCGAAAACCACAACAAATCCATCATCACCGCCATTTTTGCTACAGTTATGGGTTTCATGTTAAATCACTATTACGATTTCAAGTTAGTAGGAAAAAAAACAATGAGACATGAAGAGAAGCACGATCATAGTGATACGGTACGAAAGAAGATGAGTGGAATATGGTGACAAGAAAAGATGATTACGTATAGGGTTATATTCTGGTGATACGATAACGTTGATATGATACTGTTATGATGATAATGGATTAATTAATGATAATGATCGTAAAGAAGAAGAAACTGAAATAACGATTAGGGTTAGCAGAGCTTTGGACTGATTTATTTTAGTTCGCTGTATATTATTTTTTTTCTTTTCTCTCGTAATCAAACTTCAAAGAAGAGTCCAATAATCCTAAATATTCATTGATTGGGCTGCTATGTTTGGATTTGGGCCGAATTCCATTCGCTTTCTATTGGGCCGAATCCATTTCCTCCTGTTGGGCCGAAGCCATTTCCTCCTGGTTGGGCCGGAATGAAAGTAAAAGGGGTAAATAAATTAAAGGCTAGTATTAATCAGTAAAAACAGAACTAGTGCCATGGTTAAGAGGTGTTATTGGTAAGCGAGAGGTCTTGAGTTCAATTCTTGGCAGAGGCGTTTATTTTTTTAAGGGCTTGTTACATTGAGGTTGGTATTTTATTATTTTATTATTATTATTATTATTATTATTACTATTATTATATTATTATTTTTATTTATTATTATTATTATTACTATTATTATTAATATTATTAATTATTGCTGTTATACGATTAATATTATTATCATTAATAAGTATATCATTAATAAGTATTAGCATTAGGTATTATAAGTATTATTAATTATTATCATTAATATCATTATTATTATTAAAGTACGTATTATTAGGATTAATATCATTATTATTATCCTTATTAGAAAAATTATTATTTTTCTAGTTATTATTATTATTATTACTACTATTATTATCATTTTTATCATTAAAAATATTAGAATTATCATTTTTATTATTGTTATCACTTTTATTATTATCATTACTAGAAAAAATTTTATTTTTATAGTCATTATAGTTATTGTTATTACTACTACTACTATTATTATTATTATTATTATTATTATTATTATTATTATTATTATTATTATTATTATTATTATTATTATTATTATTATTATTATTAATATTATTATTATTATTATTATTATTATTATTATTATTATCTTTTTTTTATCAAAATTTATATTATTATTAAAATTATTATTTAGATTATTAATAGTATCAATATTATTATTATTATCCTAAAAAGATACGAATTGTTATTTATTATTATTGATATTATTTTACCAAAAAAGTAACTATATAAGAATATATTTAATACATATTACATAACAACCTTAATATTTTCATAATAAATACTAACTATTTATATAAAGTATATAAAATAGATATAGTTAATTCAGTTATTAATGAAACATACAAATTACTAAAATAACAATTAATAATAATAGATAACTTGTTCGATTACCATTATATGTGTTAACATATATATAAATGATATAGGTTCGTGAATCCGAGGTCAACCCTGCATTGTTCAGTATCGTCGTATGAATATTTTTACTACAAAATATTGTAGAGTGAGTTTCATTACTCCCTTTTTAAATGCTTTTGCAATATATATTTTTGGGACTGAGAATACATGCGCTTTTTTAAATGTTTGACGAAATATACACAAGTAATTGAACCTACATTATATGGTTGAATGATCGAAACCGATTATGCCCCTTTTAGTCTGGTAATCTAATAATTAGGGAACAGACACCCTAATTGATGCGAATCCTAAAGATAGATCTATGGGCACTAACAAGCCCCAGTCAGAGAATTTGAACTGCTTTAGTACTTTGATTTTATCATGTCCGAAGGGAGTCCTGGAATGATGGGGATATTCTATATGCATCTTGTTAATGTCGATTACCAGGTGTTCAATCCATATGAATGATTTTTGTCTCTATGTATGGGACGTATATTTATGAGAAATGGAATTGAAAATCTTGTGGTCTATTAAAATTATGAAAATGATCGATTATGATAAACTAATGATCTCACCAACCTTTTGGTTGACACTTTAAAGCATGTTTATTCTCATGTATTAAGGAAATCTTTCGTTGTGCATTTGCTCATTTTAAAGATATTACTTGGAGTCATTCATGGCATATTTCAAAAGACGTTGCATTCAAGTCGTGGAGTTCAATAGAGATTATTATTAAGTAAATGACAGTTTAGGTCATTTATAGGTTGAATATTATGAAATGGTATGCATACCTGTCAACTTTCATTGTAATGAAAGTCTGTCTTTTAAAAACAAATGCAATGTTGGTAAAATGTATCATATAGAGGTCAAATACCTCGCAATGTATTCATATGTTATTGTATTCGTTCTTATGGATTAGGACGGGTCTTTACATGTGGTATCAGAGCGGTAGTCTTAGCGAACCAGGTCTGCATTAGTGTTTCTAACTGATAGTTGTCAGGATGCATTAGTGAGTCAGGAATTCGACCTTAGTTGCATGTCAAAAGATTTTGCTTATCATTTCTTATCGGAAATTATCTGCTTATCATCTTAAGTCTAAATACGTCTTACTGCATTCAATGCATAGATTGTGTATAGACAAAATTCATATTTTAGCGTATCTGCTAGTTCATATCTTAGAGTATCTGTTACTGTAAACTTTGTCTGACATATTTTGTAAATTCCTCCGTAATCTACGAAATCTTTTGTTCTATATATATGGTTATTCTATGTAATTAGAATACCATCCGATAGCCGGAAATCATTCCATATCGAAAAATCTTTTATTTAATTGTACGAAATAGAACTCGTCACTAGTTCAAGTTCATCGGATTCCGATATGGAGTTTGACTCGAGCTCCGAAAGCAGTGTGACCGGAATGGATCAACCAATCAGCCATCATCTATTATGGATGAATTGGGGATGGGTTCGTAGCCTCCTCAATCATTGAAGACAAGAAGAAGGTGATCCTTTTCATCCACCACATTGTCCTCTTGACGAAGAACCTAAAGCACTTACCGGTGAACCTGTCTGAAACACCATTTTCTCACTCATTTTCAGAGTATCTCATCACGATTATATACTACATCAAATCCTAGATTTTATTTATCTGCTCGTCCGAACCAACAATCACCCCGGTGTAATAGAAGAAGTCAACGAACTTCGCGCTCGGGTGGTGGCTTTGGAGAATATGGTGCAAAGATTACAAACACCAGCAGCAACACCAGCAGCATAAACAGTACCACCATCAGCAACACCAACAGTACCATCACCACCATCAACAACAACATTCGCATCTCACACTGCAACATCACAATCTGTACCTCAAGTATCAACGTCATACGCCCTGTAAATATCAAGGAATATCAACAACAACAACAAACGATGAAGTATTTATTTATAACTTCTTTGAAGAGATATCTTTTTGGCGATTATGTAATCTCCAAAATTTTAGAAATTATCTATTCTAGCCCTAACCATAAATCAGATGAGTGAACCAAAATGATAAAAGAAGAGTAGAAACTCTGAAAAGAATGGTGTGTGATTTACAAGCTACACTTGTTTTACCAACAACATCAACAGTATCGTAGCATCACCCGCACAGTCAGTGCCGTCAGCATCGTCAGAATCAGCAGCACCCATAACATCACAAGCTCTGCCAGTTCAAGAATCACCGTGGACATCATTACAAATCAACAACACGTATGTCAAATCAACGAGTTATGAAGTATTAACTCATTTCCACTGAAGGATTTATATGAATATCTTATATATAAATCTTTAAACCATCATAAATCTTTTCGTACTAAGCTATTATGTATGAGTTGAAAAAGGGTAGATACTACTCGGTTTAATTCATATTACTAATATGCTATGATGTACATCCTTCGTCAACAACTTAACTATTGTTAACTACAATCTCTGTTTCAATTCAATGAATTCCATTTCAAAATAAATCAAGTGTATTATTCATATATAGGTTTGATTTTACACTTTCATCATCGATGTACTCGAAACTTTTCAGATAACATCATTCGTACTTTGCGAAGCTCACAATAATCCCACGAACACCAACATCATGCATCAACAATTAACGAAGTATTGATTCATAATTTCAATTTCATTGAAGAAATACTTCGTAAAATTTATGTAATTTCTAAAGTTTTAGGGATTATTCAATTCTAATTTCAACCGTAAATCAAATGAGTTTAATTTAATATTAACTCATTAAATCTATGTTACATCTGAAGAAAATATACACCTATATATTTTCATAAAGATTGTAATAAAATTTTTTGTACAAAATATTAACTGTGAAATATTTTTAACGGGTAGGTAATACCCGAGAGATATATATAAATTCATGATTAATATGTTACATTCTTCGAATCTGATTCAGCAATCATCCACTATACTCCCTACTTTCACAACTATATACATTTGTTTATAGAAATCAAAACAGCCATACTCATTCAAACTCAGTTACATATTCTGATTTTGAAACCTCAAAATTCAATTCCAGATATAACCGGTATCACCACTCTTAGATTTCTACATCTTTCAAAGCTATACTTTGACTTCAAAACTGTGATAGAACAAAATTTCTATTCATAAAATACTTGCATCATTCAAACTCCTAGAACGTCGTATGATTACAAACGGTGTTTAAACCCTTCGAAATTCCTGAAGACACTTCAAAACAATCGAGATGATGATCCAACTACATGTTACCCACAGTCATGCACCTAAAAAACTCTCAAAACCAAAGACATAGTTTAACACATATCCGTGTCAGATCCTTTGGCATTTATTAGTAAAAATAACTTTGCAATTCCTTTTTCAAATTAGCCAATTTTGTCACAGCTCCAGCAAGTCAACTTCGACTTTTCAATTGAAACAATCTTATTATAACTTCGATATATATGTTTCCTTTTTGCCATCGTTACCGGGGAACCTTTTACATTCCACCATAATAAAAGTAAACTTACCAGCAACTTCTTTAATCTTTAATTTTTCCGAAAAATCATTATATTTATCGAAACCCCATCATTTACTCATCCGCATCTTGTAACAAGAATTGTCATACCAATTACTGGAAATCAACAATCAGTATTTTGAAATCTCGTAGCGTTTCTATTTCAACAATTATATATACATATAACGTCTATCTCCTAAACTTACATACTTCGAATGTGAAGTTTCTGAAAAACACCCCAGCCTACGAAATAGTACTATGAAGTTTTGAAAAAGACTGATGAAGTGGTAAAGACTGTAGACAGCAATTACTGTCAGAAGTTTGATAATAAAGAATAGATGATTGGAAAAGCTCAAACGAAAAATTTGGTACTGGAAAATGGATTGAGCAAAGTATGAAGGAAGCTGTGGACAAATCACAAAGACTAAACTTGCCTTCAAAGAATCTAAATGATTCAGTGTCTGCTGAAGTCTTTAGCGAATATCTTACTCCTTACTTTAAAACTCTTGTGGACAATATTCTTCATCATCCTCTGATCTTAGATATTCTAAGATATCATTATATCTTTTATTATAAATATCCTCCATATTTCTGAAGATATTTTTATAACTATTCTTATCTGAAATCATTTATCTCCTCGCGTTATCTGTATCACATTATAAAGGAAACTGTTTTAGTTTCTAAATTTTGAAACTTTCGAGTTTAAAGTATGAATATTTTTAAAGTAGTGTTGGGAGCTGAAGCATGAGTTAGTATAATATAATGACACTTGATCAACATGATTATATTACAGTAAGTCATGCTGAATTTCTAAAAGGAACGTGATGATTCACAGATCATAACGTCATCAGGTGCCATGTTACACGACTCTTGTGTTCTACTTAACCTCTAAACATATCAAGAAAATATTTCTTGATGATTCGGTATTTTCTAGGATATTCTGGTAATTTGATAAATCAAGATCGTACCATTACGATTTCCTTCTTAGAACATTAACTATGTTCATTTCGAAATCCATACCTATAAATTCTAGACCGTTATTCGCTTGACTTGAAGTCGGGAAGAGGAGACAAAAGTATGGAACCCTTGAATATAAATGAAAATATAAAGCTCGACAAGAACACGTAAATTACAAACCGTGCATTTCAATACGTATTGCAACGTAAAGGCACGGGAAAATTAAAAATACTATAACCCCAAGGTAATAGTAAAAGTAAATAAAATCCTCTGGTGGTAGATGAAAAAGAAGAATGACAGATATGAAAGTTAGGAGTATATCAAGGATCAGAACGGGATAGAGTATATTGACGAATGCTTTAAAGTATGAGTTGAGGGAGAAAGAATAGAAGGTGTGAGTTGAAAGGAAACAAAGGGTAATCGAGACAGATTATTGCATTTCAACAAAGAAAATCCTAATTCCCTTAATTATCGAAGAATCAAATCTTATTACCAAGATTTTCTCCAAATCTCTTGAACTTG
This sequence comes from Rutidosis leptorrhynchoides, assembly GCF_046630445.1. Taxonomy (NCBI): domain Eukaryota; kingdom Viridiplantae; phylum Streptophyta; class Magnoliopsida; order Asterales; family Asteraceae; genus Rutidosis; species Rutidosis leptorrhynchoides. The sequence continues at coordinate 163,697,102 of NC_092342.1, read as the reverse complement.
GAAATCAATCCTATCTACGTCAAAAGATTTGACTAATCTACACCTACTCATTTCACTCTTTTGTGATAGCTTCACAAAACTAAATGATTTTATCCATATTACTCAATGATGATAAAACTCTATTTATCAAATCATATTTGTCATGAAAACATTCTTAATGTTATCCATGACGACCTCTATCATATTTCGGGGACGAAATTTCTTTAACGGGTAGGTACTGTGACAACCCGGAAATTTTCGACCAAATTTAAACTTAATCTTTATATGTTTCTGACGCGATAAGCAAAGTCTGTAATGTTGAGTCTCGAAAATTTTTGAACTATTTCATTATCTTCATTTGACCTTCGACTATTTTCGATGATTCAGGAATAACTATTTGTAAATAGATATGTGTGAAAACATAATTTGAAATATTACATGTTGTATTAAAAATTAATTATGTAAAATAAAATAAAATATGATATTATGATAATTAATATTTAAAACAAATCTATATATATAAATAAAGTATATTAAATATATATTTTGCTATTTCGAATCTATTTACTAAACGACTATAACGCTCAATTTCCATTCGATGAATATTAAGCAAGTTAAATTTAAACCTATATGATTTTAAAATAAACGGTAATCCGAAAATGAATTCTATAAATTTTAGGCTTATTAAAAATATATTTAGAAGCTAATTAATAAATTTCAACACTTTTTATATTTTACCCAGGATCGGGCGTGGACAGTGAGTTAATTTTTGTTTAATAATTTATGATCAAATTTTATACCATAATGACCTGGATGTATTATGAAATGGTATGCATGCCATCAACTTTCAATGTAAATAAAGATTGTCTTTTAGAAACGAATGCAATGATTGTAAAATGCATCATATAGAGGTCAAGTACCTCGCAATGAAATCAACTATTGTGAAACGTTTATAATCGGTATGAACGGGTCCTTTCAACACACACTCAATTTATAATTCACTTTATATTTTAAGCTTTTAGTTAGTTTTTAGTAGTAGTTAGCTTTGCTTTTATTTTCTGGAGGATATCCCGGCGAGTCCCTCGATCTCGGGCAGATTTCTTCAGCCTTTTCAGGTTTTTATCCGAAACGCTTATCTTTTGTATTAAAAATGTGTTCTTACTTCTTATGTTTAATAATACTTTCCGATATTACCATGATAGCTTAATTATTCTGTATGTTGCCATGATAGACATTTAGGTTAGCGTAATTATGTTAATTTAGTACGATTACTGTCGTAATACTGAACTAGTAAGTTTGATAGATTTGTATGCTAGCATCTTAAGGATAGACCAACCTAGGTTGTGATCAGGACTTGTCCACCTATATGAACTTAGCTACTTCATAGGATTAAGACCCCTGGTTATACTGTATCTTAAGATTCTATGAACTCGGTATGGCCGGAGTTCCCGAGAGGCATTTAATGCGCTTTTAGGACACGGAACATAGGAATTGAGACATGAATGACCTAGTATACCTATTGACTATTCTGAAGAGACTTCTGTGGGGCTGCTAAGATCTAGTTAGTACCTTCACTGTATGACCCAAGCCTATTTCATGTTCTTGTTTGATTGTTGCCTTAGGATTAAGTCATGTCAACTGTTTAGGTATTTATTAGATTTCTATCTGCTTTACTTTCAGTATATCAACTGTAATGCTGTATAATGCTTGAACTGTTATGATCTCATTAGTATGATGAAATGGTTGTTAGTTTTCATTTAAGGTTTTGCCAACTTAAATCGACGGACTCCTTCCATTTGTGATCAGTGTTCAATCAATACAGCGCGTTGTTATTCAGTTAACTAAACTGATAACGAGGGTTAGGATTAGAGCTCAACTAACTAATAAACCTAGTAGTTTACTGAGGATAACCTCCAAGGTATAGCTACCTTTCAATTATACAACCAAGTGACATACTTCTCACTACTCAAAGAAAACTCCGAGAGTTCAGAGACCAGTAGGTCTGTGTAATTGGCTCATCCTGTGATGACCCGAGAATTTTCGACCAAATTTAAACTTGATTTATATATGATTTCGATACGATAAGCAAAGTCTGTATTATTGAGTCTCGAAAGTTTTGAACTATTTCATATATTCATTTAACCCTTTACTATTTCCGATGATTCTCGAACAATTTATTTTGTAATTAAATATGTAATGTAATATGTATACATATACATATATATATATATATATATATATATATATATATATATATATATATATATATATATATATATATATATATATATATATATATATATATATATATATATATATATATATATAATTATATATAAATAAATGAAAATGTAAAATAGAATACAACTAATTGCTGTAATGAATCCATATAAATATAAATGATTTTTATATATGACTACGATTATATGTATATTCTAATATAGTATAATATATAAATAAATAACTAATATTATATGTAAGGTAATAATGAATTATAATAGTAATAGATATAATTACAAATTAAGATAAATGTTATATTAGTATTAGTAATTTCAATATTATTATTATTACTAAATTCATTAATATTAATAATGGTCATAATAATAAATTTTACCTATTAAAATCTTTTTAATAAAGTTAATGTAATGATTATCAAAATAAATACTTAAAATATAAATATTACTATAAGAACAATTTTATAATTCATATTTAGTGGTATTTTAGATATTATTAACTAATATGATTAATACATGCATCATTTATTGATTACTAATAATGTTATTATTATTATTTGTATTATTTTTGACATCATTATATTTAACAAGTTTATTATTGTTATTAATAGTATTAGCATTCTTATTATTAATAACATTATTATCTAATATTACCATGAATATTATTATGATTACTACTATCAATTTCAATAATTTTTTTTATTTTTATTGTGATCTAATATTATTATTTTTTTATGATTAATGTTATTATTTATATTTAAATTATTATTAATAATATTAATCTATTTAATAATATTAATAACAAAGACTAGAAACCAAAAATCCGTTTCCTGTAATTGTCGAACTATTTTAGTTCTGTAGAATTCGTACCAATCAAGGATTATTTTATGAGAACAAATCCAACTTGTTATCAATCAGTATCATTCTTTATTCTTTTATTTATTTTCATGTACGATTAATTTTTGTCGAGTTCAATTTGATTACATAAATTCAATACAGTTGTTAATTGACATCATACCACTTCGTATTATCAATTACAAACCACAAAATGCAGTAACTACTTCCACTGAAGCGAAATTAAATCAGAAAAGATGAAGAAAGCAGGTTACTGCCCTGTTCCTCATTCGTTTTCCAAATTAAACAATTTTGTAACAAATTTCAAATTGTGTTAACGTGGTTATGTCAGTAATATTTTGCTTAAACTGTCCACAAAACCTCAAGTTCCAATTCATCCTAACGGATTCTAATTTTGGAAGTCAAAGATCGGTTTTAAAAGTCAACAGTTTTGCTAATCGAAAAATTCAAGCTCAATTAGATGTTTCACGTTCAATTAATGACTCAGACAGTTCATAAAATCGATTTAGAACCTTTTTCATTCAGGAACTATGGTCTAAAACTTCCTAAATTTTCGAATTTGATTTTGGGTTCCTGAAAAGTTGAACGAGCTGTACAGAGGTATTTTTTTTTTATTTTGCTTTGTTTCAATTAATTTAATTAAACTCCAATCATTTCTGGTTTTACTTTAAATCCTAAAGCTGATGAATTAATTCTTTGTTAACTGAATTTGTTTCCTGGTCGATGGATACTGAGGAAGATGATGAAACAGAAGAAAATAATAGTTAAATACATTAGGATTCTAATTATAACAGAAAAACAACGGACGGTTCAATGGTTAATGAAAGGACCCGTCCTAATCCATCCGGACGAAGTCCATATCGATTATAAACGATTCACAACAGTTGATTACATCGCGAGGTACTTGACCTCTATATGATACATTTTACAAACATTACATTCGTTTTGAAAAGACAATCTTTCATTTCATCTAAAGTTGACAGACATGCATACCATTTCACAATATATCAAACTATAATTGACTTAATAATGATCTTGATAAACTCAATGACTCGAATGCAACGTCTTTTGAAATATGTCATGAATGACTCCCAGTAATATCTTTAAAATGATCAAATGCACAGCGGAAGATTTCTTTCGTACCTGAGAATAAACATGCTTTCAAGTGTCAACCAAAAGGTTGGTGAGTTCATTAGTTTAGCATAAATAATCATTTCATAATTTTAATAGACCACAAGATTTCATATTTCCATTTCTCATAAACATACGTCCCATGCATAGAGACAAAATATCATTCATATGGATTGAACACCTGGTAACCGACCTTAACAAGATGCATATAAGAATATCCCCATCATTCAGGGATCCTCCTTCGGACATGATATAAATTTCAAAGTACTAAAGCATCCGGTACTTTGGATGGGGCTTGTTGGGCCCGATAGATCTATCTTTAGGATTCGCGTCAATTAGGGTGTCTGTTCCCTAATTCTTAGAATACCAGACTAAATAGGGGCATATTCGGTTTAATAATCCAGCCATAGAATGTAGTTTCATTTACTCGTGTCTATTTCGTAAAACGGTTATAAAAGCAGCGCATGTATTCTCAGTCCCAAAAATGTAAAGAGTAAAAGGGAGCAAATGAAACTCACCTAATGTATTTTGTAGTAAAAATACATAGAACGACATTGAACAAGTATAGGGTTAGCCTCGGATTCACGAACCTATATCATTTGTATATTTATTAATATACATAATTGTATTCAAACAAATATATATATAAATTTATTAGTTATATTCCTATTATATTAATAGTATATATATGTTTCTTATATTCCTTTTGTTATATGAAAATATTAAGTTTTGTTATGTTATATGTAATAAATATATTTATATATTTATATATATATTATTTGTTAGTTAAAACAGTACTTTAGTAATACTATGGTAATATTTGAAATAATAATAGTGTTAATACTAATATTAATAAAAATGATAATATTATCTATAGTCCTATTAATAACTCTACTAATGATAGTTTTCTATAATCAAACTCATAATAAAGATGAAAAATTTAATGATAATGATTATGAAAATATAAATTTTTGATAGAATACATAATTCTTAATAATAATGATAACTACAAAATATCTAATTTGTTAATTATGATAATAAGTTTAATTATAATCATACTAATAATCATATTAACAATAATAATGATATTGTTACTAATACTTTTGTGGATAATAACACGAATAACACTAACAATAACAACAATTATAATAATAATCATAATATTAATAACGATACCTAAAATGATAAAATTAGTAATAATTATATAAATAATATTTTACTAATACTAATGATAATAAGGATTATAATACTTACAAATATGGTAGTAATAATAATAATAATAGTAATCATAATAATAACAATAATAGTTATATTTATAATAATAATAACATTAATGATAATAATAATAATAATAATGAAAATGATAATATTAATAATAAAAATAAAAAGTGAGCTACCTTCAAAGCATGAAGTAAAAAAAAAAAAATAAGCTGCATCCCCAGGGACTCGAACCCAAGACCACCTGCTAACCCGACACTCCTTTGTACCATTGGGCTGTTGCCCTTTTTCTGAAATACTATTGGAAATAAATATATATATACCGTATCTAATTAACTGCATTTTCTTCTTCTTCAACATTTTTTCAATCGACCAGGGTAAAACCAAACATCAAAACAAAGTTTCGAATACATCCACAATATAATAACCAATTAATATCAAATGTTTTATTAGTTGAAAACAAAGAAAATAAAATAAAAAAAAATTGAAACAGCCACTGCTGGCGACGGTTTGAAAAGAAAAAAAATTTGATTTCACTTTTGAAAGCGTTTTAGACAAAGATCAAAGCACGAACTATATTTCAAATCAATCCTATAATCTGTTGGAACCGTCAATTTAACTCGAAACATCAAATACAACTCGAATTTAACTAAGAACAAATCTGTTGACTTTTGAATTTAAAACTTTGACTCCTGAATTCGTACTCGTTACAACGAATTAGAAATTGATCTTTTGCAGAAAGGTTTAGTATAATATTCCTAATGAAACTACATTTATAGATTTTAAAATTTAATTCGAAATCGACTCTTTTGAATTTATGAACACGAACAGAAACAGTGGACTGGTTTCAGTATTTTTTTTTCCTTCGCTTTAATTCAACAAAAACCAGTAAATTACAATTTTATAATTGATAGTGTTAAAGAGAAAATTAAGTGAGTTCATAATACAGACAATATGGTTGATTTTATAGCAATAAGAGGTTTGATTCGTTTAATTACTCGTACAGACAAAACAAAAACAAAAAAAAATAAATAAATAAAAAGGATAGAAAGTGATAATAATTTCTAACTGAATTTGGAACTATACCCTTGTTTTCGAATCTAAAATGCACGAGTTTGTCAAACACCAAAAGGTGGATATTGACTTGAAACAAATTCTGCTTTTACTAATCTTATTTATATACAATTTTTATATGATTGATATAAATAAATAATTTAATAGTTTAATAATAATATTAATATTAATAACAAATAATAATATTGATAATATCAATAATAATAACATTAATTATATTAATAATACTAACATTAATAAATAAAAAAATTATAATAGTAATTATAACTTTGATAATAATATTATTAATGATAATATTAATAAATTGAATTTATTTTTATGATAACTATAATAATGATAATGAATATAATAATAATAATAAAAATGACCAAAATCCTAGTCTTATTACTAAGTATAATAATAATGATATTAATATTAACATTAATAATAATAATGAAAGTAATAACATTAATATAATTATATTTTAACTAATAATAATACTAATATTGATAATAATGGAAGTAACATTAATAATATTAATGTTACTACAACAACTATATTTTTATCTTGCAATTTAATATATTAATGTTACATGTTATAATATTTGGTAATTATATCATATATTTTATATTTTGGAACATACAGAATATTTAATATTTATATCTTCTAATATATATTACAATATCCATATGGTCAATAATCATATATAGAATTCATATATTTATATAATTATGTTTTTGAATATCAATTTTTAAATTATCTTAAGTTATCTTTCATCACATAATAACTTAATTTATAATGTATAATTATTTACATATATATTTATTTATATATACATTTTATTTACAACAGTTGTTCGTGAATCATCGGGAATAGTAAAGGGTAAATGCATTCATGTAATCTGTTCCAATGTTTTCGAGACTCAACATTACAGCCTTTGCTTATCGTGTCGGAAACTTATAAAGATTAAGTTTAAATTTGGTCAAAAATTCTCGGGTCATCACAGTACCTACCCGTTAAAGAAATTTCATCCCGAAATTTGAGTGAGGTAGTCATGGCTAACAATAAATATGTTTTCCTGACGAATATGAGCTGATAAATAGAGTTTTATCATTTTTTGAATAGTACAGATAAAATAATTCGATTATTCGAAGAGTACGAATGAAGTTATCACAAAAGAGTGAAATGACTAAATGAAGTTTCGTTTTAACTTTTGACGTTGTCTTGGTTGAATTTATAAAAAAAGGGTGCGCTTTAGATTTTGACGTCGTCTTTGTTGAATTCCGGAATTCAAGGGATTTAAAAGAAAATCTTGAAGATCTATAAGATCTGATTCTTCGGGATTTATGGAAATTAAGATCTCTTTAATTAAATACGGTGATCTGCCCCGATTACTACGTTTAATATTCCCTTTATAACTTTACCTTTTTCGTTCTATTTGTTTTAACCACTTCTATACTCAATTCCCAAATTCAAAAGATTTATGAAAATGCTTAACCCTGTTCTGATCCTTGTTCTTATTTTAACTATCGCAATGATCGTTCTTCTTTTCCAACTTCCACCAGAGGAGTCTGCTTTCTTCTACTTTGCCCTCGGGATTATAATGTTTTTAATTCTCACGTGTCTTTATGTTGCGATAAACATTAATATACACGGTTTGTAATTTGTGTGTTGTTACCGGGCTTTATATTCTCCCTTATATTTCAAAGCTCTATGTTTTTGTTTTCTCTTCCCGACTTCAAGTCAAGCGAATAATGGTCCATAATTTGTAGATATAGAGTTTCGAATGATTATAATGTTCAAAGCAGGAAGGAACGTGATAGCACGATTTGATTTTTAAATTTATCAACATCATGGAAGATAGAACCATCAAGAATACATTTTTCTTGATTTGTTCAGGAGTTAAGTAGAATGAAAGAGTTATGTGACATGGCACATGATGACGTTATGATCTGTGAATCATCACGTCCCATTAGAACTCAGCATGACTTACTGTAATATAATCACGTTGATCAAGTGTCATTATATTATACTAACTCATGCATCAGTTCCCAACATTACTTCAATAGCATTCATATTTTAAGCTCGAAAGTTTACAAAATATAGAAACTAACAGTTTCTATATGATGTAACACTGATAGCACTAAGAGATTAATGATTTTAGATAAGAATAGTTATGAAAATATCTTCAGAAATATAGAGGATATTTATAATGAAAGTTACGATGATATCTTGGAATTTCTAATATCGAAGGATGGTGAAGAAAATTTGTCCGCAAAAGTTTGGAGTCAGAAGCAAGGTATTCGTTAAAGATTTCAGCAGAAACAGAATCATTTGGATTCTTTGAAGTCAAACTTATTCTCTGTGATTTGTCCACGGCTTCCTTCATAGTTTCGCATAATCCGCTTTTCAGTACTAGATTTTCTATTGAATGTTTCCAATATAATGATACACAGGAAACACAAAGAGGTATATAATTTCGGACGAGAAGGTCGTTTACGGTTGTCTACAGTTTCTGTTGCTTCATTCAGGTTTTTTTTTTTTTTTTTCAACATTCAGAATATTGATTTGTAGACTGAGTGTTGTTCAGAATTTCAGAATGAAAGACCATAATTCTAAAAGATAAATGTTATACATATAACTGTTGATGTAGATATGCTGTGAGTTTTCAAAGCACTAATTGTTGATTCCCGGTAATTGTTATGGCAGTTCTCGTTACAAGATGCGGATGGGTATATGATAGGGTTTCAATGAATAAATATAACGATTTGTCAGAGAGATTTAAGCCAAAAAGCAACGAGGTTGCTGGTACGTCTGCTGGTAATATGGTGGAATATAAAAGAATTCTCCGGTATCAAAAGGATAATTGTATATATCAGGATTATAGTAAGGCTACTTCGAATGAAAAGTCGAAGCTGACTTGCTGGAGCTGTAACAAAATTGGCTACTTTGAAAAGGGATCGCAAAGTTATTTTTGCTAATAAATGCCAAAGGATCTGACGCGGCTACGTGTTAAACTTTTACTCAGTTGTCGAGAGTTTCTCAGGTGCATAACTATATGCATAAATCTTTCCTTCCGTAGATGAAGTGCGGTTGATTCATCTTATCGATTGAGGTGTTTTCAAGAATCATGAAAGGTTTGAATGCAGATGTAATCGTGAAGATACAAATGAGGTTTAAGACGAAATCAAGTGGCAAACTTGAAGAATTGTTTAGTTTCATATGTTATAATTAATATTTTAATTCATTTTAATTGTCCAATGTTGGTAGTCCTCGATTGATAGTCCACAGTTAGCAATTCAACAATTCATATATAATTTAATATATAATATTCGAATTAATTAATACGTATCGTGACCCGTATTCGTCTCAGACTCGATCACAACTCAAACTATATATATTATTGTAGAATCAACCTCAACCCTGTATAGAGAACTCGATCATTACTGTATATAGAGTGTCTATGGTGATTCCAAATAATATATATAGATGCGTCGATATGATATGTCAAAACCTTGTATACGTGTCCCAATATTTAAAGTGCGTAAATAAATAACAGAAAATAAATGACGATAAATAAAGTGCGCAAAGTAAATAACAGAAATTAAATGACGATAAATAAAATTGCGAGTATTTAAATTGCGATAAATAAATTTCAATAAATAAAATGTATTACGGAATTAATTAGTTAGCTAGGAACAATTAGCTAGGAACAGTTAGCGTGGATTCTTAACAAAATTTCCCATAGTTAATTTGTTTGTTGTTAACAAATTTTATTTTGTCAAATGTTTTCTTCATTATGCCACTTGTCGGATTCTGATAGGTCAAAATCCAAATATGAAATTGAATGAAAATGGTTATTCTGTGATGAACGGATTTGTATATCGGTGGATGTAAGTAGGATATTAAACGACTGTTGAATCAGCTTCGAAGAATGTACATTGTAACTTATAAATGTGAAATCTGAATATTCCTCGGGTATTACCTACCCGTTAAAATATTTTCACTATTAACATTTTGTACAATAAAACTTTTAATTACAATCTTTATGAAAACATATATACATATATATTTTTTTCAGACGTAATCATGGATTTTATAAGTCAATGTGATATTAAACTCATCATATTTGCGGCTAGAACTAGAGTACATAATTTCTAAAACATTAGAGATTACATAATCGCCATGAAGGACGAAGATAGTGTATGTAGAACGATTCGTAGACGATGATTATGCTTGAGGTATAGATTGCGAGGTTGAGACATGTGATGATGTTGTTGTTGGTACTGGTTATGCTGCTGGTGCTGCTGATGGTGGTACTGTTGCTGTCAGTGCTACAAGTGTTGTTGGTGCTGAGGTTGATGATGATGTTGGTGTAGTAAGTATAGCTTGTAATTCACGCACCATTCTTGTCAGAGTTTCTATTCTACCCTTTATCATTTCTATCCATCCACTCATCTGATTCGATAGATCTTGATTATCAATTCGAAGTTCCCTAACTTCATCTAATATTCCCCTTCGATTGGTATTCGGAAGTAGAGGTTGAATATTTTCTGAGATTGCAATAATGCGACCTTCGAGGTGGAAACTTTAGCAAGAAGAGTGAATACAGTGTTGCGCATAGGTTCACCGGTGAGTACATCGTTTTCTCCGATGTTAGGAGGTAAGTTTGGTTCGTGGTAGGGCTCGCCTTCTTAATTTCTCCATCGAGTGAGTAAGTCTCGGACCCACCCCCATCTCCTCTAGAAAGAAAAATAAATAAATGGTTGAGGCACTTCTGGTTCATTGACTTCGGAGTCTGCTTCAATATACATCTCGAAATTGCTTCCGGAACTAATGGAATCCAAGCTAGGTGTAGGATCCATCTCTCACGATCAGTTAAAGGGTTTTGATATGAAATGATTTTTGAATATCGAATGATATACTAATTATATATAGAATATCTATACATACTTCCAAAGATCTCATGAATTACAGAGAAAATTAAGGAAACGTGTCAGATAAAGTCTACAGTGACAGATACGCTACGATATGGATTAGTAGATATGCTAAGATATGAATTTTGTCTATACACTATTCATGCAATCATTGCAGTAAGATGTGTCTTGACTAAGAATAATAAGAAGGTAATTTCCTAAGGATGATACACTGATGATTTTCGACAAAAATGATAAGCAAAATTTTGACATGCAGACACGGTCGAAGTCCAGACTCACTAATGTATCCTAACGACTTATCAGTTATACACACTAATGCAGACTTAGTTCGCTAAGACCACCGCTCTGATACCAACTGAAAGGACCCGTCCTAATCCATCCGGACGAAGTCCATATCGATTATAAATGATTCACAACAGTTGATTACATCGTGAGGTACCTGACCTCTATATGATACATTTTACAAACATTGCATTCGTTTTGAAAATACAATCTTTCATTTCATCTAAAGTTAACAGACATGCATACCATTTCACAATATATCAAACTATAATTGACTTAATAATGATCTTGATAAACTCAACGACTCGAATGCAACGTCTTTTGAAATATGTCATGAATGACTCCCAGTAATATCTTTAAAATGATCAAATGCACAGCAGAAGATTTCTTTCGTACCTGAGAATAAACATTCTTTCAAGTGTCAACCAAAAGGTTGGTGAGTTCATTAGTTTAGCATAAATAATCATTTCATAATTTTAATAGACCACAAGATTTTATATTTCCATTTCTCATAAACATACGTCCCATGCATAGAGACAAAATATCATTCGTATGGATTAAACACCTGTAACCGACCTTAATAAGATGCATATAAGAATATCCCCATCATTCCAGGATCCTCCTTCGGACATGATATAAATTTCGAAGTACTAAAGCATCCGGTACTTTGGATGGAGCTTGTTGGGCCCGATAGATCTATCTTTAGGATTCGCGTCAATTAGGGTGTCTGTTCCCTAATTCTTAGATTACCAGACTAAATAGGGGCATATTCGGTTTAATAATCCAGTCATAGAATGTAGTTTCATTTACTCGTGTCTATTTCGTAAAACAGTTATAAAAGCAGCGCATGTATTCTCAGTCCCAAAAATGTAAATAGTAAAAGGGAGCAAATGAAACTCACCTAATGTATTTTGTAGTAAAAATACATAGAACGACATTGAACAAGTATAGGGTTGGCCTCGGATTCACGAACCTATATCATTTGTATATTTATTAATATACATAATTGTATTCGAACAAATATATATATAAATTTATTAGTTATATTCCTATTATATTAATAGTATATATATGTTTCTTATATTCCTTTTGTTATATAAAAATATTAAGTTTTGTTATGTTATATGTAATAAATATATTTATATATTTATATATATATTATTTGTTAGTTAAAACAGTACTTTAGTAATACTATGGTAATATTTGAAATAATAATAGTGTTAATACTAATATTAATAAAAATGATAATATTATCTATAGTCCTATTAATAACTCTACTAATGATAGTTTTCTATAATCAAACTCATAATAAAGATGAATAATTTAATGATAATGATTATGAAAATATAAATTTTTGATAGAATACATAATTCTTAATAATAATGATAACTACAAAATATCTAATTTGTTAATTATGATAATAAGTTTAATTATAACCATACTAATAATCATATTAACAATAATAATGATATTGTTACTAATACTTTTGTGGATAATAACACGAATAACACTAACAATAACAACAATTATAATAATAATCATAATATTAATAACGATACCTAAAATGATAAAATTAGTAATAATTATATAAATAATATTTTACTAATACTAATGATAATAAGGATTATAATACTTACAAATATGGTAGTAATAATAATAATAATAGTAATCATAATAATAACAATAATAGTTATATTTATAATAATAATAACATTAATGATAATAATAATAATAATGAAAATGATAATATTAATAATAAAAATAAAAAGTGAGCTACCTTCAAAGCATGAAGCCTAAAAAAAAAAATAAGCTGCCTCCCCAGGGACTCGAACCATAGACCACCTGCTAACCCGACACTCCTTTGTACCATTGGGCTGTTGCCCTTTTTCTGAAATACTATTGGAAATAAATATATATATACCGTATCTAATTAACTGCATTTTCTTCTTTTTCAACATTTTTTCAATCGACCAGGGTAAAACCAAACATCAAAACAAAGTTTCGAATACATCCACAATATAATAACCAATTAATATCAAATGTTTTATTAGTTGAAAACAAAGAAAATAAAATAAAAAAATTAAAACAGCCACTGCTGGCGACGGTTTGAAAAGAAAAAAAAAATTTGATTTCACTTTTGAAAGCGTTTTAGACAAAGATCAAAGCACGAACTATATTTCAAATCAATCCTATAATCTGTTGGAACCGTCAATTTAACTCGAAACATCAAATACAACTTGAATTTAACTAAGAACAAATCTGTTGACTTTTGAATTTAAAACTTTGACTCCTGAATTCGTACTCGTTACAACGAATTAGAAATTGATCTTTTGCAGAAAGGTTTAGTATAATATTCCTAATGAAACTACATTTATAGATTTAAAAATTTAATTCGAAATCGACTCTTTTGAATTTATGAACACGAATAGAAACAGTGGACTGGTTTCAGTTTTTTTTTCTTCGCTTTAATTCAACAAAAACCAGTAAATTACAATTTGATAATTGATAGTGTTAAAGAGAAAATTAAGTGAGTTCATAATACAGACAATATGGTTGATTTTATAGCAATAAGAGGTTTGATTCGTTTAATTACTCGTACAGACAAAACAAAAACAAAAAAAAAATAAATAAAAAGGATAGAAAGTGATAATAATTTCTAACTGAATTTGGAACTATACCCTTGTTTTGGAATCTAAAATGCACGAGTTTGTCAAACACCAAAAGGTGGATATTGACTTGAAACAAATTCTGCTTTTACTAATCTTATTTATATACAATTTTTATATGATTGATATAAATAAATAATTTAATAGTTTAATAATAATATTAATATTAATAACAAATAATAATATTGATAATATCAATAATAATAATGTTAATTATATTAATAATACTAACATTAATAAATAAAAAAATTATAATAGTAATTATAACTTTGATAATAATATTATTAATGGTAATATTAATAAATTGAGTTTATTTTAATGATAACTATAATAATGATAATGAATATAATAATAATAATAAAAATGACCAAAATCCTAGTCTTATTACTAAGTATAATAATAATGATAATAATAATAACATTAATAATAATAATGAAAGTAATAACATTAATATAATTATATTTTAACTAATAATAATACTAATATTGATAATAATGGAAGTAACATTAATAATATTAATGTTACTACAACAACTATATTTTTATCTTGCAATTTAATATATTAATGTTACATGTTATAATATTTAGTAATTATATCATATATTTTATATTTTGGCACATACAGAATATTTAATATTTATATCATCTAATATATATTATAATATCCATATGGTCAATAATCATATATAGAATTCATATATTTATATAATTATGTTTTTGAATATCAATTTTTAAATTATCTTAAGTTATCTTTCATCACATAATAACTTAATTTATAATGTATAATTATTTACATATATATTTATTTATATATACATTTTATTTACTATAGTTGTTCGTGAATCGTCGGGAATAGTAAAGGGTAAATGCATTCATGTAATCTGTTCCAATGTTTTTGAGACTCAACATTACAGCCTTTGCTTATCGTGTCGGAAACTTATAAAGATTAAGTTTAAATTTGGTCGAAAATTCCCGGGTCATCACAGTTAAAGGGGTTTACGGGTTAGCAGGAGGTCTCGGGTTCAATCCCGGTTCGGAGCATTTTTTTTTTAAAGCTTCTTTGGAAGGTAGTTTTCATTACAAAAATTCTTATTATTATTATTATTATGGTTATTTTTACTATAATATAAATTTTATTCATTATTATTATCATGATCTTAATTGTTATTATTATTAGTATTAGTTATAAATGTTATAATTATAATTATAATTATTATCCTTATTAGTGTTATTATTATTATTACAAGTATTAAGTAACAATTATGATTATGATTATGATTATGATTACGATTATAATTATTATTGTCACAACTATATTAGTATTATCGTCGATTTTATTACTAGTATCATTACAAGTGTTATTATTATTATTGTTATTATTATTATAATTATTATTATTATTATTATTATTATTATTATTATTATTATTATTATTATAATTATTTTTATTATTATTGATATTATTAATTTTAATATTATCATTATTATAATTATCATTAGTGTTATAACTATAATTATTATTATTACAAATATATGTATTAAGATAAAAATTGTCATTTATTATGATTATAATGATAATAAATTTTATTATTAGAGTTATTATGAAAATAATAAAATTTATTATTATTTTTTATTAATATTAGTATTAGTATCATTTCTATTCGTATTATTAACATATTTGAAATTTTAATATCATTACTATCATTATTAATAATATTAAGTATTACCAAAATTAATATTTTTACATGACAAATATCATTTAATCATTATTATAATTACTAGTTTCACAAGCAAATGATATATATATATATATATATATATATATATATATATATATATATATATATATATATATATATATATATATATATATATATATATATATATATATATAATATATGTAATATACATAACCTAATTATACTAATATTTCTATATGCAAAATGAATACATTTAATAATGAATATATATATATATATATATATATATATATATATATATATATATATATATATATATATATAAGTTATTAATATAAACCTTATATCACTAACAATAATAAATATATCTATTTGATTTCGATTATATATATTAATGAATATACAAATGATATAGGTTCGTGAATCCGAGGCCAACCCTGGATTGTTTAGTTGTTCAATGTTGTCGTATGTATTTTTACTACAAAATACATTAGGTGAGTTTCATTTGCTCCCTTTTACTCTTTATATTTTTGGGCTGAGAATACATGCGCAATTTTTATAAATGTTTTTACGAAATAGACACAAGTAATTAAAACTACATTATATGGTTAAATGATCGAAATCGAATATGCCCCTTTTTATTAAGTCTGGTAATCTAAGAATTAGGGAACAGACACCCTAATTGACGCGAACTCTAAAGATAGATCTATCGGGCCCAACAAGCCCCATCCAAAGTATCGGATGATTTAGTACTTCGAAATTTATATCATGTCTGAAGGAGGATCCCGGAATGACGGGGATATTCTTATATGTATATTGTGAATGTCGGTTACCAGGTGTTCAATCCATATGAATGATATTTTTGTCTCTATGCATGGGACGTATGTTTATGAGAAATGGAAATATGAAATCTTGTGGTCTATTAAAATTATGAAATGATTATTTTTGTTAAACTAATGAACTCACTAACCTTTTGGTGACACTTGAAAGCATGTTTATTCTCAGGTATGAAAGAAATCTTCCGCTGTGCATTTACTCACTTTAAAGATATTACTTGGAGTCATTCATGACATATTTCAAAAGACGTTGCATTCGAGTCGTTGAGTTCATCAAGATTATTATTAAGTCATTTATAGTTTAGTTATATTATGAAATAGTATGCATGTCGTCAGCTTTCAATGTAAATGAAGGTTTGTCTTTTAAAAACGAATGCAATGTTTGTAAAATGTATCATATAGAGGTCAAGAACCTCGCGATGTAATCAACTGTTGTGAATCGTTTATAATCGATGTGGACTTCGTCAGGATGGATTAGGACGGGTCTTCACAGTTGGTATCAGAGCTGGTTTAATGCCGTTTGTGAGCGGGTTAATCGTAGAGGGGGTTCTCACAGTGTTACCTGTGACGAAGCATTGGCTCTTACTCCTCGCGGTCCCTATTAGGGTTGGCTGTACGTTGCCAAGAGGCGGGCCGTAAAATCAGTGTCTGAGGTACGCTCAGTGGTCACCAGGTGGTTAGCTGGGAAGGCACTGAGTGGGATGCGTCTCCACTGTTTTCACAGTTGGTATCAGAGCGGTGGTCTTAGCGAACCAGGTCTACATTAGTATGCATAACTGATAAGTCGTTAGGATGCATTAGTGAGTCTGGACTTCGACCGTGTCTGCATGTCAAAAGTTTTGCTTATCATTTTTGTCGAAAATCATCTGCTTATCATCCTTAGAAATTACATGCTCATTATTCTTAGACTAGACACGTTTTACTGCATTGACTGCATAAATAGTATATAGACAAAAATTCATATCTTAGCGTATCTGACAATTCATATCTTAGCGTATCTGTTACTGTAGATCTTGCCTGATATCTTCCGTAAATTTCTCCGTAATTTAAGGGAACCTGGTACTATATATGTATGCATATTATGCATTGAGAATACCATCCAACTATCAATTGCTGTCACTAAACTCTTCATAGCAAAAAAAAAAAAAAAAAAAAAAAAAAAAAAAAAAAACTTTTCTGAGATCGCGTAAGATGGCCTCTACGAACCAACCAAGTTCATCTGACTCCGAAGATAGCGTGACAGGAGCACACCAACCAATCAAGTACCGTGATTACTGGAGAAAATGGGGGTGGGTTCGCGACATACTCACCCTATGGAGAAGGGAAGAAGGTACTCCATATCATGAACCGAATCTACCACCTAACCTTGGAGTACTTGACCTGCTCACCGGCGAACCCGTTCGCAACACCGTTTATACCCTTTTTGCAAGAATTTTTCATCTTGAGGCTACCATTAACGGAAATAGAGGAGATATCTGACCTCTACCTCACACTGGTAACCAACCAGGGTTAGTAGAAGAAGTTAGAGAACTCTGAGCTCTAGTATTAACTTTAGAGAGCACGGTACACAATTTACAAGCACCCGCAGTATCACCAACACCAGTAACATCACCAGCCTCAGCACTAACGGCACCAGTACCACCAACAACCCAAGTTTCAACAATCCATGCCTCAACATCTCATTCTGTACCTCGAGTATAATCAACGTTCTACGTATCGTTCTACATCAATTACCTTCGTTCTTCATGGCGATTATGTAATCTCTAATGGTTTAGAAATTATGTATTCTTGTTCTAACGGTAAATCAGATGTGTTAATATCATATTAACTCATTAAATCCATGATTGCATCTGAAGAAAATATATATGTATATATGTTTTCATAAAGATTGTAATAAAATTTTTTTTTGTACAAACTGTTAATGGTGAAAATATTTTAACGGGTAGGTAATACCCGAGGAAATATTTAACTTTCATATTAACATGTTATACTGTACATTCTTCGAATCTGATTCAAGTCATTTACTATCCTATTTACATCCACAGATATACGTATCCATTTACAGCAAAATAACCATTTTCCTTCAATTTCATATTTGAATTTTGACCTATCAGAATCCAACAAGTGGCATAATGAAGAAAACATTGGACAAAATAAAATTTGTTAGAAACAAACAAATTAACTATGAGAAATTCTGTTAAGAATCCACGCTAACAAAATCCTAGCTAACTGTTCCTAGCTAACTGATTACATTTTATTTATCGCAATTTAATTATCGCAATTTTATTTATCATCATTTAATTTCTGTTATTTACTTTACGCACTTTATTTATCGTCATTTAATTTTTGTTATTTATTTTACGCACTATAAATATCGAGACACGTATACAAGGTTTTGACATATCATATCGATGCATCTATATATATTATTTGGAATCACCATAGACACTCTATATGCAATAATGATCGAGTTCTCTATACAGGGTTGAGGTTAATTCTATAATAATATATATACTTTGAGTTGTGATCGAGTCTGAGACGTATACGGGTCACAACACGTATTAATTAATTCAAATATAATATATTAAACTATATATGAATTATTGAACTGTCAACTGTGGACTATCGACTGTGGACTAATAAGATTGGACAATTAAAAATGAATTAAAATATTGATTATAACATATGAAACTAAATAATTCTTCAAGTTTGCCACTTGATTTCATCTTAAACCTTATTGTATCTTGACAATTACAATCTGCGTTCAAATCTTTCATGATTCTTGAAAACACCTCAATCAAGAGGATGAACCAACCGCACTTCATCTACGGAGGGAAAGATTTATGCATTTAGTTATGCACATGGAAACTCTCGGCAACTAAGTAAAAGTTTAACACGTAGCCGCGTCAGATCCTTTGGCATTTATTAGCAAAAATAACTTTGCGATATCTTTTCAAAGTAGCAAATTTTGTCACAGCTTCAGCAAATCAACTTCGACTTTTCGTTCGAAACAACCTTATTATCACCTTGATTATTATGTATCTTCTTTTATTGTTACCGGGGAACCTTCCATATTTTATCATATTACTAGCAGATGTACCAGCAACCTCATTGCTTCTTGGTTTAAATCTCTCCGATAAATCATTATATTTCTTCATTGAAACCCTATCATATACTCATCCGCATCTTGTAACAAGAACTGCCATAACAATTACCGGGAATCAGCAATCAGTACTTTGAAAACTCACAGCATATCTACATCAACAGTTATATATATGAAATTTATCTCTTAGAATTATGATCTCTCATTCTGAAATTCTGAAAAGCACTCAGTCACAAATCAATACTCTGAATGTTGAAAAAGCTGAATGAAGCAGCAGAAACTGTAGATAACCGTAAACGACATTAATCATCGAAAGTTTGATGATAAAGAATAGTATGTTGGAAAAGCTCAGAAAAGTTAGAACTGGAAAACGGATTGAGCTAACCTTGAAGGAGACCAAGGAGAAATACAAGTAACATACCCTAAATTCATAGAACCCAGATAATCTAGATCTGTTGAAATCTTTAGTGAATATCTTGCTCCAAAGTCATGTTAAAATCTTGCGAAAAATCTTTCTCCATCAACCATCGAACTTAGAAATTCCAAAATATCATCATCAATATCTTCGATATTTCTGAGGATATTTTCATAAATATTCTTGTCCGAAATTATATACCTCCTCGTGCTTCTTGTGTATCATTATGTTGGAAACATTCAATAGAAAATTTAGTACCGAAAAGCAGATTATGCGAAACTAGGAAGAAACCCGTGGACAAATCACAAAGAATAAGTTTGACTTCAAAGAATCCAAATGATTCTGTTTCTGTTGAAATCTTTAGTGAGTACCTTGCTTCCGAATCTAAACCCTTACGGATAAATCTTCTTCATCACCCATCGATATTAGAAATTTCAAGATATCGTCGTATCTTTCATTATAAATATTCTCCATATTTCTGGAGATATTTTTATAACTATTCTTATCTGAAATCATTAATCTCTTCGTGCTATTAGTATTACATCATATAGAAACTGTTAGTTTCTATATTCTGTAAACTTTCGAGCTTAAAATATGAATGTTATTAAAGTAATGTTGGGAACTGATGCATGAGTTAGTATAATATAATGACACTTGATCAACGTGATTATATTACAGTAAGTCATGCTGAGTTTCTAATGGACGTGATGATTCATAGATCCTAATGTCATCACGTGCCATGTTACATAACTATTTCATTCTGCTAAACTTCTGAACATATCAATAAAATATATTCTTGATAGTTCTATTCTCAGTGATTAAGGTAATTTGACAAAACAAATCGTGCTACTATTTTTCCTTTCCACCTTGTATATTATGATAATTCTAAACTCCATACCTATGAATTCTGGACCGTTACTTGCGAAAAGTAAACAAAAGCATGAAGCTCCAAAATAGAAATGGGGTATAAATCGCAGCAAATAAGAGAGCACATTAACTGTGGATGACAATAATTATAGGAGACATAAGCAGTGACATTGAAATATAAGGGAAGATATAAAAACCAATAACAGCACAGGAATTACAAACCATGGATATTAATATGTATAGCAATATAAAGACACGGTAGAATTAAGAATATCATCAGCTCAAGGTAATAGTAGAAATAACCAGATTTTTCTAGTGGAAGATTAAAAAGAAGGATGATAGAAATGATAATTAAGAAAATATCATGGAGAATAACTGGATGAATCATTTTCCCAATCTTTTAGAAGTAAGAATTAAGAATGAAAGTATAGGAATGATGAAAATAAGGGAACGGAAGAAGTTCATTTATAGTGGAGATACCAGACAAAGCAATCGATACAGATCATCGCATTTAATTATAGAGATCTCAATTTCCTTACTCGCCGAAAAATCAAATCTTTAAGATTTCGAAGATTTCCTTTAAATCTCTTGAATTCCGGAATTCAAACGTGACCACGTCAAAGGTTAAGACGTACCCTATTTTCTAAATTCTACCTTGACTACGTCACAAGTTAAAACGAAACTTCAGTTATTCATTTCACTCTTTTCTGATAGCTTCATTTGTACTCTTCAAATAATCGAATTATTTTATCTGTATTATTCAAATAATGATAAAACTCTATTTATCAGCTCATATTCATCGGAAAAACATATTTATAGTTAGCCATGACGACCTCGCTCAAATTTCGGGACGAAATTTCTTTAACGGGTAGGTACTATGATGACCCGGGAATTTCCGACCAAATTTAAACTTGATTTATATATGATTTCGATACGATAAGCAAAGTCTGTATTATTGAGTCTCGAAAGTTTTGAACTATTTCATATATTCATTTAACCCTTTACTATTTCCGATGATTCACGAACAATTTATTTTGTAATTAAATAGGTAATGTAATATGTATACATACATATATATATATATATATATATATATATATATATATATATATATATATATATATATATATATATATATATATATATATATATAATTATATATAAACAAATGAAAATGTAAAATAGAATACAACTAATTGCTGTAATGAATCCATATAAAATATCAATGATTTTTATATATGACTACGATTATATGTATATTCTAATATAGTATAATATATAAATAAATAACTAATATTATATGTAAGGTAATAATGAATTATAATAGTAATAGATATAATTACAAATTAAGATAAATGTTATATTACTATTAGTAATTTCAATATTATTATTATTACTAAATTCATTAATATTAATAATGGTCATAATAATAAATTTTACCTATTAAAATCTTTTTAATAAAGTTAATGTAATGATTTTCAAAATAAATACTTAAAATATAAATATTACTATAAGAACAATTTTAAAATTCATATTTAGTTGTATTTTAGATATTATTAACTAATATGATTAATACATGCATCATTTATTGATTACTAATAATGTTATTATTATTATTATTTGTATTATTTTTGACATGATTATATTTAACAAATTTATTATTGTTATTAATAGTATTAGCATTCTTATTATTAATAACATTATTATCTAATATTACCATGAATATTATTATGATTACTACTATCAATTTCAATAATTTTTTTTATTTTTATTGTGATCTAATATTTTTTTTTTATGATTAATGTTATTATTTATATTTAAATTATTATTAATAATATTAATCTATTTAATTAATTATTTATCAATTATGAAAGAAAATCCTATATACAAAGACTAGAAACCAAAAATCTGTTTCCTGTAATTGTCGAACTATTTCAGTTCTGTAGAATTCGTACCAATCAAGGATTATTTTATGAGAACAAATCCAACTTGTTATCAATCAGTATCATTCTTTATTCTTTTATTTATTTTCATGTACGATTAATTTTTGTCGAGTTCAATTTGATTTCATAAATTCAATACAGTTGTTAATTGACATCATACCACTTCGCATTATCAATTACAAACCATAAAATGCAGTAACTACTTCCACTGAATCGAAATTAAATCAGAAAAGATGAAGAAAGCAGGTTACTGCCCTGTTCCTCATTCATTTTCCAAATTAAACAATTTTGTAACAAATTTCAAATTGTGTTAACGTGGTTATGTCAGTAATATTTTGCTTAAACTATCCACAAAACCTCAAGTTCCATTTCATCCTAACGGATTCTAATTTTAGAAGTCAAAGATCGATTTTAAAAGTCAACAGTTTTGCTAATCGAAAAATTCAAGCTCAATTAGATGTTTCACGTTCAATTAATGATTCAGACAGTTCATAAAATTGATTTAGAACCTTTTTCATTCAGGAACTATGGTCTAAAACTTCCTAAATTTTCGAATTTGATTTTGGGTTCTTGAAAAGTTGAACGAGCTGTACAGAGGTATTTTTTATTTTTATTTTGCTTTGTTTCAATTAATTTAATTAAACTCCAATCGTTTCTGGTTTTACTTTAAATCCTAAAGCTGATGAATTAATTCTTTGTTAACTGAATTTGTTCCCTAGTCGATGGATACTGAGGAAGATGATGAAACAGAAGAAAATAATAGTTAAATACATTAGGATTCTAATTATAACAGAAAAACAACGGACGGTTCAATGGTTAAAGGGGTTTACGGGTTAGCAGGAGGTCTCGGGTTCAATCCCGATTCGGAGCATTTTTTTTAAAGCTTCTTTGGAAGGTAGTTTTCATTACAAAAATTCTTATTATTATTATTATGGTTATTTTTACTATAATATAAATTTTATTCATTATTATTATCATGATCTTAATTGTTATTATTATTAGTATTAGTTATAAATGTTATAATTATAATTATAATTATTATCCTTATTAGTGTTATTATTATTATTAATTACAAGTATTAAGTAACATTTATTATTATGATTATGATTATGATTATGATTATGATTACGATTATAATTATTATTGTCGCAACTATATTAGTATTATCGTCGATTTTATTACTAGTATCATTACAAGTTTTATTATTATTATTGTTATTATTATTATAATAATAATAATAATTATTATTATTATTATTATTAATAATATTATTAATATTAATATTATCATTATTATAATTATCATTAGTGTTATAACTATAATTATTATTATTACAAATATATGTATTAAGATAAAAATTGTCATTTATTATGATTATAATGATAATAATTTTTATTATTAGAGTTATTATGAAAATAATAAAATTTATTATTATTTTTTTATTAATATTAGTATTAGTATCATTTCTATTCGTATTATTAACATATTTGAAATTTTAATATCATTACTATCATTATTAATAATATTAAGTATTACCAAAATTAATATTTTTACATGACAAATATCATTTAATCATTATTATAATTACTAGTTTCACAAGCAAATGATATATATATATATATATATATATATATATATATATATATATATATATATATATATATATATATATATATATATATATATATATATATATATATATATATATATATATATATATATATATAAACATATGTAATATACATAACCTAATTATACTAATATTTCTATATGCAAAATGAATACATTTAATAATGAAATATATATATGAATATATATATATATATATATATATATATATATATATATATATATATATATATATATATATATATATATATATATATATATATATATATATATATATATATATATATAAAAGTTATTAATATAAACATTATATCACTAACAATAATAAATATATCTATTTGATTTCGATTATATATATTAATGAATATACAAATGATATAGGTTCGTGAATCCGAGGCCAACCCTGCATTGTTTAGTTGTTTAATGTTGTCGTATGTATTTTTACTACAAAATACATTAGGTGAGTTTCATTTGCTCCCTTTTACTCTTTATATTTTTGGGCTGAGAATACATGCGCAATTTTTATAAATGTTTTTACGAAATAGACACAAGTAATTAAAACTACATTATATGGTTGAATGATCGAAATCGAATATGCCCCTTTTTATTAAGTCTGGTAATCTAAGAATTAGGGAACAGACACCCTAATTGACGCGAACTCTAAAGATAGATCTATCGGGCCTAACAAGCCCCATCCAAAGTATCGGATGATTTAGTACTTCGAAATTTATATCATATCCGAAGGAGGATCCCGAAATGATGGGGATATTCTTATATGTATATTGTGAATGTCGGTTACCAGGTGTTCAATCCATATGAATGATATTTTTGTCTCTATGCATGGGACGTATGTTTATGAGAAATGGAAATATGAAATCTTGTGGTCTATTAAAATTATGAAATGATTATTTTTGTTAAACTAATGAACTCACCAACCATTTGGTTGACACTTGAAAGCATGTTTATTCTCAGGTATGAAAGAAATCTTCTGCTGTGCATTTACTCACTTTAAAGATATTACTTGGAGTCATTCATGACATATTTCAAAAGACATTGTATTCGAGTCGTTGAGTTCATCAAGATTATTATTAAGTCATTTATAGTTTAGTAATATTATGAAATAGTATGCATGTCGTCAGCTTTCAATGTAAATGAAGGTTTGTCTTTTAAAAACGAATGCAATGTTTGTAAAATGTATCATATAGAGGTCAAGAACCTCGCGATGTAATAAACTGTTTTGATTCGTTTATAATCGATGTGGACTTCATCCGGATGGATTAGGACGGGTCTTCACACATCCAACCAGATCTACATCATTCCAAGCATAGCTTTAACATAAGCATAATTACCTTTCCCTAACCCAACACTAATATCTTGGTCAACATTTCCCTGATCTGCATACTTCGGATATCCTTCCACTTATTTACTTTTCCGTACTTAGGACTTTTAGCTTATACCAACTACTATCTTTTATCTAGGTAATTTAAATAAAAGACAATTGTCCACTTGATTTTCAATTCGTTAATCTATTCAAAAATACGACAATAGGTTAACTTACACCTTCTACATCTTAGAATGTAAAAGTAAATTTAGGCCCCGCATAATATAAATAAACAAAATCACTGTGTGCTACCTTGATCAACTGAATCCGATGTCCTGCGACCTAACGACAACGCACAAATAAACCATCCGTTCGGCTATATCATAGTAGTAACGAGTTTTTTGGCACCGCTGCCGGGGATCGAATATTTTGATTGAGAAAGATTTTAAACAGACAAAAGTATTATTTGGTGGTATCTAAGAAAGACAATTATACATGGACTTGGTTATTGTATTTTCTGAACAGTCTCCAATTATATTGGAACCAAAAGGATCCTGCCTCTCCGTAGTCGGCCTGGCCACCTAGATACGAAGTAATCTGTAAGAAGTCCTATCAGTTAAGATATCCGATAAGGTTAGTGACCGAATTTCAAGAATAATTGTTTTTATTAAATTATCGATCCTTTTAGTCTTTTTAAACAGATTATATAAAAATGGAACAACAAAATTCCCTTGCTTCTATGCATAAGTCATGCTTAGAGGGAAGAGGACGACCTATCACCTTAGGAACCGAAAGAATTCCTGAAATCAGTTCACACATGATTAAACTAGTCAGTATGATCTGTAAATTTCAAGGATTAAAGACTGACTATCCAAACATTCACTTAAACAAATTTATCAATCTAGTTGACAATTTTAAGAAGAAATAAAACGAGAAAAACATTTTGAAACTTCATCATTTTCAATATTCGCTTTCTACACACGCTTTGGCATGGTTTGACGAACTTTACCCGAATTTAATACATTCATGGGAGGAACTAGTCACCAAATTTCTAAACAAATTTTATCCACCCTCCCTACATACCTGTTTAAGAAATGACATCACAAACCTTTATCAAAACGAAAACGAGTCATTGTGTCTAGCATGTAATAGAATAAAGATGATGCTTAAAAGATATCGGACCATTTGCTAAGTCAGGCAGACATAATCTGTACGCTTTACAATAGTTTGACCAAGGATGATAAGTCACACCTAGACATGGCCTCGCAAGACAATTTCATGTCCCGAACAGCAGACGGAGCATGGAATCTCTTGGACACAATAGCTGCACAACAGGAAGATTGGAGCAATGAAGCTGCTGAGAAGGATGACGTCTTCGCTCATACGGTAAAATTGCTAAAAACCAGGTTACAAGATCTCACCATCACTCTTCAAAGTTTACCAATTCCTAAAAACTCCGATGCTATTAGAACCAATCTAAGGTATCCTTACCCTAGATGGGCACATAAACAGCAAAATAGCTCGGATCATAATATAATCTTCCCATTACACAAACCTACTATCCACTCTAAGGAAATTTTAGTTGAATTTATGAAAAAGCAATAAATGATAAGCCTTCAAATCATAGAATGTCAAAATAAGTTCGACACTTTGATAAAGACTTTTGAAGAATTAATAACTAACTTTCAACTTACGCTCAAACGTTTAACCACTAAAGTTGATATAGAGTGTAGTAAATTTGATTCCCTAGTAATCACTAGAGGTGGGCAGGAAACAACTGTTAATATACCCATACAAGATTTTTCCGATAAGGAACTTGTGTCAATTGACCCGGTTGTAAATCCACCGGAACCTATCTCTTCTAAGGTCCCGGAAATTATTCTGCGTGCCCACATACCATTCCCAGGTAGGCTTAGAAAGTAAACACAAGAAGCGCAATTCGCTAAGTATTGGGATATTATGTCACGACCCTACTTTTCCGTTATCTTTTATCGTTTATTATTTAACGTCCGTTAATTGTTATTAATGCCACATCTTGCTATGACCTATATTATTATTTTTTTGATAATATATTAATTATTATGTGTTATATGAATATTTGTATTCATATTTAAAGTTGTACGTTTCTACGTGTCGTGAATTTCTATCCGGCGAATCCTTTCGGTTTTCAAACCAGCGGTCTGACTTTTGAGATTTTCGAATCCCAATGATTTTAAATATGATATTTTTATGTCAAATGAATATATATAGTGTTTATATATTTTATTTATCACGTATACGTTATCTCTCCGAAGATTTAATCGCGTAGCAGCGTTTTCGCGTTTCGGGCTTCGATCAAGCGTTTGGGCTAAAAACAATTACACAAATTATGAAGTTGGCCCACTATGGGGCCCACCCCATTCCATATTCGGCCGAACCCCTTGTAGAGGGGGGAGAGCCTTGTTTTTTTTGCCATTTGACATTTACACTTCAAAATTTCATTTCATTTCATTAAACCTAATATTTTCTCTCAAAGTTTTCTCCCTCTCCTCTCCTATTTGGATCCATCACCTATCACCACCAACAACATCATCATCAACAATCAATTAAGATCTTGGATCAAAGGGCTTTACACATAAACGGATTCCTCTCGTTCTCCTCTACGCGTTCATATCATTTGATTCTCGATTAGGGTATAAACTCTAACCCTAAATTTTTGATTTTTAATCAATTTTACTTATTTTGATGTTATTATGATAGTATAGCACTTGTATATTGTTGTATTGATGATTGTATGCGTAGAATTGCTCGTTTGTGTATGTTTTCGGTTTAATAAAATTGGGACAGCGGACTTTTTGATTAAACCAGTATATTTGGCTGTTGTTTTTGATAAAATAAAGTTTATAGATGAGTTCCTCTCATCAAGACAATAATTTTGGACTTTGGATTCATGTTATTTCGAGTTCCGGATCAAAAGTTATGCTTGATTTAGTGTTTTCATGAGATTAAAATGTAATCCATTGAGGCCTGACTTTGTGACCATTTTTGAAGGCTCTAGGGTGTACTAGTGGGTTAGGATTGGTGATTGGATGAACATTCATATTTGGGTCATCAAAATCCGAGCCACGGATCACCCGGAATGGATAAAACAAGTTTTTGAACGGATTAATGGTTTAGGTTGATTCATGGATGTTTTTCATGGCTCATGAACTGACCTTAGGGTTTTCTTGAGTGCACTAATGTGTTGGGTGGTTTGGTTAGATGAAGATATAATTAAAATTCGTCGAAAACCGACACCCGAGGCTCAAGTTACGACCCGGTGAACTTTTAATTAAACTTATGGTTATAAATTTGAACTTACGATATAAAATAATGATTTTCATTGTTATTGAATTATTTATGATATAAAAGTAATTATTTTAATTTAAGACTTATGATATATAGATATATTATATCATTTATTAATTACATTATAATTTAATTAAATATTTAATTAAACTTATGATTAATAATACTTTTATTATTAATGAAAAATACTTATGATAAGTATTAAACTTATGTTATGAGATTATTATAATAAGACTTATAATAAAGATTAATTAATTATTTAATTATTATAAAGCTTAGTTATTATTTAATTATAATTTAATTATTAAATACTTATGATTTAATAATTATAACTAAATACTTATGATATGATTAATAATTCATTATTAATTAATAATACTTATGATATGATTAAAAATTTATTATTAATTAATAATCCCTCCGTCTTATTTCAATAGTCCCTGTTTGACTTTTCAAGTCTTTCTTTACCAACTTTGACTTACAATATATTTATTTGTGTTATGTATTATTTAATAAAATCTATATAAATTAAAACACCTTTAACGCCCATTACATTCATATAAATTTCATCAAGTAATACATAACAGAAACAAATATATTTTAGGTCAAAGTTGGTAAACAAAGACTTGAAAAGTCAAACAAGGACTATTGGAATGAGACAGAGGGAGTAATACTTATGTAATGATTAATATTCAAGTAATTAATTAAATACCTATGTTATATTAATTATATCATTTAAACTTATGTTAACTTATTAATTCAATTTAATTTAATTAAACTTATGATATGACATGATTATACATGTATGACTTTAAATAATATTATAACTTATATTATTAATATAATATACACTTTAAAATTTAATGTTGACTATGTTTGACCAAGGTTGATTTTTGAGTTGACTTTCGGTTGACTTTGATTGACTTTCTAATTAAGGGAACTTTCCTAAGTTAAAAAATTTCTAAAAATAGAAACCTTCTAATTATAGAAACTTTCCTAATATAGTAACTTTCTAAATATGGAAACTTTCCAAAAATAGAAACTTTCCAAAAATATAAACTTTCCAAAAATAGAAACTTTTCCAAAAATAGAAAATTTCTAAAAATGGAAACCTGCTAAAAATAGAAAGTACGTGTTATACGCTGTCCTGATCATACCGAAACATATTGAATGTTGTTCTATGTTACTTGCAATAACTACTATAGCTATCATAATAAGACTTGACCTAAGTTAGTTATTTATATCGACCTGCTTTATTTATAGCTCGGCGTTGTGATCATTCTTGATCACTTTATCATTTGCGGTTCACATTTTGGTGTTATTACTTCGATTTCGTTAAGGTGAGTTATAGTCCCATTTTTCTATTTTAAATCTTTTGGGATGAGAATACATGCAATTTATTTTACATATTGGACACAAGTGGAATTCGATTTAAATTATTCATTGTGAGTCGAACGAAAATATTCCCTAATCTGGTAATTTTAACCACTGGTTTCTACTGGTGAACGCGAATCCTATGGATAGATCTATCGGGCCTGACAGCCCCATTTCATGCTAGTCGCGCTAGCATTTACAGACGTAATGTATTAGTACTTCGTATTTTTGGAAGATACACCTATTCGGTGTATATTGTTATATTGGTTTTGTTAAGGGTAAGGATTTGTTAAGTGAATTACCAGGTGGCTCACGGGTTAATGGAATGATGTTTTTATATATTTTCGAGCATATAATTTTGTGGTCCAAGATGAGTCTTTATGTTTTCAAACATAAATTTTTATGGTTTAAATTAATTATTATTTGCAATATTAAACCTATAATTCACTCAACATTTTTGTTGAAGATTACTCTCATGTTTTATTCTCAGATTCATGATTGATTGCTTCCGCTGTGCTTAGAGAGTCTGCATATCTATGATAAAAACTTTTTTTAAACATTAACTTGCATTCTATTTTGATACATTAAATTGTGGGTGTTTGTTGACTTTGTTTTGGTCAACTTTTGGTTAAGTATTTATGTATGGTTTTTCTAAACTTACATATTTTGGTAGGTTTCTTTTATAGGAAATCATTTTTAAATAAAGAATGCAAGGTTATTTATTAAATTCATTTAGATTTATGACCAAGCTGTGGGACCAAGATAACGATGGTCATCAAATGTACTTTGACGGGACGTTAAATATTATCAAGAATTTGTATTTGAATGTACGAGTAGTAGATGCTTTAGTAGAAATGCCAAATTGTGCTAAATTTTTCAAAGAACTACTTTCAAATAAAGAGAGATTAAGAAAAATAGGTAGCTTGCCCTTAAGTGAAGAATGCTCATGAAATGTCCCGTTCTTATTGATTAAAAACGTTCCATATTAATTGATTTCGTTGCGAGGTATTGACCTCTATATGAGACATTTTTCAAAGACTGCATTCATTTTTAAAACAAACCATAACCTTTATTTCATAAATAAAGGTTTAAAAAGCTTTACGTAGATTACCAAATAATGATAATCTAAAATATCCTGTTTACACACGACCATTACATAATGGTTTACAATACAAATATGTTACATCGAAATTCGTTTCTTGAATGCAGTTTTTACACAATATCATACAAACATGGACTCCAAATATTGTCCTTATTTTAGTATGCAACAGCGGAAGCTCTTAGTATTCACCTGAGAATAAACATGCTTTAAACGTCAACAAAAATGTTGGTGAGTTATAGGTTTAACCTATATATATATCAAATCGTAACAATAGACCACAAGATTTCATATTTCAATACACATCCCATACATAGAGATAAAAATCATTCATATGGTGAACACCTGGTAACCGACATTAACAAGATGCATATATAAGAATATCCCCATCATTCCGGGACACCCTTCGGATATGATATAAATTTCGAAGTACTAAAGCATCCGGTACTTTGGATGGGGTTTGTTAGGCCCAATAGATCTATCTTTAGGATTCGCGTCAATTAGGGTGTCTGTTCCCTAATTCTTAGATTACCAGACTTAATAAAAAGGGGCATATTCGATTTCGATAATTCAACCATAGAATGTAGTTTCACGTACTTGTGTCTATTTTGTAAATCATTTATAAAACCTGCATGTATTCTCATCCCAAAAATATTAGATTTTAAAAGTGGGACTATAACTCACTTTCACAGATTTTTACTTCGTCGGGAAGTAAGACTTGGCCACTGGTTGATTCACGAACCTATAACAATATATACATATATATCAAAGTATGTTCAAAATATATTTACAACACTTTTAATATATTTTGATGTTTTAAGTTTATTAAGTCATCTGTCCTCGTTAGTAACCTACAACTAGTTGTCCACAGTTAGATGTACAGAAATAAATCGATAAATGTTATCTTGAATCAATCCACGACCCAGTGTATACGTATCTCAATATTGATCACAACTCAAACTATATATATTTTGGAATCAACCTCAACCCTGTATAGCTAACTCCAACATTCACATATAGAGTGTCTATGGTTGTTCCGAAATATATATAGATGTGTCGACATGATAGGCCGAAACATTGTATACGTGTCTATGGTATCTCAAGATTACATAATATACAATACAAGTTGATTAAGTTATGGTTGGAATAGATTTGTTACCAATTTTCACGTAGCTAAAATGAGAAAAATTATCCAATCTTGTTTTACCCATAACTTCTTCATTTTAAATCCGTTTTGAGTGAACCAAATTGCTATGGTTTCATATTGAACTCTATTTTATGAATCTAAACATAAAAAGTATAGGTTTATAGTCAGAAAAGTACGTTACAAGTCATTTTTGTAAAGGTAGTCATTTCAGTCGAAAGAACGACGTCTAGATGACCATTTTAGAAAACATACTTCCACTTTGAGTTTAACCATAATTTTTGGATATAGTTTCATGTTCATAATAAAAATCATTTTCCCAGAATAACAACTTTTAAATCAATGTTTATCATAGTTTTTAATTAACTAACCCAAAACGGCCCGCGGTGTTACTACGACGGCGTAAATCCGGTTTTACGTTGTTTTTCATGTTTCCAGGTTTTAAATCATTAAGTTAGCATATCATATAGATATAGAACATGTGTTTAGTTGATTTTAAATGTCAAGTTAGAAGGATTAACTTTTATTTGCGAACAAGTTTAGAATTAACTAAACTATGTTCTAGTGATTACAAGTTTAAACCTTCGAATAAGATAGCTTTATATGTATGAATAGAATGATGTTATGAACAAAATTACTACCTCAAGTTCCTTGGATAAACCTATTGGAAATGAGAAAAATAGATCTAGCTTCAAAGGATCCTTGGATGGCATGAAAGTTCTTGAAGCAGAATCATGATACGAAAACAATTTCAAGTAAGATTTCCACTCGAAATAAGATTGTTATAGTTATAGAAATTGAATTAAAGTTTGAATATTATTATTACCTTGTATTAGAAAGAAAACCTACTGTAAGTAACAAAGGTTTCTTGATCTTGGATGATTACTTGGAATGGATTTAGAAAACTTGGAAGTAAACTTGCAATATTGGAAGTATTCTTGATTTTATGAAACTAGAACTTTTGGAATTTATGAAGAACACTTAGAACTTGAAGATAGAACTTGAGAGAGATCAATTAGATGAATAAAATTGAAGAATTAAAGTGCTTGTATGTGTTTTTGGTCGTTGGTGTATGGATTAGATATAAAGGATATGTAATTTTGTTTTCATGTAAATAAGTCATGAATGATTACTCATATTTTTGTAATTTTATGAGATATTTTATGCTAGTTGCCAAATAATGGTTCCCACATGTGTTAGGTGACTCACATGGGCTGCTAAGAGCTGATCATTGGAGTGTATATACCAATAGTACATACATCTAAAAGCTGTGTATTGTACGAGTACGAATACGGGTGCATACGAGTAGAATTGTTGATGAAAATGAACGAGGATGCAATTGTAAGCATTTTTGTTAAGTAGAAGTATTTTTATAAGTGTCTTGAAGTCTTTCAAAAGTGTATAAATACATATTAAAACACTACATGTATATACATTTTAACTGAGTCGTTAAGTCATCGTTAGTCGTTACATGTAAATGTTGTTTTGAAACCTTTAGGTTAACGATCTTGTTGAATGTTGTTAACCCATTATTTATTATAACAAATGAGATGTTAAATTGTTATATTATCATGATATTATGATATATAATATATCTTAGTATGATATATATACAGTTAAATGTCGTTACAACGATAATCGTTACATATATGTCTCGTTTCGAAATCATTAAGTTAGTAGTCTTATTTTTACATATGTATTTCATTGTTAATACACTTAATAATATATTTACTTATCATTTAACATAATTAACCAAGTGTATCAATATCTTAATATGATTCATATGTACCTAGTAAGACGTTGTTATAACGATAATCGTTATATATATCATTTTCGAGTTTCTTAAATTAATAGTCTCATTTTTATGTATATAACTCATTGTTAAAATACCTAATGAGATAAATACTTATAATAAAATCATGTTAACTATATATATAACCATATATATGTCATCGTATAGTTTTTACAAGTTTTAACGTTCGTGAATCACCGGTCAACTTGGGTGGTCAATTGTCTATATGAAACCTATTTCAATTAATCAAGTCTTAACAAGTTTGATTGCTTAACATATTGGAAACACTTAATCATGTAAATAACAATTTCATTTAATATATACATAAACATGGAAAAGTTCGGGTCACTACAGTACCTACCCGTTAAATAAATTTCGTCCTGAAATTTTAAGCAGTTGGAGGTGTTGACGTATCTTCTGGAAATAAATGCGGGTATTTCTTCTTTATCTGATCTTCACACTCCCAGGTGAACTCGGGTCCTCTACGAGCATTCCATCGAACCTTAACAATAGGTATCTTGTTTTGTTTAAGTCTCTTAACCTCACGATCCATTATTTCGACGGGTTCTTCAATGAATTGAAGTTTTTCATTGATTTGGATTTTTGTCCAACGGAATAGTGAGATCTTCTTTAGCAAAACATTTCTTCAAATTTGAGACATGGAAAATGTTATGTACAGCCGCGAGTTGTTGAGGTAGCTCCAGTTTGTAAGCTACTGGTCCGACACGATCTATAATCTTGAATGGTCCAATGTACCTTGGATTTAGTTTCCCCCGTTTACCAAATCGAACAACACCTTTCCAAGGTGAAACCTTAAGCATGACCATTTCTCCAATTTCAAACTCTATATCTTTTCTTTTACTGTCCACGTAGCTCTTTTATCGACTCTGGGCGGTTTTCAATCTTTGTTGAATTTGGATGATTTTCTCGGTAGTTTCTTGTATTATCTCCGGACCCATAATCTGTCTATCCCCCACTTCACTCCAACAAATCGGAGACCTACACTTTCTACCATAAAGTGTTTCAAACGGTGTCATCTCAATGCTTGAATGGTAGCTGTTGTTATAGGAAAATTATGCTAACGGTAGATGTCGATCCCAACTGTTTCCGAAATCAATAACACAAGCTCGTAGCATGTCTTCAAGCGTTTGTATCATACTTTCACTCTGCCCATCAGTTTGTGGATGATAGGCACTACTCATGTCTAGACGAGTTCCCAATGCTTGCTGTAATGTCTGCCAGAATCTTGAAATAAATCTGCCATCCCTATCAGAGATAATA
The DNA here is from genome assembly GCF_046630445.1 of Rutidosis leptorrhynchoides. NCBI lineage: Eukaryota > Viridiplantae > Streptophyta > Magnoliopsida > Asterales > Asteraceae > Rutidosis > Rutidosis leptorrhynchoides. The sequence goes on along the minus strand of NC_092342.1, from coordinate 163,660,917 downwards.
GAGATTGGTATTCCATGTCTGGAGACGACTTCTTTCAAATACAGTCATGCTAACTTCTTCATCTTGTCATATTCTCTTATTGGCAGGAAGTGTGCTGACTTGGTGAGACGATCAACTATTACCCAAATAGTATCATAACTACTTGCAGTCCTTGGCAATTTAGTAATGAAATCCATGGTAATGTTTTCCCATTTCCATTCCGGGATTTCAGGTTGTTGTAGTAGACCTGATGGTTTCTGATGTTCAGCTTTGACCTTAGAACATGTCAAACATTCTCCTACATATTTAGCAATATCAGCTTTCATACCTGGCCACCAAAAATGTTTCTTAAGATCCTTGTACATCTTCCTCGTTCCAGGATGTATTGAGTATCTGGTTTTATGAGCTTCTCTAAGTACCATTTCTCTCATATCTCCAAATTTTGGTACCCAAATTCTTTCAGCCCTATACCGGGTTCCGTCTTCCCGAATATTAAGATGCTTCTCCGATCCTTTGGTTATTTCATCCTTTAAATTTCCCTCTTTTAAAACTCCTTGTTGCGCCTCCTTTGTTTGAGTAGTAAGGTTAGTGTGAATCATTGTATTCATAGATTTTACTCGAATGGGTTCTCTGTCCTTTCTGCTCAAGGCGTCAGCTACCACATTTGCCTTCCTCGGGTGGTAACGAATCTCAAAGTCGTAATCATTCAACAATTCAATCCACCTACGATGCCTCATATTCAGTTGTTTTTGATTAAATATGTGTTGAAGACTTTTATGGTCGGTATATATAATACTTTTGACCCCATATAAGTAGTGCCTCCAAGTCTTTAATGCAAAAACAACCGTGCCTAATTCCAAATCATGCGTCGTATAATTTTGCTCATGAATCTTCAATTGTCTAGACGCATAAGCAATCACCTTCGTCCGTTGCATTAATACACAACCAAGACCTTGCTTTGATGCGTCACAATAAATCACAAAATCATCATTCCCTTCAGGCGATGACAATATAGGTGCCGTAGTTAGCTTTTTCTTCAATAATTGAAACGCCTTCTCTTGTTTATCCTTCCATTCAAATTTCTTCCCTTTATGCGTTAATGCAGTCAAGGGTTTTGCTATTTTGGAGAAATCTTGGATGAATCTTCTGTAGTAACCAGCCAATCCTAAAAATTGACGTATATGCTTCGGAGTTTTTGGGGTTTCCCACTTTTCAATGGTTTCAATCTTTGCCGGGTCCACCTGGATACCTTCTTTGTTCACTATGTGACCGAGAAATTGAACTTCTTCTAACCAAAATGCACACTTTGAAAACTTAGCGTACAGTTTTTTTCCTCAATACTTCTAGCACTTTTCTCAAATGTTCTTCGTGCTCTTGATCATTCTTTGAGTAAATAAGTATGTCATCGATGAAAACAATGACAAACTTGTCAAGATATGGCCCACACACTCGGTTCATAAGGTCCATGAACACAGCTGGTGCGTTAGTCAATCCAAACGGCATAATCATAAACTCGTAATGACCATAACGCGTCCTAAAATCAGTTTTTGGAAAATCATCCTCCTTTACTCGCATTTGATGATATCCAGAACGTAAATCGATCTTTAAATAAACCGACGAGCCTTGTAGTTGATCAAATAAGTCCTCAATTCTCGGCAGTGGATAACGGTTTTTGATGGTAAGTTTGTTCAACTCTCTGTAGTCAATACACAACCTAAATGTACCATCCTTCTTCTTGACAAACAAAACAGGAGCTCCCCATGGTGATATGGTTGGTCGAATGAAACCATGTTCTAATAGTTCTTGCATTTGGCTTTGCAGTTCTTTCATCTCGCTGGGTGCGAGTCTATAAGGAGCACGAGCTATTGGTGCAGCTCCTGGTACAAGATCTATTTGAAATTCAATAGATCGATGTGGAGGTAGTCCCGGTAATTCTTTCGGAAATACATCGGGAAATTCTTTTGCGACGGGAACATCATTGATGCTCTTTTCTTCAGTTTGTACTTTCTCAACGTGTGCTAGAACAGCATAGCAACCTTTTCTTATTAGTTTTTGTTCCTTCAAATTACTAATAAGATGTAGCTTCATGTTGCCCTTTTCTCCGTACACCATTAAGGGTTCTCCTTCTTCTCGTATAATGCGAATTACATTTTTATAACATACGATCTCTGCATTCACCTTCTTCAGCCAGTCCATGCCAACTATTACATCAAAACTCCCTAACTCTACTGGTATCAAATCAATCTTAAATATTTCGCTACCCAGTTTAATTTCTCGATTCCGGCATATATTATCTGCTGAAATTAATTTACCGTTTGCTAATTCGAGTAAAAATTTACTATCCAACGGCGTCAATGGACGACTTAATTTAGCACAAAAATCTCTACTCATATAGCTTCTATCCGCACCCAAATCAAATAAAACGTAAGCAGCTTTATTGTCAATAAGAAACGTACCCGTAACAAGCTCCGGGTCTTCCTGTGCCTCTGCCGCATTAATATTGAAAACTCTTCCGCGGCCTTGTCCATTCGTGTTCTCCTGGTTCGGGCAATTTCTAATAATGTGGCCCGGTTTTCCACATTTATAACAAACTACATTGGCATAACTTGCTCCGACACTACTTGCTCCGCCATTACTCATTCCAACACCATTTGTTCCTTTCGTCTTGTTAACCCCTGGTTCGTAGACCTCACACTTCGCCGCGCTATGACCATTTCTTTTACACTTGTTGCAAAATTTGGTGCAGAACCCCGAGTGATACTTTTCACACCTTTGGCATAGCTGCTTCTGATTGTTGTTGTTGTTGCGGTTGTTATTGTTGTTGGGATGATTGTTGTTGTTGTTGTTGTTGTTGTTGTTGTTGTTGGGCCTTTGTTGTAGTTGCGATTGTTGGGATAATTGTTGCGATTATTATTGTAATTGCTGTTGTTGTTGTATTGGTGATTCTTATCACCGTTTTCCTCCCACTTTCTTTTGACTTGCTTCACATTGGCCTCTTCAGCCGTCTGTTCTTTAATTCTTTCCTCAATCTGGTTCACTAGTTTGTGAGCCATTCTACATGCCTGTTGTATGGAGGCGGGCTAATGTGAACTTATATCTTCTTGGATTCTTTCCGGTAATCCTTTCACAAACGCGTCGATCTTCTCTTCCTCATCTTCGAACCCTCCCGGACACAATAGGCACAATTCTGTGAATCGTCTTTCGTACGTGGTAATATCAAATCCTTGGGTTTGTAACCCTCTAAGTTCTGTCTTGAGCTTATTGACCTCGATTCTGGGACGGTACTTCTCGTTCATCAAGTGCTTGAATGTTGACCACGGTAGTGCGTATGCATCATCTTGTCCCACTTGCTCTAGATAGGTATTCCACCATGTTAACGCAGAACCTGTGAAGGTATGCGTAGCGTACTTCACTTTGTCCTCTTCAGTACACTTACTTATGGCAAACACCGATTCGACCTTCTCGGTCCACCGTTTCAATCCGATCGGTCCTTCGGTTCCATCAAATTCCAAATGTTTGCAGGCAGTGAACTCTCTGTAGGTGCATCCTACACGATTTCCTGTACTGCTAGATCCAAGGTTATTGTTGGTATGTAGCGCAGCCTGTACTGCGGCTATGTTTGAAGCTAGAAAAGTACGGAATTCCTCTTCATTCATATTCACGGTGTGTCGAGTAGTCGGTGCCATTTCCTTCAAAATAGTCAATTGGAACAAGTTAATCATACAGAATATTAAGAGTAGTTAATAGTATTTCGTAGCATAATATGAACTCATTTATAAAAGCTTTTTCTTCATATTAGCGTTTTATAAGTTTAAATTAGGGTAGTACCTACCCGTTAAGTTCATACTTAGTAGCTAATATACAATTCAACTACTACAATTCTATATGAAAAACTGATTGTAATAATATTTCGCGTTCAAACTTTTATACAATATTTTACAAACTTACAATACCGCTTATTTTACATAAAGCATGAAATATAGCACACAATAACTTTGATACAAGATAGTTGGGAAGATAATTCTAGCTAGTACACAAGTCGTTCAGCAAAGGCAATAAAGACACGTAATTCATACGTCCAGAAATAAGTCATGCATTCTGGTTTTACTAGGACTACTTCCCATCCTTGGTCTTGTGGAACATAACCGTTATGGTAGTTGATAAGACAGCGTGTTGTAACGTCGTCAAAGGGACGAGGGTTACGTAATGACCAACAGTCTCGTAATAACCTAAAAACCTCATTTTTTACCCCAATTACCGACTCCGTCACTTATGGGAACGTTTTGTTTAATAGTTGTAGCCCGATGTTCTTTTTCTCACTTTGGTGAGAAGCGAACATTACTAACCCGTTAAGCATAGCATGCTTCTTTAAGTTGCATGTTAGCCGCTTTTTCTAAATCATGAAGTCCTATATTTGGATACATTGAGTCAAAATAATTTCATAACCCGTTGCGTAAAATAGCATTTGGGTTCCCCGCAATATATGCGTCAAAGTAAACACATCGTAACTTATGGGTTTCCCAATGTGATATCCCCCATCTTTCAAACGAAAGTCTCTTATAAACCAAGACATTCTTGGAACGTTCTTCGAATGTCTTACAAACTGATTTCGCCGTAAATAGTTGTGCCGAAGAATTCTGACCAACTCTAGACAAGATTTCATCAATCATGTCTCCGGGTAGGTCTCTTAAAATATTGGGTTGTCTATCCATTTTGTATTTTTATACTGTAAAATAGACAAGAGTTAGATTCATAAAAAAAAATACTTATTAATACAAGCAATTTTTACATATATCATAAAGCATAAGCACACTATATTACACCACACGAATACAACTATCTTATTCTGACTCGCTCGTTTCTTCTTCTTCGGTTTTGGTTAGTATTGCCAAGTTTCTAGGGATATATGATGTTCCCCTAATACGAGCTGTCGTTTTCCACAACGGTTTAGAAAAACCTGGTGGTTTAGAGGTTCCCGGGTCATTGTTACAACTTAAGGGCTTCGGGGGTTGACGATACATATAAAGTTCATCGGGGTTGGAATTAGATTTCTCTATTTTTATGCCCTTTCCCTTATTATTTTCTTTTGCCTTTTTAAATTCAGTTGGGGAAATTTCTATAACATCATCGGAATTCTCGTCGGAATCCGATTCATCGGAGAATTTGTAATCCTTCCAATATTTTGCTTCCTTGACGGAAACACCATTGACCATAATTAACCTTGGTCGGTTGGTTGAGGATTTTCTTTTACTTAACCGTTTTATTATTTCCCCCACCGGTTCTATTTCCTCCTCCGATTCCTCCTCTTCCGGTTCTGATTCTTCTTCCGGTTCTGATTCTTCTTCTGGTTCTTCTTCGGGAACTTGTGAATCAGTCCAATATATATTCGACTCTTCGTTATTATTAGGTGAGTCAATGGGATTTGTGCTAGAGGTAGACATCTATCACACAATATCAAACATGTTAAGAGATTAATATATCACATAATATATACATGTTAATAATATATAGTTTCCAACAAAAATGTTAAGCAATCATTTTTAAAGAAAACACGGTCGAAGTCCAGACTCACTAATGCATCCTAACAAACTCGATAAGACACACTAATGCAAATTTTCTGGTTCTCTAAGACCAACGCTCGGATACCAACTGAAATGTCCCGTTCTTATTGATTAAAAACGTTCCATATTAATTGATTTCGTTGCGAGGTTTTGACCTCTATATGAGACATTTTTCAAAGACTGCATTCATTTTTAAAACAAACCATAACCTTTATTTCATAAATAAAGGTTTAAAAAGCTTTACGTAGATTACCAAATAATGATAATCTAAAATATCCTGTTTACACACGACCATTACATAATGGTTTACAATACAAATATGTTATATCGAAATCAGTTTCTTGAATGCAGTTTTTACACAATATCATACAAACATGGACTCCAAATCTTGTCCTTATTTTAGTATGCAACAGTGGAAGCTCTTAGTATTCACCTGAGAATAAACATGCTTTAAACGTCAACAAAAATGTTGGTGAGTTATAGGTTTAACCTATATATATCAAATCGTAATAATAGACCACAAGATTTCATATTTCAATACACATCCCATACATGGAGATAAAAATCATTCATATGGTGAACACCTGGTAACCGACATTAACAAGATGCATATATAAGAATATCCCCATCATTCCGGGACACCCTTCGGATATGATATAAATTTCGAAGTACTAAAGCATCCGGTACTTTAGATGGGGTTTGTTAGGCTCAATGGATCTATCTTTAGGATTCGCGTCAATTAGGGTGTCTGTTCCCTAATTCTTAGATTACCAGATTTAATAAAAAGGGGCATATTCGATTTCGATAATTCAACCATAGAATGTAGTTTCACGTACTTGTGTCTATTTTGTAAATCATTTATAAAACCTGCATGTATTCTCATCCCAAAAATATTAGATTTTAAAAGTGGGACTATAACTCACTTTCACAGATTTTTACTTCGTCGGGAAGTAAGACTTGGCCACTGGTTGATTCACGAACCTATAACAATATATACATATATATCAAAGTATGTTCAAAATATATTTACAACACTTTTAATATATTTTGATGTTTTAAGTTTATTAAGTCAGCTGTCCTTGTTAGTAACCTACAACTAGTTGTCCACAGTTAGATGTACAGAAATAAATCGATAAATATTATCTTGAACCAATCCACGACCTAGTGTATATGTATCTCAGTATTGATCACAACTCAAACTATATATATTTTGGAATCAACCTCAACCCTGTATAGCTAACTCCAACATTCACATATAGAGTGTCTATGGTTGTTCCGAAATATATATAGATGTGTCGACATGATAGGTCGAAACATTGTATACGTGTCTATGGTATCTCAAGATTACATAATATACAATACAAGTTGATTAAGTTATGGTTGGAATAGATTTGTTACCAATTTTCACGTAGCTAAAATGAGAAAAATTATCCAATCTTGTTTTACCCATAACTTCTTCATTTTAAATCCGTTTTGAGTGAATCAAATTGCTATGGTTTCATATTGAACTCTATTTTATGAATCTAAACAGAAAAAGTATAGGTTTATTGTCGGAAAAATAAGTTACAAGTCATTTTTGTAAAGGTAGTCATTTTAGTCGAAATAACGACGTCTAGATGACCATTTTAGAAAACATACTTCCACTTTGAGTTTAACCATAATTTTTGGATATAGTTTCATGTTCATAATAAAAATCATTTTCCCAGAATAATAACTTTTAAATCAAAGTTTATCATAGTTTTTAATTAACTAACCCAAAACAGCCCGCGGTGTTACTACGACGGCGTAAATCCGGTTTTACGGTGTTTTTCGTGTTTTCAGGTTTTAAATCATTAAGTTAGCATATCATATAGATATAGAACATGTGTTTAGTTGATTTTAAAAGTCAAGTTAGAAGGATTAACTTTTATTTGCGAACAAGTTTAGAATTAACTAAACTATGTTCTAGTGATTACAAGTTTAAACCTTCGAATAAGATAGTTTTATATGTATGAATAGAATGATGTTATGAACATCATTACTACCTCAAGTTCCTTGGATAAACCTACTGGAAAGGAGAAAAATAGATCTAGCTTCAAAGGATCCTTGGATGGCTTGAAAGTTCTTGAAGCAGAATCATGACACGAAAATAATTTCAAGTAAGATTTCCACTCGAAATAAGATTGTTATATTTATAGAAATTGAATTAAAGTTTGAATATGATTATTACCTTGTATTAGAAAGATAACCTAATGTAAGTAACAAAGGTTTCTTGATCTTGGATGATTACTTGGAATGGATTTAGAAAACTTGGAAGTAAACTTGCAATCTTGGAAGTATTCTTGATTTTATGAAACTAGAACTTTTGGAATTTATGAAGAACACTTAGAACTTGAAGATAGAACTTGAGAGAGATCAATTAGATGAAGAAAATTGAAGAATTAAAGTGTTTGTAGGTGTTTTTGGTCGTTGGTGTATGGATTAGATATAAAGGATATGTAATTTTATTTTCATGTAAATAAGTCATGAATGATTACTCATATTTTTGTAATTTTATGAGATATTTTATGCTAGTTGCCAAATGATGGTTCCCACATGTGTTAGGTGACTCACATTGGCTGCTAAGAGCTAACCATTAGAGTGTATATACCAATAGTACATACATCTAAAAGCTGTGTATTGTACGAGTACGAATACGGGTGTATACGAGTAGAATTGTTGATGAAACTGAACGAGGATGTAATTGTAAGCATTTTTGTTAAGTAGAAGTATTTTGATAAGTGTCTTGAAGTCTTTCAAAAGTGTATGAATACATATTAAAACACTACATGTATATACATTTTAACTGAATCGTTAAGTCATCGTTAGTCGTTACATGTAAATGTTGTTTTGAAACCTTTAGGTTAACGATCTTGTTGAATGTTGTTAACCCATTATTTATTATAACAAATGAGATGTTAAATTGTTATATTATCATGATATTATGATATATAATATATCTTAGTATGTTATATATACAGTTAAATGTCGTTACAACGATAATCGTTACATATATGTCTCATTTCGAAATCATTAAGTTAGTAGTCTTATTTTTACATATGTATTTCATTGTTAATACACTTAATAATATATTTACTTATCATTTAACATAATTAACCAAGTGTATCAATATCTTAATATGATTCATATGTGTAATGACCCGGAATTTTCTGACCAAATTATACTTATGAGATTAATATTTACATAAATTAAACTATACCAACATGATAAGCAATCCAAATTGTTGAGACTTGTGTTTTTGAAAAGAGTTTTACACAACGTTTGACCGTCCAATATGACCGATGATATCACGAACTATATAACATACGATAATTATACGTTTGTGTATATATATGTATTTATATATATTTAACATAATCTAAGTATGGTTTAACATCTCATTGTGTACTAATGACAATGAGTTATAAGTATATTTTGAAACTACTAACTTAAGTTTTCAAAACGATAACTATACGTAACATTCTTTGATATATATACTTATAATTTATAATGCTTATACATGTATCGTATATATAATGTATTTAATCACTTTTTAAGGACTTAAATACATAAAACAATATAAGTATATTCACAAAAAAAGCTATATTTGAATTCTCGTTCCGTTTCCTCAAGATTTCTATACGTATATCTACGGTATATGTACCCGTATCATACCCAGCTTTTATACGTATTTACTATTGGTATATACACATCAAATCAACATTCTAATTAACATTATTACTGCCCTAGATATGAGGTAACTAGGATTTATCAAGTAGTATGAATTATTAGTAAGAAAACAAAATTAGGAATCCTTTTCTTTCTTTATAAACTAAAAACGTTTTTATAAATGAACACCATTTCTTCACTCCATTTTCTCATACATACACCCTCATTTCTCTCTCAAAATACTCCTAACTTCATACTTGATCATCTCCAAGCATTTTTCCCATCATTTAGCTTCAACTACAAGCCTTAAACACCATAAGAAAACTCTTTCAAGAACATATCAAAATAACCACCCATTTGAAGAAGTTTACTTCCAACTTTTTGATTTAACTCCACCACTCTTTGATTTCAAGATTATTTCTTATCTTTTGCAGTAAATTTGTCCAAGTAACTTGAGGTAGTAACCTTGTTCATAATCTTATTCAATTCATATTCATATAGCTATCTTATTTTGTGGTATAAAATTTTAACAACAAGAACATAGTTTGAATGATTTCAAACTTGTTCGCAAACTAAATAGATCCTTCTAACTTGACTTTTAAAAAACTTCAAGACCTGTAATATCTCATAATGATATGCTAACCTAACAAGATATAACTTGGTTTTATAAAGAACATCTTAAAAACTGAATCTACGTAGCCGGAGTGCAACCGGGGCTGTTTTGGGTTGGATAATTAAAAATCATCTTGAACTTTGAATTGGAAGTTCATGTTCTGGAAAAATGATATTTCTTATGAATATATTAACACATAAAAATTTCATGGTTTAACTCAAAGTGTAAGTATTTTTAGAAAAATGATCATTAAATGTTGTTTTTATGATGGAAAATGATCACTTTCATAAGTTTCACCAAAGTTTGACCTATAACCTATGATTTCGAATACAAACTAAGGTATTTTCAGTTCATATTCTTAAAATTTGACTCGATCCAAGGAAGTGGCAAGTTGAACCAACAAAAACGGAGTTGTAATGAAGAAACTACGACTAAAACAAGATTGGGTATCCGAAGCTAGTTTAGCTACGAAAATATTTGGAGAAAAAGTAAATTAATCATATCTTTTCTTATTAATATGATATTTTATATATAATTACTTATGATTTGATTTTATATATTTCAGGACCACCCGTAAACAACACGAGAAGATTAATCATAAGACCTCATGATTGTACGCAACACGTCATTTGACAACACGGTACTTTATGTACGCAACACGTCATTTGACAACATGGTACCATGGGTCGATTAATTCTGATCAATACGAATACGATGGGGTCTTTATTTATTTTATTTAAGCAACTAATTGTGGACCACTAACATCGGACTGCTAACTACGGACTAAGAAAATATTAAAAGTATTAAAAGTATATATATATATATGTAACGATTACTTAAAAAGAAAATATGTTGATATATTATATATATGGTTAGGTTCGTGATATCTATCGGAGACCAAGTCGAATTAAATACCTTCAAGGAAAAAGTGAGTTTCATTTGCTCCCTTTTTAATTGCTTTTGCAATATATATTTTTGGGCTGAGAATACATGCGCTGCTTTTATAAATGTTTACAAAATAGACACAAGTACTTAAAAATATATTCTACGTTGAGTTGTACCACTGGCATATTTCCCTGTAGCTTGGTAACTACTATTTACATGGGTATTGTAAACGCGAATCCTGTTGATAGATCTATCGGGCCTGACAACCCCAATCGGACTGGACGACCAGTATTCAACGGTTGCACAGTACTTCGTTTTGGTGGCTACACTTGGTACGGTGTAGTGAGATTTCATAATAAAGGGAATATGCGACGTTGATTAAATGTTAAGTATGGTTACCAAGTGCTCAACCACTTAGAATACTTTACATACACTTGCGAGTGTATTATGTTTATGATTATGAAATCTTGTGGTCTATTAACATATTGAAATGATTGTTATGATAAACCTATGAACTCACCAACCTTTTGGTTGACACTTTAAAGCATGTTTATTCTCAGGTACGAATTAAGTCTTCCGCTGTGCATTTGCTCAATATAAGGACATTACTTGGAGCCGATCATCGCAATGGGACCAAATGTTGATGACTTCGTCCAGGTGGATTAGGACGGGTCCTTGCAGTTGGTATCAGAGTGGTGGTCATAGCGAACCAGGTCTTGCATTAGTGTGTCTAACTAGTAGTTGTTAGGATGCATTAATGAGTCTGGACTTCGACCGTGTCTACATGTCAAAAGTTTTGCTTATCATTTCTAGTCGGAAATCATCTGCTTATCATCCTTAGGAAATTACCTGCTTATCATTCATAAGTCTAGACACGTTTCACTGCATTTACTGCATTGATAGTGTATAGACGAATTCTTATCTTAGCATATCTGTTATTGCGAACTTTGACTGATATCTTTTCAAAGATTCTCCGTAATTTACGGGATTTTGGTATTATATATACATATGTAAATTAAGTATTGAAGAGTACCAAATCTAACTCCTATAATCTATTCCATACCAAAAATTTATTTTCCCCATTATACAAGATGGATTCCGCATCTAGTTCGAATTCTTCAGATTCCGACAGTTATGCCGATATGGATTTCCATTCGGGATTCGAAAGCAGCATCACCAGAATGGATTAACCAATTTCCCATCATCTATTCTGGATGAATTGGGGATGGGTTCATAATATACTAAATCACTGGAGACAAGAAGAAGGTGATCCATTCCATCCACCAAATTGCCCTCTTGGCGATGAACCTGAAGCACTTACCGGCGAACCTATTCGAAACACCATTTTCTCTCTCATTTCTAGAGTATTTCGTCACGATTATATACTATCCCATATTACAAATCTTGTTCATTCGCTCGCTCCAACCGCCAATCATCCCGGTGTACTAGCAGAAGTTAACGAACTTCGCTCTCGTGTGACGGCTTTGGAGAACATGGTGTGAAGGTTGCAAACACCAGCAGCAGCACCAGCAGCATAATCAGCACCACCATCAATAACATCAACAATACCATCATCACCACTAACAAACAACATCCGATCACACGTCTCGACATCATAATCTGTCCCACAAACATCAACATCATACGCACCATAGATACCAAGGAGTACCAACAATAATGAACGATGAAGTATTGATCCATAACTTCATTGATATTCAGCGAAGAATATGTGGTTTCAAAAAGTTTTAGAGATTTCTTATTCTAGCTCAAACCGAAAAGCAAATGAGATTAATATCATATTAACTCATTAAATTCATGATTTCATCTGAAGAAAATATATATGTATATATGTTTTCATAAAGATTGTAATTAAAAGTTCTTTTGTACAAAATAATAATGGTGAAATTTTTTTTTAACTGGTAGGTAATACCCGAGGAATAATTAGATTTCATCTTAATAAGTTACATTGTACATTCGTCGAAGCTAATTCAATAGTCATTTACTATCCTACTTACAACCACCGATATACGTATCCGTTCACCGCAGAATAACCATTTTCATTCAATTTCATATTTGGATTTTGTCTTCCCAGAATCCAACAAGTGGCATAAGAAGAAAACATATGACAAAATAAAATCTATTAGAAACAAACAAATTAACTATGAAAAATTTTGTTAAGAATCCACGCTAACTGTTCCAGCTAACTGTTCCTAGCTAACTGATTACATTTTATTTATCGCAGTTTATTTATCGCAATTTAGTTATCGCACTTTTATTTATCGTCATCTAATTTCTGTAATTATTTTACGCACTTTAAATATCGGGACACGTATACAATGTTTTGACATATCATATCGATGCATCTATATATATTATTTGGAATCACTATAGACACTCTATATGCGGTAATGATCGAGTTCTCTATACAGGGTTGAGGTTGATTCTACAATAATATATATAGTTTGAGTTGTGATCGAGTCTGAGACGTATACGGGTCATGACACGTATTAATTAATTCGTATATTATATATTAAACTATATATGAATTATTGGACTGTTACTGTGGACTATCGACTGTGGACTAATGACATTGGACAATTAAAATGAATTAAAATATTGATTATAACATATGAAACTAAACATTTCTTCAAGATTGCCACTTGATTTCATCTTAAACCTCATTGTATCTCGACGATTACAATCAGCGTTCAAATCTATCATGATTCTTAAAAACACCTCAATCGAGAGGATAAACCAACCGCACTTTATCTACGGAAGAAAAGATTGATGCATATAGTTATGCACCTGAAAAACCCTCGGAAACTGAGTAAACGTTTGACACGTATCTGTTCTAGTTCCTTTGACATTGTTATTACCGAAGATCGTTTTGCAATCCCTTTCCAAAGTAGCTAATTTTGTCACAGCTCCAGCAAGTCAACTCCGACTTTTCATCCGAAACAACTTTATTATAACCGTGATATATATGCGTACTCTTTATTGTTACTGGGGAACCTTTTATATTCCACAATATTACCATCAGCGATTAATCATTCTAAAAAAACACAATTCTCCTGAAACTACCTCGGTTTGATAACTGATGACTCAGATCAGTTAACTTTGAAAATGCTGACGAAGCAGCATGTTGTAGATGATCTTAATGGCCAAAAGTTTGATGATAAAGAAAGGAGTGTTAGGAACGCTCGATAGAAAATTTAGTACCGAAAAGCGGATTATGCGAAACTATGAAGAAAGCCGTGGACAAATCACAAAGAATAAGTTTGCCTTCAAAGAATCCAAATGATTCTGTGCCTGCTGAAATCGTTAGCAAACATCTTATTTCTCATTCTAAACCTTCACAGACAAATCTTCTTCATCATCCATTGATATTAGAAATTCTAAGATATTCTCGTATGTTCTATTATAAATATCCTCCATATTTCTGGAGATATTTTCACAACTATTATTATCTGAGATCATTTATCTCTCCGTAATATCTGCAACATAAAAGAAACTGTGTTAGTTTCTAAATTCTGAAACCTTGGAGTTTAAAATATGAATGTTTTGAAGTAGTGTTGGGAACTGAAGCATGGATTAGTATAATATAATGACACTTGATCAATGTCATTATATTACAGTAAGTCATGCTGAGTTTCTAATAAAGCATGATGATTCACAGTACCGTCATCATGTGCCATTTAAAAGACTCTTACATTCTATCTAATCTCTAAACATATCAAGAGAATATTTTTCTGGATGACTCGGTCTCCTCCAAGGTATTCTGGTAATTTAACAAATCAAAATTGTTATATTACCATTTTCTTCTTAGAGCATTAGCTATGTTCATTCTGAATTTCATATCTGCGAATTCCGGACCATTACTCGCTTGACTCGAAGTCGGGAAGAGAAAACGAAAGCATGAAGCTCCAAAAAATAATGAAGAATATAAACTCCGATAATAACCCCAAAATTACAAACCATGTATATCGATGCAGATAGCAATATAGAGACACGGGAGAATTAGAAACACTATAAACACAAGAGTATAGTAGAAGTAAATAGATTCTTCTGGTGGTAGATGAAAAAGAAGAATGACAGATATAAAAGTTAGGAGTATATCAAGAATCAGGACTGGATGGAGCATATTGATGAATGCTTTAAAGTAAGAATCAAGGGAGAAAGAATAAAAGGTGTGAGTCGTGGAAAATAAGGAAACGAAGGGGTGAATTTATAGTGAAATATCCGACAGAGCAATTGAAACAGATTATTGCATATAATCAAAGAAGATCCTGATTTCCTTAATCACCAAAGAACCAAATCTTATTACATAAGATTCTCTTTAAATCCCTTAAATCCCGGAAATCAATCATAACTACATCATCGGTTAAGACGAATATATTTTACTCATCTCACTCTTTTACGATAGTCTCATTTATATTCTTCGCATAATCGAATCGTTTTATCTACATTACTCAATGATGATAAAACTCCATTATCACCTTATATTTGTCATGAAAACCTTCTTATTGTTATCCATAACAACCTCTATCAAATTTCGGGGACGAAATTTCTTTAACGGGTAGGTACTGTAATGACCCGGAATTTTCTGACCAAATTATACTTATGAGATTAATATTTACATAAATTAAACTATACCAACATGATAAGCAATCCAAATTGTTGAGACTTGTGTTTTTGAAAAGAGTTTTACACAACGTTTGACCGTCCAATATGACCGATGATATCACGAACTATATAACATACGATAATTATACGTTTGTGTATATATATGTATTTATATATATTTAACATAATCTAAGTATGGTTTAACATCTCATTGTGTACTAATGACAATGAGTTATAAGTATATTTTGAAACTACTAACTTAAGTTTTCAAAACGATAACTATACGTAACATTCTTTGATATATATACTTATAATTTATAATGCTTATACATGTATCGTATATATAATGTATTTAATCACTTTTTAAGGACTTAAATACATAAAACAATATAAGTATATTCACAAAAAAAGCTATATTTGAATTCTCGTTCCGTTTCCTCAAAATTTCTATACGTATATCTACGGTATATGTACCCGTATCATACCCAGCTTCTATACGTATTTACTATTGGTATATACACATCAAATCAACATTCTAATCAATATTATTACTGCCCTAGATATGAGGTAACTAGGATTTGTCAAGTAGTATGAATTATTAGTAAGAAAACAAAATTAGGAATCCTTTTCTTTCTTTATAAACTAAAAACGTTTTTATAAATGAACACCATTTCTTCACTCCATTTTCTCATACATACACCCTCATTTCTCTCTCAAAATACTCCTAACTTCATACTTGATCATCTCCAAGCATTTTTCCCATCATTTAGCTTCAACTACAAGCCTTAAACACCATAAGAAAACTCTTTCAAGAACATATCAAAATAACCACCCATTTGAACAAGTTTACTTCCAACCTTTTGATCCAACTCCACCACTCTTTGATTCCAAGATTATTTCTTATCTTTTGCAGTAAATTTGTCCAAGTAACTTGAGGTAGTAACCTTGTTCATAATCTTATTCAATTCATATTCATATAGCTATCTTATTTTGTGGTATAAAATTTTAACAACAAGAACATAGTTTGAATGATTTCAAACTTGTTCGCAAACTAAATAGATCCTTCTAACTTGACTTTTAAAACACTTCAAGACCTGTAATATATCATAATGATATGCTAACCTAACAAGATATAACTTGGTTTTATAAAGAACATCTTAAAAACTGAATCTACGTCGTCGGAGTGCAACCGGGGCTGTTTTGGGTTGGATAATTAAAAATCATCTTGAACTTTGAATTGGAAGTTCATGTTCTGGAAAAATGATATTTCTTATGAATATATTAACACATAAAAATTTCATGGTTTAACTCAAAGTGTAAGTATTTTTAGAAAAATGATCATTAAATGTTGTTTTTATGATGGAAAATGATCACTTTCATAAGTTTCACCAAAGTTTGACCTATAACCTATGATTTCGAATACAAACTAAGGTATTTTCAGTTCATATTCTTAAAATTTGACTCGATCCAAGGAAGTGGCAAGTTGAACCAACAAAAACGGAGTTGTAATGAAGAAACTACGACTAAAACAAGATTTGGTATCCGAAGCTAGTTTAGCTACGAAAATATTTGGAGAAAAAGTAAATTAATCATATCTTTTCTAATTAATATGATATTTTATATATAATTACTTATGATTTGATTTTATATATTTCAGGACCACCCGTAAACAACACGAGAAGATTAATCATAAGACCTCATGATTGTACGCAACACGTCATTTGACAACACGGTACTTTATGTACGCAACACGTCATTTGACAACATGGTACCATGGGTCGATTAATTCTGATCAATTCGAATACGATGGGGTCTTTATTTATTTTATTTAAGCAACTAATTGTGGACCACTAACATCGGACTGCTAACTACGGACTAAGAAAATATTAAAAGTATGAAAAGTATATATATATGTAACGATTACTTAAAAAGAAAATATGTTGATATATTATATATATGGTTAGGTTCGTGATATCTATCGGAGACCAAGTCGAATTAAATACCTTCAAGGAAAAAGTGAGTTTCATTTTCTCCCTTTTTAATTGCTTTTGCAATATATATTTTTGGGCTGAGAATACATGCGCTGCTTTTATAAATGTTTACAAAATAGACACAAGTACTTAAAAATATATTCTACGTTGAGTTGTACCACTGGCATATTTCCCTGTAGCTTGGTAACTACTATTTACATGGGTATTGTAAACGCGAATCCTGTTGATAGATCTATCGGGCCTGACAACCCCAACCGGACAGTACGACCAGTATTCAACGATTGCACAGTACTTCGTTTTGGTGGCTACACTTGGTACGGTGTAGTGAGATTTCATAATAAAGGGAATATGCGACGTTGATTAAATGTTAAGTATGGTTACCAAGTGCTCAACCACTTAGAATACTTTACATACACTTGCGAGTGTATTATGTTTATGATTATGAAATCTTGTGGTCTATTAACATATTGAAATGATTGTTATGATAAATGATAATGCTAAAAACGAACATATATTTCATAGCATTATTCCTCAAGAAAGACAAGCTTTTAGTTGCAATTGTTCTATTTACAAGAGATATTCGTTTAAATATTAAAAGTGAAGACAAAAGGCAGATTCGACAAATTGAAGACAAAAAGGTCCAAAGAGCTAAAAAGTACAAGATACAACTAAAAAGGTTCAAAATATTGATGAGGAACGTCTCAAAATGACAAGAGTACAAGTTGCGGAACGCAAAGTACGCGATTTAAAATAATACGCGAGGACGTCCGAAAATCCGGAACCGGGACCTGAGCCAAGAAGAAACGCCCGACGCAACGGACCAAAAATATCTAGTCTACTATGCACAAGAATATAATATAATATATATATAATTATATATAATTATATATTATATATATTATTATTATTATATTACGTCGGCAAGAAGAAAACAAAAGTAGTTGGCTGAATCCAGGGTGGCCATGCGACTCGCATGGCCAGAAGCACAAAACCATGCGAGTCGCATGGTGTGAGATTGCTGGTCAGGTCCTATAAATAGCCAGTTTTCTGACGAGTTTTTAACATCCTTTTTCTCTTCCTCTTCATATACGTAATATATTTATATTTATAATTTATATTTTAATTTTAATTATAATTCTAATAATAAGGGTATGTTAGCAAATGTTGTAAGGGTGTAAGTCGAAATTCTGTCCGTGTAACGCTACGCTATTTTTAATCATTGTAAGTTATGTTCAACCTTTTTATATTAATGTCTCGTAGCTAAGTTATTATTATGCTTATTTAAAACGAAGTAATCATGATGTTGGGCTAATTACTAAAATTGGGTAATTGGGCTTTGTACCATAATTGGGGTTTGGACAAAAGAACGACACTTGTGGAAACTAGGCTATGGGCTATTAATGGGCTTTATATTTGTTTAACTAAATGAAAGTTTGTTAATGTTAATATAAAGATTTACAATTGGGCGTCCCTATAATTTACCATATACACTCGATCGGACACGATGGGCGGGGTATTTATATGTACGAATAATCGTTCATTTAACCGGACACGGGAATGGATTAATAGCCACTAGAATAATTAAAACAGGGGTGAAATTACATTCAAGGGTAATTGGTGTAATTGTTAACAAAGTAGTAAAACCTTGGTTTACACGCAGTCGATAACCTGGTGTATTCATTAAACAAAGTATTAAAACCTTGTTACAATTCGAATCCCCAATTAGTTGGAATATTTATCTTCGGGTATAATAATAATTTGACAAGGACACTTGCAATTTATATTTATGACTGATGGACTGTTATGGACAAAAACCAGACGGACATATTGAATAATCCAGGACAAAGGACAATTAACCCATGGGCATAATACTAAAACCAACACGTCAAACATCATGATTACGGAAGTTTAAATAAGCATAATTCTTTTATATCATATTTTATTTCCTTTATTTTATATTTAATTGCACTTCTAATTATCGCACTTTTATTTATTGTTATTTCATTTTTTCGCACTTTTAATTATCGTATTTTTAATTATCGCAATTTTATTTTATCGCATTTTTATTATTCGCAATTTCATTATCGTTATTTACTTTACGCTTTAATTTAAAGTCTTGTATTTATTTTATATTTTACATTAGGTTTTAACTGCGACTAAAGTTTTAAAATCGACAAACCGGTCATTAAACGGTAAAAACCCCTCTTTATAATAATAATATTACTTATATATATATTTGTATTTTTATAAAAGTAAACTAATATAGCGTTGAGCTTTGCTTAAAGATTTCCCTGTGGAACGAACCGGACTTACTAAAAACTACACTACTGTACGATTAGGTACACTGCCTATAAGTGTTGTAGCAAGGTTTAAGTATATCCATTCTATAAATAAATAAATATCTTGTGTAAAATTGTATCGTATTTAATAGTATTTTCTGCTAAAATAATAAGTATTTTATACCCCTCTGCTTTGACATCAAGTATTTTTGGCGCCGCTGCCGGGGACATTCGCCGAAGCGAAACGCCATATTTTTAATTTTTAATTTATAATTAGTTTTTGTAAAATTTATATTTTTGTTTAAAAATTAAAAAGATAAAAAAAAAAAAAAAGGCTTTTAAAATCGAAAAAAAAAAAAAGTATTTTAAATATATTTTTAAGTTTTTCTTTTTACAAAATTATAAAGTATTTTAAGTTTATTTTTAGTTTTAAAAATTAAGTTTTATTTTAATTATATATATACATTTATATTTTAAATATAAAACAGAAAAATAAAAAAAAAAAAATAATAATAATAATCGGGCCAAGGTACTGTAGCAGCCCAACTTTTGGCCTGGATCCGAACACCATGCGAGTCGCATGGCATTTCAACTAAACCCCATGCGAGTCGCATGAGGGGTCTGACAGGACCACATCTGAACCCTAATTTCGTAATAATTACGGATATTATTTATTATTATTATTTAAACCCTAGTTTTATTTATTATTATTAATTAAGTTTTAGTTATTTAAATTAATTATTACTTTTAACTAGTTTTAATTATATAATACTTAATACTTTAAATTATAAAATATAAAAATAATATTTTTATAAAATCTAATATTTTTATAACTTTTTATAACTTTTATATTTTTGTATCCTTTAATTGTTTTAGCGTAATTTTTATATTTTCTTCGTTCGTACTTAGTTTTTAGTCTAGTTTTTTTTTTTTTTTGCCGTAATTTTATTTTAACTTTAGATTTTTAGGCTTTGCCGTAAACTCTCTTAAGTGCTTATTCCTTAAAATTAAGATTTAGGTGCTTTAGAATTTTGCGACGCCTTTTTAAGTTTTAGTTTTTTTTTTTAGTTATTTCCATTTGGGATTTAGTTTTTCCTGTAAGCTTTAATATTTTTAGACCTTTTACTATGTATCAATTATCATTTCAATTAGTAATATCAATTTGCGATTATAATTTTAAGTTAGTTGTAGTAATAAGGTTAAATTAGTTAAGTATTTTTAAGTTTTTATAAGTTTCTTTTATTTTTTCCGTCACTTTTTATTTTTCAACCATTTTTTTTTCTTTTTCGACATTTTTCGACGCGCAATCTTTTTCTTTCTTATTTCTCGCTATTCTAGTTTTAGGACTTAGAATTTTTTCTACTTCTTATCTAAATTTCTTAAAATTACGAAAATTTATTTTAAGTAGTTAAATTGATAGACATCAAAATTTTCTGGTTCGTAGTAATAGTTGGATTTGTACGTGGACCGGGTTATTGGAGCCAAACAGTCCTCAATTATATTGAGACCAAACGAATCCTGCCCCTCTGCTGCATCTTTTGGCTATTCGAAACGTGGGCAAAATCAGAAAAGTCTATTGATTGGATAACTTATTATAATTTTTCTTTCCTTTTAAAAACTAATAGGATATTCAGTGAATGCACCGAGCAAGACGTTCACCACCTTTTGTACGTTCACCACCTGTAACTCGATCAAGACATCGTTTAACAAATATAACCGCCGTTGATTTTTCTTTAGAATCGTCATCCAGTCGACCAAGTACTTCAGTTCAAATTTCCGATAATCCAGTTTTTGAAACAAACCTCACAATTGAGAATCCAGAAAATATTCAGGAAAGGTTCATAGATCCTGAACCACTAAACTTTCCTCCGGAACCACCAATCATTCAAACAGAGATTGTTGAGGAACGAACTATTAAATCAGAATCATTTAGTGATACCGATTCAACAAATTCAATTATGGAGAATCTGGAACCTTTAAGTATGGAAGACCGAATGAGAGCTAAACGCACTGGCCAAGGTCACGCAATTACTCATCCAGACATTAATGCGCCAGATTATGAAATCAAAGGACAAATTCTACACATGGTGACTAATCAATGCCAATTTAGTGGTGCGCCGAAAGAAGATCCAAATGAACATCTACGTACCTTTAATAGGATCTGCACACTATTTAAAATCCGAGAAGTGGAGGATGAACAGATATATCTCATGTTATTTCCCTGGACTTTAAAGGGAGAAGCCAAAGATTGGTTGGAATCGTTACCTGAAGGGGCGATCGATACATGGGACGTTTTAATTGACAAATTTCTTAAACAATTCTTTCCGGCATCTAAAGCCGTAAGACTTCAAGCAGAAATTGTTACGTTCACACAAAAGCCAAATGAAACTCTATATGAGGCGTGGACAAGATATGGGAAGTTGCTAAGAGGATGTCCGCAACATGGTTTAGACACCTGTCAAATAGTACAAATATTCTACCAAGGATGCGACATCACTACAAGAAAAGACATAGATATAGCAGCTGGTGGTTCTATTATGAAGAAAACCGAAACTGATGCTTACAAAATTATTGATAACACTGCTTCCCACTCACATGAGTGGCACCAAGAAAAAGACATCATTAGATCATCTAAAGCAGCTAGAGCCGATTCTAGCCATGACTTAGATTCCATATCGGCAAAGATAGATGCTTTCGAGAGACGAATGGAAAAGATGACTAAGGATATTCATGCTATACGAATTAGTTGTGAGCAGTGTGGAGGACCACATTTGACAAAAGATTGTCTCAGTATTGAATTAACAATGGAACAAAGAGAGAATATTTCATACATAAACCAAAGGCCTGGAAATAATTATCAGAATAATTATCAACCGCCAAGACCGATTTACAATCAAAATCAGAACTATAACCGAAATATTCCATACAACAACCAACAAGGTCCTAGCAATCAACAAGTATCCAATAATACTTACAATCAGCAAAGACCGAATTTTCAAAACAAACCACCACAACAAACCGATGATAAAAAGCCGAATTTAGAAGATATGATGACGAAGCTAGTTGAAACTCAAACGCAGTTTTTCACATCTCAAAAACAAACCAATGAACAAAATGCTCAAGCATTTAGAAATCAACAAGCTTCTATTCAAAATCTGGAACAAGAAGTAAGTAACCTAGCAAGGTTAATAGGTGAAAGGAAACCGGGAAGTCTACCTAGTGATACAAATGCTAACCCCCGGAATGAAACAGCTAAAGCTATTACCACAAGAAGTGGTACAACACTTAAACCACCTGAAATACCTGTAACTTCTGATGAAACTATTCCTACTCCACAAGAACCACAACCTGATCAAGATAAGGAAAAAGAACCGGTAGTTGAAAAGGTTAATGAAGATAACACAATTAAGGATAAACCTTATGTTAAACCATACCAACCACCTCTTCCTTATCCGAGTAAAATGAAGAAAGAAAAACTTGAAGCCGAGCAATCCAAATTCTTGGATATGTTTAAACAGATAAATGTAAATCTTCCTTTCATTGATGTAATTTCAGGAATGCCAAGATATGCTAAATTCTTGAAAGATCTAATCACGAATAGAAAGAAAATGGAAGAACTCTCGGCTGTTACTATGAATGCCAATTGTTCAGCAGTGCTGTTGAATAAGATACCAGAAAAACTATCTGATCCAGGAAGTTTCACAATTCCATGTTTTCTGGGTAGTCTTAGTTCAATAGAAGCATTAGCAGATTTAGGTGCTAGTATAAATCTAATGCCGTATTCACTATACGCTAAACTAGACCTTGGAGAATTGAAACCAACCAGAATAAGCATACAACTAGCCGATAGATCAATAAAATATCCTAGAGGGATAATGGAGAACATGCTAGTTAAAGTTGGTACTTTAGTATTTCCAGTAGATTTTGTTGTTTTGGACATGGAAGAAGATTCTCAAGTTCCTCTCATATTAGGAAGACCATTTTTAAACACGGCTAAAGCAATGATAGACGTGTTCGGTAAGAAACTGACCCTAAGTATAGAGGATGAGAGTGTTACCTTTTCAGTTGATAGAGCAATGCAACAACCACAATCTGCAGATGATACATGTTATTATATTCAAACTATAGATGCACATGCAGAATTATTAGAAGAATTTCCAGAATTACAAGGAACAGGAGAATGTTCTTTAGGAGAAGGAAATGAACCAATTGATGAGGCTGAAATGTTAGCTACACTTATAGCTAATGGATATGAACCAACAACAGAAGAAATTCAAATGCTAAAAGAAGAAGACAGATATCGATATAAATCATCGATAGAAGAACCTCCGAAATTAGAGTTAAAGCCACTTCCAAACCATTTGGAATACGCTTATTTACATGGTGAATCTGAATTACCTGTAATAATATCGTCTTCTCTTACTGAAAATGAGAAATCACAACTCATTTCTGTGTTGAAAGCTCATAAACCAGCCATTGCATGGAAGATTCATGATATTAAAGGAATAAGTCCTTCGTATTGCACACATAAAATCCTTATGGAAGAAGGTCATAAAACGTATGTGCAACGCCAACGAAGACTAAATCCTAATATGCAAGATGTAGTTAAGAAAGAGATTATTAAACTGCTAGATGCAGGTTTGATATATCCAATTTCTGATAGTCCATGGGTAAGCCCAGTTCAATGCGTGCCTAAGAAGGGTGGCATGACTGTCATTACAAATGAGAAAAATGAGCTTATTCCTACTAGGACTGTAACAGGATGGCGTGTATGTATTGATTATAGAAAATTAAATGACGCCACCAGAAAAGATCACTTTCCCTTACCTTTCATAGATCAAATGTTGGAAAGATTAGCCGGAAATAGTTACTATTGTTTCCTAGATGGATTTTCCGGATATTTTCAAATTCCAATAGCACCCGAAGATCAAGAGAAAACCACATTCACGTGCCCTTATGGTACTTTTGCTTACAAACGCATGCCATTTGGACTTTGCAACGCCCCTGCAACCTTTCAAAGGTGTATGATGGCGATTTTTCATGACATGATAGAAGAATGCATGGAAGTATTCATGGATGACTTTTCAGTCTTCGGTGATACATTTAAATCATGTCTAGTTAATCTGGAACGAATGCTAATTAGATGCGAAAAATCAAATCTAGTACTTAATTGGGAGAAATGCCATTTTATGGTTAAAGAAGGCATCGTTCTTGGACATAAAATTTCAAAAGAAGGAATTGAAGTGGATAGAGCTAAAGTAGATGTAATTGCTAAACTTCCACATCCCACAAATGTTAGAGGAGTTAGGAGTTTTCTAGGGCATGCCGGTTTTTACCGACGTTTCATAAAAGATTTTTCTAAAATTGCCACTCCTATGAATAAACTCCTAGAAAAGGATGCGCCA
Organism: Rutidosis leptorrhynchoides; assembly: GCF_046630445.1. Classification (NCBI taxonomy): domain Eukaryota; kingdom Viridiplantae; phylum Streptophyta; class Magnoliopsida; order Asterales; family Asteraceae; genus Rutidosis; species Rutidosis leptorrhynchoides. The sequence goes on along the minus strand of NC_092342.1, from coordinate 163,635,894 downwards.
TTCATCTTTTCAGATGAATGTATCAAATCTTTTAATATTCTTAAAGAAAAACTCACTAATGCACCGATCATGATAACACCAAATTGGGATCTACCATTTGAACTAATGTGCGATGCAAGTGATTTTGCAATGGGAGCCGTTTTAGGACAAAGGATTGAAAAACGATTTCAACCTATATATTATGCTAGTAAGACATTACAAGGAGCACAAACGAACTATACAACTACTGAAAAAGAACTCCTTGCTATTGTCTTTGCTTTTGACAAATTTCGATCATATCTCGTTCTAGCAAAAACGGTGGTCTATACCGACCATTCTGCTCTTAGATACCTATTTTCAAAACAAGATGCTAAACCAAGATTAATCCGTTGGATCTTACTCTTACAAGAGTTTGATATTGAAATCCGAGATAAAAAAGGAGCAGAAAATCTCGCCGCTGATCATCTTTCTCGTCTTGAAAATCCCGAATTAGAAGTTCTAAACGAATCGGCCATACAAGACAACTTTCCTGATGAATATCTATTGAAGATAGATTATAAAGAAATCCCATGGTTTGCAGACTATGCAAACTACTTAGTTTGTGGATTCCTTGAAAAAGGATTATCGTACCAAAAACGAAAGAAATTCTTCAGTGATATAAAACACTATTTCTGGGAAGATCCACATCTGTTTAAAAGTTGTCCCGATGGAATAATACGCCGATGTGTATTTGGAGATGAAGCTAGTAAAATTTTAAACCATTGTCACACAGGACCAACAGGAGGGCATTATGGGCCTCAACTAACAGCAAGAAAAGTTTATGAAGCTGGATTCTATTGGCCTACAATTTACAAAGACGCACACCTTCTTTGCAAATCCTGTGATGCATGTCAAAGGGCCGGAAAAATAAGTCAACGTGATGAAATGCCACAAAATGTCATCCAAGTATGTGAAGTATTTGACATTTGGGGTATTGACTTTATGGGTCCATTTCCAAAATCTCATAATAATCTATATATACTCGTAGCCATTGATTATGTATCTAAATGGGCGGAAGCACAAGCTCTCCCAACTAACGATGCACGAGTTGTAGTCAATTTTTTAAAACGTCTTTTTGCAAGGTTTGGAACACCGAAAGCTTTAATAAGTGATCGGGGTACTCATTTCTGTAATAATCAACTTGAGAAAGTTCTTAAAAGATATGGAGTAACTCATAAAATCTCCACCGCATATCATCCACAAACAAGTGGACAAGTTGAAAATACCAACCGAGCTTTAAAACGTATTCTAGAGAAAACCGTAGGATCAAATCCGAAGGAATGGTCCATTAAATTGGAGGATGCACTCTGGGCTTTTAGAACAGCCTACAAAACTCCAATTGGAACCACACCTTTTAGACTTGTGTATGGAAAAGCATGTCATCTTCCAGTAGAAATTGAACACAAAGCATTTTGGGCTTTGAAGACATGTAATCTTGATTTACATGAAGCTGGACGTCTACGATTAAGTCAACTAAATGAATTAGAAGAATTAAGACATGAAGCATACGAAAATTCGTTAATCTACAAAGAAAGAACGAAGAAATGGCATGATAAAAGAATCAAAAGTTCAAAAGAATTTAAAGAAGGAGACAGAGTTCTTCTTTTCAATTCACGATTCAAGCTATTTCCTGGAAAATTAAAATCAAGATGGTCTGGACCATTCATAGTCAAAAGAGTTTTCCCATACGGAACGATAGAATTAATAAATTCAAATGGGATTGAATTTAAAGTTAATGGTCACAGAGTTAAACATTACATACAGGGTCCGATGGAAGTCGACAACGAAGTTAATCACAATTTCGACACCACAGCTAACTAAGTGTGGGGAGAATCAAGTCTTTAAAGGATAATATGTATTTCTGTTAGAGTTAGATTGTCTGTTTTCGTGTAGTTCTCGAAAATGGAACACGTATGGTCTTTCCCTAGCAGACCCTAAAGAACTAGTCTTCTCCCCCCATTCTGAATTTTTATTTTTTTAGGTTTTTACGAAATGAAGACTGCCTGTGAACTAAACCATGGTCTAATGCTACACGCTTTGATCACTAAAAGAAATAATGACATACTCCCGAGTGAATTAGTATCAGTAATCAGAGAAAGAATGGACGGAGTTAGAAAAGGATCCAGATGCGAAGATAATAAGTTACAATTTGGTAAAGGAAAATCAAAATCCGCAGCGAAAAGAAGAGCACGACACCTAGAAAAATGTCACAAATGCGGAAAATGGTCACATGGAGGTAAATGTTCAAATAATCAAACCTATTCAAATACCGAATTTGTTACTTTATGCAGAGACGGACCGTTCATATGTTTAGAAGAAAAGACAATGAATGCTAGAGGTTACGCCTATGCAGCCATGGAAGACCAATTAAACCGACTATCTTATGAATATAATAGATCATATAACTAAGAAATCTATTTCACAGGTATGTCTGTACAGTTTTGTTTTTATTTTTATTTTTATTTTTTAACCTTTTGATAATAAACGCTAATTTGTTCGCTAAAAAGTATTAAATTGGTATTAAATAAAATTAGGTTTGGCGACCGAAATTATTGATATCATTCAAAAATTTATTACATCACTGCGAAATTTAACGTTTATTCTTAAGGTATAAATATCTTTAATCAATCAACCCAAAATATTTCAAAAATTCGTCATGAGTTAAAATTAGGTCTTGGAACCGAAATTACTTTACCGAAAAAAGGGGCGCATATTTTTGATAATATTTGATTGATTAAAGTGGGATAAAAAGACAAAAAGATTTTTAAATTTATTTTTACCATGTTTTTAAAATTAATATTTAAATCTTAAGTTAATACTGTAAACTTTATAAAAACAATATTTTTAAAATTGTAAATATTTGAATTTTTAAATTAAGTTTGGTGTGAATTTTTAATTTTTAAAATATGAATTTTAATTTTATGCATTTCAAATTTTAAGTTTGGTGTGAATTTTTAATTTTTAATTTTTAATATTAATTTTGAATTTTATATTTAAGTTGTGTGAATTTAAAAACAAAAATTTACTTTATCTCATTAAGTTAAAAATATGATTTTTAAAATTCGTCGTAAGTTGAAGACTAGGTCTTTGAACCGAAATTGCTTTACCCGAGGGAGGGACGAGAACTTTTATTATCATTATTTTTAATCTTATTGATTTAAAGTATGCAAAAAACATTAAAAAACCTTTTTAAAAAAAAAAAAAAAAAAAAAAAAAAAAAAAAAAAAACCCTGGAAAATACCCCCATGCGAGTCGCATGAGGGAAAGGGTTATGCCATGCGACTCGCATGGCCACTAAAAACTGGACAGGAACAAAATCCAGCCGAGTTCTGCTCTTTCTTTCACAATAACACACACATACACGAAAACTCTCCCAAACTCTCTCAAAAATCCGCCATTTTTTACCAAATTTCTTGCAAAACTTCACCATAATCATGCCTAGATTCAGTAGTCTTAACCCCTTCAGGAGAAAGGTAAAGATTTCACCCCTAATCTCTTTAAATTCGAATTTTTGTGTTCTTGAGCTAGAAAATTTATATTTTGATTTTGTTAAATTTAGGTGTAATTAGAGCTAAATTGTTGTTATATTATGCATGTATATCCTAGATAGAAGCTATTTAACATGAATTGAAGCTAAAAACTTCAAATTTTTAAGAATCTAGGGTTTGTGTTCTTGAGCAATTTGGGGCTTTTTGATATAAACAGGTTATGGCCGATTTTTGTCATGAATTGTTGCTAAATTAAGTAGTGTAACATGTTTAGGTAGTTAATTGATCCAAACTTTGAGCCTAAACATGTTTTTGAGAATTAAAGTAGACTTTTTAAGTCTAAAAATTCATGAACTTGGATAATTTGATATAAAGGCCATTTGAAACTTGTTTCATTGCTAGTAGTGATTATTTTGGCATGTTATTTGAGATAAATGCTTATGAACTTGATGTACATTTTTCGTATATGCTTATTTGACAAAGTGTAGACTTGACAAAAATATGAAAATGAGCACTAGTTTGATTTGAATGCCATGTAACAAGTGTTTAATTGTTATAATAATTATTGTTGACATGTTTAAGAGTTTAAATGTGATAAAACATTGTACACATTTTCGTATGTAAAAGTGTAGAATTGTTATCGTTAAGAAAATGTGTATAAAATGTGTTATGAATTGAACAGGTCATCATAATTGTTTCAAGTTATTATTTTGCTAACACTAATGCATATTTGGATGCACAAATTTTGTGTTTAATGTGTTTTGCAGAAAGCCGATACTGGAGGATCAGGAGCATCATCGTCCAGGCAACCAGAGCCCGAACCGGAAATGTTTCATGAACATGAACAACATATGCAACAAGAAGAAGAAGAACAGGAGGAGCAACATATTCCTTATCACGATCAAGATCAATTATTCGTGAATCAGTTTCGTCAATTCGCTCCACATCAAAGGATTCTGAGCTTAGACATTAATGAAGATCAGTTACACCCAAATCTGAGATTTGATCGATGTTGGATAGAGTATCCAGACTATCAAAAGAACATGCACATTCTCTACAATAAGGTTGTTGAAATGCCAAGGGCAATTGACTGGGTACCTTTGGAAACAGTTGACCTTGCCGAACCGATTCGGGGATTATTGGTGCAAAGGTATGGTAATTCTCAGTTTAACGATTGGATGCGCCTATTTTCCATTCGTAGAACCATATATAGGGAATGGTGTATAGAATTACTTAGTACTATTAAGTTAAACAGTGATGTTAGGAGGATAGATGATAGAAGCTTTATTAGATTTCTGTTAGGTGGACGCATGTACAGAATGTCCATGATAGATTTAGCCAGGGCCTTACAGATTTACACCCCTGCTGAACTTTTGAGCCCCGACTGTAATAGCCTGATTGCCCAAGGAGAAAGGGTAGATAGGGAATTTGATGTTAACGCTGTCTGGAGGCGTATGTCACACTTTAATGAATTTCACGCCAGTGGAAATCATACATACTTAGATATAGACAGAGCTGAACTCCGGGTGATTCATAGATTCTTAGCAAACACAATTACACAAAGGGGTAGGAATAAGGAGAAATTGACCGTAAACGATTTGTTCTACCTTAAGTGTATTAGAGACCCGAGGAGTTTCGTTAACATTCCCTATTGTGTTGGTTATTATCTCGCTAATGTAGTTTCGGGGATGAAATCGGGGAGTATTATAGGTGGTGGTATTTTCATTACTCTCATTGGAGAGTATTTAGGTGTAGATAAGCACCAAGGGGGTCCAATGAACGAAATAGAGGACGGAGGTGAAACTATAAGTTCAAACCTTTATCACGGTGCAAGGGTATTATTGATGAGACGTGGTCGGGTACATCGATACGAGGGACCTCAGCGACAGGTAGAGAGAGGTTCGGATGACGAGATGGAGGAGGCGAACAACATTATAGGAGTTGTTCGGGAGACTGCTCTTGATTTAGGTATTCGTATGGAGGATGAATACATGACGAACTATGATAGGCATATGCAGTACGAGGCATGGCAACGCCGGAATGACTACGAGCATTCCCGGCAACGAGAGCATGACCGATGGGATTATCATCAGCGCCAAATTATAAGCCAGTTGCAGCCAGGTGAGATGTATTATCCGACCCGACCCGCATACTATCCCGCACATCAGCCAGAGATGAGACCACCCTATGATTCATATGATTATGACGCAGCATACCAGTACACCTATAATCAGCCATGGAACCCGGACGCGAACATGAATTGGGATCCATATCCTAATTTTCCTCCTAACCCACCTCCTGATCAGTAGAGATAAGTGGTAATTTTTATTTTTATTTTAAACACTTAACATTTTATTATGTTTATGTAATGTTGGATATTTTATTATTATTGTGTACTAATATTTTTCTTATAGTTTGAAAGTGGGATGCCAAAGTTCCATTTCAAATTGCATGTATGATTATATTTGTATTGTATGTATTCTATTTTATGCACAAAACAGGGTAAAACAACGCGTTTTCAAAGACTGGCATTAAGTTCAGCAAAAGCAAGTAATTTTGACGACAATGATGCAAAATGTATGTGAAATAACAACAAGACGGAATGAACAAATGACGTGCACCATTTATCATTCAGCAAACAAACGCCAATATATTTGGAAACTTTGGTAAAAATTTAATCATTTTCACACAAATCACCCTCAATAATTTAAATTGTTACTAATTTCTTGCAAATGAGGACATTGCAAGATCTTAAGTGTGGGAAGGGGTTAAATTCTTTCGGATTTTAAAATTTTTATATTAAACACTTGGTTACCATTAAAAATACTAGTAAAGCAGTAGTTGTATTAGAATCTAGTGCTCTCTGATAAAAAAAGAACAGCCCTAGTCTTATATACTGACTACCCAATTCTAGTAAAATTTTTCAAAATTTTCAATTAAATGAATTCAAAATCATGTTTATACATATTTATGAACGATAAAACTAGGTTTTAACACCGAAATTATTGTTACCTCGGAAAGGACATAAATTGAGAAACAAACTAAAATGTTAAAATTCATTTAAAATGGAATAGAGGACGATAAAAAGGAAAATAAAAGCCAAGTGTGGGAAATTTACCAAGTTATTTTAAACATATGTCACATATATTTGTAACAAATAACTGAAAATACTTTTGCTTTGGACTAAACTAAACTGTTTTACCCGATGAAAGAAAAGAAGAGATGGATCTATACGATGAATCAATTCCATCACTAAAAGGAAGTAAAGTCTTCCGAAAAAGACACGCGCTTCTTGATTTAGGTCATGAAGTTGTCGTTCAGACCAGCTGTAGGTTGACGAAAAATCTAGAAAAGTCATCACTAAAATCAGCAGGAAATCCACGGACCTCAGCATTAAACAGGGTCGCCAAGTGGTCAGATTTATCCTAACCATGAGAAGGATTTATCTCGTACAATGGGGAGGCACCATGCAAATTAGCTGGATAAGACTAATGAATCAGATCCCCAGAAAGGATAATCTCCTTAAAGATTAAAAATCAGCTTTTAAAGACTGATATCACTCAATCCTTGAGATTGACCTTAAAGATTGAGAATTCAAACTCATGGAATTCGATGATATCTAAACTCGAGCTTGAACGAGAAAATATTTTGATCAAAAATACAAACCGATTTGTTTTCTGAAAACCCTATTTTCAATGCGTTCATTACCATTGAACGTAAAATCCTAGGAATTCACCTGGAATTCATTAGGTCACCTGAACTAAATCGGGTGTCAACCGTAAGAACGGTGGTTGCATAACATGGTCAAAGACAGGACCTTGTGCCAGACCGAAAAATTATAAGGGTGAGCTTTACTATTGCTCCTACCAAGGATAGTAATTGCGTCCGACACGTTATAGACATAATCAAAAGCATGTCACGGGACATTGCCTTAAACAGTTGCTTGTTCAACGCTTTCCTTTACAACCGGACGGTAGTTTGCCGAAAGGTAATATACGGAACAAGTAAACTGGACGTGTTGCTTTCCAAATACAAGGTTAGCAAGTGGGTGACACAAAACCGCAAGTTTTGAGCTAAAATTTTCAAATCTGAAACCCACCAAACCCACAAAAATATTTTGCAAACACCGGTAAAGGGTTATTCCGGAAAACTTATCTAGAAAAAAAAAACTAGATTTAATTTTCAAAAGATCAAATGTTTTCATAAAGATCCAATTTCCTTAATGGATCTAAATTTTTATAGTCATGTGGGACTGTAAACCATATCGTTACTACCATTGTTTATACCGCCGTATAGAAATCACTGATGTACAAAGTGTGAAGAATAAAAAAATGATTCTGGTATTTCAAGACAATATTGCTTGAGGACAAGCAACGCTCAAGTGTGGGAATATTTGATAATGCTAAAAACGAACATATATTTCATAGCATTATTCCTCAAGAAAGACAAGCTTTTAGTTGCAATTGTTCTATTTACAAGAGATATTCGTTTAAATATTAAAAGTGAAGACAAAAGGCAGATTCGACAAATTGAAGACAAAAAGGTCCAAAGAGCTAAAAAGTACAAGATACAACTAAAAAGGTTCAAAATATTGATGAGGAACGTCTCAAAATGACAAGAGTACAAGTTGCGGAACGCAAAGTACGCGATTTAAAATAATACGCGAGGACGTCCGAAAATCCGGAACCGGGACCTGAGCCAAGAAGAAACGCCCGACGCAACGGACCAAAAATATCTAGTCTACTATGCACAAGAATATAATATAATATATATATAATTATATATAATTATATATTATATATATTATTATTATTATATTACGTCGGCAAGAAGAAAACAAAAGTAGTTGGCTGAATCCAGGGTGGCCATGCGACTCGCATGGCCAGAAGCACAAAACCATGCGAGTCGCATGGTGTGAGATTGCTGGTCAGGTCCTATAAATAGCCAGTTTTCTGACGAGTTTTTAACATCCTTTTTCTCTTCCTCTTCATATACGTAATATATTTATATTTATAATTTATATTTTAATTTTAATTATAATTCTAATAATAAGGGTATGTTAGCAAATGTTGTAAGGGTGTAAGTCGAAATTCTGTCCGTGTAACGCTACGCTATTTTTAATCATTGTAAGTTATGTTCAACCTTTTTATATTAATGTCTCGTAGCTAAGTTATTATTATGCTTATTTAAAACGAAGTAATCATGATGTTGGGCTAATTACTAAAATTGGGTAATTGGGCTTTGTACCATAATTGGGGTTTGGACAAAAGAACGACACTTGTGGAAACTAGGCTATGGGCTATTAATGGGCTTTATATTTGTTTAACTAAATGAAAGTTTGTTAATGTTAATATAAAGATTTACAATTGGGCGTCCCTATAATTTACCATATACACTCGATCGGACACGATGGGCGGGGTATTTATATGTACGAATAATCGTTCATTTAACCGGACACGGGAATGGATTAATAGCCACTAGAATAATTAAAACAGGGGTGAAATTACATTCAAGGGTAATTGGTGTAATTGTTAACAAAGTAGTAAAACCTTGGTTTACACGCAGTCGATAACCTGGTGTATTCATTAAACAAAGTATTAAAACCTTGTTACAATTCGAATCCCCAATTAGTTGGAATATTTATCTTCGGGTATAATAATAATTTGACAAGGACACTTGCAATTTATATTTATGACTGATGGACTGTTATGGACAAAAACCAGACGGACATATTGAATAATCCAGGACAAAGGACAATTAACCCATGGGCATAATACTAAAACCAACACGTCAAACATCATGATTACGGAAGTTTAAATAAGCATAATTCTTTTATATCATATTTTATTTCCTTTATTTTATATTTAATTGCACTTCTAATTATCGCACTTTTATTTATTGTTATTTCATTTTTTCGCACTTTTAATTATCGTATTTTTAATTATCGCAATTTTATTTTATCGCATTTTTATTATTCGCAATTTCATTATCGTTATTTACTTTACGCTTTAATTTAAAGTCTTGTATTTATTTTATATTTTACATTAGGTTTTAACTGCGACTAAAGTTTTAAAATCGACAAACCGGTCATTAAACGGTAAAAACCCCTCTTTATAATAATAATATTACTTATATATATATTTGTATTTTTATAAAAGTAAACTAATATAGCGTTGAGCTTTGCTTAAAGATTTCCCTGTGGAACGAACCGGACTTACTAAAAACTACACTACTGTACGATTAGGTACACTGCCTATAAGTGTTGTAGCAAGGTTTAAGTATATCCATTCTATAAATAAATAAATATCTTGTGTAAAATTGTATCGTATTTAATAGTATTTTCTGCTAAAATAATAAGTATTTTATACCCCTCTGCTTTGACATCAATAAACCTATGAACTCACCAACCTTTTGGTTGACACTTTAAAGCATGTTTATTCTCAGGTACGAATTAAGTCTTCCGCTGTGCATTTGCTCAATATAAGGACATTACTTGGAGCCGATCATCACAATGGGACCAAATGTTGATGACTTCGTCCAGGTGGATTAGGACGGGTCCTTGCAATATGTACCTAGTAAGACGTTGTTATAACGATAATCGTTATATATATCGTTTTTGAGTTTCTTAAATTAATAGTCTCATTTTTATGTATATAACTCATTGTTAAAATACCTAATGAGATACATACTTATAATAAAATCATATTAACTATATATATAACCATATATATGTCATCGTATAGTTTTTACAAGTTTTAACGTTCGTGAATCACCGGTCAACTTGGGTGGTCAATTGTCTATATGAAACCTATTTCAATTAATCAAGTCTTAACAAGTTTGATTGCTTAACATGTTGGAAACACTTAATCATGTAAATAACAATGTCATTTAATATATATATAAACATGGAAAAGTTCGGGTCACTACAGCTCATTAGTGTTACAACTGTAAAGACCCGTCCTAATCCATAAGAACGAATACAATAACATATGAATACATTGCGAGGTATTTGACCTCTATATGATACATTTTACAAACATTGCATTCGTTTTAAAAGACAAACTTTCATTACATCTAAAGTTGACAGGTATGCATACCATTTCATAATATTCAACCTATAAATGACCTAAACTGTCATTTACTAAATAATAATAACTATTGAACTCAACGACTTGAATGCGAATGACTCTAAGTAATATCTTTAAAATGAGCAAATGCACAACGGAAGATTTCCTTAATACCTGAGAATAAACATGCTTTAAAGTGTCAACCAAAAGGTTGGTGAGTTCATTAGTTTATCATAATCGATCATTTCCATAATTTTAATATACCACAAGATTTTCATTTCCATTTCTCATAAATATACGTCCCATACATAGAGACAAAAATCATTCATATGGATTGAACACCTGGTAATCGACCTTAACAAGATGCATATAGAATATCCCCATCATTCCAGGACTCCCTTCGGATATGATAAAATCAAAGTACTAAAGCAGTTCAAATTCTCTGATTGGGGCTTTTTAGTGCCCATATATCTATCTTTAGGATTCGCGTCAATTAGGGTGTCTGTTCCCGGATTCTTAGATTACCAGACTAAAAAGGGGCATATTCGATTCGATAACTCAACCATAGAATGTAGTTTCAATTACTTATATCTATTTCGTAAAACAATTATAAAAGCAGCGCATGTATTCTTAGTCCCAAAAATATATTTTGCAAAAGCATTTAAAAGGGAGCAAATGAAACTCACAATACGATATTTTGTAGTAAAAATATGCATACGATGGAACTGAACAATGCAGGGTTGGCCTCGGATTCACGAACCTATATCAGTTATATATATATTAACACATATGATTGTAATCGACAAATTCATATATTATTTGTTATATAATTGTTATTTTAATAAATTATATGTTTCATTAATAACTTAATTAGATATATTTATTTCTATATACCTTAAATAGATAATTAATATTTATTACAAAAATATTAATATAATTATGTTTTATGTAATAATTATATTTTATATGAATAATATTTGTTGTAATAATAATGATAATACTAATGGTAATATTAATAATACAAATAATGATAATAATAATAATAATTTTAAAAATAATAATTTTAATGTCAAAAATAATAATTTTTATGTTAAAAATAATAATGATGATAATAATTATAATAATAATTATAATATTCATAAAATTAATAATAATAGTAATTTTCATATAAATAATATTAATATTCATAAAAATGATAAAAATAATAATAATGATAATAATAAAAATAATGATAATTCTAATAATTCTAATAATAATAATAATAATAATGATAATAATAATAATAATAATAATAATAATAATAATAATAATAATAATAATAATAATAATAATAATAATAATAATAATAATAATAATAATAATAATAATAATAATAATAATAATAATAATAATAATAATAAACGAAGCACAACCTTTGAAGAACAAGGCTTTAAAAATTTTTTTGCCAATGCCCCGGTTCAAACCCTTGACCTCTCGCTAACCCGCGAACACCTTAAACCATTCTTCTGTTGTTTCTTTTTCTGATTAAATTCACAGGTTAATTTTATTTAACCTAATTATCCGCCTTCCATCTTCACTAATGTCACCACCCTCATCATCTCATAATCCTTATCATCATCATATGCATCTTTATCTTTATCATATAATCTTCATCATCAACACTCAGCACCATCGTTATCTTGATTACATATATCATTATCATCTTTATCATCATTATCATCCCTACTTCATCTTCATGTCAACGAGTCATCAAATATCACGTAACAATTCCCCATGTATCGACTTCTATTTCATCAACTACTGTTATCTCATTCGACCAAGAGTAGTAAAGAAGGAACCGAATTCGTACAGCATTTAGCAAAAGAAGTAACTGATGGGTTTCCTACAGCCCAATAACAGCCTAACGATAACTAGTCTATTAGCTTATAAATTTTAACAGCCCATTATTACTAACCCTTATACCCAATACTAAAGCTCAATATAAAAAGGGAAGCCCAATTAATAACCTGTATGTTCTCAATTCGATCAGGTACCGAAATAACAAAAAAAAATATATAATGCGGGTCTACATGTTTCCACTTTCTTTAACTCTTTGCTTTCTTTCATAATCATTGATAAGAATTTAAATACTAGTCCACTAGAGTAAAAGTCACGGGTATAACTTCCACTTTAATAATTCCATCATGGTTACATAGCAGCGAAAAGTATCACAACAAAGATGGTGGTTTGTGTGCAAGGTAGTAGAAATTGAAACAGAAAACCGAAATAGGTGGCGGTTGATAGTGGTGATGATGTTTCGTGGGGTTTGTGATGACCCGGAAATTTCTGACCAAATTTAAACTTAATCTTTATAAGATTCTGACACGATAAGCAAAGTCTGTAATATTGAGTCTCAAAACTTTTGAACTGTTTCATATATTCAAATGACCTTTGACTATTCCCGACGATTCAGGAGCAATTAATTGTAAATAGATATGTGTGTATGTATATATAAGTAATTATTCGAAATATAATTTGAAGTAATATATGTTGTTGTTATTAAAATGTAATTTCTACATATTGTAATTGAATATACAATGTATGTTATTATATACATCATAAAATTAATAATATGTAATATTAATACCTGATATAATAAATTTAATCATGAGATTAAATTATAGTTGTTATAGTAATATTATTACTACTTTCAATGTAAACATCTATAACAGTATTATTAAATATTATTATGAAAATGGATATATATATATATATATATATATATATATATATATATATATATATATATATATATATATATATATATATATATATATATATATTGTTATTATTACTAGTATTATTATAACTAGTATTATTAGTATCACTAATAATATTATTTTTATCATTTTTATTATTATCATTAATATTAATTTAGTAGACTATCATAGGTATTATTAATACTTTTATTATTATACTAGTTACTAATAATAATATTCTTATTACTTTTATTAATTATTATTAATAAATATTATTATTAATATATTAATTAATATAAAAAAATAAATAAATAAAGTAAAATAAAAAATGTGATATCAGATCTTTATCGAATATTTTTTTGTGATTCATTGTTGGCCTATAGCATACTACATAACAAAATTGGTTAAAGATCCCTAGTACCTACCCGTTAAAGAAATTTCGTCCCGAAATTTGAGTGAGGTGGTCATGGCTAACAATAAAAATGTTTTCATGACGAATATGAGTTGATAAATAGAGTTTTATTACCATAGAGTATTATGGATAAAATGATTTGATTACTCGAAGAGTACGAGTGAAGCTATCACAGAATAGTGAACTGAGGAAAATAAAATTTTTCTTGACTTTTGACGTAGTCAGGGTTGAATTTAGAAAATAAGGTTCGTCTTAACTTTTGACGTCGTCTTGGTTGAATTTCAGAATTCAAGGGATTTAAAGAAAATCTTCGAAATCTAAAAGATATGATTCTTCGGATAATAAGGAGATTAAGATCTCTATAATTAAATACGGTGATCTGCCTCGATTACTCTGTCTGATATTTCCATTATAAATTAAACTCCTCCGTTCCATTATTCTCACCATTCCTATATTTTCGTTCTTAGTTCATACATTCAAAAGATTGTGAAAATGCTTAGTCCAGTTCTAATCCTTAATATTTTCCTAATTATCATTTCTGTCATCCTTCATTTCAATCTTCCACCAGAAAAAAAATCTGTTTACTTCTACTATTACCTTGGGGTGATACTATTCTTAATTCTACCGTGTCTTATATTGCTATTCGTATTAATATCCACTGTTTGTAACTTCCGTGTTGTTATTGGGATTTATATTTTCTTTTATATTTTGGAGCTCTTTGCCTTTTTATTCTCTTCTCGACCTCTAGTGAAGCGAGTAACGGTCTAGAATTCGTAAGTATGGAGTTTCGAATAAACTTAATGTTCTAAACAAGAAGAAACGTAATAGCACGATTTGATTCGTCAAATTACCAGAATCACTGAGAATAGAACTATCAAGAATATGTTTTCTAGATATGTTCAGAAGTTAAGCAGAATGAAAGAGTTATGTAACATGGCACATGATGACGTTATGATCTGTGAATCATCACATTTCATTAGAAACTCAGCATGACTTACTGTAATATAATCACGTTGATAAAGTGTCATTATATTTTACTAACTCATGCATCAGTTCCCAACACTACTTCAATAACATTCATATTTTAAGCTCGAAAGTTTACAAAATATAGAAACTAACAGTTTCTATATGATGTAACACTGATAGCACGATGAGATTAATGATTTCAGATAAGAACAGTTATGAAAATATCTTCAGAAATATGGAGAATATTTATAATGAAAGATACGATGATATCTTGGAATTTCTAATATCGATGGATGGTGAAGAAGATTTATCCGTAAGGGTTTAGATTCGGAAGCAAGGTATTCGCTAAAGATTTCATCATAATCAGAATCATCAAGATTCTTAATGTACAAGTTTAGTCCTTGTGATTTGTTCAGAGACTCCTTCGTAGTTTGCTCAATCAGTTTTTCAGTTCCAACTTTTCTGAGCTTTTCCAACATACTATTCTTTATTATCAAACTTCCGATGATTAAGGTCGTTTACGGTTGCCCGCAGTTTCTGCTGCTTCATTCAACTTCTTCAAAGTTCAATGTATTGATTCGTAGGCTGGGTGCTTTTCAAAATTTCAGAATTGAAGGTCGTAATTCTAGTAGATAATTGTTATATGTATACATATAACTATTGATGTAGAAATGCTACTAGATTCGAAATACTGATTGCTGATTCTCAGTAATTGGTATGGCAGTTCTCGTTACAAGATGCGGATGAGTATATGATAGGGTTTCAATAAATAAATATAATGATTTATCGGAGAGAATTAAACCAATAAGCAACGAGGTTGCTGGTACGTCTGCTGGTAATATGGTAGAATATGAAAGGTTTCCCGGTAACAATAAAAGAGCACGCATATATATCAAGGTTATAATAAGGTTGTTTCGAACGAAAAGTCGAAGTTGTCTTGCTGGAGCTGTGACAAGATTCACTACTTTAAAAAGGGATTATCAAGTTATTTTGGGTAATAATAACACTAGGGAATTAGTACAACTACGTGTTAAACGTTTACTCAGGTTCTGAGTGTTTTCAGGTGCATAACTATATGCGTCAATCTCTTCTTCCGTAGATGAAGTGTGGTTGATTCATACTCTCGATTGAGGTGTTTTCAAGAATTACAAAAGGTTTGAACGCAGATTGTAATCGTGAAGATACAAATGAGGTTTATAATGAAATCAAGTGGCAAACTTGAAGAAATGTTTAGTTTAATATGTTATAGTCAATATTTTAATTCATTTTAATTGTCCAATGTTGGTAGTCCACAGTTGATAGTCCACAGTTACCAATTCAATAATTCATATATAGTTTAATATATAATATTTGAATTAATTAATACGTAACGTGACCCGTATTCATCTCAGACTCAATCACAACTCAAAGTATATATATTATTATAGAATCAACCTCAACCCTGTATAGAGAACTCGATCATTACTGGATATAGAGTGTCTATGGTTATTCCAAATAATATATATATATACGTTGACATGATATGTCAAAACCTTGTATACGTGTCTCGATATTTAAAGTGCGTAAAATAAATACAGAAATTAAATGATGATAAATAAAATTGCGATAATGTAAATTGTTAGAATGTAAATTGCGAGAATGTAAATTGCGATAATTAAATTGCGATAAATAAAATGTAACAAGTTAGCTAGGAACAGTTAACTAGGAACAGTTAGCGTGGATTCTTAACAAAATTCTTCTCATAGTTAAATTGTTTGTTTCTAACAGATTTTATTTGTCCAATGTTTTCTTCATTATGCCACTTGTTGGATTCTGATAGGTCAAAATCCAAATATGAAATTGAATGAAAATGATTATTCTGTGGTGAACGGATTCGTATATCGGGAAATGTAAGTAGGATAGTAAATGACTGTTGAATCAGCTTCGTCGAATGTACAGTGTAACTTATTAAAGTGAAATTTAAACATTCCTCGGGTATTACCTACCCGTTAAAATATTTTCACCATTAACAGTTTGTATGAAAGAATTTTTAATTACAATCTTTATAAAAATATACTTGTATATATATATTTTTTAGATGCAATCGTGGATTTAATGAGTTAACATGATATTAAACTCATTTGATTTACGTCAGAACAAGAATATATAATCTCTAACACATTAGAGTTTACATATTCGCCATGTTGAATGAAGATAAATGATGCAGAACGTCATGTAGAATGATGATTATGCTCGGGGTACCGATTGTGATGTTGAGGCGTGTGTTGTTGTGGTTTGTGTTGTTACTGGTGGTACAGTTGATGCCGTTGATGTTGTTGAAGCTGGTACATTTTGCACCATATTTTCCAAGACTACAATTCGGGCGCGAAACTCATTGACTTTATTACTCCGGGATGATTGTCGGTGTGAACGAGTGAATGAATAAGGTTTGGAATCTAACTTGTGATGTAGTCGTGGTGAGATACTCTGGAAATGAGGGAGAAAATGGT
Organism: Rutidosis leptorrhynchoides; assembly: GCF_046630445.1. Lineage (NCBI taxonomy): Eukaryota > Viridiplantae > Streptophyta > Magnoliopsida > Asterales > Asteraceae > Rutidosis > Rutidosis leptorrhynchoides. Next base: position 163,618,716 of record NC_092342.1, on the reverse strand, counting down.
GTTACTAACAGGTTCGACGGTAAGTGCTTCAGGTTCTTCACCAAGAGTGCAGGTTGTTGAGTGGAAAGGATCGCCTTCTTCTCGTCTCCATTGATTTAGTCGGCTACGAAACCATCAAATGAATTGGGGATGGTTGATTGGTTGATTCATTCTAGTGACACTGCTTTCGGAGCTCGAGTGAAACTCTATGTCGGAATAGCTATCGGAATAACTATCGGAATAGTTATCGGAATCTAAGGGACTCGAACTGGTTGAGGGATTCATCTCATACGATCAGATGAAGGATTTTCGATAAGAATTAGATTATAGGACGTAGATTAGTACCCTACAATACATAATTTAGATATGCATATATAATACTAAAATCCCATAAGTTACGGAGGAATCTACGGAAGCTGTCAGACAAAGGTAACAATAACCGATATGCTAAGATATGAAATTATCTATGCACTATTCATGCAATCAATGCAGTAAGATGTGCCTAGACTAAGAATGATAAGCAGATGAATGGCGACTAGAAATGATAAGCAAAACTTTTAACATGCAGACATGGTCGAAGTCCAGACTCACTAATGCCTCCTAACGACTTATCAGTTAGACACACTAATGCAAACCTGGTTCACTAAGACCTCCACTCTGATACCAACTGTAAAGACCCGTCCTAATCCATCCGGACGAAGTCCATATCGATTATAAACGATTCACAACAGTTGATTACATCGCGAGGTACTTGACCTCTATATGATACATTTTACAAACATTGCATTCGTTTTTAAAAGACAAACTTTCATTACATCGAAAGTTGACGACATGCATACTATTTCATAATATATCCATCTATAATTGAATTAGTATAATCTTGATGAACTTGACGACTCAAATGCAACGTCTTTTGAAATATGTCATGAATGACTCCAAGTAATATCTCTAAGATGAGCAAATGCACAACGGAAGATGTCTTTCATACCTGAGAATAAACATGCTTTAAAGTGTCAACCAAAAGGTTGGTGAGTTCATTAGTTTAACATAAATAATCATTTTCATCATTTTAATAGACCACAAGATTTTTATATTTCATAAACATCATTCTCATATCAGGCATTTCGCAAACTGCATAGAGATAAAAATCATTCATATGGATTGAACACCTGGTAACTGACGTTAACTTAATGCATAGAATATCCCCGAATCAGAACCTCTCGTCTGTATAATAATCTCGAAGTACTAAAGCATTCGTACCCCAAATGGGACTTGTCAAGGTCCATAGATCTATCTTTAGGATTCGCGTCAATCAGGGGCCATTTCCCTAAATTCTTAGGTTACCAGACTTGAAGGGCGATATTCGGTTTAATAATCCAACCATATAATGTAGTTTTTGATTACTTGTGTCTACTTCGTAAAACATTTATAAAAGCAGCGCATGTATTCTCAGTCCTAAAAATATATATTGCAAAAGCATTTAAAAATGGAGCAAATGAAACTCACCATACTGTATTTCATAGTAAAAATACATATAACGACATTTGAACAATGCAGGGTTGGCCTCGGATTCATGAACCTATATCATTCATATATGTATTAAAACATATAATCGTAATCGAATAGATATATTTATTATTTTTAATAATATACTTGTTAAATTATTTGTTATATAGATATAGATATATTTTATTTATATATTTTATTTAACTAGTATTTATTTTTCATTATAACATATTAATAATAATAATTTATATTAGGGTTTACATATGATAAAATATATATGTATCTATTAATTGATATATTTTATATATAGCTTAGTTACTATCTTGTTGAAAATAAAATCATAGTGATATGTGATATTAATATTCTTATAATGTATTTTTATAAAAAAAATTCTATTGTTAGTAATACTAATAATAATAACTATGAATATAACAATTTTACTACTAATGATAATAATGATAATAATAATAATATAGATAATAAAAATACTACTTAACGATTAAGTTTTATGTTTTTTTATAGCATCCATATTTATCATGTCCACATAATAATAACGTTGTTTTAAATACTTAATATCTTAATTATAGCATTAAGCGTAATCACATCCATATTACTCTTATGTATAACATAAACGTTTTCATGAGAGCAACAAGTTTATATCTATCCTTATCAATATCATATGTAATTACATTATATTCTATTATCACATCCAAATTAATCATAAACTTATCTCTTCTTATATTATTCATAATCTTTAATCATATTACATAATCATAACCATATATACTTTCATCTTAGTAGTTCTAAATCTATATCATATTAGTTAATAATCATGATAATAATAATAATAATAATAATAATAATAATAATAATAATAATAATAATAATAATAATAATAATAATAATAATAATAATTGATAATACTTATTAGTGATAATAATAAAGGTTATACTTTTCATAACACTTACTAATATTAACAATAATAGTAATAATACTTAATAATAACAATAATATTAATATAAATGTTAATAGAAATAATTTTTAGTAAGGAAACTACCTTTAAAAACTCGTTCTAAAAAGAATGCCCTGAACCGGGCTCGAACCTGAGACCTCCCGCTAATTCAATACCCCTCTTAACCATCCTGCTGTACCAGTCTTTCTGATTTAATTCTTGTATTAATTATATGTAACCCCAGTCTTTCTGTTTCCTAAATCTTTATCTTCTTCTTCATTTTTTTCAATTTAAAACTAATACCGAAACCCGTTCCTTTTAATCTTAATAAGAATTACAACTAGACTTTAGGATTTAATCTCCAACATGTAACTGATTAAGTGAGATTAATTGGATTGAAAATAAAAAATAAAAAAAAAACATCACAGCCTACTCGTCGCTGTTTATATAAAAAAAAAATTTGAACTTCGATTTAAAGAACGAATTAGACCAAGTGTATAATATGAAATAGATTGTAATTCACTTCCAGAAACTAACGGTATCGTTAATTTAATTTAAATCATAACATAATCTTCGAATTTTATTAACAACAAATGTTTAACTTTTAAAATTAAAAACTTTGACTCGTGAATTACAACTCGATAAGAAGAAGTTAAACCTGAGATTTTGAAGAAAGTTTAAGTATACGATTCCTAATGATACTACATTATTACTTTTTTAAAATTGTTAAAAATTCGACGAACTAAAAAAAATGTTCACGAACAGAGATATTGAGCTAGAAGAAGAAAAAAATAAAATAAATAAATTCTGTTAAATCTTTAGGTTGCAGGAAAACAGAGAAGTTGTGTAATTGAATATTATGGTGGAATTTGATTTTATGGTTATCAATCATATTATGAAGGAGTCGATTGGTTTTATAGAAAAAAAATGATTCGATCTTCTATCACAGCAAAATAAAAAAAATAAAAAAAAAAACGTAAAAGGGATGATAGGGATCTTTAACCAATTTTGTTATGTAGTATGCTATAGGCCAACAATGAATCACAAAAAAATATTCGATAAAGATCTGATATCACATTTGTTATTTTATTTTATTTTTTATTATGCTGTGATAGAAGATCGAATCATTTTTTTTCTATAAAACCAATCGACTCCTTCATAATATGATTGATAACCATAAAATCGAATTCCACCATAATATTCAATTACACAACTACTCTGTTTTCCTGCAACCCAAAGATTTAACAGAATTTATTTATTTTATTTTTTTCTTCTTCCAGCTCAATATCTCTGTTCGTGAACATTTTTTTTAGTTCGTCGAATTTTTTAACAATTTTAAAAAAGTAATAATGTGGTATCATTAGGAATCGTATACTTAAACTTTCTTCAAAATCTCAGGTTCAAATTCTTCTTATCGAGTTGTAATTCACTTGTCAAAGTTTTAATTTTAAAAGTCAAACATTTGTTCTTGATAAAATTCGAAGATTATGTTATGATTTAAGTTAAATTAATGATACCGTTAGTTTCTGGAAGTGAATTACAATCTATTTCATATTATACACTTGGTCTAATTCGTTCTTTAAATCAAAGTTCAATTTTTTTTTTTTTATATAAATAGGCTGTGATGTTTTTTATTTATTTTTTTATTTTTTATTTTCAATCCAATTAATCTCACTTAATCAGTTACATGTTGGAGATTAAATCCTAAAGTCAAGTTGTAATTCTTATTAAGATTAAAAGGAACGGGTTTCGATATTAGTTTTAAATTGAAAAAAATGATGAAGAAGATAAAGATTTAGGAAACAGAAAGACTGGGGTTACATATAATTAATACGAGAATTAAATCAGAAAGACTGCTACAGCAGGATGGTTAAGAGGGGTGTTGAATTAGCGGGAGGTCTCGGGTTTGAGCCCGGTTCAAGGCATTCTTTTTAGAACGAGTTTTTAAAGGTAGTTTCCTTACTAAAAATTATTTCTATTAACATTTATATTAATATTATTGTTATTATTAAGTATTATTACTATTATTGTTAATATTAGTAAGTGTTATGAAAAGTATAACCTTTATTATTATTATCACTAATAAGTATTATCAATTATTATTATTATTATTATTATTATTATTATTATTATTATTATTATTATTATTATTATTATTATTATTATTATTATTATTATTATTATTATTATTATTATTATTATTATCATGATTATTAACTAATATGATATAGATTTAGAACTACTAAGATGAAAGTATATATGGTTATGATTATGTAATATGATTAAAGATTATGAATAATATAAGAAGAGATAAGTTTATGATTAATTTGGATGTGATAATAGAAAATAATGTAATTACATATGATATTGATAAGGATAGATATAAACTTGTTGCTCTCATGAAAACGTTTATGTTATACATAAGAGTAATATGGATGTGATTACGCTTAATGCTATAATTAAGATATTAAGTATTTAAAACAACGTTATTATTATGTGGACATGATAAATATGGATGCTATAAAAAAAACATAAAACTTAATCGTTAAGTAGTATTTTTATTATCTATATTATTATTATTATCATTATTATCATTAGTAGTAAAATTGTTATATTCATAGTTATTATTATTAGTATTACTACCAATAGAAATTTTTATATAAAAATACATTATAAGAATATTAATATCACATATCACTATGATTTTATTTTCAACAAGATAGTAACTAAGCTATATATAAAATATATCAATTAATAGATACATATATATTTTATCATATATAAACCCTAATATAAATTATTATTATTAATATGTTATAATGAAAAATAAACACTAGTTAAATAAAATATATAAATTAAATATATCTATATCTATATAACAAATAATTTAACAAGTATATTATTAAAAATAATAAATAAATCTATTCGATTACGATTATATGTTTTAATACATATATGAATGATATTGGTTCATGAATCCGAGGCCAACCCTGCATTGTTCAAATGTCATTATATGTATTTTTACTACGAAATACAGTATGGTGAGTTTCATTTGCTCCCTTTTTAAATGCTTTTGCAATATATATTTTTGGGACTGAGAATACATGCACTGCTTTTATACATTTTTTACGAAATAGACACAAGTAATCAAAAACTACATTATATGGTTGGATTATTAAACCGAATATCTCCCTTCAAGTCTGGTAACCTAAGAATTTAGGGAAATGGCCCCTGATTGACGCGAATCCTAAAGATGGATCTATGGACCTTGACAAGTCCCATTTGGGGTACGAATGCTTTAGTACTTCTAGATTATTATACAGACGAGAGGTTCTGTTTCGGGGATATTCTATGCATTAAGTTAACGTCGGTTACCAGGTGTTCAATCCATATGAATGATTTTTATCTCTATGCAGTTTGCGAAATGCCTGATATGAGAATGATGTTTATGAAATATAAAAATCTTGTGGTCTATTAAAATAATGGAAATGATTATTTATGTTAAACTAATGAACTCACCAACCTTTTGGTTGACACTTTAAAGCATGTTTATTCTCAGGTATGAAAGAAATCTTCCGCTGTGCATTTGCTCATCTTAGAGATATTACTTAGAGTCAGTCATGACATATTTCAAAAGACGTTGCATTCGAGTCGTCGATTTCATCAAGATTATACTATGTCAATTATAGTTGGATATATTATGAAATAGTATGCATGTCGTCAACTTTCGATGTAATGAAAGTTTATCTTTTAAAAACGAATGTAATGTTTGTAAAATGTATCATATAGAGGTCAAGTAACCTCGCGATGTAATCAACTTTTGTGAATCGTTTATAATTGATATGGACTTCGTCCGGATGGATTAGGACAGGTCTCTACAGGGTTGATGATGGTTTAAGGTTGTAATGGTGGTCCATAATGATTGTGCTCATGGTGGTTTGATGTACTATGGAGTGTTGAGTTAAAAGGTGGCGGTTGTTCTTACTTTTCATTTTGTGGGTGGGGTTTCGGATAGAAGACAGGCCACAGCAGTTGCAGAGCACGAGCAGTAAGGTAGCAGGCCTGAAGGAAGCTTGGGTTTGTTCGAAATAGAAAGAAGAAATGAAATATATTTTAACAACTTAACAACTATAGTGTAGTACCAAGGATTTTCGTTTAATAATTTAGGATAGAAAGTTCAAGTTTTCATTAACAATCGAACGAACTAGTAATGGGTTGATGGGTTGGTGTTTTGGTTCATTAATCAGAAAAAGGGAAGAAGAAAAAAAACAATGAAGACAAATTGTGGTTGAGTGTTTTCACCTACCGAGTAATATGCAGTGTACATAAATAAATATATATGAGGTAGTGGATAGATAGATATTTGATATTATATTATTTTAGATTAAAATCAGAAAACAACGTGCTCATTAAATAGTAATAAATAGTATAGCAGCGGGTGGTTTTAAATTTATCTACCGACAGTTTTAATTAGATATAGTATCTCGTACTCCGTTGTTAATCAATGACGGATAAAATTACTCAGATAAATTCTAAACTTTTAAGTTAAGTATATTTATTTATTTTGGTCATTATGGTATAAATTTCGATTATTAATTATTAAATAAAAATTACATCAACTGTCCCTCTCAATACTGGGTAAAATATAAAAAGTTTTAAAATTTAATAAATAGCTCCTAAATACATTTTTACTAAGTCTATAATTTATAAAACCCATTTTCGGATCACAGTTTATTTTAAAATCACATAAATGCCTTTTTAACTCGTTTACTATCTATCGAATGACAATTGAGCGTTACGGTCGTTTATTAAATAACTTCGAAATCAAAAAATATATATTCTATATAATTTATTTATATATATATACTCTTTAAATAATAATTATTATATATTTTAATTATTTTTCAACATTGATTATAACAATTACAATAGATAATATTTCATTTTATAATATATATATATATATATATATATATATATATATATATATATATATATATATATATATATATATAATTATATGCATATCTATATATAATATATTAAATTAATAATATTAAATATACTGATGTTATTTTATAGATTTATTTACAACATTTAAATCGTATATTATTTCAAATAAAATTATATATATCTATTTACAAATTAGTTGTTCGTGAATCGTCGAAATTGGTCGAGGTTCAATTGAATTCATGTAAACAGTTCCAAAATTTTAAGACTCAACTTTACAGACTTTGCTTATCGTGTAGAAATCATATAATGATCAAGTTTAAATTTGGTCAAAAATTTCCGGGTCGTCACAGTACCTACCCGTTAAAGAAATTTTGTCCCCGAAATTTGATTAAGGTCGTCATGGCTAACAATAAAAATGTTTTTATGACGAATATGAGTTGATAAATAGAGTTTTATCATTATAGATAAAACGATTCGATTAAGTAAAGCGTACGAGTGAAGCTGTCACAAAAGAACGAAATGAGAAAATGAAGTCTTGTCATATCTTTTGACGTAGACATGATTGATTTCCGAAATTTAAGGGGTTTGAGAGGAAATCTTTGTAATGAGATTTAATTCTTCGGTAATTAAGGAAATTAGGATCCTCTTTAGTTTAATGCGATAATCTGTTTTGATTGCGCTGTTGGATATTTCACTATAAATCCACCTCTTCCGTTTTCTTTATTTTCACCACTCTTAAAACTTTCTTCCACAATTCCTACTTTTGTTTTCTCTTCTCGACTTTAAGTAGCAAATAATGATCCAGGATTCGTAGATATGAACATAGTTAATATTCTAAGAAAGAAATAGAAGTAGCATGATCTTGATTGGTTAAATTATCAGAATTCAAGAGAAAAGATAGAATTATCAGAAATTATGTTCTTGATATGTTTGGAGATTAGGTAGAATGTAAGAGTCGTGTAACATGGCACAAGATGACGTTATGATCTGTGAATCATCACGTTCCATTAGAAACTCATCATGACTTACTGTAATATAATCACGTTGATCAAGTGTCATTATATTATACTAACTCATGCTTCAGTTCCCAACATTACTTCAAAAACATTCATATTTTAAATTCAAATCTTTCAGAATTTAGGAACTAAACAGTTTCCTTTATGATGTAATATAGATACCAAGATGAGATAAATGATTCCAGATAAGAATGGTTATGAAAATGTCTTCAGAAATATCAAGGATATTTATAATAAAAGATACAATGATATCTTGGAATTTCTAACATCGATAGATGATGATGAAGATTTGTCCGTAAAGGTTTAGAGTCAGGAGTAAAGCATTCATTAATGACTTCTGCTGATACTGAATCATTTGAATTCTTTGAAGGCAGGTTTAATCTTTGTGATTTGTCTATAGCCTCCTTCATGGTTGGCTCAATCCGTTTTCCAGTTCCAACTTTTCTGAGCTTTACCAACATACTATTCTTTATCATTAAACTTTTAGCTGTTAAGGTCGTTTACAGTTTTTGCTGCTTCATCAGCATTTTTCAAAATTCAAAGAACTGATTCGTAGACTAGAGTGCTTTTCAGAATGTCAGGATGAAAGATCATAATTCTAAGAGATAAATATTATATGTATACATGTAACTGTTGCTGTAGACCTGCTGTGAGATTCGAAATACTGATTGCTGATTCTCGGTAATTGGTATGGCAATTCTCATTACAAGATGCGGATGAGTATGTGATAGCAATGCGTTAGCAGACTTAGGAGTCAGTGTAAACCTAATGCCCTATTCATTATTCAAAAAGCTAGGATTAAATGACTTATAGCCTACCAGAATGACTATCCAACTCACGGACAGATCAGTTAAAAATTCCTCGAGGAATAGCTGAAGATGTCCTAGTCAGAGTGGATAAGTTCGCATTTCCCATTGATTTCGTCATTATGAATATTGAGGAAGATATGAAGGTCCCACTCATTCTTGGTAGACCAATCCTGAATACTGCCAAGGCTGTAATTGATATGCACGAGAAATCATTGAAATTAAGAGTTAGAGAAGAAGAAATCAATTTCAATGTTAACCGTCTCATGAACCATCCTCGCGAAGAAGATGTGAATCTCTCTGATTCTTTCCAAGAACCCGTCAACAGATACCTAGAATAAACCATGGCTATATGTAGTCAAGATCAAATTTATAAGGATCTGTTCTTTACACATCCTGAAGAAAATCTCGACATCCATTCAACTAAAAACCTTAGTCAACACAAATCTCCCCTCTCCGAAAGTAATTTTATTGGCAAGACTATCCGAATAAAACTGTTAGGACAAGGCATTCCCCTACCTCTGTTAAGGAGAACACCGAATGAAGAAACAGATTTCATTTCGATATTTCAGGAAATCAAGTCAAAAGAGGACTGTGTTGAAATTCCTGAACCAACCTTCGAAGCTAAGGAAGATGTTTCTGAAGAGGAAGCATTAAGAAGGACAATTTCTAAAAATGAATAACAGATAGCATCAGTGACCGCTACTGAAGAATCAGAATTCCAGGAGAGATATGACTCGTTCGACCGAAAGGAGATAGCTAGAATGAAGCCATCTATCGAGGAACCTCCGGAATTGGAATTAAAGAAGTTACCCGACAATCTAGAGTATGCATTCTTAGAAGGAGAATCGCAACTCCCCGTAATCATCTCAAAAGACCTTACGCCATAAGAGAAGGCAAAATTGATTCAAGTTTTGAAATCACAAAAGAAGACAATTGCTTGGAAGATCTCGGAAATAAAAGGAATCAGCCCCAACTATTGCACCCACAAGATCTTTATGGAAGATGATTTCAAACCATCAGTTCAGAGGCAAATAAGGGTCAATCCTATGATTCAAGAAGTCATAAAGAAAGAAGTAATCAAACTTCTGGACGCCGGTCTGATCTATCCCATTTACGATTCACCATGGGGTCAGTCATGTTCAAGTAGTACCCAAGAATTGAGGGACAACCGTAATCCAAAATGAGAATAATGAGCTTATTCCAACAAGGGAGGTCACCGGTTGGAGGGTCTGCATAGATTATCGTAAATAAACGATGCAACCCGAAAAGATCATTTTCCATTACCTTTCATCGATCAAATGTTGGAACGTCTATCAGTATATGAGTACTATTGTTTCCTTGATGGTTTTTCTGACTACTTTCAGATTCCCCTCGATCCAAAGGACCAATAGAAGACAACCTTCACCTGTCCTTATGGAACATTTGCCTATCGACGCATGCCCTTTGGGTTATGCAATGCACAAGCTATATTCCAGCGATGCATGGCAGCAATATTCCATGACATGATTGAACGTTGTATGGAAGTATTCATGGACGAATTCTTAGTCTTTGGTAGTACCTTTGATTCGTGCCTTTCTAACCTTGACAAGATGCTCTCCCAGTGTAAAGATTAGAATTTAGTTCTGAATTGGGAAAAATGTCACCCCATGGTTAAAGAGGGGATAGTTTTAGGACATAAGATTTCAAAAGCAGGAATAGAAGTTGATAAGGCTAAGATTGAGACCATAGCTAAACTTCCAGAACCTACCACAGTAAAAGCGGTAAGGAGTTTCCTTGGACACGCCAATTTTTACTGACGTTTCATCGAAGATTTCTCAAAGGTCACACGACCTATCACTCATCTCCTAGGAAAGAAAGTGCAGTTTGCCTTTGATGAAGAATGTATTAAAGCATTCAACTGTCTGAAGGGAAAGCTAACACATGCACCCATCATGATAGCTCCTGATTGGAGTTTACCATGAAAGGACCCGTTCATATACATTATAAACGATTCACAATAGTTGATTACATCGCGAGGTATTTGACCTCTATATGATACATTTTACAAACATTGTATTCGTTTTTAAAAGACAAACTTTCTTTACATCGAAAGTTGACAGTATGCATACCATTTCATAATACATCCAACTATAATTGACTTAATAATAATCTTGATGAACTCAACGACTCGAATGCAATGTCTTTTGAAATATGTCATGAATGACTCCAAGTAATATCTCTAAAATGAGCAAATGCACAACGGAAGATTTCTTTAATACCTGAGAATAAACATGCTTTAAAGTGTCAACCAAAAGGTTGGTGAGTTCATTAGTTTATCATAAACAATCATTTCCATTATTTTAATAGACCACAAGATTTTATTTTCATTTTCATAAACATACATCTCATATCAGGCATTTCGCAAACTGCATAGAGACAAAAATCATTCATATGGTGAACACCTGGTAACCGACCTTAACAAGATGCATATAGAATATCCCCATCATTCCGGGACTCCCTTCGGACATGATAAATTAGAAGTACTAAAGCATCCGGTACTTTGGATGTGGCTTGTTGGGCCCAATAGATCTATCTTTAGGATTCGCATCAATTAGGGTGTCTGTTCCCTAATTCTTAGATTACTAGACTAAAAATGGGCATATTCGGTTTAATAATCCAGCCATAGAATGTAGTTTTAAGTACTTGTGTCTATTTCATCAAACATTTATAAAACAGCGCATGTATTCTCAGTCCGAAAAATATATATTGCAAAAGCATTTAAAAAGGAAGCAAATGAAACTCACAATACTGTATTTTGTAGTAAAAATACATATGACGGAATTGAACAATGCAAGGTTGGCCTCAGATTCACGAACCTATATCATTTGTATATTTATTAATATACATAATTGTAATTGAACAAATATATATGTATTTATTATTAATGATATAATTTTAATATTAATAACCTATATATGTCATTTTATATATATTTTAAATAAATAACAATGTTAATATAGTTAAGTTTCGTATTTATATATATATATATATATATATATATATATATATATATATATATATATATATATATATTATAAATATCTTTTTCTTGTTAAATTAATGATAATATTAATAATAATAATAATAATAATAATACTACTAATAATAATAATAATAATGATAATATCGAAAATAATTTTAATTATAAAATTGATACTTTTGTTGCTATTACTAGTTAGAATAATATTTTTAATAATTATATAATAATAATGTGACTCATGACAATATTAATAATAATACTTATAATGATCTGATAACATTAATAGTAATACATAACAATAATACTAGTAACTTTAAAATGATAATACTTATACTAATGGTACTACTAATAATATTAATAATAATATTAATAACAGTTTTAATAATAATAATCGAATTTATCATAAACTTCGTTCTTAATTTCTCTACTTATAACTACAATTCCTATAACTTAATTTCCTAGCCAAATTCATATTTGTACATGTATTTATATAATTCATAATTATTTTCCATGATTTTTCCGTATTAACCTTTATTATTAACTTTATAAGATTAATGTTATTAACATATTCAAAATCATAATAATAACAATAATAATTTTTATTATTAATGATAACATCAATAATTATCCTACTTAATAATAATACTTGTAATAATAACATTAATAATTAATAAAAATAATCATAACGATAATATTAATAATCATAATAATAATGGAAATAAAAATAATTGTATATACCCTTTTAAGCTTTTTTTTCTAAAAAGAAATGCCTCTGACCGGGCTCGAACCCGCGACCTCTCACTCAACAAACACACACCCAACCAATGCTCCACTGGTTACTTTCTGTTTTATCCCACTCGATTATACTTTTAATGTATGAACTGTTTATCACCATTAACCTATAATCATATGATCATCATCAGCTACATCATAATTGTCTTCGTGCATCACCCATATCTTAATTATCACGATTATCATAATTATTTCGATAATCATTTTTCCTAACATCATTATCTTATCGTTATCGTGTATCAATTAACCATCATCATCTTCGGTTATTAATATCTATCACTACCGTGACATCTTCACAGGATCATCATTCCAGTTCATCATCCTTCTCGTTCGTTCACCATTTATCAACAATCATTTTAACATTTCCTTTATCATTTCATCTATTTTCAAACCGTTACCATCACCTATATCCTCCTCGTTTATTTTTAACCTCGTCATTCAACATCATTGTTTTAGAAATAAATGAGAACAAGCAGCAGTAGAAATAAGGATCGAAGAATAAGAAGAGAGAAAGTAATACATAGTAGTACGTATGTAATTCAAAGAATAAATAAAAAAATTTAGGCAATAGTGGCTTGTGTGTTAGAAGATCTTGGAGGCCCAAGGCCCGTTTTTGTAGCAGTCCAATTGGCCCATCAAACAATAAAATTTTACGGCCAAAAAGAAGAGAAAGATGACTCAACAAAATTAGGAGTTCAGTCCAAGAAGTTTTAACGGCTTAAAAGCAAATATGAGGACAAGATTTATGTTATAGAACTTAGGATTCCAAAACAGAAAGCACCAACCATCCTTATCTATTTATCTTTATTGTCATCATTTTGTATCCCCTAATTAACTCATTATCATAACACCCACTACCGTACTATATATATTATCATCTATTGTATTTTTAAAAGAAGGAAAACCCATCGGTTTGGGTCTATTTGTTTGGCAAAAGTACTGCAGCAAGAAGAGGGTTTAGATGATGAAAGGTGGTGGTTCAACCGGTGGAGATGGTGGGTAGTTTAAAGTGGTGAGGGTGTGTTTTACAGCTAAGATAAATAGCAACAATAACTGCAGCAGTCGTAGTTACTAGCAACTTGAGGTGATTCTTGGGGATGTATTGGTGACGGACGATATCAACAAAAGAGGTGATGGGTGGTGTTTGTTTGGTGGGTTTTGGGTGGTTTTCAAACTAAACAAGAAACGGGAAAGGTGGTGTGTTTGGGTTTCATTTCAAGCAGATGCAACAACGATTATGATTATGGTTTGGTTGGGTAAAGATGGTGATCGTGGGTGTTAGTTGAACCAGAAACATGACCGAATAGTATCAAACACAATTGGGTTTTGGTTTTGGTGATTTTTTGAACTGAAATGGTGTTGGTTTCTTGGCCGTTTTAAAACAGAAAAACTGTGATGATATTAGTAATAGAAATGGTGGTTTATGATAGTAACAAAGATATATAAATGGGTTTATGTTGACGATGATGTAAGGGTTCGAAGTAGTGACTTGTTATGGTTTGTTGAGGTTAGATTTGAGGGAGCCTAGAGTATCAATAAAGGTGTAGTGATACTCGACAATTAAGAAAACAGAAAGGAGAAGTGTATTGTGGTGTGATTTTTATATGATATATATATATATAAAAATAGATGATGAAGATGATGGTTGGAATATTAGAAATAGAAAAAAAAGTGGCGGTGGTGATTCACGTAAGTTGGAGAGGTTGGTGTAGGCTGTCGACGGTTGTTTAGTGATGGTGATCGAAGAACATAATTGAAAATGTGATTCATCGGTGATGGGGTTCAAATGATGCAGAATAACGGTGGTGTGTGTTTTTTTCTAAATCATGTAGTGTGGAATATAAACCAACTGTAACGACCTAACCCGTATTAAAACCGGCCCATAAAAAATTTTCCTTTTAATACGCGTTAAATAATACTTTAGGTCCCATTACACTAATTCCAAAACATATTTGTTACCAAAGTAAGTTCAACGAACTTAAAACAAACATCAATAATTTAAACTCCCTAATACAATGGTTCATTAATTAAATCGTAATCCAGTTGTAATCATTTTGACCCGACTAGTTACGTTTTCACAAAACCGAGCATGGTGATTTGGGACTACGCTACCCAAATCCTAATCGAGTCCAAAAGCAAGATCTTCTAAAGCAACCTAGCCAAGATCTCTAATCCCCAAGCTTACCCGAGCCGCCAAGCATGCGAACCTATAAAAATATCAACAACGAGAGGGTAAGCTAACGCTTATTGAGTGAAAATATACTACATACATATATATGCATAAAATGGACACGCCACAATAATAATCAAATAGTGCATACCGAAGCATCAAAGTATAAGGCAAGCTAAACCTAGCATACCGTACGTTCACTAAGCACAAGCTAACAACACCAACAATATAGTAAGTTCGCAAACAACGTGTGAACAATGCCAACAAGCTACAACCAGAAGATTAGCTACATCACGTCAATACAACATTATACGTATACAATATATATATATATATATATATATATATATATATATATATATTTATAACAACGCGTAAAACACCCAAGGTTAACCATAACGCTATGGTGCTACCGGCTCGTTGTTCACACCATACGCATTTGAGTCATACTCTTTTATAGTGCTACCGGCTCGTGGTTCACACTCGATGCTACTGGCACGTGGTTCACATCAATTATTTTATAGTGCTACCGGCACGTGGTTCACACTCGATGCTACTGGCACGTGGTTCACATCAATTATTTTATAGTGCTACCGGCTCGTGGTTCACACTTGATGCTACCGGCACGTGGTTCACATCCTATCACACACACACATTATGGCACTACCGGCTCGATGGTTCATACCATAACATTCACAAACAAATACGCCATATATATATACGTATAATTATTCCACTCACAATATTAACCCTTCGCCATTGGGGTTATATAATCCACATCACACACATGTGATAACGTACACACAAGGTGTACACCTCGTCAAAGGTGGTTAACCAAAGCGCACAACCGTACCAATTGGACCTATACACAAGTCCATCAATCCACCTATATGTGAAGTGAGCTCTATAACCGAGAACCACTTCACCCTACCCTCACCCATCCTACACATACATATGCACATAGGATATTAACACTCACCTTGTCGCCTTGAAGAATGCCACCGAATAATCCGCAATCGCTGATGGAATGTACCTATTCCATTTATCACATAACAAGTAACACAATTAGGGTGGATATACAAATCAACCCAAATTGACAACTAGTGCAATTTCGACCCAAATGCACTTCCAAGCACCAAATCGCGCCCAAAGTAACCAATAATCACTAACAAAAGTGATAATGGTCCTAATATGCCAATTAAACTCGAACACAAGTGTTAAACACTTATCATTCTCAAAATCGCCCATAAACCCTAATTTTGACCCATAAAGTCAAAATCTCACCAATTACAAGTTTTGACACCAAAACATATTTAACTCGGTTTTATACTTCAACTTAATCCATTTTAAGTTTATAAACCTCATCGAATCGACATTCGGGTCATAATCCTCAACAAACCCTAATTTTGACTCTAGTCAAAATTAGTCAACCACGAAAACCCTAAAAGTCTCCAAAACACCAATAATCACTAATGCTAGTGATTGTACACCATTTACAAGTCTTAAACATGGTTAAATCATTAACCAACCCAAAACCCGCCTTTAACAACAATAAACCCGAATATTGGTGTTAATCTCCAATTAACAACTAAATGGGTTTCACCTATGAATCATACAATCAAAAGTCCCAAATTTGAATGATGAACACGAAAATGAAATTCGGAGTTAGAGCTTACCACTAGTATCACCGTGTAGCTAAGAACGAGGAGAACACACTTGTCAACTACGCCAAAGATCAACTCCCGATCCTTCCTTTCCAAAAATCCTTTTGAAATCAAATGGGTGTTTGAGTTTGAGAGGAAAAATGAAAAGAAAAGGGAAATTAAAATGTGTAATGAAATGAATGAATGAGGTTAAATCCTCAAATCTGGCTCAAATGCGAAAAGACCAAATTGCCCTTGAACTTCACTTAAAATTACAAGAATCTGGTGCTAGTCCGTGCAGTATGCCGCGCCGCGGCCTTAAATGTCGCGCCGCGACATTTGACTAAGTCTGGGATCATTTTAAACCTAACTTCTAATCTTTGTTTCAGTAGAATGCCACGCCGCGGCCTCGTTTGTCGCGCCACGACCCAAAGCTCGACCTGAGCCCTTCTCCTGCGTAGAAGACTTAAACACCCGAACACGTCTCAAATCCTTCAAAATCTAGTCGTACCCACACAATACACCTATGTATCATGTACGGAGAAAAACGGGGTGTTACAACTCTCCCCCACTTAATTTCGATCACGTCCTCGTGATCCTAGTCACGAACCCAACGGACCCACACTCAATGGTTCCCGAACATGTATTCCGAACCAACTTCTACCACAATTTCACTAACCCGAAGGTTAACCAAATGACAAATTACACACCTGCTCGCATTCTGAAACGTACAATACACCCAACAATCGAAATCTACAACGATCCCTTAGACAATTCTTCTCAAAGAGTTACCCTTAACAACTAAATCGTCACCCGCGATTTATCAAATTCCACAATTCCGAGCACTAGCACTAACTCAATCCCTTACATCGGGAAAACTCAACCAATCTCGTACCGAGATATCAATTCCTTAGCATACCCTTATCGAGTACAACGCTAAAAGCAACCAAGTCTCAACCTAAGGTCAACAATCCAAAACGATGAAGACCGAACCAAACGAATCCTTACGGATAACACCAATCACTATACATCTCTAGTAGTGCGCAACATAACCAATACGCCACTACCGTAACATCATAATCCACGGCTAAAACCGATAGCACCCAAACGACTATGGCAACGCTAATCTGAAGGTGTACAAAATTGACTATTGTCACACCCGTAACAACATATGAGCAAAACACGGCTATCGCATCACTAATCATACAACATGGTCCTCATGACCCCACCATCGGCGTATAAAACAACCGATAGTTCCCACAACATGGTCCTTACGACCCCACCATTGGTGTATCAAACAACCAATAGATCACACAACCCGAAGCATGACCGAAAACACACGCGCCTTAGTGAATCCGAACTACACGCGACTCACTACCTTCATCACAACAACAATCGGGATTGGCCAAACTACACGCGCCTTAGTGAATCCGAACTACACGAGAGTCACTATCCCGGAGGAATGACCAAACTACACGAGTCATTTGTGAATTCGAACTACACGAGACTCACTCCTCAATACAATGACCGAAACCACACGAGTCATTTGTGAATCCGAACTACACGCGACTCACTTCCACAATAAGATGACCGAAACCACACGCGTCATCGTGAATCCAAAACCACACGCGATCCACTACCATGATGAAGTCAGCGGACCCGAAGATCATGCTTCACCAATCTCAACACCGGATGAAGTCAGCGAACCCCGTCAACGGTCATCCTTCACCGATATATCACCTCGCACATGATGAAGTCAGCGGACCCCGAAGGTCATGCTCCACCAATCGCATACTCCCATGATGAAGTCAGCGGACCCTAAAGGTCATGCTTCATCAATCACCAATACCATGATGAAGTCAGCGGACTCCGAAAGTCATGTTTCATCAATCAACGCCCTTTTGGCCTCGAACGACGAGTAGCGTAACATCGCGCTCTGCTACGCCATAGTGAATCCTAACGGATACCACTAACCATTCACACACTCGAGAAAGAACCACCTATATCAAACATAGGCACAAAACAATAATTCTCTAGAAGAGAATCCGACACACACCTCCCTTAACCGAAGGATTTCACCTTGCTCACCAAACACGTCCATTATCTCTCAACGAGATTTACCACATTACCACCTCGGTGATAATTCAAATCCAAACCATAAGTACAATTTATCCGAAATTGTAATCTACCACAAATCGACCAAAACCAGGTCTCGACAACATTTTTCGGATCTACCAAAAGTATCATCCGAAATCTCACACTAAAACTTCCTCGTGCGGGAGTATAACTCCTCCACTTGGAACTACGTTCCATATCCACAACTCGTACAATGCTACCAAAAGTAGACTTTACCAACAATTGGGTTCACTCAACCCATCACCATATCTTGCTCTAATCTTGAGCACCCGAAGGATTTCAAACCATCCTTAAACACTTCGAACAAAAAGTGTACCACGGTTTCACAAACCATACCCTCGCAATCATCCAATTGCTTTAGTTTGTTAAATTTCACCTTGTCACTCATGTACCTAAGGGTTTCACTCTGCTACCCTAAGTACAATGTAACCACAACACAATCGGAGTCGAACACCACGCTAGTAGGTATAAAAGAGGCACCTAATGTCGCGACATAAAGACTCCATTACCAACCTACATCGAGACTTTAAACACTCGATCTCAAGGGTTCCAACCACCCGACGAACCTCATGGTTCATCCATTTCAACACAAAAGTGAACACGCGCTTAACAACCGATACCAAAACCCGTTTCCATGGCTTGGTGGAAACATTTCCAAATACTGAGGAATGCTTGGTTACACCAAGTCTTACGCCCTTCACCCGACAATCAAACGTCACCGCAGGGTGCTTCCATTAGGAACGTCACCCATAATAACAATATGCACAACACAAGGCACTTAATCAATCTCAAATTCAAACGGCACTTAATAAATAATCAAAGGGCATATTTATTAAAACGAAACGTACCTTAACGTCTCCTTGCCGCACCCGTCCCCGCTAACTTGGGACATTCCAACTTACGATGTCCTTCTTCTTGGCAATTGAAACACACCATACCATCACCCTTTGGTACCGAACATTCCCAAGACTTGTGACCCCTCATGCCACATTTGTAATATCCAGATGCACTATAATCCGGTATACCCGTCCGCGTACCACCAGTGCTTACACTCGGACCCTTAGTCCTCTTACTCGGAGCACCATACGAAACAACCCTTCTCTTACTTGAAGGTTCACCAATCTTTGATCGCGTATACGACTCGAAACCTCTAGCCATGGCGAATAATTCCGCAAACGATTTCGCGTGACCCCGGCTAATCTTATTCTTCAAGTCATCATTCAAGGTCAGATAGAAATACCCCATCAACAAATGATCATTTCCCAAATACTCCGGGCAAAAACGAGCCTTCGCCATAAAGGTCGTCTTGAGAGTATTTAAATCCATAGAACCCTGTTGTAAATTTCGCAATTTATTGCGCAATTCCCACAAATCGGCTGAAGTCCGGAACTCCTCGAAGAATTCTTTCTTAAACTCGTCCCACGATAATGCCATAAACGTTTCACCACCGGCAACATCAATCTTACCATCCAACCAATCCCTCGCCCTACCCCGCAACAAACTCGTAGCGAGTCTCGTCTTTTTCTCGAGAGGGCAATCAATAGTACAAAAACACCCTTCGACATCTGAGATCCAAGTTGTGCTCATCAAAGGATCCGGTTTCCCGTCATATATCGGGGGTTTAGTTCTCATGAAGCTCTTGAGACCACGCTCCATTTCACTACTACCCCAAAATTTGGAATACTTCCTATCCATTTCTTCTCGAAACGCACTCATTTGCTCCGCATAGGCGGCCATAACCCTAGAGTTAAACTCCTCTCATTCGTCTCGATCTCGTTTCACGTCGTTATTCTAAAGAATACAAAACGATTAGTCCACGAATGTATAAAACAATACGCATAACACTGCCCCATCTTGCTCAACACTCGTCGTACATCACTTGTTAGACACGATTTGCACCCGTAATAAGGTTTGCAAGTCCTTATTACGCACACACATCGTCTCAACTCGTTAGTACAACGACCGCCTCGCTCGATGATATAACCAACACAATGACGATTTCACGCGATATAAACACACACAAGGGAAATAGCATCACAACACAAGCCAAAAATCCTAGTTAGTCCATCTACAAACAAGGCACAAACTATAACCCGTTCCGACCCGTTCACCTACAAGTCCCGCAACAAATAAGCACACACAAAAGTCTAAGTCTAGGCACCTATCTCAAGTCGCCTAAATCCCTTAGACCATGCTCTGATACCACTTGTAACGACCCAACCCGTATTAAAACCGGCCCATAAAAAATTTTCCTTTTAATACGCGTTAAATAATACTTTAGGTCCCATTACACTAATTCCAAAACATATTTGTTACCAAAGTAAGTTCAACGAACTTAAAACATACATCAATAATTTAAACTCCCTAATACAATGGTTCATTAAGTAAATCGTAATCCGGTTGTAATCAATTTGACCCGACTAGTTACGTTTTCACAAAACCGAGCATGGTGATTTGGGACTACGCTACCCAAATCCTAATCGAGTCCAAAAGCAAGATCTTCTAAAGCAACCTAGCCAAGATCTCTAATCCCCAAGCTTACCCGAGCCGCCAAGCGTGCGAACCTGTAAAAATATCACCAACGAGAGGGTAAGCTAACGCTTAGTGAGTGAAAATATACTACATACATATATATATGCATAAAATGGACACGCCACAATAATAATCTAATAGCGCATACCGAAGCATCAAAGTATAAGGCAAGATAAACCTAGCATACCGTACATTCACTAAGCACAAGCTAACAACACCAACAATATAGTAAGTTCGCAAACAACGTGTGAACAATGCCAACAAGCTACAACCAGAAGATTAGCTACATCACGTCAATACAACATTATACGTATACAATATATATATATATATATATATATATATATATATATATATATATATATATACATATATATATATATATATATATATATATATATATATATATATATATATATATATATATATAACAACGCGTAAAACACCCAAGGTTAACCATAACGCTATGGTGCTACCGGCTCGTGGTTCACACCATACGCATTTGAGTTATACTCTTTTATAGTGCTACCGGCTCGTGGTTCACACTCGATGCTACCGGCAAGTGATTCACATCAATTATTTTATAGTGCTACTGGCACGTGGTTTACACTCGATGCTACCGGCACGTGGTTCACATCAATTATTTTATAGTGCTACCGGCTCGTGGTTCACACTTGATGCTACCGGCACGTGGTTCACATCCTATCACACACACACACAAATTATGGCACTACCGGCTCGATGGTTCATACTATAACATTCACAAATAAATACACCATATACACATACGTATAATTATTCCACTCACAATATTAACCCTTCGCCATTGGGGTTATATAATCCACATCACACGCACATGTGATAACGTACACACAAGGTGTACACCTCGTCAAAGGTGGTTAACAAAAACGCACAACCGTGCCAATTGGACCTATACACAAGTCCATCAATCCACCTATATGTGAAGTGAGCTCTATAATCGAGAACCACTTCACCTGACCCGCACCCATCCTACACATACATATGCACATAGGATATTAACACTCACCTTGTCGCCTTGAAGAATGCCACCGAATAATCCGCAATCACCAATGGAATGTACCTATTCCATTTATCACATAACAAGTAACACAATTAGGGTGGATATACAAATCAACCCAAATTGACAACTAGTGCAATTTCGACCCAAATGCACTTCCAAACACCAAACCGCGCCCAAACTAACTAATAATCACTAACACAAGTGATAATGGTCCTAATATGCCAATTAAACCCGAACACAAGTGTTAAACACTTATCATTCTCAAAATCGCCCATAAACCCTAATTTTGACCCATAAAGTCAAAATCTCACCAATTACAAGTTTTGACACCAAAACATATTTAACTCGGTTTTATACTTCAACTTAATCCATTTTAAGTTTATAAACCTCATTGAATCGACATTCGGGTCATAATCCTCAACAAACCCTAATTTTGACTCTAGTCAAAATTAGTCAACCACGAAAACCCTAAAAGTCTCCAAAACACAAATAATCACTAATGCTAGTGATTGTACACCATTTACAAGTCTTAAACATGGTTAAATCATTAACCAACCCAAAACCCGCCTTTAACAACAATAAACCCGAATATTGGTGTTAATCTCGAATTAACAACTAAATGGGTTTCACCTATGAATCATACAATCAAAAGCCCCAAATTTGAATGATGAACACGAAAATGAAATTCGGAGTTAGAGCTTACCACTAGTATCACCGTGTAGCTAAGAACGAGAATAACACACTTGTCAACTACGCCAAAGATCAACTCCCGATCCTTCCTTTCCAAAAATCCTTTTGAAATCAAATGGGTGTTTGAGTTTGAGAGGAAAAATGAAAAGAAAAGGGAAATTAAAATGAGAAATGAAATGAATGGATGAGGTTAAATCCTCAAATCTGGCTCAAAAGTGAAAAGACCAAATTGCCCTTGAACTTCATTTAAAATTACAAGAATCTGGTGCCAGTCCGTGCAGTATGCCGCGCCGCGGCCTTAAATATCGCGCCGCGACATTTGACTAAGTCTGGGATCATTTTAAACCTAACTTCTGATCTTTGTTTCAGTAGAATGCCGCGCTGCGGCCTCGTTTGTCGCGCCGCGACCCAAAGCTCGACCTGAGCCATTCTCCTACGTACAAGACTTAAACACCCGAACACGTCTCAAATCCTTCAAACTCTAGTCGTACCCACACAATACACCTATATATCATGTACGGAGAAAAACGGGGTGTTACACCAACTTATAGATATCAAACAAAAGAAACAGATAGAAAGATGAAAAGAAAGCAGTTTTGTTGCATTCATTTAACATATACGTAATTATAGCATATTAGTACTTCTATAATAATAATTAGATATTAAATATATACAAAGAAAAACG
Source organism: Rutidosis leptorrhynchoides (assembly GCF_046630445.1). Lineage (NCBI taxonomy): Eukaryota > Viridiplantae > Streptophyta > Magnoliopsida > Asterales > Asteraceae > Rutidosis > Rutidosis leptorrhynchoides. Next base: position 163,594,792 of record NC_092342.1, on the reverse strand, counting down.
TGTAGGAAACAAATGAAATTTTAAAACAATTAAGCAGCCATAGTTTTGTTTATTAGTACCGACAGTTTTCATGGACTTCTAACTCGTACTCCGTTGTTAAATCAGTGGCGGACAAAAGTGTTCAGAAAAATCTCATATTTTTAAATTAACTATATTTATTTATTTTGGTTATTATGGTATAAAATTCGGTCATTAACTATTAAATAAAAATTACATTAACTATTCACTCCCAACCCCAAGTAAAATATAAAAAGTTTTAAAATTTAATAAATAGCTCCTAAATACATTTTTACTAAGCCTATAATTTATAAAACCCATTTTCAGATCACCATTTATTTTAAAATCACATAAGTTCCTTTTTAACTCGTTTACTATCTATCGAATGACAATTGAGCGTTATTGTCGTTTATTAAACAATTTCAAAATCACAAAATATATATTCTATATACTTTATTTATATATATATACTCTTTAAATAATAATTATTATATATTATTATTATTTTTCAACATTGATTATAACAAATATATATATATATATATTTAATTATATGCATATCTATATATTATATATTAAATTAATAATATTAAATATACTGATACTATTTTATATATTTATTTCCAACAATTAAATCATATATTATTTCAAATAATATTTTAAATAAAATTGTATATATCTATTTACAAATTAGTTGTTCGTGAATCGTCGGGAATGGTCGAAGGTCAATTGAATATATGAAATAGTTCAAAATTTTTGAGACTCAACATTACAGACTTTGCTTATCGTGTCAAAACCATATAAAGATTAAGTTTAAATTTGGTCGAAAATTTTTGGGTCATCACAGTACCTACCCGTTAAAGAAATTTCGTTCCGAAATTTGAGTGGGATGGTCATGGATGACAATAAGTATGTTTTCATGACACATACAAGCTGAAAAATAGAGTATTATCATCATCAAGTAATATAGATAAAACAATTTGATTTTGTGAAGAGTACGAGTGAAGCTATCACAAAAGAGTGAAATGATTAAATGCAGGTTCGTCTTAACCGGTGACGTAGTCACGATTGATTTCCAGAATTCAAGGGGTTTAGAGAAAATTTTCGTAATAAGATTTGGTTCTTCGATAATTAAAGAAATTAGGATCCTCTTTGGCTATATGCGATAATGTGTCTTGATTGTTCTATCGGGTATTTCACTATAAATCCACCCTCTTCATTTCCTTTATATTTTGGGGTCCCATCATTTTGTTTTCTCTTCCCAACTTTAAGTCAAGCGAATAATGATCCAGAATTCGTAGATATGAAATTCGGAATGAACAGAGTTAATGTTCTAAGAAAGAAATTGTATTAGCACAATTTGACTTGTGAAATTACCAGAATTTAAGAGAAAAGCTAGAACTATCAAGAGAATATGTTCTTGATATATTTAGAGATTAGGTAGAATGTAAGAGTCGTGTAAATGACACATGATGACGTTATAGTATGTGAATCACCACGTCTCATAAGAAACTCAACATAACTTACTATAATATAATCACGTTGATCAAGTGTCATTATATTATAGTAACTCATGCTTCAGTTCCCAACACTACTTCAATAACATTCATATTTTAAACTCGAAGGTTTACAGAATATAGAAACTAAATAGTTTCCTTTATGATGTAATACAGATAACACGAGGAGATTAATGATTTCAGATAAGAATAGTTAAGAAAATATCTTCAGAAGTATCGAGGATAATTATAATGAAAGATACGATGATATTTTAGAATTTCTAATATCGAAGGATGTTAAAGAAGATTTATACGTAAAGATTTAGAGTCAAGAGTAAGGTATTCGTTAATGACTTCAGCAGATACTGAATCATTTGGATTCTTTGAAGGCAGGTTTATTCTTGGTGATTTGTCCACTGCCTCCTTCATAGTTTCGAATAATCCGCTTTTCGGTATTAAATTTCCTATTGAGTGTTTCCAACACTCCATTCTTTATCATACTTTCGATTGTTAAGGTCGTTTACAGTTTTTGCTGCTTCATTCTACTTTTTCAACATTCCGAGTATTGATTCGTAGACTGTGTGCTTTTCAGAATTTCAAAATGGAAAATCATAATTCTAAGAGATAACTATTATATGTATACATATAACTGTTGATGTAGAAACGCTACGAGATTCAAAATACTGATTGCTAATTCTCGGTAATTGGTATGGCAATTCTTGTTACAAGATGCGGATGTGTATATGATAGAGTGTTAATGAACGAATAATATGGTGCTTCGGAGCGACTTAAGCCAATGAGTAATGAAGTTGCTGTTAAGTTTACTGCTAATGTGGTAGGATATAAATAGTTCTTCGATAACGATGACAAAAGACAAACTTATATATCAAGGTTATAATAGAGTTTATTCGAATGAATAGTCAAAATTGATTTGTTGAAGCTGTGACAAAATTGACTAATCTGAAAAAGAATTGCAATGCTATTTTCGATAATAACAATGCCAAAGGAGCTAGCACAGATACGTTTTAAACGTTTACTCATGTTCCGAGTGTTTTCAGATGCATAACTATATGCATCAATCTTTTCTTCCGTAGATGAAGTGCAGTTGGTTCATCCTCTTGATTGAGGTGTTTTCAAGAATCATGAAAGGTTTGAACGCAGATTATAATCATCAAGATACAAATGAGATTTAAGATGAAATCAAGTGGAAAACTTGAAGAAATGTTTAGTTTCATATGTTATAATCAATATTTTAATTCATTTTAATTATCCAATATTATTAGTCCACAGTTAGAAGTCCACAATTAGTAGTTCAACAATTCATATATAGTATAATATATAATATTCGAATTAATTAATACATGTCCTGACTCATTGTATACAAGTCTCAGACTCGATCACAACTCAAAGTATATATATTATTTGAGAATCAACCTCAACCCTGTATAGCTAACTCGAACATTACTGCATATAGAGTGTCTATGGTTATTCCAAATAATATATATAGATGCGTCGTTATGATATGTCAAAACTTTGTATACCTGTCCTGATATTTAAAGTGCGTAAAATAAATAACAGAAATTAAATGACGATAAATAAAATTGCGATAATTAAAATTGCGATAATTAAATTGCGATAAATAAAATATAATAAGGAATTAACAGTTAGCTAGGAACAGTTAGCTAGGATTTTGTTAGCGTGGTTTCTTCACAAAATTTCTCATAGTTAATTTGTTTGTTTCTAACAAATTTTATTTTGACCAATGTTTTCTTCATTATGCCACTTGTTGGATTCTGATAGGTCAAAATCTAGATATGAAATTGAATGAAAATGGTTATTCTGCAGTGAACGGATACGTATATCTGTGGATGTAAGTATGATAGTAAATGAACGTTGAATCAGATTCGAATAATGCACGGTGTAACTTATTAATGTGAAATCTAAATATTCCTTGGGTATTACCTACCCGTTAAAATATTTTCATCATTAATGGTTTATACAAAAGAATTTTTAATTACAATCTTTATGAAAACATATATACATATATATTTTCTTCATACGTAATCATGGATTTAATGAGTCAATGTGATATTGAATTCATCTGATTTATGATTAGAACTATGATACATAATCTCTAAAACATTAGAGATTACATAATCGCCATGTAGAACGAAGATAAATGATGTAGATTGATTCGTAGAATGATGATTAGGTGTGTGATGTTGAAACTTGGGTTGTTGGTGGTACTGGTATTGATGTTGGTGGTACTGTTGGTGCCGATGATGTTGTTGAAGCTGGTACGTTTTGCACCATATTTTCTAAGACTACAACTCGGGCGCGAAGCTCGTTGACTTCTTTCATTATTCCAGGATGAATGTCGGTCGGAACGAGTGGATGAATAAGATTTAGAATTGTGGTTAGAATATAATCGTGACGAGCTACCCTGGAAATGAGGCTGAACTTGGTGTTTCGGATAGGTTCGCCGGTAAGTGCATCAGGTTCTTCGCCAAAAGGTGAATTCGGTTGGTGGAAGAGATGGCCTTCTTCTCGTCTCCATTGATTAGGTTGATCACGAACCATCAGATGAATTAGGGATGGATGATTGGTTGATTCATTCTGGTAACGCTGCTTTCGGAGCTTAGGTGAACATCCATGTCGGAATAGCTGTCGGGTTTCGAGGAATTCGAACTGCTTAAGGGATTCATCTCGTAAGATCAGATGAAGGATTTTCGATAAGAAATAGATTATAAAATGTAGATTAGTACCCTGCAATACATAATTTACATATGCATATATAATACTAAAATTCCATAAGTTACGGAGGAATCTACGGAATATGTCAGGCAAAGCTTACAGTAACAGATACGCTAAAATATGAATTAGCAGATACGCTAAGATATGAATTTTGTCTATACACTATTCATGCAATCAATGCAGTAAAATGTGTCTAGACTAAGAGTGATAAGAAAATGATTCCCTAAGAATGAATAGCAAGTAGTTTTCGACACAAAATGATAAGTAAAACTTTTGACATGCAGACACGGTCGAAGTCCAGACCCACTAATGCATCTAAATAACTATCAGTTAGACACACTAATGCAAGACCTGGTTCGCTAAGACCACCACTCTGATACCAACTGAAAGGACCCGTTCATATACATTATAAACGATTCACAATAGTGGATTACATCGCAAGGTATTTGACCTCTATATGATACATTTTACAAACATTGCATTCGTTTTTAAAAGACAAACTTTCTTTACATCGAAAGTTGACAGTATGCATACCATTTCAAAATACATCCAACTATAATTGACTTAATAATAATCTTGATGACTCCAATTAGAATAAACATGCTTTAAAGTGTCAACCAAAAGATTGGTGAGTTCATTAGTTTATCATAAACTATCATTTCCATTATTTTAATAGACCACAAGATTTCATTTTCATTTTCATAAACATACATCTCATATCAGGCATTTCGCAAACTGTATAGAGATAAAAATCATTCATATGGTGAACAACTGGTAACCGACCTTAACAACATATATATAGAATATCCCCATTATCCCGGGACTCCCTTCGGATATGATAAATTCGAAGTACTAAAGGATCCGGTACTTTGGATGGGGCTTGTTGGGTCCAATAGATCTATCTTTAGGATTTGCGTCAATTAGGGTGTCTGTTCCCTAATTCTTAGATTACCAGACTAAAAAGGGGCATTTTCGGTTTAATAATCCAGCCATAGAATGTAGTTTTAAGTACTTGTGTCTATTTCGTCAAACATTTATAAAACAGCGCATGTATTCTCGGTCCCAAAAATATATATTGCAAAAGCATTTAAAAAGGGAGCAAATGAAACTCACAATACTATATTTTGTAGTAAAAATACATATGACGGAACCGAACAATGCAAGGTTGACCTCGGATTCACGAACCTATATCATTTGTATATTTATTAATAAACATAATTGTAATTGAACAAATATATATATATGTATTTATTATTAGTGATATAATTTTAATATTAATAACCTATATATGTCATTTTATATATATTTTTAAATAAATAACAATGTTAATATAGTTAAGTTTCGTATTAGATATAGATATATAGATATGTATATATATATATATATATATATATACATATATATATACATATATATATATATATACATATATATATATACATACATATATATATATATATATATATATATTTATATTTATTTTATAAATATCTTTTGCTTGTTAAATTAATGATAATATTAATAATAATAATAATACTAATAATAATAATAATGATAATATCGATAATAATTTTAATTATAAAATTGATACTTTTGTTGCTATTACTAGTTAGAATAATAGTTTTAATAATTATATAATAATAATGTGACTCATGACAATATTAATAATAATACTTATAATGATCTGATAACATTAATAGTAATACATAATAGTAATACTAGTAACTTTAAAATGATAATACTTATACTAATGGTACTACTAATAATAATAACAACAATCTTATTAATCACTTTTATACTAATTATAATAATATTAATAATAATGATAATAACAGTGGTAATAATAATAATCGAATTTATCATAAACTTCGTTCTTAATTTCTCTACTTATAACTACAATTCCTATAACTTAATTTCCTAGCCAAATTCATATTTGTACATGTATTTATATAATTCATAATTATTTTCCATGATTTTTCCGTATTAACCTTTATTATTAACTTTATAATATTAATGTTGTTAACATATTCAAAATCATAATAATAATAATAATAATTTTTATAATTAATGATAACATCAATAATTATCCTACTTAATAATAATACTTGTAATAATAACATTAATAATTAATAATAATAATCATAACGATAATATTAATAATCATAATAATAATGGAAATAAAAATAATTGTATATACCCTTTTAAGCTTTTTTTTTTCTAAAAAGAAATACCTCTGACCGGGCTCGAACCCGCGACCTCTCGCTCAACAAACACACACCCAACCAATGCTCCACTGGTTACTTTCTGTTTTATCCCACTCGATTATACTTTTAATGTATGAACTGTTTATCACCATTAACCTATAATCATATGATCATCATCATCTACATCATAATTGTTTTCGTGCATCACCCATATCTTAATTATCATGATTATCATAATTATTTCGATAATCGCTTTTCCTAACATCATTATCTTATCGTTTTCGTGTATCAATTAACCATCATCATCTTCGGTTATTAATATCTATCAATACCGTGACATCTTCACAGGATCATCATTCCACTTCATCATCCTTCTCGTTCGTTCACCATTTATCAACAATCATTTTAACAATTCCTTTATCTTTTCATCTATTTTCAAACCGTTACCATCACCTATATCCTCCTTGTTTATTTTCTACCTCGTCATTCAACATCATTGTTTTAGAAACAAATGAGAACAAGCAGCAGCAGAAATACGGATCGAAGAATAAGAAGAGAGAAAGTAATACGTAGTAGTACGTATGTAATTCAAAGAATAAATAAAAAAAAATTTAGGCGATAGTGGCTTGTGTGTTAGAAGATCTTGGAGGCCCAAGGCCCGTTTTTGTAGCAGTCCAATTGGCCCATCAAACAATAAAATTTTACGTCCAAAAAGAAAAGAAAGATGACTCACAAAATTAGGAGTTCGGTCCTAGAAGTTTTTACGACTTAAAAGCAAATATGAGGACAAGCAAATATAGAACTTAGGATTCCAAAACAGAAAGCACCAACCATCCTTATCTATTTATCTTTATTGTCATCATTTTGTATCCCCTAATTAACTCATTATCATAACACCCACTACCGTACTCTATATATTATCATCTATTGTATTGTTAAAAGAAGGAAAACCCATCGGTTTGGGTCTATTTGTTTGGCAAAAGCATTGCAGCAAGAAGAGGGTTTAGATGATGAAAGGTGGTGGTTCAACCGGTGGAGATGGTGGGTAGTTTAAAGTGGTGAGGGTGTGTTTTACAATGAAGATAAATAGCAACAATAACTGCAGCAGTCGTAGTTACTAGCAACCTGAGGTGATTCTTGGGGATGTATTGGTGATGGACGATATCAACAAAAGATGTGACGGGTAGTGTTTGTTTGGTGGGTTTTGGGTGGTTTTCAAACTAAACAAGAAACGGGAAAGGTGGTGTGTTTGGGTTTCATTTCGAGCAGATGCAACAACGATTATGATTATGGTTTGGTTAGGTAAAGATGGTGATCGTGGGTGTTAGTTGAACCAGAAACATGACCGAATAGTAGCAAACATAATTGGGTTTTGGTTTTGCTGATTTTTCTAACTGAAATGGTGTTGGTTTCTTGGCCGTTTTAAAACAGAAAAATAGTGATGATATTAGCAATAGAAATGGTAGTTTATGATAGTAACAAAAATATATAAATGGGTTTCTATTGATGACGATGTACGGGTTCGAAGTAGTGACTTGGTATGGTTTGTTGGGGTTAGATTTGAGGGAGCCTAGAGTATCAATAAAGGTGTAGTGATACTCGACAATTAAGAAAACAGAAAGGAGAAGTGTATTGTGGTGTGATTTTTATATGATATGTATATATAAAAATTGATGATGAAGATGATGGTTGGAATATTAGAAATAGAAAACAAAGTGGCGGTGGTGATTCACGTAAGTTGGAGAGGGTGGTGTAGGTTGTCGACAGTTGTTTAGTCATGGTGATCGAAGAACATAATTGAAAACGTGATTCATCGGTGATGTGGTTCAAATGATGCAGAATAAGGGTGGTGTGTGTTTTTTTTCTAAATCATGTAGTGTGGAATATAAACCAAGTTGTAGATATCAAACAAAAGAAACAGATAGAAAGATGAAAAGAAAGCAGTTTTGTGGCATTCATTTAACATATACGTAATTATAGCATATTAGTACTTCTATAATAATAATTAGACATTAATTATATACAAAGAAAAACGTGTAGGAAACAAATGAAATTTTAAAACAGTTAAGCCGTCATAGTTTTGTTTATTAGTACCGACAGTTTTCATGGACTTCTAACTCGTACTCCGTTGTTAAATCAGTGGCGGACAAAAGTGTTCAGAAAAATCCCATATTTTTAAATTAACTATATTTATTTATTTTGGTCATTATGGTATAAAATTCGGTCATTAACTATTAAATAAAAATTACATTAATTATTCACTCCCAACCCCAAGTAAAATATAAAAAGTTTTAAAATTTAATAAATAGCTCCTAAATACATTTTTACTAAGCCTATAATTTATAAAACCCATTTTCGGATCACCATTTATTTTAAAATCACATAAGTTCCTTTTTAACTCGTTTACTATCTATCGAATGACAATTGAGCATTACCGTCGTTTATTAAACAACTTCAAAATCACAAAATATATATTCTATATACTTTATTTATATATATATACTCTTTAAATAATAATAATTATATATTATTATTATTTTTTTAACATTGATTATAACAATTACAATATATAATATTTTATTTTATAATATACATATATATATATATTTAATTATATATATATCTATATATTATATATTAAATTAATAATATTAAATATACTGATACTATTTTATATATTTATTTCCAACAATTAAATCATATATTATTTCAAATAATATTTCAAATAAAATTGTATATATCTATTTACAAATTATTTGTTCGTGAATCGTCGGGAATGGTCGAAGGTCAATTGAATATATGAAATAGTTCAAAATTTTTGAGACTCAACATTACAGACTTTGCTTATTGTGTCAAAACCATATAAAGATTAAGTTTAAATTTGGTCGAAAATTTCCGGGTCATCACATACCATTCAAAATCATGTGTGATGCGAGGGACTTCACAGTTGGAGCTATACTCAAACAATGGACAGATAAGCACTTTCATCCAATCTATTACGCCAGTAAAACCTTAATCGGAGCTCAAGAGAATTGCACTACCACGGAAAAGGAGCTGCTAGCTGTAGTATATATATATATATATATATATATATATATATATATATATATATATATATATATATATATATGTATGAAAAATTTCGTTCCTATCTCATCATGTCCAAAACTACGGTTTATACAGATCATTCAGCCCTTAAATATCTATTCACTAAGCAAGATGCTAAACCAAGACTCCTACAATGGATCTTACTCCTTCAGGAATTCGATATTGAAATTAAAGATAAGAAAGGAACAGCCCATCTTAGTCGTTTGGAAAACCCAGCAATGGAACAACTTGCTGAACAAGATATCAGAGATAAATTTCTGAAAGAACAGCTTATAAGTTTAGGACACGCTCACATAGGATCACAATTCACCGATACTCCTTGGTATGCCGACATAGCCAACTACCTAGTTGCTGGAGTAGTGCAAAAAGGAATGAGCACATCCCGAAGAAGGAAGTTCTTCAGGGATGCCAAGTACTACTACTGGGAAGACCCTTACCAGTTTAGGATTTTCCCTGATTAGATAATCAAGAGGTGCATAGATGAAAAACAAGCAGCAGGGATTCTTCACCAATGTCACCACGGACCAACTGGAGGTCATCATGGAGCAAAATTAACTGCAAGAAAAGTCAACGAATCAGGATTTTATTGGCCGTCTATATTCCGAGATGCGCAAGAGCTTGTAAAGAGTTGCGACGCATGCCAAAGGCAAGGTATTATCTCTATGAAGAATGAGATGCCTCAGACTAATATTCAATCTTGCGAGATCTTCTATATATGGGGATTAGACTTCATGGGGCCATTCCCAAAGTCGAGTGGGAAAGAATATGTCCTCGTAGCAGTATATTACGTCTCCAGATGGGTCGAAGCCCAAGCATTTCCAACAAATTATGCCAAGGTCGTCACCAACTTCCTGAAGAGACTCTTCTGCCGATTTGGAGCTCCTCACACTATAATAAGTGATAGAGGCATTCACTTCTGAAATACCCAATTTATGAAGGTGATGCAACAATACGGAGTTACCCACAAAATGTCCACTGCCTATCATCCGCAGACTAACAGACAAGCAGAGGTCACCAACAGAGCACTCAAGAGAATTCTAGAATGCACCGTCGGCCATCATGGAAATAAATGGGCCAAGAAACTAGACGATGCTCTGTGGGCATTCCGGACTGATTAAAAGATGAAAGGACCCATCCTAATCCATCTGGATGAAGTCACCAACAACTGGTTCCATTGCGATGATCGACTCCAAATACTGTCTTTAAAATGAGTAAATGCACAGCGGAATGTTTCTTTTATACCTGAGAATAAACATGCTTTCAAGTGTCAACCAAAAGGTTGGTGAGTTCATAAGTTTATCATAAAACAATAAAATTCATCATTTTGATAGACTACAAGATTTAAATCCTACATGGTACAAATGGGCCCGAATCCTATACCCACCTGTAATGTACATGTTATATCTTTTAAATACAGTACATCTTTCTCATGTACAAAACCATTTTCATAAATCATAGTAACCGTACACATATCTTGTGCACAAAAATAACATACACATAACCTGTGTATAAAATCATTCTCTCGATATATAAAATTCACATCAACTGGTGGCAATTATCATGTCCACATAATTCAATGGTGGCAATTATCATGTCCACATAATTCAATGGTGGCAATTATCGCGTCCACATAATTCATTCGAGGAATGTTTTGCTTGTGTCTATCTCGTCAAACATTTATAAAAGCATTTCATGTATTCGCAGTTCAAAATGTATTTCAAAAGCATTTAATAAAGCAGTTGTAAAAGTAGCGCATGTATTCTCCGTCCCAAAAATGTAAAGAGTAAAAGGGAATCAAATGAACTCATGTATATAATATTTTGTAGTAAAAATATTCATACGACGATACTGAACAATGCAGGGTTTGCCTCGGATTCACGAACCTATATCCAATATATATATGTTAACACATATAATGGTATTTAAATAAGTTCATCTATAGTTTAAGTGATATTTACATATTAAATATTGTAGTTATGTAGAACTTTTACTAACTCCTAATTAAAATATATGTATTTTATTTATATTTTATATCTTATGTTATATGTATATCTACTTAATATAATTAATACTTATTCACATAGTTATATTAATATTAATGTATTTATGTATATGATTAGTATTATATTAAAATTCAATAATTTGTTATATGTAAAACATTTATGTAATTGATGTTAACATGTTTAATATATATTTGTATATGCTATTTATTGTATAGGTAATAAGTATATTTTTTATATATAAAATATTTATTTGTTAAAATATATTAATATTAATAATAATAATAAAAATAATAATATTAATAATGATAAAAATATTTATATAAATAATGCTAAAGTAATCATAACAACAATAATGGTAACAATTTTAATAAAAATTATAATTTTAAATAAAAAGTTAATTTTTAATGGTAAGGATAATTTTACTTATAATGATAATACTAATAATAATTTAAATAATAATAGTAATACTACTACTAATAATAATAATAATAATTATTATTATTATTTGTAATATACTTATTCATAGTTCTTATATCATTTTCATAACATTACATCTTTTGAATCTTATAATTAATATTAATCTTAACATTAATAATATAATATTAACAAAATAATAATTAATTAATAATAATGATATTAATAATAATATCAAATAATTTTATCTTTACTAAAAAAAATGGGTTTTATCTGTATAAACTCTGTCGGTCAAAAAGAAAGGAATACGCACTATCAATTAGAACGAAGGCATGCTGCAGATTTCTCTTTTACATCTTCGTGATTAATCTTTTTCCAATATCCATTTACTTAATTTGTTCAATTCAACAACTTTATTTCAATTATACTAACCGTTAATCCTATAATAAAAGGAATTTGATTTACTAAAATCTGTTAGTTCAATCGATTGTTCATCATTATCATCAGGTATGCCGATTATGTTTATTTTATTTGGATTTGGAATTAATCTTATAGTTTAAAGCTGCATATTTCAAAAACATTATTATATTAACAACTCGACTAACCCCTTCGATTATCATCTTACGGACGTATTGGGTAATAGGTGAAATTAGGGTTTTGATCTTGATACAATTTGAATTAAATAGTTTAAAGGTATGAGTTTATATATTTGTCCATAATTTAATTTTGTAGTTTTTGATTTGATTTGTTGAAATTGATGACTGTCGACCATAAGAGGGAATCATATTTATCACTTTCTTCCTTTCTATTTATTTTCAGTATTTAATGTCTTTTAATAATCTAGTTATTGTAGTATAACAGAAACAGAAGCGAATTAATAGGAATTGTAACTTACAGTAGCAGTAGCGAGTGATAGAAGTGATCTGTGGTATTCGAAAAGATTCAAACAGGAATACAAAAATTGTATCGAGTAACAGGAGCACTTTTCAAGGGTTCATGGTGGGGTTTGCAAGTGGGTTTCCATGGGCTTGATGTTAGTGATCTTCAAATATCATTCCAGTGTTTTTTTTTCAATCGGTTGGTGATGATTTTGGTTTGAATTCGAATAGATAAACATGAATTATGCAGGTTATGTTTGATTATTATGGTTCTATGGTTGGTGTAGTGTTGTTGTTGCATACCTAAGAAAACAGCCTTAATATTGAACAAGTGATGTTTTAATGTTGTTGTTTTCAGTCCGTAATAGAAACAGCTGCAGTAGCAATTTTTCGAGTATCAAGTGGGTGATGTTTTGGTGATTTTTGGATATAAACAGGAATAAGTTGCAAGTTGATTGTGGTCTTGGAGCAAAGTATTCGATCCAGGATGCAGGTGGTGATAAGTTGTTCAATGAGAGTTTAAAAGATTTAGTCCAGGAGAGTATAAGTATGGCTCGAGAGGTGGTGCTAGATAACAGAGGTCATCAAATGATAATCGAATGTATTGGTGATAGTTATGGTGGTTTGTTGGTGTTTAAATAGCGATGGGTAGTTTAACACATGATGTTGGTGATGGTATTTTAATGGAATCGCGAAAGTGATGGTGGTTTTGTTGAACAACAACTAGAACAAGTGGTCGATGGGTTGGTGTATCGAACAAACAAGAACGGGAATAGAGCTAGGAGTAATTGGTGGTGATTGTGGTGTGGTGGTTCTAATAATGGGTTTGTGGGTTTTTGTGATCTTGGAGCTCGACAAATAACTGAAGAAACATAAACATGTATGCAGTCTGTTTTTCTTTCCTTTGTAGTTTGGGGAATATGTATATATAATATGTAATTCATGAGTGGATGACAATTTCCATTTGCAAATAGTAATTAACAAGTATCTCATATATTTATGTATATATATATGGAAATATAGAATAGATAGGTTCGATAGATTAGTTTAACAGAAAGCAAAAGTGACAAAACAAATAATACCCCACTTGGTCTATGATTCATGTTTTTGAGTGTTTGATTGAATTGGATAACAGAAGGAAGAAAAAAAAATAAGTGAGTTAATAAAGCATGTGATATATAGAATAATAATAATAATCAATACAATAATATATAATAATAACAATATAATTATATAATTATTTAAGAAGAATCAAGCGTGTTGTAATTTCCTAGCCGTCTTACCTTTGTATTATTATCAACTTCACAGACTGGTATTTCGTGCTGTGTTATTAATCAGTGGCGGATAAAAGTCTTCGACAAAATCCCGAATTCTCACATTAATTATTTTAAAAAAATGGTCATTAATTGTTTTAAATTTATTAAATGACAATTAATCCAACTGTACGCGCCCGATCTCAGGTAAAATATAAAAAGTACTAAAATTTAACTAGTAGCTCCTAAATACATTTTAATAAGCCTAAAATTTATATAACACATTTTCGGATCACCGTTAATTTGTAAAATCATATAAGTTTAAATTTAACTTGCTTAAAATCAATCGAAACATCAAACGAGTATTACAATCATTTAATATTTATTTTAATATACTTTAGTTATATATAGAGATATATTTTAAATAATAATTATTATAATATCTTATTTTTATTTTATTAATTTTTAATAACAACATATAATACTTTAAATTATATTTTGAATTATTATTTATATATACATACATACATATCTATTTACAATTTATTGTTCGTGAATCGTCGAAACTGGTCGAAGGTAATTGAATACATGAACATAGTTTCAAAATTTTCGAGACTCAACATTATAGACTTTGCTTATCGTGTCGAAATCATATAAAGATTAAGTTTAAATTTGGTCGGAAATTTCCGGGTCGTCACACAAGAATCCTCTAGGAACTATAAAATGTCCCGTTCATATTGATTATAAACGTTCCATATTAATTGATTTTGTAGCGAGGTTTTGACCTCTATATGAGATATTTTTCAAAGACTGCATTCATTTTTAAAACAACCATAACCTTTATTTTATCGATAAAGGTTTAAAAAGCATTACGTAGATTATCAAATAATGATAATCTAAAATATACCGTTTACACACGACCATTACATAATGGTTTACAATAAGAATATATTACATCAAAAATAAGTTTCTTGAATGCAGTTTTTACACAATATCATACAAGCATGGACTATAAATCTTGTCCTTATTTTAGTATGCTACAACGGAAGCTCTTAATAATCACCTGAGAATAAACATGCTTAAAACGTCAACAAAACTGTTGGTGAGTTATAGGTTTAACCTATATATTATCAAATCATAATAATAGACCACAAGATTTCATTTTTATAACACATCTCATATCAGGCATTTCGCAAACTGCATAGAGATAAAAATCATTCATACGTTGAACATATGGTAATCGACGTTAACTTAATGCATAGAATATCCCCAAAACAGAACCTCTCGTCTGTATAATAATCTCGAAGTACTAAACCATCCATAACCTGAATGGGGGTTGTTAAGCCCAATAGATCTATTTTAAGGATTCACGTCAATTAGGGGCCATTTCCCTAATTCTTATGTTACCAGACTTGAAGGGTGATATTCGGTTTAATAATCCAACCATAGAATGTAGTTTTGCGTACTTGTGTCTATTTTGTAAAACATTTATAAAGCTGCATGTATTCTCATCCCAAAAAAAATATTAGATTGTAAAAGTGGGACTATAACTCACTTTCACAGATTTTTACTTTGCCGAAAGTAAGACTTGGCCACTGGTCGATTCACGAACCTATAACAAATATGTATATATGAAGGTATTTCGTATGCCCGAAAGACATATTAAATTAATGTGGCTAACATGTTATGATCCAAGTCGGGTCATACCCAATAACAAATTTACCGACACCTTATTCGTATTTGATCTTAACGATTGAATCATTGATTAAATATGCGACACCTGAATTTTAAGGTAAAGGTTTCTTAAATAATATTACTTGATATGTTTATATAAGTTATGGAATAACTTATGTAACAAGGATTTAATTATTTATAGGTTAAATAATTTATTAAGTTATGTTACATTTTATAAAATTGGTTTTACAAAATATACATAACAAATAATATACAAGTTTATAAAATGTGTTTTATAAAATCATGTTTTATAAAAACTGATTTTATAAATTCAGTTTTATATTCCACAAGTATATTATATGTGTTTAAATGGTAGTGGCATGGGGAGTTTAAGAACATGCACAAGATTCTTCATTGAATGTAACATACTTTTCCAAGTCTCTATAAGCATGCTCCTTGACCAAATGCCATAACACACATGCAAAGATATCAAGTTTTAGTGCAAAAAAAAACTGCTTCTGCAGCTGTTCTCAGCCGTGACCTTTGAGGGTCAAAAGGAAGATCATTTTCTTCTTTGCAAGCTAGTTTTTCAAGTGTCAATTTATCCTAACATAAGTACTAGGTGTTGGTATCAAGTTTGGGGTATAATCTCTTGAGGTTTCATGCTTTTGAGGCTTGCATTCTCATCATCTTTTCAACCTACTGCTGTCCAGAAAATTGGGTGTAAGAGCAAAGGGTTTTGAGCTTATTCAAAGGTGATTAAGGGTCTTAATTCCTAACAAGTTTAAGGGTGGTGTTGGTACACAATAGCTTGAGGTTCTATCATCTTCTTGTTCTTCAATATCACCCTCAATTAACTTGAGGAGGTAATAATCTTCTTCTTATACTTGTTTTATATGTAAGCATGATTCATGACTTGATATTAATATGGAATTTAACTTAATGATTAAACAAATAAACATGAACTTATATTCATGCTTCCGCTTTCCTTAAATCATAAAAATGGTTTTATGAACATGTATTTTTTAAGAACATGTTGTTTATTAAAGTTGTTAAATTCCAACAATGGTATCTAGAGCCAAAGTCTATGGATTATGCTTCTTATATATGGTCTTTAAAACCCATCAACTTTGCATTCTACTAACATGCATGAAAGTAAAATGCAAAATTAATGGATTTGGGAGGGTTGTATAAGGTTGGCCGATTTTATGGAGTTCCAAAAGGGGTTTTGGAACTTGCAAATTGGTCATATTTGTTGTATGATGTAGTTCACAATCAATGCCTTGACCTTGTGGTTGAATGAATGTTTGTTTGGTTGATTTGTTAATTTCAATATGGTTGTAATTATTCATTCAATTGGATTGTAATAATATTCATTTGGTTATGTAAATTATTTTATATTTGGCATGTAAAATTGATTAGGTTGTATTTTCATTTTCTAGACAAAATGTATTAGGATATATTTTGTAACAAGATGAAGATGCATGAAGATCACAAGGAAGAACACAAGAAGCATGTGGATGCAAGGTTAAGTGGGAGGTTAAAACCTCTTACTTTGTGTTTCACCCATTGACAGGTGGCATTTTGTTTTCGGCTAAACAAAATGTCTACCAAAAGGCTTGATTGTGAACATTTGTTTTGTATGCGTGGTTGTTTTAATTCCTTGTATGATTGTGGATTGTGTATGTTACTACAACAAGTTATCACACAAGTTAACAACAAGCAAAACTACAATTTAATTGGTTAAATTATTAACAACATGAAATTTACCAAACCATAATTTAATCGGTTAAATTGAAATGGCTAAAAGGATATTAATAAATGGTTATTAAGAACTAGAAACGGATTGCACATATAAAAAGGTTTATATCAAAGTAATAAAATTCGCATTATTACATGACATGAAAATAGATTTTCATAAGTACCATACACTAAATGCATGTTGGTGTATGGCATAAAAGTTTTCTCAAACTAGAAATAATGGAAACTTAAAATCCCTTATACAAGGTAAACAAGTAGAGGATAGGTTTCGCAATACGAACTTCATGGATTGGTTTCGCAATCTAAGAATTGTCCTCAAACTAGAGGATAGGGCGTATGTGTTAGAAGACCCCATTCCCGATCAACCGGACAAGGATGATACGGAAGGCAAGGCTTATTGGGAGAAATATTACACCGATTCGTTGCAAGTTTCTTGCCTCATACTTGGGACTATGATACCCGAACTCCAAAAGGATTTTGAACATCATAGTGCATATGACATGATCACACAGTTGAAGGAGATGTTCCTTCAACAAGCTCGTGTCGAGCGCTTTGAAACGGTCCGAGCGCTTCAAGCATGTCGGATGGACGACACCCAATCCGTTTCATCTTATGTCCTTAAGATGAAAAGCCTAATTGATCGAGCAAACCGTCTTAATTGCAACGTGTCTAATGAATTAGCCACGGACCTTATCCTTAACTCATTGTCAAAGAGGTTTGACACATTCGTGTTAAATTATAACATGAATGGTTGGGATAAAAGCATTGG
The DNA here is from genome assembly GCF_046630445.1 of Rutidosis leptorrhynchoides. NCBI lineage: Eukaryota > Viridiplantae > Streptophyta > Magnoliopsida > Asterales > Asteraceae > Rutidosis > Rutidosis leptorrhynchoides. The sequence continues at coordinate 163,576,481 of NC_092342.1, read as the reverse complement.
TGAATTACATGCCATGCTTAAGACGGCCGAAGCGAGCATGGGTTAAAGGGCTTCACCCATGTTTATGATCAATGAAGGCGGGTCCAAAAACAATAACACTTCTAAGCCGAAGGCGGCTAAGAGGAAAGGACCCGCCTACCAAGGCAAGGGCAAGGGAAAGGGGAAGATGGTTACCCCAACCAACAACAACAAAAAGCAAAAGGTTGCCGTAAAGCAAACCCCAAGGAAGATCCGTGCTTCGGTTGCGGTGAAATGGGTCACTGGAAACGAAACTGCCCGGTCTACCTTAAGGAGTTGAAGGAAAAGTGGGATGCAGGGTAAACCTCAGGTAATGTATATATGGTATACATTGAGCTTAGTATTACTTCTTCTAACACATGGGTATTAGATACAGGATGTGGAACTCATATTTGCAATTCTTTGTAGGGGTTCAAAAGAAGTGATCAGGATACGGGAACAACAAGTCTCTTCATGGGAAATGGAGCAAGGGTGCAAGTGAAAGCTCAAGGAGACTTTGTTTTGAAGTTACCAAGTGATTTGGAGCTCATTTTAAAAAATGTTTTGTATGCACCCGATTTATCACGAAACATTATTTCTGTACCCCGTTTGAAACAATGTGGTTTTAATCATAATTTCATTAATGATGATATCCATGTTTCTTTAAATAATGTGTTCTATTTTAAGGCTTCGCCTTCGATTGGTATTTATGAATTGGTTCATGATGACACAACATACAATAGCTCAATATACCATGCAAACACCAAGAAACTCAAAAGGGATTTGAGTGATTCCTACTTATGGCATTGTCGCCTTGGTCACATAAACAAGAACCGAATGCATACACTTCAAAAGAATGGACTTTTGAAATCAAATGAACTAGACTCGTTTGATGTATGTGAGTCTTGTTTACAAGGCAAAATGACTAAAGCACCTTTCAAAGGGACCTATGAAAGGGCTAAGGACTTATTGGGATTAATACATTCGGATGTATGTGGACCCTTTAAGCCCATAACTAGGAATGGTGAAAGATACTTCGTTACTTTCATTAATGACTTCAGTCATTTCGGATATGTCTACTTGTTAAGACATAAGGATGAAACTTTTGAAGCATTCAAAGAGTATCAAAACGAAGTACAAAATCAACTCAATAAGACAATCAAGGTACTTCATACCGTTAGAGGAGGTGAATACCTAGGCGATGCTTTCCAAGATCATCTTAGAAGTTGTGGGATTATCTCGCAACTCACTCCTCCTGGAACACCCTACCTAAATGGAGTTTCTGAAAGGAGGAACCGAACCCTAATGGATATGGTTCGATCTATGATGGCTAGAAGCTCATTACCTCTATCATTTTGGGGTTATTGACTATGCTCCGCGGCTCGTATTTTAAATATGGCCCCAACCAAGAAAGTGGAACGAACACCTCATGAGATGTGGTTTGGAAAACCTCCGTCTCTATCATACTTAAAGGTATGGGGATGTGAAGCTTACCCTAAGCGTTACGTCCCTAATAAGTTAAATGCTCGATCCACAAAGTGTATCTTCATAGGATATCCCAAGGATAATATGGGATATTATTTCTATGATCCTTCCGAACAGAATGTATTTGTTGCTCGGAAGGCTGAATTCCTTGAAACTAAGTTCCTAATGGAAGGTGATAGTGAAAGGAAGATAGATCTTGAGGAGGTTCAAGATCAATAGATGATACATAATTGGTTGATACTAGCATTCAACATGAAAATTTTGAAAGTGATCAAATGGATGATCAAAATACACAAGACGTTCCCAAATCTGGTAGGATTAGTAATCTTCCTGAGAGATATGGGTTTCTCATGGATGGTTGCTATGTGGTTGATTTGGATGAACCAACAAACTACCAAGATGCTTTATCAAGGATTGATAAGGATAAATGGCAGGAAGCCATGAACGCTGAGATGCAATCCATGTATGACAACCAAGTTTGGGAACTGGTTGTACAACCTACTGGCTCAAGGCTAGTTGATTGTAAATGGCTTTTCAAAGTGAAAACCGACATACATGGAAACTTGGATACATATAAAGATAGACTTGTAGCAAAAGGTTTTACTCAAACTCGAGGGGTTGACTATGATGAAACTTTTTCGCCTGTGGCAATGCTAAAGTCTATTAGGATATTATTTGCCATTGCTGCTCATTATGATTATGAAATATGGCAAATGGATGTCAAGACCGCTTTCCTAAATGGATATCTTGTGGAAGATGTCTATATGGTTCAGCCTGAAGGTTTTGTTGATCCAAAATATCCTAAAAAGGTATGCAAGTTAAAGAAGTCAATCTACGGATTGAAACAAGCATCTAGAATGTGGAATCATCGTTTTAATGAGGAAGCCGAGAAATTTGGATTCATTAAAAATGGTGATGAAGCTTGTGTATATAAGAAAGCTAGTGGGAGCACTATCATGTTCCTTGTACTATATGTGGATGATATATTGTTATTTGGAAATGATATTCCGGCAATGCAAGGAGTTAAAACTTGGCTAAGTAAATGCTTCTCCATTAAGGATCTTGGAGAAGCACAACACGTTTTGGGGATTGAGATCTTCAGGAATAGATCCAAGAAACTGATAGGTTTGAATCAAAGTGCATACATTGAAAAGGTCTTGAAAAGGTTCAAGATGGAGAACTCTAAGAGTGGTTTGGTACCTATTCAAAGAGGAACGCCTCTCAGTTCATCTCAGTGCCCTACCACGAAAGATGAACAAGAGATAATGAAGAGAGTCCCTTATGCATCTGCTATTGGGTCAATCATGTATGCAATGATATGCACTAGACCGGATGTGTCATGCGCCCTAAGCTTGACAAGTAGATACCAGAATAACCCAGGAAACAGTCATTGGATTGCGGTTAAAAGTATATTGAAATACCTTAGGAGGACTAAGGATATTTTTCTAATATATGGATCTGGTGAGGCAGAACTTGCTGTAAAGGGTTACGTGGACGCGAGTTTCCAAACTGATCGAGATGATTCTCGATCACAGTCCGGTTATGTCTTCACGTTAAATGGAGGTGCGGTCTCTTGGAAGAGTTCTAAACAGGGTGTTGTTGCATTATCCACTACAGAGTCGGAGTACATTGCTGCCTCATTGGCAGCTCAGGAAGCTGCATGGATGAAGAAATTCATCGACGACTTAGGAGTAGTCCCTTCCATTCAGGACCCTCTTGAGATCTTTTATGACAACGAGGGCACGATTGCTCAAATCAAAGAACCTCGTGCTCACCAAAAGACCCGTCACATTGAGCGGAGATTCAACTACACAAGGGATGAAGTTGAAAAGGGAAAGATATGTATTCGCAAAGTTCACACAGATCTTAATATAGCGGATCCTCTCACGAAGCTCTTACATAGATCAAAACATACAGGACATGTTTGTGCATTAGGGCTTCGATATTCTAGTGATTGGTCATGATCTGTTTTAAGTATTGTAACGGAACGAAATTGTTCAAACTCATTAATATAATTATGGTATTAATTTATTTTGAGTCATGTTCCTATTTTGCATATTTTATCCATGAATAAGTAATTATTCTAAATTCGGTAGTCGATCACATTCGTGGGAACAAGTGTGAGGTTTACACTATTATGAACTTGGATTGGTATACATTCACGGACTGAATGTGGGGCAAGGTTGCTACCAAGGTTCATAGATATTTGTGGGATGCAAATATTGGAAGACCAGCCCTCAAGATTTGCTAAATGGAGCCTTTGTGGTTGATCACATGTAATCTTGAGTAAAGGCGAATATCATTGTATCCTCTGACCTGAGATATATATTGGGTTCAGATATTTACCGAGTATTGTGCCTTGATTCTTTCCTTCGCTATTCTGAAATATGGTAGTTCATAAGGAAGAGCTCAGGTACAATGCAAGGTACATGTTTAGGGCGTATGTAGTCAAGATGGAATTTGTCCCTCTTATTCGTTGAGAGTCAGATGTCTAAGGCCTGATAAAGTTAAATCTAGAAGAGAGTGATCACTCTGTGTCTCTTGAATTTAACATGACATCTAGGACGAAATGAAATAATGAAAGATTCACCTATTCATATTCGAGATGGGAACTCGAAAGGGATGATGTTATTGAATGGCACAAAGTCATAACATGTTGGGGGTGATGGACGGTCGTTAGGTGGTATCCATCGCTTGCATTAATTTCTTATGTTTCTCGTGCAAGTGGGAGATTGAAGGTATTTCGTATGCCCGAAAGACATATTAAATTAATGTGGCTAACATGTTATGATCCAAGTCGGGTCATACCCAATAACAAACTTACCAACACCTTATTCGTATTTGATCTTAACGATTGAATCATTGATTAAATACGCGACACCTGAATTTTAAGGTAAAGGTTTCTTAAATAATATTACTTGATATGTTTATATAAGTTATGGAATAACTTATGTAACAAGGATTTAATTATTTATAGGTTAAATAATTTATTAAGTTATGTTACATTTTATAAAATTGGTTTTACAAAATATATATAACAAATAATATACAAGTTTATAAAATGTGTTCTATAAAATCATGTTTTATAAAAACTGATTTTATAAATTCAGTTTTATATTCCACAAGTATATTATATGTGTTTAAATGGTAGTGGCATGAGGAGTTTAAGAACATGCACAAGATTCTTCATTGAATGTGACATACTTTTCCAAGTCTCTATAAGCATGCTCCTTGACCAAATGCCATAACATACATGCAAAGATATCAAGTTTTAGTGAAAAAAAAAACTGCTTCTGCAGCTGTTTTCAGCCGTGGCCTTTGAGGGTCAAAAGGAAGATCATTTTCTTCTTTGCAAGCTAGTTTTTCAAGTGTCAATTAATCCTAACATAAGTACTAGGTGTTGGTATCAAGTTTGGGGTATAATCTCTTGAGGTTTCATGCTTTTGAGGCTTGCATTCTCATCATATTTTCAACCTACTGCTGTCCAGAAAATTGGGTGTAAGAGCAAAGGGTTTTGAGCTTGTTCAAAGATGATTAAGGGTCTTAATTCCTAACAAGTTTAAGGGTGGTGTTGGTACACAATAGCTTGAGGTTCTATCATCTTCTTGTTCTTCAATATCACCCTCAATTAACTTGAGGAGATAATAATCTTCTTCTTATACTTGTTTTATATGTAAGCATGATTCATGACTTGATATTAATATGGAATTTAACTTAATGATTAAACAAATAAACATGAACTTATATTCATGCTTCCGCTTTCCTTAAATCATAAAAATGGTTTTATGAACATGTATTTTTTAAGAACATGTTGTTTATTAAAGTTGTTAAATTCCAACAATATATATATCAAAGTATGTTCAAAATATATTTATAACATTTTTATTACGTTTTAATGATTTGAGTTTGTTAAGTCAGCAGTCCTCGTTAGTAACCTATAACTAGTTGTCCACAGTTAGATGTACAGAAATAAAGCAATATATATTATCTTGAATCAATCCACGACCCAGTGTCTACAAGTCTTAGACTCGATCACAACTGAAAGTACATATATTATTTTGGAATCAACCTCAACCTTGTATAGCTAACTCAAACATTACTGCATATAGAGTGTCTATGGTTGTTCCGAAATATATATAGATGGGTCGATATGATATGTCAAAACATTATATACGTGTCTATGGTATCCAAAGATTTCATAATATGTATAATACAATATAATTTAGTTAGGACATGTTTAGTCTAGATTTGTTACAAAATTTTCGTAGCGAAAACTAGCAAATTTATCCAATTTTGTTTTACCCGTCATTTCTTCGTTTCAAATCCGTTTTGAGTGATTCAAGTTGCTATGGTTTCATATTGAACTTAAGTTTATGAATCTAAACAAAAAAAGTATAAGTTTATACTCAGAAATACAAGTTACAAGTCAATATTATAAGAGGTAGTCATTTCAGTCGAAAGAACGACGTCTTGATGACCATTTTGGAAAACATACTTCCACTTTGAGTTTAACCATGATTTTTGTATATAGTTTCATGTTCATAAGAAAAATCATTTTCCCAGAAGAACAACTTTTAAATCAAAGTTTATCATAGTTTTTAATTAACTAACCCAAAACAGCCCGTGGTGTTACTACGACGGCGTATGTTCGGTTTTACGGTGTTCTTCGTGTTTCCAGGTTTTAAATCATTAAGTTAGCATATCATATAGATATAGAATATGTGTTTAGTTGATTTTAAAAGTCAAGTTAGAAGGAATAAACTTATTTGCGAACAAGTTTAGAATTAACTAAACTATGTTCTAGTGATTACAAGTTTAAATCTTCGAATAAGATAGCTTTATATGTATGAATCGAATGATGTTATGGATATCATTACTAACTTAAGTTTAGTAGGTAAACCTACTGAAAGTGACAAGAAATGATCTAGCTTCAAAATATTCTTGGATGGCTTGAAAGTTCTTAAGTAGAATCATGACACGAAAACAAGTTCAAGTAAGATTTCTGCTCGAATTAAGATTGTTATAGTTATAGAAATTGAATCAAAGTTTGAATATGAGTATTACCTTGAATTAGAGAGATAACCTACTGTAAGTAACAAAGGTTTCTTAATATTGGATGATTACTTGGAATGGATTAGAAAGCTTGGAAGTAATCTTGCAAACTTGAAAGTGTTCTTGGTTTTATGAAACTAGAACTTATAGAATATATGAGGAACACTTAGAAATTGAAGATAGAACTTGAGAGAGATCAATTAGATGAAGAAAATTGAAGAATTAAAGTGTTTGTAGGTGTTTTTGGTCGTTGGTATATGGATTAGATATAAAGGATGTGTAAGTTTGTTTTCATGTAAATAATTCATGAATAATTTATAATATTTTTGTAATTTTGTGAGATATTTCATGCTAGTTGCCAAATGATGGTTCCCACATGTTTAATGAATCACATGGGCTACTAAGGAGATGATCATTGAAGTGTATATACCAATACTATATACATCTAGAAGCTATGTATTGTACAAGTACGAATACGGGTGCATACTAGTAGAATTGTTGATGAAAATGAATGAGGATGTAATTGTAAGCATTTTTGTTAAGTAGAAGTACTTTGATATGTTTCTTGAAGTCTTTAAAAAGTGTACTAATACATATTAATACACTACATGTATATACATTTTAACTGAGTTGTTAAGTCACCGTTAGTCGTTACATGAAAGTGTTGTTTTGAAACCTTTAAGTTAACGATCTTGTTAAATGTAACTAATCCATTGTTATAATACTTAAATAACATGTTAAATTGTTATGTTATCATAATAACATGGTGTATAAATATATCTTAACATCATATATATATGTTAAAATACTATTATAACGATAATCGTTACGTATATATATATTGTATCGAAATTCTTAAGTTAGTAGTCTTGTTTTACATATGTAGTTCATTGTTAATATACTTAATGATATATATAATTATCATTTTATCATGTTAAATATAGTGTAACAATATCTTAATATGATACATATGTATTTAGTAAGACGTTGTTATAACGATAATCGTTATATATATCGTTTCGAGTTTCATAATTCAATATTCTCATTTTTATGTATATCACACATTGTTAATATACCTAGTGAGATTCTTACATAACATAATCTCATGTTAACCATATATATATCCATATATATAACATCATGTCATTTTTACAAGTTTTAACGTTCATGAATCGCCGGTCAACTTGGGTGGTCAATTGTCTCCATGAAACTTATAACAAATAATCAAGTCTTAACAAGTTTGATTGCTTAACATGTTGGAAACATTTAATCATGTTAATATTAAATATCATTTAATATATATAATTATGGAAAAGTTTGGTTCACTACAGTACCTACCCGTTAAATAAATTTCGTCCCGAAATTTTAAGCTGTAGAAGGTGTTGACGAATCTTCTGGAAATAGGTGTGGGTATTTCTTCTTCATCTGATCTTCATGCTCCCAGGTGAACTTGGGTCCTGTACAATTGGTATCCTGTTTTGCTTAAGTCTTTTAACCTCACGATCCATTATTTCGACGGGTTCTTCAATGAATTGAAGTTTTTCGTTGATTTGGATTTCGTCTAATGGAATATTGAGATCTTCTTTAGCAAAACATTTCTTCAAATTCGAGACGTGGAAAGTGTTATGTACAGCCGCGAATTGTTGAGGTAACTCAAGTTGGTAAGCTACTGGTCTGACACGATCTATAATCTTGAATGGTCCAATGTACCTTGGATTTAGTTCCCCCATTTACCAAATCGAACAATACCTTTCCAAGGTAAAACCTTAAGCATGACCATCTCTCCAATCTCAAATTCTATATCTTTTCTTTTACTGTCCGCGTAGTTCTTTTGTCGACTCTGGGCGGTTTTCAATCATTGTTGAATTTAGATGATTTTCTCGGTAGTTTCTTGTATTATCTCCGAACCCGTAATCTGTCTATCCCCCACTTCACTCCAACAAATCGGAGACCTGCACTTTCTACCATAAAGTGCTTCAAACGTCGCCATTTCAATACTCGAATGGTAACTGTTGTTGTAGGAAAATTCTGCTAACGGTAGGTGTCGATCCCAACTATTTCCAAAATCGATAACATATGCTCGTAGTATGTCTTCAAAGGTCTGTATCGTCCTTTCACTTTGCCCATCAGTTTGTGGATGATAGTAGTACTCATGTCTAGACGAGTCCTCAATGCTTGTTGCATTGTCTGCCAAAACCTTGAAACAAATCTGTCATCCCTATCAGAGATAATAGAGATTGGTATTCCATGTCTGGAGACAACTTCCTTTAAATATAATCGCGCCAACTTCTCCATTTTATCATCTTCTCTCATTGGCAGAAGGTGTGCTGAGTTGGTAAGACGATCGACTATTACCCAAATAATATCATAACCACTTGTAGTTCTTGGCAATTTAGTAATAAAATCCATGGTAATATTTTCCCATTTCCATTCTGGGATTTCAGGTTGTTGAAGTAGACCTGATGGTTTCTGATGCTCAGCTTTGACCTTAGAACACGTCAAACATTCTCCTACATATCTTTCAATATCGGCTTTCATACCCGGCCACCAAAAATGTTTCTTGAGGTCCTTGTACATCTTTCCCGCTCCGGGATGTATTGAGTATCTGGTTTTATGTGCTTCTCCAAGTACCATTTTTCTCACATCTCCTAACTTTGGTACCCAAATTCTTTCGGCTCTATACCAGGTTCCGTCTTCTCGAATATTAAGGTGTTTCTCCGATCCTTTGGGTATTTCATTCTTCAAATTCCCTTCTTTTACGACACCCTACTGCGCCTCCTTTATTTGAGTAGTAAGGTTAGTATGAATAATTATATTCATAGCTTTTACCCGCATACGTTCTCTATCCTTTCTAATCAAAATATCTCCTACCATATTCGCCTTCCCCGGATGGTAATGAATCTCGAAATCGTAATCATTCAATAACTCAATCCACCTACGTTGCCTCATGTTTAGTTGCTTCTGATTAAATATGTGTTGGAGACTTTTGTGATCGGTATATATATTACTTTTGACCCCATATAAGTAGTGCCTCTAAGTCTTTAATGCAAAAACAGCCGCGGGTAATTCCAAATCATGCGTCGCATAATTCTGCTCGTGAATCTTCAATTGTCTAGACGCATAAGCAATTACCTTCGTTCGTTGCATTAATACCCAACCGAGGCCTTGCTTTGAGGCATCACAATATATTACAAAATCATCATTCCCTTCAGGCAATGATAATATAGGTGCCGTAGTTAACTTTTTCTTCAACAATTGAAACGCTTTCTCCTGCTCATCCTTCCATTCAAATTTCTTCCCTTTATGCGTTAATCCAGTCAAGGATTTTGCTATTTTGGAAAAATTTTGGATGAATCTTCTGTAGTAACCAGCTAGTCCCAAAAATTGGTGTATGTGCTTCGGAGTTTTCGGGGTTTCCCATTTTTCAACGGTTTCAATCTTTGCCGGATCCACCTGAATACCTTCTTTGTTCACTATTTGATCGAGAAATTTAACTTCTTCCAACCAAAATGCACATTTTGAAAACTTAGCGTACAGTTTTTCTTTCCTCAACAACTCTAGCACTTTTCTCAAATGTTCTTCGTGCTCTTGGTCATTCTTTGAGTAGATAAGTATGTCATCGATGAAAACAATGACAAACTTGTCAAGATATGGTCCACACACTCGGTTCATAAGGTCCATGTGAAATGTCCCGTTCATATTGATTATAAACGTTCCATATTAATTGATTTCGTCGCGAGGTTTTGACCTCTATATGAGACGTTTTTCAAAGACTGCATTCATTTTTAAAACAACCATAACCTTTATTTTATCGATAAAGGTTTAAAAAGCATTACGTAGATTATCAATTAATGATAATCTAAAATATACCGTTTACACACGACCATTACATAATGGTTTACAATAAGAATATATTACATCAAAAAAATAAGTTTCTTGAATGCAGTTTTTACATAATATCATACAAGCATGGACTCTAAATCTTATCCTTATTTTAGTATGCAACAGCGGAAGCTCTTAATAATCACCTGAGAATAAACATGCTTAAAACGTCAACAAAAAAATGTTGGTGAGTTATAGGTTTAACCTATATATTATCAAATCATAATAATAGACCACAAGATTTCATATTTCAATATACATCCAATACATAGAGATAAAATTCATTCATATGGTGAACACCTGGAAACCTACATTAACAAGATGCATATAAGAATATCCCCTATCATTCCGGGAAATCCTTCGGACATGATAAAAACGAATTCGAAGTACTAAAGCATCCGGTACTTTGGATGGGGTTCGTTAGGCCCAATAGATATATCTTTAGGATTCACGTCAATTAGTAGATCGGTTTACTAATTCTTAGGTTACCAAGAAAAAGGGGCATATTCGCCTTCGATCATTCACCCATATAATGTAGTTTCAATTACTTGTGTCTATTTCGTAAAACATTTATAAAACTGCATGTATTCTCATCCCAAAATATTAGATTTTAAAAGTGGGACTATAACTCACTTTCACAGATTTTTACTTAGTCGGGAAGTAAGACTTGACCACTAGTCGATTCATGAACCTATAACAAATATGTACATATATATCAAAGTATATTCAAAATATATTTACAACATTTTTAATACGTTTTAATGTTTTAAGTTTATTAAGTCAGCTGTCCTCGTTAGTAACCTACAACTAGTTGTCCATAGTTAGATGTACAGAAAATAAATTGATATATATTATCTTGACCCAATCCACGACCCATTGTATACATGTCTCAGGCTAGATCACAATTCAAAGTATATATATTTTTGGAATCAACCTCAACCCTGTATAGCTAACTCCAACATTACTGCATATAGAGTGTCTATGGTTGTTCCAAAAAATACAATAGATGGGTCGATATGATATGTCAAAACATTTGCATACGTGTCTATGATATCCCAAGATTACATAATATATTAGAATACATGTATAATACAATATAAGTTAGCTAGGATATGATTAATATAGATTTGTTACCAATTTTCACGTAGCTACAACAAGAAAAATTATCCAATCTTGTTTTACCCATAACTTCTTCGTTTTAAATCCGTTTTGAGTGATTCAAGTTGCTATGGTTTCATATTGAACTTAATTTTATGAATCTAAACAGGTTACAAATCGTTTTTGTAAAGGTAGTCATTTCAGTCGAAAAAACGACGTCTAGATGACCATTTTGGAACACATACTTCCACTTTGAGTTTAACCATGATTTTTGGATATAGTTTCATGTTCATAAGAAAAATAATTTTCCAAGAAGAACAACTTTTAAATCAAAGTTTATCATAGGTTTTAATTAACTAACCCAAAATAGCTCGTGGTGTTACTACGACGGCGTATATCCAGTTTTACGGTGTTTTTCGTGTTTTCAGGTTTTAAATCATTAAGTTAGCATATCATATGGATATAGAACATGTGTCTAGTTGATTTTAAAAGTCAAGTTAGAAGAATTAACTTTTGTTTGCGAACAAGTTTAGTATTAACTAAACTATGTTCTAGTGACTACAAGTTTAAACCTTCGAATAAGGTAGTTTTATATATACGAATCAAATGATGTTATGAACATCATTACTACCTCAGGTTTTGTGGATAAACCTACTGGAAATGAGAAAAATAGATCTAGTTTCAAAGGATCCTTGGATGGCTTGAAAGTTCTTGAAGCAAAATCATGACACGAAAACAAGTTCAAGTAAGATTTCCACTCGAAATAAGATTGTTAAAGTTATAGAAATTGAATCAAAGTTTGAATATGAGTATTACCTTGTATTAGAAAGATATCTTACTGTAAATAAGAAAGATTTCTTGAGGTTGGATGATCAATTTACAAGATTGGAAGTAAGCTAGCAAACTTGGAAGTATTCTTGATTTTATGAAACTAGAACTTATAGAATTTATGAAGAACACTTAGAACTTGAAGATATAACTTAAGAGAGATCAATTAGATGAAGAAAATTTAAGAATGAAAGTGTTTGTAGGTGTTTTTTGTCTTTGGTATATGGATTAGATATAAAGGATGTGTAATTTTGTTTACTTGTAAATAAGTCATGAATGATTACTAATATTTTTGTAATTTTATGACATGCTAGTTGCCAAATGATGGTTCTCACATGTGTTAGGTGACTCAAAAGGGCTGTTAAAAGCTGATCATTGGAGTGTATATACCAATAGTAAATACATTTAGAAGCTGGGTATTGTACGAGTACGAATACGAGTGCATACGAGTAGAATTATTGATGAAAATGAATGAGGATGTAATTGTAAGCATTTTTGTTAAGTAGAAGTACTTTGATAAGTGTCTTGAAGTCTTTAAAAAGTGTATGAATACATATTAAAACACTACATGTATATACATTTTAACTGAGTCGTTAAGTCATCGTTAGTCATTACATGTAAGTGTTGTTTTGAAACCTTTAGGTTAACGATCTTGTAAATGTTGTTAACCCATTGTTTATTATATCTAAAGAGATGTTAAATTATTACATTATCATCATATTATGATGTATTAATATATCTTAATATGATATATATACAATTAAATGTCGTTACAACGATAATCGTTACATATATGCCTCGTTTCGAAATCCTTAAGTTAGTAGTCTTGTTTTTACATATGTAGTTCATTGTTAATATACTTAATGATATTTTTACTTATCATAATACCATGTTAACTATATATATATATCCATATATATGAAATCATATAGTTTTTACAAGATTTAACGTTCATGAATCACCGGTCAACTTGGGTGGTCAATTGTCTATATGAAACCTATTTCAATTAATGAAGTCTTAACAAGTTTGATTGCTTAACATGTTGGAAACACTTAATCATGTAAATAACAATTTCATTTAATATATATAAACATGGAAAAGTTTGGGTCACTACAGTACCTACCCGTTAAATAAATTTCGTCCCGAAATTTTAAGCAGTTGGAGGTGTTGACGTATCTTCTGGAAATAAGTGCGGGTATTTCTTCTTCATTTGATCTTCTTGTTCCCAGGTGAACTCGAGTCCTCTACGAGCATTCCATCAAACCTTAACAATTGGTATCTTGTTTTGCTTAAGTCTTTTAACCTCACGGTCCATTATTTCGACAGGTTCTTCGATGAATTGAAGTTTTTCGTTGATTTGGATTTCGTCTAACGGAATAGTGAGATGTTCTTTAGCAAAACATTTCTTCAAATCGAGATGTGGAAAGTGTTATGTACAGCCGCGAGTTGTTGAGGTAACTCAAGTCGGTAAGCTACTGGTCCGACACGATCAATAATCTTGAATGATCCAATATACCTTGGATTTAATTTCCCTCTTTTACCAAATCGAACGACGCCTTCTCAAGGTGCAACTTTAAGCATGACCATCTCTCCAATTTAAAATTCTATATCTTTTCTTTTAATGTCAGCGTAGCTCTTTTGTCGACTTTGGGCGGTTTTCAACCGTTGTTGAATTTGGATGATCTTCTCGGTAGTTTCTTACATTATTTCAGGACCCGTAATCTATCTATCCCCCACTTCACTCCAACAAATCGGAGACCTGCACTTTCTACCATAGAGTGCTTCAAACGGCGCCATCTCAATGCTTGAATGGTAGCTATTGTTGTAGGAAAATTCTGCTAACAGAAGGTGTCGATCCCAACTGTTTCCGAAATCAATAACACATGCTCGTAGCATGTCTTCAAGCATTTGTATCGTCCTTTCGCTCTGCCCATCAGTTTGTGGATGATAAGCAGTACTCATGTCTAGACGAGTTTCTAATGCTTGCTGTAATGTCTGCCAGAATCTTGAAATAAATCTGCCATCCCTATCAGAGATAATAGAGATTGGTATTCTATGTCTGGAGACGACTTCCTTCAAATACAATCGTGTTAACTTCTCCATCTTCTCATCTTCTCTTATTGGCAGGAAGTGTGCTTATTTGGTGAGATGATCAACTATTACCCAAATAGTATCAAAACCACTTGCAGTCCTTGGCAATTTAGTGATGAAATCTATGGTAGTGTTTTCCCATTTGCATTCTGGGATTTCGGGTTGTTGAAGTAGACCTGATGGTTTCTGATGCTCCGCTTTGACATTAGAACACATCAAACATTCTCCTACGTATTTAGCAACATCAGCTTTCATACCCGGCCACCAAAAATGTTTCTTGAGATCCTTGTACATCTTCTCCGTTCCAGGATGTATTGAGTATCTGGTTTTATGAGCTTCTCTAAGTACCATTTCTCCCATATCTCCAAATTTTGGTACCCAAATTCTTTTAACCCTATACCGGGTTCCGTCTTCCCGAATATTAAGAAGCTTCTCTGATCCTTTGGGTATTTCATCCTTTAAATTTTCTTCTTTTAAAACTCCGTGTTGCGCCTCCTTTATTTGAGTAGTAAAGTTATTGTGAATCATTATATTCATAGCTTTTACTCGAATGGGTTCTCTGTCCTTTCTGCTCAAGGCGTCGGCTACCACATTTGCCTTCCCTGGGTGGTAACGAATCTCAAAGTCGTAATCATTCAACAATTCAATCCACCTGCGCTGCCTCATGTTCAGTTGTTTCTAATTAAATATGTGTTGAAGACTTTTGTGGTCGGTATATTTAATACTTTTGACCGCATATAAGTAGTGCCTCCAAGTCTTTAATTCAAAAACAACAGCGCCTAATTCCAAATCATGCGTCGTATAATTCTGTTCGTGAATCTTCAATTGTCTAGACGCATAAGCAATTACTTTCGTTCGTTGCATTAATATACAACCGAGACCTTGCTTTGAGGCGTCACAATATATCACAAAATCATCATTCCCTTCAGGTAATGACAATATAGGTGTCGTAGTTAACTTTTTCTTTAACAATTGAAACGCTTTCTCTTGTTCATCTTTCCATTCAAATTTCTTCCCTTTATGCGTTAATGTGGTCAAGGGTTTTGCTATTCTGGAAAAGTCTTGGATGAACCTTCTGTAGTAACCAGCTAGTCATAAAAACTGGCGTATGTGTTTCGTGGTTTTCGGGGTTTCCCACTTTTCAACGGTTTCAATCTTTGTTGGATCTACCTTTATACCTTCTTTGTTCACTATGTGACCGAGGAATTGAACTTCTTCTAACCAAAATGCACATTTTGAAAGCTTAGCGTACAGTTTTTCTTTTCTCAGCAAATCTAGCACTTTTCTCAAATGTTCTTCGTGCTCTTGATCATTCTTCGAGTAAATAAGTATATCATCGATGAAAACAATGACAAACTTGTCAAGATATGGCCCACACACTCGGTTCATGAGGTCCATGAACACAGCTGGTGTGTTAGTCAATCCAAATGGCATAACCATAAACTTGTAATGACCGTAACTCGTCCTAAAAGCAGTCTTTGGAATATCATCCTCCTTCACCCGCATTTGATGATATCCAGAACGTAAATTGATCTTCGAGTAAACAGACGAGCCATGTAGTTGATCAAATAAGTCATCGATTCTCGGTAGTGGGTAGCGATTCTTGATGGTAAGTTTGTTCAACTCTCGGTAGTCGATACACAACCTGAATGTACCATCCTTCTTCTTGACAAACAAAACAGGAGTTCCCCATAGTGATGTGCTTGGTCGAATGAAATCACGCTCTAAAAGTTCCTGTAACTGACTTTGTAATTCTTTCATTTCGCTGGGTGAGAGTCTGTATGGAGCACGAGCTATTGGTGCAGCTCCGGGTACAAGGTCTATTTGAAATTCAACGGATCGATGTGGGGGTAATCCCGGTAATTCTTTTGGAAATACATCGAAAAATTCTTTTGCGACGGGAACATCACTGATGTTCTTTCCTTTAGGTTTAACTTCCTCGATGTATGCTAGAATGACGTAACAACCTTTTCTTATTAGTTTTTGTGCCTTCAAACTACTAATAAGATTTAATTTCGCGTTGTTCTTTTCTCCGTACACCATTAAAGGTTTTCCTTTTTCACGCATAATGCGAATCGCATTTTTGTAACAAACGACCTCTGATCTCACCTTTTTCAACCAGTCCATGCCAATTATTACGTCAAAAATCCCTAACTCGACTGGTATTAAATCAATTTTAAATGTTTCATCCCCCAGTTTAATTTCTCTCTCCCGACATATATTATCTGCTGAAATTAATTTACCGTTTGCTAATTCGAGTAAAAATTTACTATCCAAAGGCGTCAATGGGAAACTTAATTTAGCAAAAAATTCTCTACTCATATAGCTTCTATCCGCACCCGAATCAAATAAAACATAAGCAGATTTATCGTCAATAAGAAACGTACCCGTAACAAGCTCTGGGTCTTCTTGTGCTTCTGCCGTATTAATATTGAAAACTATACCTTGGCCCTGCCCATTAGTATTCCCCTGATTCGGGCAATTTCTAATAATGTGACCCGGTTTTCAACATTTATAATAAACAGCGTTGGTATTACTTGCTCCTACACTATTCGTTTCGGCATTACTTGTTCCGACATTATTTGTTCCTTTAGTTCTGTTAAACTTTGGTTCGTAGACCTCACACTTTGTCGCGCTATGACCATTTCTTTTACACCTGTTGCAAAATGTCGTGCAAAACCCCTGATGATTTTCTTCACACCTATGACATGGCTGTTTTTGGTTTTTGTTGTCGTTGTTGTTATTGAGGTTGTTGTTGGGATTGTTATTGTTGTTGAAATGGTTGTTGTAGTTGTTGTTGTTGGGATTTTTGTTGTAGTTATTGTTAGGATTACGGTTATTGTTGCGATTGTTGTTGCGGTTGTTGGGATAGTTGTTGCGATTGTGGTTGTAATTGTTGTTGTTGTTGTACTGGTGACTCTTGTCACCGTTTTCCTCCCACTTCCTCTTGAGTTGTTTCGTGTTGGCTTCTTCGGCCGCCTGCTCTTTAATTCTTCCCTCAATCTGATTTATGAGTTTATGAGCCATTCGACTTGCCTTCTGTATAGAAGCGGGCTCATGTGAACTCACATCTTCTTGAATCCTTACTGGTAACCCTTTTACAAATGCGTCGATCTTCTCTTCTTCATCTTTGAATGCTCCCGAACACAATAGACACAACTCTGTGAATCGTCGTTCATATGTGGTAACGTCGAACCCTTATGTTCATAACTCTCTAAGTTCTTCCTTGAGTTTATTGACTTCATTTCTAGGACGGTACTGCTCGTTCATCAATTGCTTGAATGCTGACCACGGTAGTGCGTAAGCAGCATTTTGTCCTACTTGTTCAAGATAGGTGTTCCACCACGTTAACGCAGTACCTGTGAAGGTATGCGTAGCATACTTAACTTTGTCCTCTACAGTACACTTACTTATGGCAAACACCGATTCGACTTTCTCGGTCCACCGTTTCAATCCAATTGGTCCTTCGGTTCCATCAAATTCCAAAGGTTTGCAGGCAGTGAATTCTTTGTAGGAGCATCCTATACGATTTCTTGTGCCGTTAGCTGCATTGCTAGATTCAGAGTTATTGTTGGTATGTAGCGCAGCCTGTACTGCGGCTATGTTTGCAGCAAGAAAGGTACGAAATTCCTCTTCGCTCATATTCATGGTGTGTCAAGTAGTCGGTGCCATTTCTTTCAAAATAGCCAACTGAATCGAGTTAATCATACAGAATATTAAGAGTAGTCAATAGTATTTCGTAGCATAATATGAACTCATTTATAAAAGCTTTTTCTTCATATTAGTGTTTTATAAGTTTAAATTCGGGTACTACCTACCCGTTAAGTTCATACTTAGTAGCTAATATACAATTCAACTACTACAATTCCATATGAAAAACTGATTATAATAATATATCACATACAAATATTCTTCAAACTTACAACTTCGCTATATTACATATAACATGAAATATAGTACACTTTGATACATGACAGTTTTGAAGATAAACCTAGTTAATAGGTAAGTTGTTCAGCAAAGGAAATAAAGACACGTAATTCATAAGTCCAGAAACAAGTCATGCATTCTGGTTTTACTAAGACGACTTCCCATCCTTGGTTTTGTGAAAAATAACCGTTATGACCATTGGATAGGCAGCATGTTGTAATGTCGTCAAAAGGACAAGGGTTTTGTAATGTCCAACAGCCACGTAATAATCTAAAAACCTTGTTTCTCACCCCAACTACTGAATCCGTCACTTGAGGGAAGATTTTATTTAAAAGTTTCAATCTGATGTTCTTTTTCTCACTTTGGTAAGAAGCGAACATCACTAACCCGTAAGCATAACATGCTTCTTTATATTGCATGTTAGAAGCTCTTTCTAATTCACGAAATCCTATGTTGGGATATGTTGAGTCAAAATAGGTTCTTAACCCGTAGCGTAAAATTGCATTTGGGTTCCCCGCATTTAACGCTTTAAAGAAAACACGGCGTAACTTACGGTCTCCCCAATGTGATATACCCCACCTATCAAAGGAAATCCTTTTGTAAACTAAGGCATTTCTGGAAAGTCTTTCAAATGTTTGACAAGTTAATTTCGCCATAACTAAATGTGCTGATGAATTCTGACCGACTCTAGACAAGATTTCCTCAATCATATCCTCTGGTAGGTCTTCTAAAATATCCGGTTGTCTACCCTTAACGTCCATTTTGTTTTTATACTGTAAAATAGACAATGATTAGATTCGTAAAAGATAATTAACAAACAATACAAGCAATTTTACATAGAACATAAAAGTACAAGCACACTACAATACATAAAATACACAACATGATTACAACCCTCTAATCTGAATCACTGGTTTCTTCTTCTTCGGACTTGGTTCGTTTTCCTAATTTTCTAGGGATATATGGTGTTCCTCTAATACGAGCTGTCATTTTCCACAATGGTTTAGAAAAACCTGGTGGTTTAGAGGTTCCCGGGTTATTGTTACAATTTAGGAAGTACGGATGTTGCCGATACATATAAAGTTCATCGGGGTTGGAATCAGGTTTCTCTATTTTTATACATTTTCCCTTATTATTTTCTTTTTCTTTATTAAATTGGGTCGAGGTAATTTCTATAAAATCATCGGAATCCTCGTCTGGATCCGATTCATCGAAAAATTGATAATCTTCCCAATATTTTGCTTCCTCGACGGAAACACCATTGACCATTTTTAATGTCAGTCCGTTGGTTGAGGATTTTATTTTATTTAATCGATTTACTGTAGGTATCAATATTTCTTCCTCCGGAACCTCTTCTTCTTCCGGTTCCTCCTCTTCCGGTTCATCTTCGGGAATTTGTGAATCTTCCCAAAGTATATTTGACTCTTCATTATTATTAGGTGAGTCGATGGGATTTATACTAGAGGTAGACATCTATCACACAATATCAAACACGTTAAAAGATTAATATATCACATAATATTTACATGTTAATAATATTTAGTTTCCAACAAAAAAATTAAGCAATCGTTTTTTTTTTTTTTTTAAAAACGTTCGAAGTCCAGACTCACTAATGCATCCTAACAAAGTCGGTAAGACACACTAATGCAAAAATTCTGGTTCTCTAAGACCAACGCTCGGATACCAACTGAAATGTCCCGTTCATATTGATTATAAACGTTCCATATTAATTGATTTTGTCGCGAGGTTTTGACCTCTATATGAGACGTTTTTCAAAGACTGCATTCATTTTTAAAACAACCATAACCTTTATTTTATCGATAAGGGTATAAAAAGCATTACGTAGATTATCAAGTAATGATAATCCAAAATATACCGTTTACACACGACCATTACATAATGGTTTACAATAAGAATATATTACATCAAAAAAATAAGTTTCTTGAATGCAGTTTTTACATAATATCATACAAGCATGGACTCCAAATCTTGTCCTTATTTTAGTATACAACAGCGGAAGCTCTTAATAATCACCAGAGAATAAACATGCTTAAAACGTCAATAAAAAAATGTTGGTGAGTTATAGGTTTAACCTATATATTATCAAAGGGAAAATTGCCCAGAAAGGTAACATAAAACCAACTTTTTCCCAATAAAGGGTATATCAGTTTTTCTATTGCCCACAAAGGAGTCTGATTTCAATTTAGTGCTTAAAAAGGTCTCTAAATTGAAAAATTGTTGGAATTGAGGTAATATGTGACATGTGGCATTTTCATTATTTTATTTTTACTGACTTGTATATTCCACGTATACCTTCCTTGCCATATCATTTTCCGGTCATATTCTCCGATCAACTTCCGGTCAAAAATAAACTTTAATACATTCAATGATTTGCAGTCTGAATAAAATATAATTTGCATAGATGTTTGATTATAAACTCCAACATTAATTCACCACTTACCCGTCTAAATACAATATTACGGAGTATTTGCACAAGTGTTTGATTATTCTTAAGGAAAGAGAATACATGGAAAATTAAAACAGGAGGCTGCTTCTTTACATTAAATCACGACAAAATCCTCATCTATAAATCACATTAAATCAGGGCTCCATGAAAACGTATAGCGACGGCTTAATCGATGACGGCGGCGGCGGTTGACGGTGTTGGAGACGGTTTAATCAAAGGTTTAACGGTACTTGCAACGGTTTTAATCGATGGCGGTGTGCTTAAAACGGACGACGGTATAATGAACGACGTTATAATCGACTATGGATTAATCGACGGCGGTATAATCGACGGCGGTTCAAATGGCAGATTCCAGATCTCAGAAACCGTTTAAGATTCTAGACCTTAGTTGCAATTTGTTTAATCCATCTAAGTTTAATCAGTTTAATAAACCGTTTGTTTCAATTACTTTTGTTGTAAATTGCTGATTTGTTGATTTGGATGGTATAAAGAACTTAGAAAGTGAAGACAATTTTGTAGTTGAACATGAACATAAGTTGATCTTTTGATTTCCTTCTGTTTGTGTCCTCGAGTCTAACCTAATTGAGTTTGCTGTTGAACATGAACACAAGAAAAGATCTATAATTATGTATAAACTTGCAGGTTATACAAATGGAAATGAACATGGGTCGATATGTAATTATGTAAACGAGTTTGTTGTAGTGTACGTCTTTCATTATGTTTACATATACATATATATATATATATATATATATATATATATATACATATATATATATATATTTATATAAAATCTAAATAAGTCACTGAATGTATCAAAACTTATTTTTGGTCCGAAATTGATCGGAGAAGATGTCCGGAAAATGATATGGCAAGGAAAGTATAAGTGGAATATACAAGTCAGCAAAAATAAAATAATAAAAATGCTACATGTCACATATTACCTCAATCCCAACCACTTTTCAATTTAGAGACCTTTTTAAGCACTAAATTGAAATCAGACTCCTTTGTGGGCAATAAAAAAACTGATATACCCTTTATTAGAAAAATGTGGCTTTTATGTTACCTTTCTGGTCAATTCACGAACCTATAGGTTTAACATATATGTTACCTTTATGTTACCTTTATGTTGGTGGTCAATTCACGAACCTATATGTTTAACCTATATGTTACCTTTATGTTACCTTTCTGGTTAATGTCAATTCACGAACCTATAACAAATATGTACATATATATCAAAGTATGTTCAAAATATATTTACAACATTTTTAATACGTTTTACTGTTTTAAATTTATTAAGTCAGCTGTCCTCGTTACTAACCTATAACTAGTTGTCCACAATTAGATGTACAGAAATAAATCGATATATATTATCTTGAATCAATCCATGACCCAGTGTATACACGTCTCAGGCTAGATCACAACTTAAAGTATATATATTTTTGGAATCAACCTCAACCCTGTATAGCTAACTCCAACATTACTGCATATAGAGTGTATGGTTGTTCCAAATAATATATATACATGGGTCGATATGATATGTCAAAACATTTGTATACGTGTCTATGGTATCCTAAGATTACATAATATATTAGAATACATGTATAATACAATATAAGTTAGCTAGGATATGATTAATATAGATTTGTTACCAATTTTCACATAGCTACAACAAGAAAAATTATCCAATCTTGTTTTACCCATAACTTATTCGTTTTAAATCTGTTTTGAGTGATTCAAGTTGCTATGGTTTCATATTGAACTTAAGTTTATGAATCTAAACAGAAAAAGTATAAGTTTATAGTCAGAAATACAGGTTACAAGTCGTTTTTGTAAAGTTAGTCATTTTAGTCGAAAGAACGACGTCTAGATGATCATTTTGGAAAACATACTTCCACTTTGAGTTTAACCATGATTTTTGGATATAGTTTCATGTTCATAAGAAAAATCATTTTCCCTGAATAACACCTTTTAAATTAAAGTTTATCATAGTTTTTAATTAACTAACCCAAAACAGCCCGCGGTGTTACTACGACGGCGTATATCCAGTTTTACAGTGTTTTTCGTGTTTTCAGGTTTTAAATCATTAAGTTAGCATATCATATAGATATAGAACATGTGTCTAGTTGATTTTAAAAGTCAAGTTAGAAGGATTAACTTTTGTTTGCGAACAAGTTTAGAATTAACTAAACTATGTTCTAGTGATTACAAGTTTAAACCTTCGAATAAGGTAGTTTTATATATACGAATCAAATGATGTTATGAATATCATTACTACCTCAAGTTTTGTGGATAAACCTACTGGAAATGAGAAAAATAGATATAGCTTCAAAGGATCCTTGTATGGCTTGAAAGTTCTTGAAGCAAAATCATGACACGAAAAAAAAAGTTCAAGTAAGATTTCCACTCGAAATAAGATTGTTAAAGTTATAGAAATTGAATCAAAGTTTGAATATGAGTATTACCTTGTATTAGAAAGATATCTTACTGTAAATAAGAAAGATTTCTTGAGGTTAGATGATCACTTTACAAGTTTGGAAGTATGCTAGCAAACTTGAAAGTATTCTTGATTTTATGAAACTAGAACTTATAGAATTTATGAAGAACACTTAGAACTTGAAGATATAACTTGAGAGAGATCAATTAGATGAAGAAAATTGAAGAATGAAAGTGTTTGTAGGTGTTTTTTGTCGTTGGTATATGGATTAGATATAAAGGATGTGTAATTTTGTTTACTTGTAAATAAGTCATGAATGATTACTAATATTTTTGTAATTTTATGAGATATTTCATGCTAGTTGCCAAATAATGGTTCCCACATGTTTTAGTTGACTCACAAGGGCTGCTAAGAGCTGATCATTGGAGTGTATATACTAATAGTAAATACATTTAGAAGCTGGGTATGTACGAGTACGAATACGAGTGCATACGAGTAGAATTGTTGATGAAAATGAATGAGGATGTAATTGTAAGCATTTTTGTTAAGTAGAAGTCTTTCAAAAGTGTACGAATACATATTAAAACACTACATGTATATACATTTTAACTGAGTCGTTAAGTCATCGTTAGTCGTTACATGTAAGTGTTGTTTTGAAACCTTTAGGTTAATGATCTTGTTAAATGTTGTTAACCCATTGTTTATTATATCTAAAGAGATGTTAAATTATTACATTATCATGATATTATGATGTATTAATATATCTTAATATGATATATATACAATTAAATGTCGTTACAATGATAATCGTTACATATATGCCTCGTTTCGAAATCCTTAAGTTCGTAGTCTTGTTTTTACATATGTAGTTCATTGTTAATATACTTAATGATATGTTTACTTATCATAATACCATGTTAACTATATATATATATCCATATATATGATATCATATAGTTTTTACAAGTTTTAACGTTCGTGAATCACCGGTCAACTTGGGTGGTCAATTGTCTATATGAAACCTATTTCATTTAATCAAGTCTTAACAAGTTTGATTGCTTAACATGTTGGAAACACTTAATCATGTAAATAACAATTTCATTTAATGTATATAAACATGGAAAAGTTCGGGTCACTACACCATGAACACAGCTGGTGCGTTAGTCAAACCAAATGGCATAACCATAAACTCGTAATGACCGTAACGCGTCCTAAAAGCTGTTTTTGGAATATCATCCTCCTTCACCCGCATTTGATGATATCCAGAACATAAATCAATCTTCGAATAAACTGACGAACCTTGTAGTTGATCAAATAAGTCATCGATTCTATGTAGTGGGTAACGGTTCTTGATGGTTAGTTTATTCAACTCTCGGTAGTCGATACACAACCTGAATGTACCATCTTTCTTCTTGACAAACTAAACAGGAGCTCCCCATGGTGATGTGCTTGGTCGAATGAAACCATGCTCTAAGAGTTCTTGTAATTGGCTTTGGAGTTCCTTCATTTCACTGGGTGCGATTCTGTATGGAGCACGAGCTATTGGTGCAGCTCCTGGTACGAGATCTATTTGAAATTCAACAGATCGGTGTGGAGGTAGTCTCGGTAATTCTTTCGGAAATACATCGGGAAATTCTTTTGCGACGGGAACATAATTGATGTTCTTTTCTTTGGGTTTGACTTCTTAGATGTGTGCTAGAATGGCATAACAACCTTTTCTTATTAGTTTTTGCGCCTTCAAATTACTAATAAGATTTAGCTTCGCGTTGATCTTTCCTCCATACACCATTAAGGGTTTTCCTTTTTCTCTTACAATGCGAATCGCATTTTTGTAACATACGATTTCCGCTCTCTCCTTTTTCAACCACTCCATGCCGATTATCACATTAAAACTCCCTAACTCTACTGGTATCAAATCAATCTTAAACATTTTGCTAACCAGTTTAATTTCTCGATTCTGACATATCTTATCTGCTGTAATTAATTTACCATTTGCTAATTCGAGTAAAAATTTACTATCCAAAGGCGTCAATGGATAACTTATTTTAGCACAGAAATCCTTACTCATATAGCTTATATCCGCCCCCGAATCAAATAAAACATAAGCAGATGTATTGTCAATAAGAAACGTACCCGTAACAAGCTCCGGGTCTTCCTGCGCTTCAACCGCATTAATGTTGAAGACTCTTCCTCGGCCTTGCCCATTATTATCCCCCTGATTTGGACACGCATTTTTGTAATGGCCCTTCTTCCCGCATCCGAAACAGGTAATGTCGGCATAACTTGTTCAGGCATTATTTGTTCCCTTGGCCATTGATCCGTAGATTTCGAACTTTGTCGCACCATGGCCCTTTCTTTTACACTTAGTACACACTGCTGTACAGAGCCCAGTCTGATGGTATCCTTCACACCTCTGACATGGTTTCTGCCTCTTGTTGTTATTGTTGGGATTGTTGTTGTTGCGGTTGTTATTGTTATTGAAACGGTTGTTGTAGTTGTTGCTGGGTGGTTGTTGTTGTTGCGTTTGTTGTTGCGAAAATGGGTTTGATTGTAGTTGTGATTGTTGTGTTGATTGTTAAAATTGTGACCCTTGTAACTGGTTTATTCCCACTTTCTCTTGATTTGTTTCGTGTTGGCTTCTTCGGTCGTCTGCTCTTTAACTCTTTCCTCAATCAGATTTATGAATTTATGAGCCATTCGACTCGCCTTTTGTATGGAAGCGGGCTCGTGTGAACTTATATCTTCTTGGATCCTTTCTGGTAACCCATTTACAAATGCGTCAATTTTCTCCTCTTCATCTTCGAATACTCTCGGGCACAATAAGCACAACTCCATGAATCGTCGTTCGTATATGGTAATATCAAATCCTTGTGTTCGTAATCCCTTAAGATCTACTTTTAGCTTGTTGACCTCGTTTCTGGGACGATACTGCTCAGTCATCAGATGTTTGAATGCAGACCACGGTAGTGCGTACGCAACATCTTGTCCCACTTGTTCTAGATAGGTATTCCACCATGTTAACACAGTACCTGTGAAGGTATGCGTAGCGTACTTTACTTTGTCTTCTTCAGTACACTTACTTATGGCAAACACCGATTCAACCTTTTCGGTCCACCGTTTAAACCTGATTGGACCCTCGGTTCCATCGAATTCCAGAGGTTTACAGGCAATGAATTCTTTGTAGGAGCATCCTACATGATTTCTTGTGGTGTTATTTGCATTGCTAGATTCAGAGTTATTATTGTTGTTTTGCATTGCAGCCTGTACTGTGGCTATGTTTGCTGCAAGGAAAACACGGAAGTCTTCCTCGCTCATGTTCAAATTCTGACGAGTCGTCGGTGCCATTTCCTTCAAAAATAGCCCAAAAGAATTAAGTTAATCATATAGAATATTAAGAGTAGTCAATAGTATTTCGTAGCATAATATGAACTCATTTATAAAAGCTTTTTCTTCATATTAGCGTTTTATAGTTTTAATTCAGGTAGTACCTACCCGTTAAGTTCATACTTAGTAGCTAATATACCATTCAACTACTACAATTCTATATGAAAACCTGATTATAATAATATTTCGCGTTCTAACTTTATACAAAAATTTACAAACTTACAATACCGCTATTATACATATAGCATGAAGTATAACACACAATCACTTTGATACAAAATAGTTGTGACAATAATCCTAGTTAATACGCAAGTTGTTCATCAAAGGCAATAAAAATACGTAATTCATAAGTCCAGAAACAAGTCATGCATTCTGGTTTTACTAAGACTACTTCCCATCCTTGGTCATGTAGAACATAACCGTTGTGGCCGTTGACAAGACAGCATGTTGTAACGTCATCAAAGGGACGAGGGTTTCGTAATGTTCAACAGTACCATAATAATCTAAAAATCTTGTTTCTCACCCCAACTACTGAATCCGTCACTTGTGGGAAGGTTTTATTTAAAAGTTGTAATCCGATGTTCTTTTTCTCACTTTGGTGAGAAGCGAACATCACTAACCCGTAAGCATAACATGCTTCTTTATGTTGCATGTTAGAAGCTCTTTTTAACTCACGAAGTCCTATGTTGGGATATGTTGAGTCAAAATAGGTTCTCAACCCGTAGCGAAAAATTGCATTTGGTTTCCCCGCATTTAACGCTTTAAAGAAAACACGGCGTAACTTGCGCTGTCCCTAATGTGATATGTCCCATCTTTCAAATGAAAGCCTTTTATAAACTAAGGCATGCCTGGAACGTTCATCAAATGTTTACACACTAATTTCGATGTAACTAATTGTGCCGATGAATTCTGACTGACTTTAGACAAGATTTCATCAATCATGTCCCCGGGTAGGTCTTCTAAAATTTTTGGTTGTCTATCCTTAACGTCCATTGTGTTTTTATACTGTAAAACAGACAAGAATTAGATTCGTAAAAGATAATTATCAAATAATACAAGCAATTTTCACATACAATAAGAAAAGTACAAGCACACTTATTTTACATATTTTACACCTCATGATTACAACTCTTTATTCCGACTCACTAGTTTCTTCTTCTTCGGACTTGTTTGGTTTTGCTAATTTTCTAGGGATATATGATGTTCCTCTAATACGAGCCGTTGTTTTCACAAATGGTTTAGAAAAACCTGGTGGCTTAGAGGTTCCCGGGTTATTGTTACAACTTAAGATATACGGGTGTTGACGATACATATAAAGTTCATCGGGGTTGGAATCAGGTTTCTCTATTTTGATGCCCTTTCCTTTATTATTTTCTTTTGCCTTTTCAAATTGGGTCGAGGTAATTTATATAACATCATCGGAATCCTCATCGGGATCCGATTCATCAGAAAATTGGTAATGTTCCCAATATTTTTCTTCCTCGGCGAAAACACCATTACCATTTTTAACTTTGGTCCATTGTTTGAGGATTTTATTTTATTTATCTGTTTTTCTATGGTTCCTAATATTTCCTCCTCCGGAACCTCTTCTTCCGGTTCCTCTTCTTCCGGTTCCTCTTCTTCCGGTTCCTCTTCTTCCGGTTCCTCCTCTTTCGGTTCCTCTTCGGGAATTTGTGAATCTTCCCAAACTATATTCGACTCTTCATTATTATTAGGTGAGTCGATGGGATTTGTAATAGAGGTAGACATCTAACACGTAATATCAAACACGTTAAGAGATTAATATATCACCTAATATTTACATGTTAACAATATAGAGTTTCCAACAAAAATGTTAAGCAATCGTTTTTCAAGTAAACACGGTCGAAGTCCAGACTCACTAATGCATCCTAACGAACTTGATAAGACACACTAATGCAAATTTATGTTTCACTAAGACCAACACTCGGATACCAACTGTAATGTCCCATTCATGTTGATTATAAACGTTCCATATTAATTGATTTCATCGCGAGATTTTGACCTCTATATGAGACGTTTTTTGAAGACTGCATTCATTTTTAAAACAACCATAACCTTTATTTTATCGATAAAGGATTAAAAAGCATTACGTAGATTATCAAATAATGATAATCTAAAATATACCGTTTACACACGACCATTACATAATGGTTTACAATAAGAATATATTACATCAAAAATAAGTTTCTTGAATGCAGTTTTTACACAATATCATACAAGCATGGACTCCAAATCTTGTCCTTATTTTAGTCTGCAATAGCGGAAGCTCTTAATAATCACCTGAGAATAAATATGCTTAAAACATCAACAAAAATGTTAGTGAGTTATAGGTTTAACCTATATATTATCAAATCATAATAATAGACCACAAGATTTCATTTTTATAACACATCTCATATCAGGAATTTCGCAAACTGCATTGAGATAAAAATCATTCATATGTTTAACACCTGGTAACCGACGTTTACTTAATGCATAGAATATCCCCAAAATAGAACCTCTCGTCTGTATAATAATCTCGAAGTACTAAACCATCCATAACCTGAATGGGGGTTGTTAAGCCCAATAGATCTATCTTTAGAATTCGCGTCAATTAGGGGCCATTTCCCTAATTCCTAGGTTACCAGACTTGAAGGGCGATATTCGGTTTAATAATCCAACCACAGAATGTAGTTTTGCGTACTTGTGTCTATTTTGTAAAACATTTATAAAGCTGCATGTATTCTCATCCCAAAAAAAATATTAGATTGTAAAAGTGTGACTATAACTCACTTTTACAGATTTTTACTTTGCCGGAAGTAAGACTTGGCCACTGGTCGATTCACGAACCTACAACAAATATGTATATATATATATATATCAAAGTATGTTCAAAATATATTTACAACATTTTTATTACGTTTTCAAGATTTGAGTTTGTTAAGTCAGCAGTCGTCGTTAGTAACCTATAACTAGTTGTCCACATTTAGATGTACAGAAATAAAGCAATATATATTATCTCGAATCAATCCATGACCCAGTGTCTACAAGTCTCAGACTCGGTCACAACTCAAAGTATATATATTATTTTGGAATCAACCTCAACCCTGTATTGCTAACTCAAACATTACTGCATATAGAGTGTCTATGGTTGTTCTGAAATACATATATATAGATGGGTCGATATGATATGTCAAAACATTGTATACGTGTCTATGATATCCCAAGATTTCATAATATGTATAATACAATATAATTTAGTTAAGACATGTTTAGTCTAGATTTGTTACAAAATTTTCGTAGCTAAAACTAGCAAATTTATCCAATTTTGTTTTACCCGTCATTTCTTCGTTTCAAATCCGTTTTGAGTGATTCAAGTTGCTATGGTTTCATATTGAACTTAAGTTTATGAATCTAAACAGAAAAAGTATAAGTTTATAGTCAAAAATACAGGTTACAAGTCAATATTATAAGAGGTAGTCATTTCAGTCGATAGAACGACGTCTTGATGACCATTTTGGAAAACATATTTCCACTTTGAGTTTAACCATGATTTTTGGATATAGTTTCATGTTCATAAGAAAAATTATTTTCCCAGAAGAACAACTTTTAAATCAAAGTTTATCATAGTTTTTAATTAACTAACCCTAAACAGCCCGCAGTGTTACTACGACGGCGTATGTCCGGTTTTACGGTGTTCTTCGTGTTTCCTGGTTTTAAATCATTAAGTTAGCATATCATATAGATACAGAACATGTGTTTAGTTGATTTTAAAAGTCAAGTTTGTGACAACCCGTAAATTTCCAGCAAAATTTAAACAAAAATCTTTATATGATTTCATTTAACCTCGACTAATTCTGAAGATTCACGAACAATTATTTGTAAATAATTACGCATTAATTTGATATATTAATATTATTATTATTAATATCCTTTTTAAATAAGATATCAATAATTAATATCTTTATTATCAGTATTGTTATTATGAATAAAAAAAATATTGACAAATATTCTTGGAAAAGTAGTAAATCAATTTGTTTATTTTAAAAAAATATATATATAAAAAAATCTTTAAAATAAATGATTTTTTTAATAAAATAAATAAATAAATAAATAAATTACTTTTTAATTAAAAATTATAATGGAAAACTACTTTTATTATTTTATTTTGTGCATTATCCCATTACCTAACATTTAATACTTTTGAATTTTAAAATCCCATTAAAAATTAAAATATTTCTTTTTCTTTTAATTATTTTATTCTTTTTACCTAATTTTTTCAAGTATAAATACCCCTCATTTCTCATTCAAACTCACAACAAAATTTCTCTCATTCTCTCTTTGAAGAATTACTACTAGTAAGTATTCTTTTCTTACTTTTTACTTTTTACTTTTTACTTTTTACTTCGGTTTATTATTTTTTTACCGAAACATGTAAATAATGTTATAAATTATATGCAATTAAAATTAAAATAAATAACATGTTATAATTAGTAATATATGTTACTAAAAATTATAAAAGTATTTTTATGAATTAATATATAGGAGTTATAATTAAAATCGAATTAATGAATATATATGTATATACGCACCTAACGTGAAGGTTATAATTAAAGATAGCGTACAAAGACTACAAACATCACCGCTACTTGTGGCCTAGGGTGATCCTTGTTACCATTATGGGACGCTTGCGGATCTCGAATGAGAAGACTTAGATTCTGGTCAAGAGATCCTGGGCCGCTCGGTAACAATAGATCATTCGAGTGACTTGCATGTTAGCGACGAAGTTTGGGCAATAATGTACAACATCTTTGTTAAGAATTATAACCCGAACATTCTTAAACTAGAAGCTTACTATAAGTGGAAGTTTTTCATAAATAGTAGGTTTCCAAAAATAGAAACTTTTGAGAAATAGGAACTTTTCTCGAAAACCGTCACTGTCAATATAGTTGCAATATTAATATACATACTTTATGTCAAGTTAGACATTAACTAATCAAACGTTATACCTCAAGGTTGATATCCAGATCACTTACTTGCTTTACTTTCCTTCTTGCGTGGAATACTTCAACTGCTATTTAATGTGAGTTCATCTGCTCCCTTTTTATATATTTTTGGGCTGAGAATACATGCGCAACTTTTATAACTATTTTACACGTATCAACTATTAAACTGTGATATGTTGGGCTATGACCAGCAAGTCCCTAACCGACAAGTATAAACGATAACTTGTACGGGGCAAACTTGAAAGTCTAGTCTAAATATCTGTACCAACTATTAAAATGTGATATGTTGGGCTATGACCAGCAAGTCCCCAACCGACAAGTATAAACGATAACTTGTACGGGGTAAACTTGAAAGTCTAGTCAAAATATCAGTACCAACTGTTAAACTATGATATACCCAACTATGTCCGACTAAGTCCCTACAGTGATATTTTTAATTGCTGTGGCATTCTTAATTATTGGGGATTGGCCTATCGGGAGTAACGTCCCCGATACATTTGACTAAGTCTTTGTATTACTTGATAATGAAATTAAACGACAAGGACAGAACAACTTGTCACGGGGCAAACAACGTTTAGTCTAAATATCACGCACTGGCATAACTTTTTGATCCTGCGGGAGATCAACTTGACTGGATCTGAGTGATCTACTTATGAAAACAAATCTTGTGGTCTAACACTATTACTGAAATCATTATTTATGACAAACCTATGAACTCACTGTAATGACCCGGAATTTTCCGACCAAATTATACTTATGAGATTAATATTTACATAAATTAAACCATACCAACATGATAAGCAATCCAAATTGTTGAGACTTGTGTTTTTGAAAAGAGTTTTACACAACGTTTGACCGTCCAATATGACCGATGATATCACGAACTATATAACATATGATAATTATACGTGTGTGTATATATATATGTATTTATATATATTTAACATGATCTAAGGATGGTTTAACATCTCATTGTGTACTAATGACAATGAGTTATAAGTATATTTTGAAACTACTAACTTAAGTTTTCAAAACGATAACTATACGTAACATTCTTTGATATGTATACTTATAATCTATAATGCTTATACATGTATCGTATATATAATGTATTTAATCACTTTTTAAGGACTTAAATACATAAAACAATATAAGTATATTCACAAAAGATAGCTATATTTGAATTCTCGTTCCGTTTCCTCAAGATTTCTATACGTATATCTAGGGTATATGTACCCGTATCATACCCAGCTTCTATACGTATTTACTATTGGTATATACACATCAAATCAACATCCTAATCAACATTATTACTGCCCTAGATATGAGGTAACTAGAATTTGTCAAGTAGTATGAATTATTAGTAAGAAAACAAAATTAGGAATCCTTTTCTTTCTTTATAAACTAAAAACGTTTTTATAAATGAACACCATTTCTTCACTCAATTTTCTCATACCTACACCCTCATTTCTCTCTCAAAATACTCCTAACTTCATACTTGATCATCTCCAAGCATTTTCCCCATCATTTAGCTTCAATTACAAGCCTTAAACACCATAAGAAAACTCTTTCAAGACCATATCAAAATAACCACCCATTTGAAGAAGTTTACTTCCAACCTTTTGATCTAACTCCACCACTCTTTGATTCCAAGATTATTTCTTATCTTTTGCAGTAACTTTGTCCAAGTAACTTGAGGTAGTAACCTTTTTCATAATCTTATTCAATTCATATTCATATAGCTATCTTATTTTGTGGTATAAAATTTTAACAACAAGAACATAGTTTGAATGATTTCAAACTTGTTCGCAAACTAAATAGATCCTTCTAACTTGACTTTTAAAATACTTCAAGACCTGTAATATATCATAATGATATGCTAACCTAACAAGATATAACTTGTTTTTACAAAGAACATCTTAAAAACTGAATCTACGTCGTCGGTGTGCAACCGGGGACTGTTTTGGGTTGGATAATTAAAAACCATCTTGAACTTTAAATTGGAAGTTCATGTTTTAGAAAAATGATATTTCTTATGAATATGTTAACACATAAAAATTTCATGGTTTAACTCAAAGTGTAAGTATATTTTTAGAAAAATGATCATTAAATGTTGTTTTTATGATGGAAAATGATCACTTTCATAAGTTTCACCAAAGTTTAACCTATAACCTATTATTTAAATACAAACTAAGCTATTTTCAGTTCATATTCTTAAAATTTGACTCGATCCAAGGAAGTGGCAAGTTGAACCAACAAAAACGGAGTTGTAATGAAGAAACTACGACTAAAACAAGATTGGGTATCCGAAGCTAGTTTAGCTACGAAAATATTTGGAGAAAAAGTAAATTAATCATATCTTTCCTAATTAATATGATATTTTATATATAATTACTTATGATTTGATTTTATATATTTCAGGACCACCCGTAAACAACACGAGAAGATTAATCATAAGACCTCATGATTGTACGCAACACGTCATTTGACAACACGGTACTTTATGTACGCAACACGTCATTTGACAACATGGTACCATGGGTCGAGATTAATTCTGATCAATACGAATACGATGGGGTTTTATTTATTTTATTTAAGCAACTAATTGTGGACCACTAACATCGGACTGCTAACTACGGACTAAGAAAATATTAAAAGTATTAAAAGTATACATATATGTAACGATTACTTAAAAAGAAAATATGTTGATATATTATATATATGGTTAGGTTCGTGATATCTATCGGAGACCAAGTCGAATTAAATACCTTCAAGGCAAAAGTGAGTTTCATTTGCTCCCTTTTTAATTGCTTTTGCAATATATATTTTTGGGCTGAGAATACATGCGCTGCTTTTATAAATGTTTACAAAATAGACACAAGTACTTAAAAATATATTCTACGTTGAGTTGTACCACTGGCATATTTCCCTGTAGCTTGGTAACTACTATTTACATGGGTATTGTAAACGCGAATCCTGTTGATAGATCTATCGGGCCTGACAACCCCAACCGGACTGGACGACCAGTATTCAACGGTTGCACAGTACTTCGTTTTGGTGACTACACTTGGTACGGTGTAGTGAGATTTCATAATAAAGGGAATATGCAATGTTGATTAAATATTAAGTATGGTTACCAAGTGCTCAACCACTTAGAATGCTTTACATACACTTGCGAGTGTATTATGTTTATGATTATGAAATCTTGTATTCTATTAACATATTGAAATGATTGTTATGATAAACCTATGAACTCACCAACCTTTTGGTTGACACTTTAAAGCATGTTTATTCTCAGGTACGAATTAAGTCTTCCGCTGTGCATTTGCTCAATATAAGGACATTACTTGGAGCCGATCATCGCAATGGGACCAAATGTTGATGACTTCATCCAGGTGGATTAGGACGGGTCCTTTCAGTTGGTATCAGAGCGGTGGTTGTAGCGAACCAGGTCTTGCATTAGTGTGTCTAACTAGTAGTTGTTAGGATGCATTAATGAGTCTGGACTTCGACCGTGTCTACATGTCAAAAGTTTTGCTTATCATTTCTAGTCGGAAATCATCTGCTTATCATCCTTAGGAAATTACCTGCTTATCATTCATAAGTCTAGACACGTTTTACTGCATTTACTGCATTGATAGTGTATTGACGAATTCTTATCTTAGCATATATGTTATTGCGAACTTTGACTGATATCTTTTCAAAGATTCTCCGTAATTTACGGGATTTTGGTATTATATATAAATATGTAAATTATGTATTGAAGTGTACCAAATCTAACTCCTATAATCTATTCCATACCAAAAATTCATTTTCCCCATTATACAAGATGGATTCCGCATCTAGTTCGAATTCTTCAGATTCCAACAGTTATGCCGATATGGATTTCCATTCGGGCTCCGAAAGCAGCGTCACCGGAATGGATCAACCAATTTCCCATTATCTATTCTGGATGAATTGGGGATGGGTTCGTAATATACTAAATCACTGGAGACAAGAAGAAGGTGATCCATTCCATCCACCAAATTGCCCTTTTGGCGATGAACCTGAAGCACTTACCGGCGAACCTATTCGAAACACCATTTTCTCTCTCATTTCTAGAGTATCTCGTCACGATTATATACTATCCCATATTACAAATCTTGTTCATTCGCTCGCTCCAACCGCCAATCATCCCGGTGTACTAGCAGAAGTTAACGAACTTCGCGCTCGCGTGACGGCTTTGGAGAACATGGTGCGAAGGTTGCAAACACCAGCAGCAGCACCAGCAGCATAATCAGCACCACCATCAATAACATCAACAATACCATCATCACCACTAACAAACAACATCCGATCACACGTCTCGACATCATAATCTGTCCCACAAACATCAACATCATACGCACCATAGATACCAAGGAGTACCAACAATAATGAACGATGAAGTATTGATCCATAACTTCATTGATATTCTGCGAAGAATATGTGGTTTCAAAAAGTTTTAGAGATTTCTTATTTTAGCTCAAACCGAAAAGCAAATGAGGTTAATATCATATTAACTCATTAAATTCATGATTTCATCTGAAGAAAATATATATGTATACATATTTTCATAAAGATTGTAATTAAAAGTTCTTTTGTACAAAATATTAATGGTGAAATTTTTTTTTTAACGGGTAGGTAATACCCGAGGAATAATTAGATTTCATCTTAATAAGTTACATTGTACATTCGTCGAAGCTGATTCAATAGTCATTTACTATCCTACTTATAACCACCGATATACGTATCCGTTCACTGCAGAATAACCATTTTCATTCAATTTCATATTTGGATTTGACTTCCCATAATCCAACAAGTGGCATATGAAGAAAACATATGACAAAATAAAATCTGTTAGAAACAAACAAATTAACTATGAAAAATTTTGTTAAGAATCCACGCTAACTGTTCCAGCTAACTGTTCCTAGCTAACTGATTACATTTTATTTATCGCAGTTTATTTATCGTAATTTAATTATCGCACTTTTATTTATCGTCATTTAATTTCTGTAATTATTTTACGCACTTTAAATATCGGGACACGTATACAATGTTTTGACATATCATATCGACGCATCTATATATATTATTTGGAATCACCATAGACACTCTATATGCAGTAATGATCGAGTTCTCTATACAGGGTTGAGGTTGATTCTACAATAATATATATAGTTTGAGTTGTGATCGAGTCTGAGAGGTATACGGGTCACGACACGTATTAATTAATCCGTATATTATATATTAAACTATATATGAACTATTGGACTGTTACTGTGGACTATCGACTATGGACTCATGACATTGAACAATTAAAATGAATTAAAATATTGATTATAACATATGAAACTAAACAATTCTTCAAGATTGCCACTTGATTTCATCTTAAACCTCATTGTATCTCGACGATTACAATCAGCGTTCAAATCTATCATGATTCTTAAAAATACCTCAATCGAGAGGATAAACCAACCGCACTTCATCTACGGAAGAAAAGATTGATGCATATAGTTATGCACCTGAAAAACCCTCGGAAACTGAGTAAACGTTTGACACGTATCTGTTCTAGTTCCTTTGACATTGTTATTACCGAAGATCGTTTTGTAATCCCTTTCCAAAGTAGCTAATTTTGTCACAGCTCCAGCAAGTCAACTCCGACTTTTCATCCGAAACAACTTTATTATAACCGCGATATATATGCGTACTCTTTATTGTTACTGGGGAACCTTTTATATTCCACAATATTACCATCAGCGATTAATCATTCTAAAAACACAATTCTCCTGAAATTATCTCGGTTTGATAACCGATGACCCAAATCAGTTAACTTTGAAAATGCTGACGAAGCAGCATGCTGTAGATGATCTTACTAGCCAAAAGTTTGATGATAAAGAAAGGAGTGTTAGGAACGCTCGATAGAAAATTTAGTACCGAAAAGCGGATTATGTGAAACTATGAAGAAAGCCGTGGACAAATCACAAAGAATAAGTTTGCCTTCAAAGAATCCAAATGATTTTGTGCCTACTGAAATCGTTAGCAAACATCTTATTTCTCATTCTAAACCTTCACAGACAAATCTTCTTCATCATCCATTGATATTAGAAATTCTAAGATATTCTCGTATGTTCTATTATAAATATCCTCCATATTTCTGGTGATATTTTCACAACTATTCTTATCTGAGATCATTTATCTCTCCGTAATATCTGCAACATAAAAGAAACTGTGTTAGTTTCTAAATTCTGAAACTTTTGAGTTTAAAATATGAATGTTTTGAAGTAGTGTTGGGAACTGAAGCATGGATTAGTATAATATAATGACACTTGATCAACGTCATTATATTACAGTAAGTCATGCTGAGTTTCTAATGAAGCATGATGATTCACAGTACCGTCATCATGTGCCATTTACACGACTCTTACATTCTATCTAATCTCTAAACATATCAAGAGAATATTTTCTGGATGACTCGGTCTTCTCCAGGGTATTCGGGTAATTTAACAAATCAAAATCGTTCTATTACCATTTTCTTCTTAGAGCATTAGCTATGTTCATTCTGAATTTCATATCTACGAATTCCGGACCATTACTCGCTTGACTCGAAGTCGGGAAGAGAAAACGAAAGCATGAAGCTCCAAAAAATAAAAAAGAATATAAACTTCGATAATAACCTCGAAATTACAAACCGTGTATATCGATGCAGATAGCAATATAGAGACACGGGAGAATTAAAAACACTATAAATACAAGAGTATATTAGAAGTAAATAGATTCTTCTGGTGGTAGATGAAAAAAGTAGAATGACAGATATAAAAGTTAGGAGTATATCAAGAATCAGGACGGGATGGAGCATATTGATGAATGCTTTAAAGTAAGAATAAAGGGAGAAAGAATAGAAGGTGTGAGTCGTGGAAAATAAGGAAACGAAGGGGTGAATTTATAGTGAAATATCCGATAGAGCAATCGAAACAGATTATTGCATATAATCAAAGAAGATCCTGATTTCATTAATCACCAAAGAACCAAATCTTATTACGTAAGATTCTCTTTAAATCCCGGAAATCAATCATAACTACGTCATCGGTTAAGACGAATATATTTTACTCATCTCACTCTTTTACGATAGTCTCATTTATATTCTTCGCATAATCGAATCGTTTTATCTACATTACTCAATGATGATAAAACTCCATTATCACCTTATATTTGTCATGAAAACCTTCTTATTGTTATCCATAACAACCTCTATCAAATTTCGGGGACGAAATTTCTTTAACGGGTAGGTACTGTAATGACCCGGAATTTTCCGACCAAATTATACTTATGAGATTAATATTTACATAAATTAAACCATACCAACATGATAAGCAATCCAAATTATTGAGACTTGTGTTTTTGAAAAGAGTTTTACACAACGTTTGACCGTCCAATATGACCGATGATATCACGAACTATATAACATACGATAATTATACGTTTGTGTATATATATGTATTTATATATATTTAACATGATCTAAGGATAGTTTAACATCTCATTGTGTACTAATGACAATGAGTTATAAGTATATTTTGAAACTACTAACTTAAGTTTTCAAAACGATAACTATACGTAACATTCTTTGATATATATACTTATAATCTATAATGCTTATACATGTATCGTATATATAATGTATTTAATAACTTTTTAAGGACTTAAATACATAAAACAATATAAGTATATTCACAAAAGATAGCTATATTTGAATTCTCGTTCCGTTTCCTCAAGATTTCTATACGTATATCTAGGGTATATGTACCCGTATCATACCCAGCTTCTATACGTATTTACTATTGGTATATACACATCAAATCAACATCCTAATCAACATTATTACTGCCCTAGATATGAGGTAACTAGAATTTGTCAAGTAGTATGAATTATTAGTAAGAAAACAAAATTAGGAATCCTTTTCTTTCTTTATAAACTAAAAACGTTTTTATAAATGAACACCATTTCTTCACTCAATTTTCTCATACCTACACCCTCATTTCTCTCTCAAAATACTCCTAACTTCATACTTGATCATCTCCAAGCATTTTCCCCATCATTTAGCTTCAATTACAAGCCTTAAACACCATAAGAAAACTCTTTCAAGACCATATCAAAATAACCACCCATTTGAAGAAGTTTACTTCCAACCTTTTGATCTAACTCCACCACTCTTTGATTCCAAGATTATTTCTTATCTTTTGCAGTAACTTTGTCCAAGTAACTTGAGGTAGTAACCTTGTTCATAATCTTATTCAATTCATATTCATATAGCTATCTTATTTTGTGGTATAAAATTTTAACAACAAGAACATAGTTTGAATGATTTCAAACTTGTTCGCAAACTAAATAGATCCTTCTAACTTGACTTTTAAAATACTTCAAGACCTGTAATATATCATAATGATATGCTAACCTAACAAGATATAACTTGGTTTTACAAAGAACATCTTAAAAACTGAATCTACGTCGTCGGAGTGCAACCGGGGGCTGTTTTGGGTTGGATAATTAAAAACTATCATGAACTTCGAATTGGAAATTCATGTTCTAGAAAAATGATATTTCTTATGAATATGTTAACACATAAAAATTTTATGGTTTAACTCAAAGTGTAAGTATATTTTTAGAAAAATGATCATTAAATGTTGTTTTTATGATGGAAAATGATCACTTTCATAAGTTTCACCAAAGTTTGACCTATAACCTATGATTTCGAATACAAACTAAGGTATTTTCAGTTCATATTCTTAAAATTTGACTCGATCCTAGGAAGTGGCAAGTTGAACTAACAAAAACGGAGTTATAATGAAGAAACTACGACTAAAACAAGATTGGGTATCCGAAGCTAGTTTAGCTACGAAAATATTTGGAGAAAAAGTAAATTAATCATATCTTTCCTAATTAATATGATATTTTATATATAATTACTTATGATTTGATTTTATATATTTCAGGACCATCCGTAAACAACACGAGAAGATTAATCTAAGACCTCATGATTGTACGCAACACGTCATTTGACAACACGGTACTTTATTTATGCAACACGTCATTTGACAACATGGTACCATGGGTCGAGATTAATTATGATCAATACAAATACGATGGGGTCTTTATTTATTTTATTTAAGCTACTAATTGTGGACCACTAACATCGAACTGCTAACTACGGACTAAGAAAATATTAAAAGTATTAAAAGTATATATATATATATGTAACGATTACTTAAAAAGAAAATATGTTGATATATTATATATATGGTTAGGTTCGTGATATCTATCGGAGACCAAGTCGAATTAAATACCTTCAAGGCAAAAGTGAGTTTTATTTGCTCCCTTTTTAATTGCTTTTGTAATATATATTTTTGGGCTGTGAATACATGCGCTACTTTTATAAATGTTTACAAAATAGACACAAGTACTTAAAAATATATTCTACGTTAAGTTGTACCACTGGCATATTTCCCTGTAGCTTGGTAGCTACTATTTACATGGGTATTGTAAACGCGAATCCTGTTGATAGATCTATCGGGCCTGACAACCCCAACCGGACTGGACGACCAGTATTCAACGGTTGCACAGTACTTCGTTTTGGTGACTACACTTGGTACGGTGTAGTGAGATTTCATAATAAAGGAAATATGCGACGTTGATT
The DNA here is from genome assembly GCF_046630445.1 of Rutidosis leptorrhynchoides. Taxonomy (NCBI): domain Eukaryota; kingdom Viridiplantae; phylum Streptophyta; class Magnoliopsida; order Asterales; family Asteraceae; genus Rutidosis; species Rutidosis leptorrhynchoides. The sequence goes on along the minus strand of NC_092342.1, from coordinate 163,535,115 downwards.
AAATGTTAAGTATGGTTACCAAGTGCTCAACCACTTAGAATGCTTTACATACACTTGCGAGTGTATTATGTTTATGATTATGAAATCTTGTGGTCTATTAACATATTGAAATGATTGTTATGATAAACCTATGAACTCACCAACCTTTTGGTTGACACTTTAAAGCATGTTTATTCTCAGGTACGAATTAAGTCTTCCGCTGTGCATTTCCTCAATATAAAGACATTACTTGGAGCCGATCATCGCAATGGGACCAAATGTTGATGACTTTGTCCAGGTGGATTAGGACGGGTCCTTTCACCCACTCAACCTCGTGTTGACCTTTTTAAGCATGTTTATTCTCAGGTACTTAAGCATTGCTTCTGCTGTATATCTACTGCTTTGTTGATGATTGCTTGCTATGCTTGGAGTCTTCATTACATATCATATCAATTAAAGACATATTTATCTTCTGCTGCAAAACTCAACAAAACGTCTCATGTAGAGTCGTTCTCGTTTATACAACTGTGATTTGATATAATTAGTCACAAATACCCCAGGCCCTATTTGGGGGTGTGACAGATTGGTATCAGAGCAGGTTGTTGTAGAGAACCAGGATTGCATTTTATGTGTGCCTCATACAATTAGGTACCTTAGCAATGTAGGACTACAACTTTCCTTGACCGTAGTGCCTTTACTTGTTGCCTTTAACTGTTAAATGCTACACTATGCTTTAGAAACTTTACTTATCTTAGAATGCCGAGCCAACCTAAGAACTCTGCTCACTTTCCTAAGTATTATCCAATTACGCCACCGCATTTAAATGCGACACCATGATTTCTGAAATTCTTGACATTCCTATGTCATCAATCATGGTTTTATGTATTACATGAAATATTATCCATGATTTTTGAAACTCCTATAATTGTTACTATTCATACTCAAACGTATATAACTCCCTGTTATATCATGTACCTATATGCCTTATACCTTTATGCATCGGTTTGCGAACCGGAAAATGTCATTGGGTTATCACAGTATACGAATTGAAAGTCTTTAATAGAAAGATTATTAGATTACATACTTATCATTTTATAATCCCGACACATCATACTGCCATTATTGGAGTATAGACAAATCATATCTTATCATATCTATCCCAATAAACTTTGTCTAACACTTTTCATAAATTTCCTCCGTAAATTACGAAAATCTTTTTGCTATATATACGTATTCAAGGAGACAAATATATCATTCAGTATTCATTTCATATCAAACCCAATTCCAAACACATAATATGGATTTCTCACCCGATTCTTCAAATTCCTCTAGTTCTGAAGACAGCATGACGGGGACCCACCTGTAGTGACCCGAACTTTTCCATGTTTATATATATTAATTGAGATTGATATTTACATGATTAAATGTTTCCAACATGTTAAGCAATCAAACTTGTTAAGACTTGATTAATTGAAATATGTTTCATATAGACAATTGACCACCCAAGTTGACCGGTGATTCACGAACGTTAAAACTTGTAAAAACTATATGATGACATATATATGGATATATATATATAGTTAACAAGATACTATGATAAGTAAACATATCATTAAGTATATTAACAATGAACTACATATGTAAAAACAAGACTACTAACTTAATAATTTTTAAACGAGACATATATGTAACGATTATCGTTGTAAAGACATTTAATGTATATATATCATATTAAGAGATATTCATACATGATAATATCATGATAATATAATAATTTAAAATCTCATTTGATATAATAAACATTGGGTTAACAACATTTAACAAGATCGTTAACCTAAAGGTTTCAAAACAACACTTACATGTAACGACTAACGATGACTTAACGACTCAGTTAAAATGTATATACATGTAGTGTTTTAATATGTATTTATACACTTTTGAAATTCTTCAATACACTTATCAATATACTTCTACTTAACAAAAATGCTTACAATTACATCCTCGTTCAGTTTCATCAACAATTCTACTCGTATGCACCCGTATTCGTACTCGTACAATACACAGCTTTTAGATGTATGTACTATTGGTATATACACTCCAATGATCAGCTCTTAGCAGCCCATGTGAGTCACCTAACACATGTGGGAACCATCATTTGGAAACTAGCATGAAATATCTCATAAAATTACAAAAATATGAGTAATCATTCATGACTTATTTACATGAAAACAAAATTACATATCCTTTATATCTAATCCATACACCAACGACCAAAAACACCTACAAACACTATCATTCTTCAATTTTCTTCATCTAATTGATCTCTCTCAAGTTCTATCTTCAAGTTCTAAGTGTTCTTCATAAATTCTACAAGTTCTAGTTATATAAAATCAAGAATACTTTCAAGTTTGCTAGCTCACTTCCAATCTTGTAAGGTGATCATCCAACCTCAAGAAATCTTTATTTCTTACAGTAGGTTATCATTCTAATACAAGGTAATAATCATATTCAAACTTTGGTTCAATTTCTATAACAATAACAATCTTATTTCAAGTGATGATCTTACTTGAACTTGTTTTCGTGTCATGATTCTGCTTCAAGAACTTTGAGCCATCCAAGGATCCGTTGAAGCTAGATCCATTTTTCTCTTTTCCAGTAGGTTTATCCAAGGAACTTAAGGTAGTAATGATGTTCATAACATCATTCGATTCATACATATAAAGCTATCTTATTCGAAGGTTTAAACTTGTAATCACTAGAACATAGTTTAGTTAAATCTAAACTTGTTCGCAAACAAGAGTTAATCCTTCTAACTTGACTTTTAAAATCAACTAAACACATGTTCTATATCTATATGATATGCTAACTTAATGATTTAAAACCTGGAAACACGAAAAACACCGTAAAACCGGATTTACGCCGTCGTAGTAACACCGCGGGCTGTTTTGGGTTAGTTAATTAAAAACTATGATAAACTTTGATTTAAAAGTTGTTATTCTGAGAAAATGATTTTTATTATGAACATGAAACTATATCCAAAAATTATGGTTAAACTCAAAGTGGAAGTATGTTTTCTAAAATGGTCATCTAGACGTCGTTCTTTCGACTGAAATGACTACCTTTACAAAAATGACTTGTAACTTATTTTTCCGACTATAAACCTATACTTTTTATGTTTATATTCATAAAATAGAGTTCAATATGAAACCATAGCAATTTGATTCACTCAAAACGGATTTAAAATGAAGAAGTTATGGGTAAAACAAGATTGGATAATTTTTCTCATTTTAGCTACGTGAAAATTGGTAACAAATCTATTCCAACCATAACTTAATCAACTTGTATTGTATATTATGTAATCTTGAGATACCATAGACACGTATACAATGTTTCGACCTATCATGTCGACACATCTATATATATTTCGGAACAACCATAGACACTCTATATGTGAATGTTGGAGTTAGCTATACAGGGTTGAGGTTGATTCCAAAATATATATAGTTTGAGTTGTGATCAATACTGAGATACGTATACACTGGGTCGTGGATTGATTCAAGATAATATTTATCGATTTATTTATGTACATCTAACTGTGGACAACTAGTTGTAGGTTACTAACGAGGACAGCTGACTTAATAAACTTAAAACATCAAAATATATTAAAAGTGTTGTAAATATATTTTGAACATACTTTGATATATATGTATATATTGTTATAGGTTCGTGAATCAACCAGTGGCCAAGTCTTACTTCCCGACGAAGTAAAAATCTGTGAAAGTGAGTTATAGTCCCACTTTTAAAATCTAATATTTTGGGATGAGAATACATGCAGGTTTTATAAATGATTTACAAAATAGACACAAGTACGTGAAACTACATTCTATGGTTGAATTATCGAAATCGAATATGCCCCTTTTTATTAAGTCTGGTAATCTAAGAATTAGGGAACAGACACCCTAATTGACGTGAATCCTAAAGATAGATCTATTGGGCCTAGCAAACCCCATCCAAAGTACTGGATGCTTTAGTACGTCGAAATTTATATCATATCCGAAGGGTGTCCCGGAATGATGGGGATATTCTTATATATGCATCTTGTTAATGTCGGTTACCAGGTGTTCACCATATGAATGATTTTTATCTCTATGTATGGGATGTGTATTGAAATATGAAATCTTGTGGTCTATTATTATGATTTGATATATATAGGTTAAACCTATAACTCACCAACATTTTTGTTGACGTTTTAAGCATGTTTATTCTCAGGTGATTATTAAGAGCTTCCGCTGTCGCATACTTAAATAAGGACAAGATTTGGAGTCCATGCTTGTATGATATTGTGTAAAAACTGCATTCAAGAAACTTATTTTGTTGTAACATATTTGTATTGTAAACCATTATGTAATGGTCGTGTGTAAACAGGATATTTTAGATTATCATTATTTGATAATCTACGTAAAGCTTTTTAAACCTTTATTGATGAAATAAAGGTTATGGTTTGTTTTAAAATGAATGCAGTCTTTGAAAAACGTCGCATATAGAGGTCAAAACCTCGCAATGAAATCAATTAATATGGAACGTTTTTAATCAATAAGAACGGGACATTTCACCACCAACCGATCTACTACCGTGATTTCTTTAGAAGATGGGGATGGGTTCGTGAAATACTCACCCTATGGAGAAACGAAGAAGGTACTCCTTATCATGAGCCAAACTTACCACCAAACGTTGGAGTACTCGATCCGCTTACCGGCGAACCTGTTCGTAATACCTTTTACACTCTTTTCGCAAGGATTTTTCGCCTCGAAGGTCGACTCGATGTAGCCCAAGACAGTATTCGTCCTCTACTCCCAAATTCTAATCAGATAGGATTACTAGAAGAAGTTAGAAGACTTCGAACTAAATATCAAGAATTGACAAACCTTACGGAGGAATGGGTAGAAAAAATCCATAGACTTGAGCGTAAAGTAGAAACCCTGGAGAAAACGGTTCACGATTTGGAAGCTAGGCTCACACCTACTACCCAAGTACCACAAGCAATACCAGCAACACCACTAGTACCATCAGTACCACCAACATTACCAACACCACAAGAATTGTAAGCACCATCAGCATCACCACCAACAGCATCAGCTTCATCAACAACAACATCCGCATCCCACGCCTCAACATCACACTCAGTACCTCAAACATCAACATCATACGCCCATAGATACCAAGGAATATTAGTAATAATGAGTTAAGATGTATTGACTCATTCTTCGCGAAGAATTATATATGTATACCTTATATATATATATGATTTGGAACAATAATAAATCTTTTCGTACTAAGCAATTACGAGTGAATCTCAACTAGTATGTACTACTTGGTTAATTCATATCACTAATATGCTATGATGTACACCCTTCGTTAATGACTTAACAATTGTTAATCACTGCTTCAACACAATAAACTCCATTTCATAATAAATCAAGTGTAACGATGAATGTATTGATTCATAACTTCATTAGCGAAATATTTCGCGACAATTATGAAATCTCTAAAGGTTTTGGAGATTATTCATTCTCGTTTCAACCGTAAATCAAATGAGTTTAATATTATATTAAATCCATGATTACATCTGAAGGAAAATATATATGTATGTATATTTTCATAAAGACTGTAAATAAAAATCTTTTGTACAAACTGTTAATTGTGAAAATATTTTAACGGATAGGTAATACCCTAGAAATATTTATATCTCACATTAATATATTACATTGTACATTTTTCAATTCTGATTCTCATGAATTGTATTCATTCATATTCTATGATGAATTATCATATCAAACCACTGAAATTATCATTCATTACTTTTAAAATCAATAACGCCTATTCGTTAACCATTAGATCTGTTGGCGATTACAATCAGCATTTAATCATCTAAAAATAAAATTTCTTGAAACCATTGATAACCGAAGATTCAAATATGACTGCATTAAATGCAGAGGAAACAGTAAAATTGTAGAAGGTCTTAAGGGCTAAAAGTTTGATGATAAAGAATGGTATAAGCTCTGATTTGGAACTGGAAAACGGATTGAGCAAACTATGAAGGAGGCTGTGGACAAATCACAAAGATTAAATCTGCCTTCAAAGAATCCAAACGATTCAGTATCTGCTGAAGTCATCAACGAATACCTTGCCCCAGACTCTAAATCTTTACAGATAAATCTTCTTTATCATCCTTCGATCTTAGAAATTCTAAGATATCACCGTATCTTTCGTTATAAATATCCTCTATATTTCTGAAAATATCTTTATAACGATTCTTTTCCGCAATTAATTATCTCTTTTCGATAACTTTATCACATCATAAAGGAAACTATTTTAGTTTCTATATTCAAGTTTAAATTATAAATGTTTTGAAGAAGTGTTGGGAATTGAAGCATGAGTTAGTATAATATAATGACGTCAGGCCAACGTGATTATATTACAGTAAGCCATGCTAAATTTTTAATGGAAGGTGATGATTCATAGACTTTATAATCATCATTTGCCATGTTACATAACTCTTACATTCTATTTAAACTCTAAACATATCAAGAAAATATTTTTCTTGATGATTCTGTCTTTTTCGGATATTCTGGTAATTTGACAAATCAAATTGTGCTATTACCTTTCCTTTTGCTTTGTATATTATGAACATTCGAAACTTCATACCTACAAATTCTGGACCATTACTCGCTTTACTTAGAGTCGAGAAGAGAATAAAAAGGCAAAGAGCTCCGACATATAAGGGAAAATATAAAGCCCGATAACAACACCGAAATTACAAACCGTGTATATCAATGCGTATAGCAATATAAAGACACGGGAGAACTAAAAACACAATAAATCCTAGAGCATAATAGAAGTAAACAGACTCCTCTGGTGGGAGTTGGAAAAGAAGGAAGATTGTGGCGATAACCAATATAAGGTCAAGAACAAGAACTGGATTGAGCATATTAAGAAATCTTTTGGAAGTATGAATTGAGGAAGAAAGTATAGAAGTGGTGAAGATAATGAAATGGAAAAAGCTAATTTATAGCAAAATTCTAGACACAGCAATCGAGACAATTCACCGCATTTAATTAAAGAAAATCCTAATTTTCTTAATTACCGGAGAATCAAATCTTATAAATATTATGAAGATTTCTTTAAATCCTTTGAATTTCGGAAATCAACTTTAACCATATCAAAAGTTAAGGTGAACATTTAATTTCCTCATTTCACTCTTTTGTGATAGTTTCATTTATACTCTTTCTATAATCGAATCGTTTTATCCATATTATTTAATGTCGATAAAACTCTATTTTTCAACTCATATTCATCATTCTTGTTGTAAAGAATGACAATCTTTATCAAATTTCATGATTATGATTTTCATGAACTCCTCTCTATTTTGTCTACCCTAATATTGTGGCATAAATGCTCAAGGTTTAAATAAGCTCACTATTATTCATCACACATTTCATGTATATTGAAATTCTTGTATAACGTCATCATCTCTTTCCGAGGAAAACCTAATCAATGACACTCTTATTAAATCCTTTAGATAACCTCCGCATTAATAATAAAATGCACTTCGTAGAATTTATGGATCGTAAGATTTAAACGCTAGAAACAAAACAATATCCTATTAGTTGGAATTCACGAAAGGCCCCGAGCATACCTGGGAACGTGAAGAGCAAATAAATCGAAAATATCCTCACCTGTTTACAAACAACGCCGACTGATGGCAACAACTAAATTTCGGGACGAAATTTCTATTAACACGGTGATACTGTGACAACCCGTAAATTTCTGGCAAAATTTAAATAAAAATCTTTATATGATTTCATTTAACCTCGACTAATTCCGAAGATTCACGAACAATTATTTGTAAATAATTACGTATTAATTTGATATATTAATATTATTATTATTATTAATATCCTTTTTAAACAAGATATCAATAATTAATATCTTTATTATCAGTATTGTTATTATGAATAAAAAAAATATTGACAAATATTCTTGGAAAAGTAGTAAATCAATTTGTTTATTTTAAAAAAAATATGTATAAAAAATCCTTAAAATAAATGATTTTTTTAATAAAATAAATAAATAAATAAATAAATTACTTTTTAATTAAAAATTATAATGGAAAACTACTTTTATTATTTTATTTTGTGCATTATCCCATGACCTAACATTTAATACTTTTGAATTTTAAAATCCCGTTAAAAATTAAAATATTTCTTTTTCGTTTAATTATTTTATTCTTTTTACCTAATTTTTTCAAGTATAAATACCCCTCATTTCTCATTCAAACTCACACCAAAATTTCTCTCATTCTCTCTTTGAAGAATTACTGCTAGTAAGTATTCTTTTCTTACTTTTTTCTTTTTACTTTTTAATTTTTACTTCGGTTTATTATTTTTTTACCGAAACATGTAAATAATGTTATAAATTATATGCAATTAAAATTAAAATAAATAACATGTTATAATTAGTAATATATGTTACTAAAAATTATAAAAGTATTTTTATGAATTAATATATTGGAGTTATAATTAAAATCGAATTAATGAATATATATGTATATACGCACCTAACGTGAAGGTTATAATTAAAGATAGCGTACAAAGACTACAAACATCACCGCTACTTGTGGCCTAGGGTGATCCTTGTTACCATTATGGGACGCTTGTGGATCTCGAATGCCAAGACTTAGATTCTGGTCAAGAGATCCTGGGCCGCTCGGTAACAATAGATCATTCGAGTGACTTGCATGTTAGCGACGAAGTTTGGGCAAGATTGTACAACATCTTTGTTAAGAATTATAACCCGAACATTCTTAAACTAGAAGCTTACTCTAAGTGGAAGTTTTTCATAAATAGTAGGTTTCCAAAAATAGAAACTTTTGAGAAATAGGAACTTTTCTCGAAAACCGTCTCTGTCAATATAGTTGCTATATTAATAAACATACTTTATGTCAAGTTAGACATTAACTAATCAAACGTTATACCTCAAGGTTGATATCTAGATCACTTACTTGCTTTACTTTCCTTCTTGCGTGGAATACTTCAACTGCTATTTAATGTGAGTTTATCTGCTCCCTTTTTATATATTTTTGGGCTGAGAATACATGCGCAACTTTTATAACTGTTTTACACATATAAACTATTAAACTGTGATATGTTGGGCTATGACCAGCAAGTCCCCAACCGACAAGTATAAACGATAACTTGTACGGGGCAAACTTGAAAGTCTAGTCTAAATATCAGTACCAACTATTAAAATGTGATATGTTGGGCTATGACCAGCAGGTCCCCAACCTACAAGTATAAACGTTATACGGGGTAAACTTGAAAGTCTAGTCTAAACATCAGTACCAACTGTTAAACTATGCTATACCCAGCTATGTCCGACTAAGTCCCTACAGTGATATTTTTAATTGTTGTGGCATTCTTAATTATTGGGGATAGGCCTATCGGGAGTAACGTCCCTGATACATTTGACTAAGTCTTTGTATTACTTGATAATGAAATTAAACGACAAGGACAGAACAACTTGTCATGGGGCAAACAACGTTTAGTCTAAATATCACGCACTGACATAACTTTTTGATCCTGCGGGAGATCAACTTGACTGGATCTGAGTGATCTACTTATGAAAACAAATCTTGTGGTCTAACACTATTACTGAAATCATTATTTATGACAAACCTATGAACTCACTCAACCTCGTGTTGACCTTTTTAAGCATGTTTATTCTCAGGTACTTAAGTATTGCTTCCGCTGTATATCTACTGCTTTGTTGATGATTGCTTGCTATGCTTGGAGTCTTCATTACATATCATATCAATTAAAGACATATTTATCTTCTGCTGCAAAACTCAACAAAATGTCTCATGTAGAGTCGTTCTCGTTTATACAACTGTGATTTGATATAATTAGTCACAAATACCCCAGGCCCTATTTGGGGGTGTGACAAAGTTAGAAGGATTAACTTTATTTGCGAACAAGTTTAGAATTAACTAAACTATGTTCTAGTGATTAGAAGTTTAAATCTTCGAATAAGATAGCTTTATATGTATGAATCGAATGATGTTATGAACATCATTACTACCTTAAGTTTAGTAGGTAAACCTACTGGAAGTGACAAGAAATTATCTAGCTTTAAAAGATTCTTGGATGGCGTGAAAGTTTTTGAAGCAGAATCATGGCACGAAAACAAGTTCAAGTAAGATTTCTGCTCAAATTAAGATTGTTATATTTATAGAAATTGAATCAAAGTTTGAATATGAGTATTACCTTGAATTAGAGAGATAACCTACTGTAAGTAACAAAGGTTTCTTGATCTTGGATGATTACTTGGAATGGATTAGAAAGCTTGGAAGTAATCTTGCAAACTTGAAAGTGTTCTTGGTTTTATGAAACTAGAACTTATAGAATATATGAAGAACACTTAGAACTTGAAGATAAAACTTGAGAGAGATCAATTAGATGAAGAAAATTGAAGAATGAAAGTGTTTGTAGGTGTTTTTGGTCGTTGGTATATGGATTAGATATAAAGGATGCGTAAGTTTGTTTTCATGTAAATAATTCATGAATGATTTATAATATTTTTTGTAATTTTGTGAGATATTTCATGCTAGTTACCAAATGATGATTCCTACATGTTTAATGACTCACATGGGCTGCTAAGGAGCTGATCATTGAAGTGTATATACCAATAGTATATACATCTAGAAGCTGTGTATAGTACGAGTACGAATACGGGTGCATACGAGTAGAATTATTGATGAAAATGAATGAGGATGTAATTGTAAGCATTTTTGTTAAGTAGAAGTACTTTGATATATTTCTTGAAGTCTTTAAAAAATTTACTAATACATATTAATACACTACATGTATATACATTTTAACTGAGTCGTTAAGTCACCGTTAGTCATTACATGAAAGTGTTGTTTTGAAACGTTTGAGTTAACAATCTTGTTAAATGTAACTAATCCATTGTTATAATACTTAAATAAGATGTTAAATTGTTATGTTATCATAATAACATGGTGTATAAATATATCTTAACATCATATATATATATATGTTAAAATACTATTACAACGATAATTGTTACGTATATATATATTGTTTCGAAATTCTTAAGTTAGTAGTCTTGTTTTACATATGTAGTTCATTGTTAATATACTTAATGATATATATAATTATCATTTTATCATGTTCATTGTTAATATACCTAATGATATATATAATTATCATTTTATCATATTAAATATAGTGTAACAATATCTTAATATGATACATATGTATTTAGTAAGACGTTGTTATAACGATAATCGTTATATATATCGTTTCGAGTTTCATAAATCAATATTCTCATTTTTATGTATATCACACATTGTTAATATACCTAGTGAGATTCTTACATAACATAATCTCATGTTAACCACATATATATCCATATATATAACATCATGTCGTTTTTACAAGTTTTAACGTTCGTGAATCGCCGGTCAACTTGGGTGGTCAATTGTCTACATAAAACTCATAACAAATAATCAAGTCTTAACAAGTTTGATTGCTTAACATGTTGGAAACATTTAATCATGTTAATATTAAATATCATTTAATATATATAATTATGGAAAAGTTCGGGTCACTACAAACTACACCCTACCGCATGATCTATGGAAAAGCCTGTCACCTTCCGCTAGGACTCGAATATAAAGCTCTCTGGGCACTGAAGACCTACAACCTTGACCGCTCAGTAACCGTTAAGCATCATAAGATGCAGTTGAATGAACTCGCTAAATTAAGAGACTAAGCGTATGAGACGTCATATATCTACAAGGAACGAATGAAGCTGACACATGATGCAAAATTGATTCCTACAAAGGTTGCTCCTGGAGATAAAGTTCTGCTCTTTAATTCTCGATTCAAGAAGTTCGCTGGAAAATTTAGATCAAGATGGAGTGGGCCATACAAAGTTATACATGCTTTTCCACATGGAGCCGTGGAACTGAAGGACCTACTGGCTACTTCAAAGTCAATTGCCACCGGCTAAAAGCTTATCTAGAAGACCACGATAAAGAGGAGCACCTCTTCTCATTTGATCCATTCTGAAGATCTGGCAAAGAAAAGTCGAGCTGTAACGACTTGATAACAAAGTGCTCTTGGGAGGCACCCCTTGCTTATCCTTTTATTTTCTTTATCTTATTATTATTTTCAGTCTACAAAAATATTATCTCTGTGTACTAACAACTAAGCACCATAATTGTGCCTAGTACTTACGAGTTTTTTGAATGTGTTCACGCAAAATGCCAAGTTCAGGAGCTTCAGTTTACATCCCAGTTCGTAGCAGGAGGACTCCTAGAGTTTACTTATCAGAAAATAGCGCTGATCATAACAGGCCATCAACAGGGCAATTAGGCCCAAGGCGATTGATGTTGGAGAGTGTTAAGGAGGATATTAGTAAGACGGTGCCACGAAGTACTCTGGGCCTGTCATCATTCAGGCTAGCACGCCGTGTTCAGCCTACACGACAAGCTACCCCAGGCATTCCACACCGGTCCCATCCTAGCACATGCTACTCCCGCTCCCATCACGCCGCCTGTCTTAGCAGTTTCACCTGCTCCAGTCATCGAGGCAGTCTCAGTCACTGAGCTACCTAAGGGTTGTCAGTTAGACATGATTCCCATATCAGTTGAGCCACCCACGGCCCAGGCCTTTGAGATTACCGGGAACATCCCTGATGAGGAGCCTTTCCCGAGCCTATCACACCTGGAGTTGCCATCAGACCTTTGTTTGGATTCACTACTAGGCCCTGAGTTGGATGTAGGGCAACCACTTGAGTATTTGCCGAGACTAGAGGATGATGATGATCCCTTCAGACTTCATGGATACTTCGCAGACACGACTCAGCACATTGATCAGGATAGTAATCCGTAGACTACTTTACTTTATTTACTTTTAGTTTTAGCTTTTCGAAGCATTGTACTAAAAAGTTATATATAGTGGAAATGTTGTGTTTCTCTTTTTGTTCTTCATGCAGAAATTTTATCAAAAGAGACTGGTCCTTTCCAGCAATTAGGAGACCGATCGTAGGAAGGCCCAGCACTAGGAAAGTAACCTGACCATAGGGAAGTAATCCTTCCTCAAACCTACTTTAATTATTACGTACTAAAATCTCTAAGTGTGGGGTCACCCCCGCAACCAACTTAAAAATTTTAGAAGACACTGTCCTTAATTTATAAAGTATTAAAATATTCTTTTTCAGAGAACATTAGGGACAATGTTCTTCTAAGTGTGAAGTATTGGGTAAAGGTTTAAAGCACAAGTAACCGTAAAACGCCAAGTTTTGAAAAATTATTTTGTCTAAAAAGTAATTAGCAATGGATATTGGGTGATTTCAAAAAAATTCTTACCTTGTTTTGCCCAAAAGATCCAATAAAATTGCTAGAAATCGGTTTTCTGAACATTTATTAGAACGGAACGATTAAGCTAAAACTTATGTTTTGTGTTAAAAGATTTCTTTAAAGAAAATATATACAAGGATACGCATGACCAATCACGACCCCTACTCCCAAAAAGTGAGGACTCTTGGACCCACAGTATCTGTACGACCCATCAAATCTACAGTACTTTGTCATTTTAATTGATGAGCGTGCCGGTGTACGGTTCAAGTTAGAACTTGGTTCTGACATACGTTTCAAGGCTAATGGTTAGTAAGCGCCATACGTGATGCAGGTACGATACTCCTTCTGAATCAGACAAATTCACCCCAAATTCACTCCCAAAAAATACACTACCCATTCACCTTCATTCCCCTTTCCACATATCAAAATATCCAGAGATTAATGAAGAGATAGATCAATTAAATTCGCTTCAAAAGCACTTGTTAAAAGATTCCGAACCCCTAATTGTTTTTGATAGGTTAAAGACCTATTTTCAGTAGATTATCACTTCCTTTTTGGGCACCAGGAATGAAAGACAAAAGTTATGAAGAAAGGGTAAGCCATGAAAATATATATATATTTGATGAAAGAGCAAAGTCTCTAGAAATAAAGGCAAAGAAAAACCTAAGAAGTTGCCCCAAAGAAGAATACTGGAGGAGCCAAAGAAAAATATAGACAAAGTCTTAGCAAAATCCGCCTCTTCCGAAGAAACTTTTTACGAATTCCAAGCCACTATCTATCCAAAAGTGGATACTCTGAAGAATCGAAATCTATCAATTCTCTCTAAATCAAAAGATCTGGATACCTTTCACCAATTCATAAATGTCCAAAAAACCCTATAACCCGTCTTTCTCTTGAAAGAATTCCCAGGAAGAAGATCAGTGCCGTCCATACTTAACCGGTAGAGATATTGATGCTTTACCAAGCCTATGATGAGAACTGTTACACGACTGGCTTCTGAGCGACAATACAATTAGACTAGGGTACCGTAAACACTTAAGTGATATGAGTGATCCGTTAATGAGGAGCCTGGTCATGTACACACTACATCTGAGAGTTGGAAAGTACGCCTTTTTCACTATGGACGCAATTGAAATCTAGCGACCAAATCATTGAAGGTCGAAACTTTTTCTAATACTTTCGAAAGATGTGACGAATTCTGATGAAGGCATAATAAAAAGATCCACGGGTGAGTAAGGGAGAATCTATTAGAAAGAACCTTGTATTCCTGCTTTTTGCTTGAGGACAAGCAAAGCTAAGTGTGGGGTATTTGATATCGGCCAAAACGTCACATTTTTATCCCCGGTATTAAGCCCTAAAACAATAAATATTCAAACTTTATCGGCAATATTATCGCTTTTTTAGTTGATTTTGTAGATTAAGTAATTACGAAAGCGATGCAAAAAGAATCAAGTAAAATGGAGCTAAAACGAAGATTCTAGAGCGAAAACAGTTAAAGACAAGAAATCAAGTTACGATCCAGTGAATTTCAGCTGACCAGGCAAACCAAACGGCTTTGCCAAATGGCCTACCAAACGGCTTTCCTGGCTTACAAACAGCCTGCCACACGCCCAAGTTAAACGGCCCCTGCAAACGGGCTGGCCTGGCAAACAACCCCTGCAAATGGCCTATTATGATGGGTATGTGTTTACGGTGCCTGGTGCCTAGTGCCTAGTAAGTAAGGTATATTGGTGATTAAACTTGCATATCGTTGGTTATTCAATTTTATTTTGATGCACATGTAATAGTTGGGGTTTTGTATTTTTATTAGTGACTTTATTAACTGGGTTGAGAATATTGTTACAATCATGTCAAAGTAGAGAAGATTGGAGTTCCAAAATTTTTTAAACATGATCATCATCATTATGATTATTGTATAATGATTGATTTAGCTGTTGTTGTACTTGAATGAACTGAGTCAATTGATCATCAGCTCCGAGAGTGGGGTTAGTTACTTTTGTAATTTGGGTGTTAGGGGAATTTTCCTCGACTGGTGGACCAGTGAGTGGAAGTGGTTGATCATAGGACAATTGAGATTGTTGGGCTGGGTAAGGTGGGTAGTGATAACGAAAAGGCTGGTTGCTTCGTTGAAAATGATTAACCCTAGGTTGTTGATTGAATCCGGGATTTGGTGGACGAGCTGGGTATTGAACGTAACAGACTGAGCCATCAGGGTTTTCGTACTCGACTTGATATTCCTCAGTGGGTTGCGGGTTGTTACAATTAACACAAACCTGAGCTTGGTTGACCTGCTGCGGCTGCGTCTTTAATTCTCCGAGTTGTTTAGCGAGAGATTCCATCTTATCCGTGAGGGATTTGATGGTCTCCGTTTGATTGTTAAGTACAGAGAGTAGGGCAGATGATGAAGTTGTTTCACTACTGTTCCAGTCATGATGATGCATTGTCATATTCTCGAGCAATTCCCATGCTTCATCTGTGGTTTAGTTCATCAGATTTCCTTGAGCTGCTGCATCGATCGTCGTCCTATGATTTACCGTAAGACCATTGTAGAAGGTACAGATTTGAGCTGACCGTTCTAGCTGGTGATTAGGGCATTTCTTCAGCAGGGTTTTGAATCGCTCTCATGCAGTGTAAAGAGATTCATCATAACTTCGTATGAAGTTAATGATGTCATTTTTTAGTTTAGTTTTCTTAGAAGGAGGGAAATATCTTGTTAGGAATTTAGTAGCCATCTCCGTCCATGACGTGATGGAATCTTTTTCCAGTCCTTCGAATCATGTTTGAGCATGATAAGTGAGAGAATAGGGAAACAAGTATAGTCGGACTATATCTTGTCCTATCCCTGGCTGTTTGTAGGAGTTCGAAAGAGATATGAATTTATCAAGGTGAGAATTAGGATCGTCATTCGGTAATCCATGAAACTGACAGCTATTTTGGATGAGCTGGATGATGTGATGTTTTAACTCGAAAGAGTGTCCTTGAATCTCTGGAAATCTGATTGGTCCTCCTCGACTTTCAATCGAGGCTTTTGTATTTTCTATTAAAGTAACGCGTAACGCCATTTGATTTCTGATTCGTGCTTCCTTGCGTGCTTTAGAGATTATTGTGTCTGGATCAGGTACGAATAACAACGGCCCTGGTCTATATCGGGTTTGGGTCATACACTGGGTATGCCTTTTTAATTTTAAGCAGATAAACTAAATTTCTAAAGTAATCTAAGGGAATCTTAATCTAAGGTAGTCTTAATCTAAGGTAGTCTAATTTAAAGTAATCTAATTTAACTAACTATCCTAAGGTTGAATTTGTTTTTAGTTTGGGCTACCTATTCCCTGGTATTTCGATAACAAAGCTTCGCACGAACTATTCAACAAACCAAGTGGCCAGGCTGACTACGAAGAGGCGGGATCCTTTTGGTCCCAATATAATTGGAGACTGTTTGGAAAATCCAACAACCAAGTCAGTGTATAATTGTATTTTTTAGACACCACTAAATGCTTGTGAATAAGTTTGATAGAGAGCAGTATTGTCTGATACCAGTTCTCCAGTAGCGGTGCCAAAAACTAGCTTCCCTCTTGATATGGCTAAAACAGACCGGTGTCGTTAGGTCGCAACATGTTAGAATCAACCACCAGGGGGTACTGTTTTGAATTTATATTTAGCGGGGCCTAAATCGTACTCCTCCTTAGTATGAATAAGGGAAGTATCACCTAGAGTCGTATTATAAGATATCAGTAGAATCGAACCTATATTGAAGCCTAAGATAGTCATGAAGGAGTAGTGGTTACCTAATTTTGGGATTTTCTAATTTATAAGACAGATAAAGTAAGTGCGATAAAATTCGTAATTCAGATAAGGTTAAAATAAGTGCATACAATGATTTCATCAGTTATTCTACTGAGATTATGTAATGCTGGCTCATGAATAAGTAGAGGCCTTGTATTCATTATACTGGTCCTAAACACCCCTATTGTAAGACATGTCACTGGGTAATGCGATAGGCTTGAATAGGTAAAGGCTTTGTATTCATTATACTGGTCCCTTACCCCCAACGCTCTTGCAGTCAGACTAGAGGCATAAACGTTCAGACGGCTCATCCAATTGAGCGACTCGATTGGGTGACGTATTAACATTCCACAAAGGTCTAAACTTTCTTAAGCATAATAGAATACATGGTTTATCATATTCGAGAGACATGATGTGTTTTAATGCTTTCATTAATGATTGATTTTAAAAGATAGTTAGGCCCTTTAAAAAGAATTCAACCATAAAGAACACCATGGCCAAGTCAGGTTGACTTCCATGAACACGTTCGGTTATCCTAACGGTCCAATCCTTTATGTGTCTAAACAAACAGTTCCTTAATTAACTAAGAATTCCTCAAGCGGGGTGCAATGCTTGAGACTGAAATGCCCCGTTTATATACATTATAAACGATTCACAATAGTTCATTTCATTGCGAGGTATTTGACCTCTAAATGATACATATTACAAATATTGCATTCGTTTTTAAAAAGACAAATTTCATCACATCGAAAATTGACAGCATGCATACCACTTCTTAATATATCCAACTATAAATGACTTGATAATAATCTTGATGAACTCAATGCCTCGAATGCAACGTCTTTTGAAATATGTCATGAATGACTCCAAATAATATCTCTAGAATGAGCAACTGCACAGCGAAAGATTTCTTTCATACCTGAGAATAAACATGCTTTCAAGTGTCAACCAAAAGGTTGGTGAGTTCATTAATTTATTATAAACAATCATTTCCAATAATATAATAGACCACAAGATACTCATATTTAGAAAACAATCTGTGCAGGTCTACTCCTGCTGTAAAATCATTCATATGAAGAATACCAGAACCTTTCAAACAACTCACCAACGGTAGCTAATGCATGCGTGCAATGCAAAATCATCTCACCGTGATAGTTAATACAATATAATTTTATAACGGGAGCTAATGCGTGTGTGCAATGCAAAATCATCTCTTCGAGGTTAGCTAAAATGGGAGTTAATGCGTGCGTGCAATGACAAAATCATCTCTCCGTTACTAACTACAAATTACAATACAATACAATACAATACATCAAGAGCTAATGCGTGCGTGCAATGAAAAATCATCTCGTCGATGGTAGCTCAAATGGGAGCTAATGCGTGCGTGCAATGCAAAATCATCTCTCCGTTACTAACTACAAAATCGAACCATTTCGGGAGCTAATGCGTGCGTGCAATGAAAAAATCATCTCGCCGATGGTCGATAATACAATCTTTATAGAAATTGAACTTGTGAATCCAAATAATTCTATCATAGAATGTAGTTTTGAATACTTGTGTCTATTTCGTCAATCATTTATAAAAACAGTTCATGTATTCTCAATTCAAAAATATATCTCAAAAGCATTTAATAAAACAGTTATAATGTCAAAACCCGACCTTAACCATAAGGACTAATACAATAACATATGATTTCATCGCGAGGTATTGACCTCTACATGCGACGTTTTTCAAAAACTGCATTCGTTTTTACAATACAAACCATAACTTTTATTACAAATACAAGGTTTAAACAAGATAATAATGATTATCGTTTAGCAATAATCTTAGACTTACAAACTTTACATGTGATAATAACAATACGACTTCCAACATATTTTACATTACAAATCCTCCGATATGCAGTTTTATTTTTGACACAAATATGCATACTCAAGATCTTGCTTAAATTCAACATGTTGCAGCGGAAGCTTTTAGTTATCACCTGAGAATAAACATGCTTAAAACGTCAACATAAAGTTGGTGAGATATAGGTTTAATGCCAGCAGCGTTATGAATATAGACCACAAGATTTCATATATAAACGTTTTAATAAAAATATTCTAAGTTGTTGAGCACTTGATAACCATACTTAACATTTAATCAACGTCGCATATTCCCTTTATTATGAAATCTTACTACACCGTACCAAGTGTAGTCACCGAAACGAAGTACTGTGTAACCGTTGAATACTGGTCGTCCAGTCCGGTTGGGGTTGTCATGCCCGATAGATCTATCAATAGGATTCGCGTTTACAATACCGCTTGTAAATAGTAGTTACCAAGTTACAGGGAGATATGCCAGTGGTATAAATCAACGTAGAATATATAATTTTAATCACTTGTGTCCATAACGTAAATCATAAAATGCATGTATTTTCATCCCGAAATATTTAGAGTTTAAAAGTGGGACTATATACTCACCTTTTCCTTGAAGGTATTTAACTCGACTTGGTCTCCGATAGATATCACGAACCTAACCATATATATAATATATCAACATATTTTCTTTTCAAGTAATCGTTACATATATATATACTTATAATACTTTTAATATTTTCTTAGTCCGTAGTTAGCAGTCTGTTGTTAATGGTCCACAATTAGTTGCTCAATAAAATAAATAAAGACCCCATCGTATTCGTATTGATCAGAATTAATCTCGACCCATGGTACCATGTTGTCAAATGACGTGTTGCGTACATAAAGTACCGTGTTATCAGATGACGTGTTGCGTACAATAATGAGGTCTTATGATTAATCTTCTCGTGTTGTTTATGGGTGGTCCTGAAATATATAAAATCAAATCATAAGTAAATATATATTAAATATTATGTTAATTAGCCAAGATATGATTAATCCTATTTTGTCATAATATGATATATTACAGGTTTTGGAGTGTTTTAAAAATCAAATTAGAAGGATCTATTTAGTTTGCGAACAGGTTTGAAATCATTCAAACTATGTTCTTGTTGTTAAAAATTTTATAACACAAAATAAGATAGCTATATAAATATGAATCGAATAAGATTATGAATAAGGTTACTACCTCAAGTTACTTGGATAAAGCTATTGGAAAAGATAGAAAATAATCTTGATCAAACTTCCTTATGATGATTATAGGTTGTTCATGAAGCTAGTTCTTTATGAGTATTTGCTGAGATTGTGAAGAACACTTAGAGTTCCTAAGAGTGTGTTTTTGGTTAGAGAAAGATGGTTGTAAGAATGAAATGAAAAACCAAGGTGATGGTGATACTTATAGGACAGTCTGGTTGTTGAGGGAACAAGGACAAATTATTGTGTTGAATTTTTGAGTAATAATGTATGCTAGCTTACAAATAAGATTCCCTCTTATCTAGGGCAGATCTAAGGCTGATAAGGATATTGATTTGATGTGTATGTACCAGTAGTAAATACGTATAGATGATGGGTATGATACGGTAAAAGAAGCTCAAAATCGGGCTTTTATTTTGGGTCCAACCGGGCTCTGCCCCTTGGACCCCGCCAGGGGTTGTCACCCCTTGGACCCCGCTTATCGGGGGCGCTGCCCCCGAACCCCCGTCATAATCAAGCTAAGTTCAAACAAGTGTGCACTCCACACTTCCCCAAACTTGTTCGATATATATCAAGATTATTTTGGTTACAAATTAATCCCATTACACTTAAATCATATTGGTGACATAAATCACAACACATTATAGATTGTAAGTATATATGTCAAAGAACGTTACATATAGTTATCGTTTTGAAAACTTAAGTTAGTGGTCTCAAAGTATACTTATAACTCATTGTTGTTAGTTCACAATGAAATGTTAAACCATCCTTAAATCATGTTAAATATGTATAGATATGTACATATACATAATCATATAATTATCGTGTGTTATATAGTTCGTGATATCATCGGTCAAATTGGACGGTCAAACGTTGTGTAAAACTCTTTTCAAAAATATAAGTCTCAACAGTTTGGATTGCTTATCATGTTGGTAAGGTTTAATTTATGTAAATATTAATCTCATAAGTATAGAACGATCGGAAAATTCCGGGTCGTTACAGTACCTACCCGTTAAATAAATTTCGTCCCGAAATTTTAAAATTGTACCTATTTTGCGTTCTCTGGAAACAAATGTGGGTACTTTTGTTTCATCTGATCCTCTCGTTCCCAAGTAAACTCGGGACCCCTTCGAGCATTCCAACGAACCTTAACGATAGGTATGTTGCTCTGCTTGAGTTGTTTAACTTCACGGTCCATGATTTCGACTGGTTCTTCTATGAATTGTAGTTTCTCGTCGACTTGGATTTCTTTAAGAGGAATGGTGAGGTCTTCCTTTGCAAGACACTTCTTAAGGTTTGAAACGTGAAATGTATTATGTACTCCGACGAGTTGTTGTGGTAATTCGAGTCGATAAGCTACCGGTCCAATGCGTTCGATGATCTTGAACGGGGCTACATACCTTGGGTTCAGTTTACCTCTTTTTCCAAAACGTATTACACCTTTCCAAGGTGACACCTTTAACATAACCATGTCACCGATCTGAAACTCTAATGGTTTCCTTCAGACATCGGCGTAGCTCTTTTGGCGACTACGGGCTGTTTTCAATCTCTCCTTAATTTGCACTATCTTCTCAGTAGTTTCATGGATGATCTCGGGTCCAGTTAATTGTCGATCTCCTACTTCGTTCCAACAGATAGGGGATCTACACTTCCTTCCATACAGTGCTTCGAATGGTGCAGCTTTAATGCTCGCATGATAACTATTATTATACGAGAATTCCTCTAATGGTAGATATTTATCCCATCCGTTTCCAAAATCGATCACACATGCCCTAAGCATGTCTTCAAGAGTCTGAATTGTTCTTTCACTCTGCCCGTCAGTTTGCAGATGATATGCGGTACTCATATCCAAACGAGTTCCTAGGGCCTCCTGTAGTGATTGCCAGAACTTTGATGTAAATCTATTATCACGATCGGATATAATGGAAATAGGTATTCCATGCCTTGAAATAATTTCCTTTATGTACAGTCGTAATAGTTTCTCCATTCTATCCGTTTCCTTTATAGGCAAGAAATGTGCAGATTTGGTGAGTCGATCAACTATTACCCAAATGGTGTCATAACCCCAGGCAGTCTTAGGTAACTTTGTGATGAAATCCATGGTAATACCATCCCATTTCCATTCTGGGATTTCTGGTTGTTGAAGTAACCCTGACGGCTTCTGGTGTTCTGCTTTAACTTTAGAACAAGTTAAACATTCCCCAACATACGTTGCAACGTCTATCTTTAAATTAGGCCACCAATAATGTGTCTTAAGATCTTGGTACATCTTTCCAACTCCAGGATGTATCGAGTATCTTGTCTTGTGCGCCTCATTCAATATCAACTTTCTTAATCCACCCAACTTCGGTACCCAAATACGGTTTGCAAAATATCGAATTTCGTCTTCCCGTATAACGAGTGGCTTCGCATACTTCTTCATTATTTCATTTCCTATGTTTTCTTTAGTAAGAGCTTCTCGTTGAGCCTCTTTGATTTGTGAGTTGAGATTCATGCGAATTTTTATGTTCATCGCTCGTACTCGAATTGGTTCTCGTTCCTTTCTGCTTAAAGCGTCGGCCACTACATTCGCTTTCCCGGGATGATAGCGAATCTCACAATCGTAGTCGTTTATCAGCTCGACCCACCTACGTTGCCTCATGTTCAGCTGTTACTGATCGAAAATATGTTGAAGGCTTTTATGATCAGTAAACACAGTGCATTTAACTCCATATAAATAGTGTCTCCATATCTTCAATGCAAACACTACTGCCCCCAATTCTATATCATGCGTCGTATAATTTTGCTCGTGAATCTTCAATTATCGGGATGCGTATGCAATAACTTTCTTTCGTTGCATAAGGACGCAACCAAAACCTTGTCGCGAAGCGTCACAATATATCTCAAAATCATCGTTCCCTTCAGGTAACGATAAAATAGGTGCCGTGGTCAACTTCTTCTTGAGTAATTGAAATGCACTCTCCTGCTCAAAGTCCATTCGTACTTCTTCCCTTTGTGTGTTAACGCTGTCAATGGTTTAGCTATTCGGGAAAAATCTTGAATAAACCTTCTATAATAACCGGCTAAACCCAAAAATTGGCGTATCTGCGTTGGTGTCTTAGGAGTCTCCCATTTTTCTATGGCCTCAATTTTAGCTCGGTCAACCTGAATTCCTTTGCTACTAACAACATGACCAAGAAATTGCACTTCTTTTAACCAAAACGCACACTTAGAAAATTTGGCGTATAATTGTTCTTTTCTTAACAATTCTAATACCAATCTTAAATGTTGTTCATGCTCTTGCTCACTCTTGGAATAGATAAGAATATCGTCAATGAAAACGATAACAAACTTATCTAAATACGGACTACAAACTCGATTCATGAGGTCCATGAATACAGCTGGCGCATTCGTTAATCCAAACGGCATGACCAAAAATTCATAATGACCGTAGCGTGTCCGAAAAGCAGTTTTCGGAATATCTTCTTCTTTGATGCGTAGTTGATGATAGCCCGACCTTAGGTCGATTTTCGAGTAAACACATGATCCTTGCAATTGATCAAATAAATCATCAATTCTCGGTAGTGGATACCGATTCTTGATAGTTAACTTATTTAATTCACGATAATCTATACACATTCGAAAAGATCCATCTTTCTTTTTGACAAATAAAATCGGAGCTCCCCACGGTGAAGTGCTCGGTCGAATGAAACCACGGTCCAGTAATTCTTGTAACTGGCTTTGTAACTCTTTCATCTCAGATGGTGCAAGTCTATATGGAGCACGAGCCACTGGTGCAGCTCCTAGTACTAGATCTATTTGAAATTCTACAGATCTAAATGGAGGTAATCCCGGCAACTCTTCTGGAAAGACTTCAGGAAAATCTCTTGCCACAGGCATGTCATTGATGCTCTTCACTTTCTCCTTCGTTTCGACTTTATTAACATGTACTAAGATAGTATAGCACCCTTTCTTCAAGCACTTTTGAGCTTTCAAACAAATAATGAGTTTTAGCTTTGAGTTACCCTTCTCTCCATAAATCATTACTGGCGTTTTATTCTTACGAGGAATGCGAATTGCCTTATTGGCACACACAACTTCAGCTCCTATTTTGGACATCCAGTCCATGCCGACTATTACATCAAAACTTCCTAATTCTACGGGTATCAAATCAATCTAAAATGTTTCTCTGGCTAAATTTATTTTACAATCACGGCAAATTTTATCGGCTTTAATTAGTTTACCATTAGCTAACTCAATCATGTACTTAGCATCTAGAGGTAATGATGAACAATTCAATTTAGCGTAAAAGTCTCTACATACGTAACTTCTATCGGCACCAGTATCAAATATAATAGATGCGGATAAGTTATTAATGGTAAACGTACCCGTAACAAGCTCTGGGTCTTCACACGCCTCTCTAGCATTAATAACAAATGCTCTTCCACGTGCAGATCCATTATTCTTCTCTGGATTCGGACACTGGCTCTTATAATGACCCTGTTTCCCACACTCATAACAAGTAACAGTGGCCAAGGCAGTTCTATTTGCATTGGTGGCAGTAGTCTTGGTACCGTTTGTATTTGTAGCGGGAACCCTACAATCTTCAGCAAGATGACCTTTTCGATTACAATTGTTGCACACCACATTACAATAACCAGAGTGATGTTTGTGGTATCTGTTACATAAAGGATTTCGTCCTTTGTAACCTGAGTTTGAACCGCTACCCGCACCTTATGTGGTTTCTTGTTTCTTGTTGGATTGTTGATGATTACCTTCCCACTTTCTTTTGTTTCCCGATGTCTTGACATCGGTGTTCTTTTCCAGAATAATCTGGTCCATCAATACGTTCGCCATGGTGATAGCTTCATGAATAGTCTTGGGTTTGGATGCTGTAACATTTGCCTTGACCTTTTTAGGCAAACCGTCTTTGTACAGTTCAATCTTCTGTTCTTCGGTTGGTACCAATTCGGGACATAGCGAAGCTAATTCCATGAATCGCTGATTGTAGTTGGTGAGTTCAGTACCAACAGCTTTCAGGCTTTGTAATTCAGCTTTCAACTTCCTAACCTCGTTCCTTGGACAATATTCGTTGATTAGCATTGTTTTGAATTCTTTCCAAGGAGTATCATAAGCTACATATCCTCCTACGGCCTTCACATAGTTTTTCCACCACGTGAGTGCACTATCTTGTAGGGTGCACGATGCATACTTGGTCATGTCCTTCTCAATACAACCACTGATTTTAAACACAGACTCAATCTTTTCGATCCACCGGGTTAAACCGACCGGTCCTTTTGTTCCACTGAATGATGAGGGCTTACAACCTTGAAAAGTTTTGTAAGTGCACCCCACACGAGGATTTGGGTTAACTGCAGCACCTCTTGCAGCCTCGACCCATAACATTCTGTCGTTCACTCGCTGATTGATGAGTTCCTGGATTTCTTGTTCCGTCATTCGGTTCAATCGCGCCATAATCTTCAATAAGAATGAAAAAATAATTATTCACATGGAATATTATAGATGTAGTATGTATTTAAAGTACATCGTAGCTTATTAATAATATGAACCAGTTATTATTATAAAAGCCTTTTCTTCTTATTAGCGTTTTATAATTATATCTAGGGTAGTACCTACCCGTTAAAGTTCATACTTAATAGCTTAGTACGAAAATCAATTACTACCACCCAAATAATACTTAACCATGGAAAATTATTGCATTTCACACTTCACTATTTTACATATGCTTATCTTACATCAAACATTAAGCAAACCACACTAGTAATATTATACAAAACATTATATGATCCCATGGTTTAAAACAACAGCGCATCATTTAACCCAAAGCGTTTGTGTTCAAAGAAATCGCTTAAAGGTTATCCTGGTTGTTTCCCTGCATTTTGGCTGAGGAACCGAAGAACTGGATGTCGGGAGAGAACTAATAGGAATAGCGGGAATAGGTGTGGAAGTGTCTCTCTAGACTCGGGATTTAGATTTTCCATTTCAGTAGCCTTTCGTTTCTTTCCTCGTTCGAACTTGTCTTTCGTAATTTCCTGTATTTCTTCCTCCTCAGGATCACTTTCCGGTTCCTCTTCAATTGATTCATCCGGAACTTGTGAGTCTTCCCCAAAGGTGTCGTTTTCATCATCGGATAGATTAATGACTGGAACACCATCTGATGAGTCTGGTTCGGAGTCGCTGAATGTGATAATAAGTTCTAAGCCAGACATCTATCACATAACAACTAGCACGTTAATACCACATAATATTTACATATTAATTTTTAACCAACAAGGATAAGCAATAGTTTTCGAAATCAAACACGGTCAAAGTCCAGACTCACTAATGCATCCTAACAAACTCGATAAGACACACTAATGCAAATTCTCTGGTTCTCTAAGACCAACGCTCTGATACCACATGTCAAAACCCGACCTTAACCATAAGGACGAATACAATAACATATGATTTCATCGCGAGGTATTGACCTCTATATGCGACGTTTTTCAAAAACTGCATTCGTTTTTACAATACAAACCATAACTTTTATTACAAATACAAGGTTTAAACAAGATAATAATGATTATCATTTAGCGATAATCTTAGACTTACAAACTTTACATGTGATAATAACAATACGACTTCCAACATATTTTACATTACAAATCCTCCGATATGCAGTTTTATTTTTGACACAAATATGCATACTCAAGATCTTGCTTAAATTCAACATGTTGCAGCGGAAGCTTTTAGTTATCACCTGAGAATAAACATGCTTAAAACGTCAACATAAAGTTGGTGAGATATAGGTTTAATGCCGGCAGCGTTATGAATATAGACCACAAGATTTCATATATAAACGTTTTAATAAAAATATTCTAAGTTGTTGAGCACTTGATAACCATACTTAACATTTAATCAACGTCGCATATTCCCTTTATTATGAAATCTTACTATGCCGTACCAAGTGTAGTCACCGAAACGAAGTACTATGCAACCGTTGAATACTGGTCGTCCAGTCCGGTTGGGGTTGTCAGGCCCGATAGATCTATCAACAGGATTCGCGTTTACAATACCGCATGTAAATAGTAGTTACCAAGTCACCGGGAGATATGCCAGTGGTACAACTCAACGTAGAATATATAATTTTAATCACTTGTGTCCATAATGTAAATCATAAAAAGCATGTATTCTTATCCCGAAATATTTAGAGTTTAAAAGTGGGACTATATACTCACCTTTTCCTTGAAGGTATTTAACTCGACTTGGTCTCCGATAGATATCACGAACCTAACCATATATATAATATATCAACATATTTTCTTTTCAAGTAATCCTTACATATATATATACTTATAATACTTTTAATATTTTCTTAGTCCGTAGTTAGCAGTCTGTTGTTAATGGTCCACAATTAGTTGCTCAATAAAATAAATAAAGACCCCATCGTATTCGTATTGATTAGAATTAATCTCGACCCATGGTACCATGTTGTCAAATGACGTGTTGCGTACATAAAGTACCGTGTTGTCAGATGACGTGTTGCGTACAATCATGAGGTCTTATGATTAATCTTCTCGTGTTGTTTACGGGTGGTCCTGAAATATATAAAATCAAATTATAAGTAAATATATATTAAATATTATGTTAATTAGCCAAGATACGATTAATCCGATTTTGTCATAATATGATATATTACAGGTTTTGAAGTGTTTTAAAAATCAAATTAGAAGGATCTATTTAGTTTGCGAACAGGTTTGAAATCATTCAAACTATGTTCTTGTTGTTAAAAATTTTGTAACACAAAATAAGATAGCTATATAAATATGAATCGAATAAGATTATGAATAAGGTTACTACCTCAAGTTACATGGATAAAGCTACTGGAAAAGATAGAAAATAATCTTGATCAAACTTCCTTATGATGATTATAGGTTGTTCATGAAGCTAGTTCTTCATGAGTATTTGCTGAGATTGTGAAGAACACTTAGAGTTCCTAAGAGTGTGTTTTTGGTTAGAGAAAGATGGTTGTAAGAATGAAATGAAAAACCAAGGTGATGGTGATACTTATAGGACAGTCTGGTTGTTGAGGGAACAAGGACAAATTATTGTGTTGAATTTTTGAGTAATAAGTATGCTAGCTTACAAATAAGATTCCCTCTTATCTAGGGCAGATCTAAGGCTGATAAGGATATTGATTTGATGTGTATTTACCAACAGTAAATACTTATAGATGATGGATATGATACGGTAAAAGAAGCTCAAAATCGGGCTTTTATTTTGGGTCCAACCGGGCCAAAAATAAAATTTTAAGACATTTTTAATAAAGCAATGTTAGCCCAAAAAAAAAATTTGTCCTTGCTGCAACTTCGACCCCAGCCAGGGGCTCTGCCCCTTGGACCCCGCCAGGGGTTGCCACCCCTTGGACCCGCTTATCGGGGGCGCTGCCCCCGAACCCCCGTCATTATCAAGATAAGTTCAAACAAGTGTGCACTCCGCACTTCCCCAAACTTGTTCGATATTTATCAAGATTATTTTGGTTACAAATTAATCCCATTACACTTAAATCATATTGGTGACATAAATCACAACACATTATAGATTGTAAGTATATATGTCAAAGAACATTACATATAGTTATCGTTTTGAAAACTTAAGTTAGTGGTCTCAAAGTATACTTATAACTCATTGTTGTTAGTTCACAATGAAATGTTAAACCATCCTTAAATCATGTTAAATATGTATAGATATGTACATATATATAATTGTATAATTATCGTGTATTATATAGTTCGTGATATCATCGGTCAAATTGGACGGTTAAACGTTGTGTAAAACTCTTTTCAAAAATATAAGTCTCAACAGTTTGGATTGCTTATCATGTTGGTAAGGTTTAATTTATGTAAATATTAATCTCATAAGTATAGAACGATCGAAAAATTCCGGGTCGTTACATATAAAAACAGCACATGTATTCTCAGTCCCAAAAATATAAAGAGTAAAAGGGAGCAAATGAAACTCACTATCCAATATTTTGTAGTAAAAATATTCATACGACAAAACTGAACAATGCAGGGTTGGCCTCGGATTCACGAAACTATATCAATTGTATATCTTATTAAAACATATAATGGAATTCACATAAATTTTCATTTATTAATTATTTAATATTTATATTTATTTGTTGTTGTAGTTTATATAGAAGTTTTACCCGATTTTGCCTATATAGTATATTAAATACTATATATATATATACTAATATGTTTATTATATATATACTAATATGTTTATTATATAATTATAGGTAATATAAATATATCTTATGTACAAAATCTTTACTGGTTATAATATAGTAATAATAATGATAATTATAATTTTAATAAGAATGGTAGTTTTAATATCTATGAGAATTTTAATAATAATAATACTTTACATAAATATGATAATGAAAATGATATTACAAATAAAATTGATAATAATAATTATAATAATAATAATACTAGATGTGATAATTTTTATATAAAGTGATAGTTTTAATAAAAGTGATAGTTTTTATAAAATGATACTACTAAAAATATTCTTAATTATGATACTATTACTAATGTTAATAATAATACTAATAATAATAATAATAATAATAATAGACTTAAAACTATGATAATAATTATAATAATACTAATACTAGTAGTAATAATAATAACTATAATAACCGAAATTCTTAATGATGATATTAGTAACGACAATAATGATAATACTATTAATTAAATTAATGATAATAATACTCATACTTTTAAATGCTAGGAAATTATAACAATATCATAATGATAACAATAATTAGTAGTAATAATAATAATAATCATAATTGAAATAATAATAATAATAATAATAATAATAATAATAATAATAATAATAATAATAATAATAATAATAATAATAATAATTGAAGTTATAATAATAATAATAATAATAATAATAATAATAATAATAATAATAATAATAATAATAATAATAATAATAATAATAATAATAATAATAATAATAATTATATGTGTTAATTAATAATACTAATAATAATAATAATAATAATAATAATAATAATAATAATAATAATCAAAATAATGATAATAATAATGATAATAATAATAATAATAATAATAATAATAATAATAATAATAATAATAATAATAATAATAATAATAATAATAATAATAATAATAATAATAATAATAATAATAATAATCATAAATATGATAAAATTTGAAAACTACCTTAAATGAAATGATTTCCAAAAATAACAGCCCATACCCAGGCTCGAACCCCCGACCTCTCGTTAACCCGCACACTCCCTAAACCGTCTGCTCTATATTTATTTTCTGATTAATATTACAACCCAAAAATATATAACCCGTTATTTTGTTCCCTTTATCTTATTCTTCTTCCAAAAACTCAATCGGTGATCAGAGATACACATTGCTAACCAACGAATTTCTAGTTTAACTTAGACATTGATGAAATGACCTGTCCTAATCCATCTGGATGAATACATTACATTTGGTTACATCGCGAGGTACTGTACCTCTATATGATACATTTTAAAAACATTGCATTCATTTTTAAAAGATAAACTTTCTTCACATCGAAAGTTGACGGCATGCATACCATTTCATAATATATCCAACTATAATTGACTTAATAATAATCTTGATGAACTCAACGACTCGAATGCAATGTCTTTTGAAATATGTCATGAATGACTCCATGTAATATCTCTAAAATGAGCAAATGCACAGCGGAAGATTTCTTTAATACCTGAGAATAAACATGCTTTCAAGTGTCAACCAAAAGGTTGGTGAGTTCATTAGTTTATCGTAATCAATCATTTCCATCATTTTAATAGACCACAAGATTTCAGATATTTAATTGTACATGTAACCCGAGTACAAAATGTGATGACCCGGAAATTTCTGATCAAATTTAAACTCTAATCTTTATATGTTTCCAACACGATAAGCAAAATCTGTAATGTTGAGTCTCGAAAAGTTTGAAATTATATTAATTTGACCTATGACCAATTCCGACGATTCACGAACAACTGATTTTAAATAGATATGTAATTATATATATATATATATATATATATATATATATATATATATATATATATATATATATATATATATATATATATATATATATATATATATATATATATATATATGTATATATATTATAATCTGAAATATATTAATAAAATGTTATACGGTTTGGTTGTTGAAATTAAATAGTTTATGATTTAAAAAAAAATAGAAACTTGTTAATCTTATGATGATCAATAAAATTAATATTATTATAACTGATAAAATTATTGGTACCATTAATATTATTAATATTTTCATGATCATTAGTAATAATATTATTATTACTATTATATTTGTATTACTTTTATTTATAACATTAAGAGTATTATTATTATTATTATTATTATTATTATTATTATTATTATTATTATTATTATTATATTTATTAATAAAATTAACTTATAAAAAAATTAATAAATAAATAAATAATAATAATTATAAATATATGGATATAATAAATATACAACCTTGGATATAAATTCAGGTCTATGAAAATCAGTATTTCAGGTTATATACAAATACATACACATTTAAAGAATCCAGATTTATATATCAATATAGATATATGAACATATATACATAAACATGATAAATACAGATAAATGAAAAGTGGAATCCAAAAGCTGTTTCACATCATTTTCCGACTATAGATAATTGATTCTAAATGAACAAATCAAAATTTCCATCATAGGAACAAAACAAATTCTGTTAGATATTACTTGACTTCTTTCTCTTTATCTGTTTCACGTCTCTTTCTTCTTTCTAACCTTCTTTATGATTGATTTAAGCTGTCGATTGTAATCTGCATACATAGTAATACTTACATTAAAAACACTTACAAGAGAGAGAGATAAAACAGAACCAATTGAGTGACATATTACATTACTACTGTTACTAGCCGAATAATCACCTTGAACCACCAAGAGTCACCCATATTGCATTTGAACATCACTTAAAAACCACCACTTTTTAATATCGGGCACAACAACCGATCACCACCAACTTCCATCAACCACCTCCGGCTACTCGAATAAACCCACCTGCACTCACCCCTTTCATGCTACTCGTTAACTTTTTTTTATTTTTTTTATTTTACCACCTCATCTATCATCACCTTAATTATTTCTCTCCTGTGTATTCGACTAGTATTACTCAAAACCCAACCCAAAGCAACTGCACGACACCTGCCTGTTATGATCGGTTTAGATGACCAACATGAAAAACTACTACCTTCCATCTGATTCTTTCATCTAACTGCAATTACTGCGATCTCTATTATTTCCAAACAAGTAAGTAATAAAGAATGATGATGCGTACTTTGAAAGAGAGATGATGATACATGTGATTATGATATTAATAAAGCAGATAGGATAATCATATTAGGCGTGATAGTTGTTTTAGAATAGGGCCGACACCCACTATCTCCTGTCCAATTCACAAGTTAGATATTTTAATACGTTAAGAAATTGAATGCAAGTAGGGACTGCAAACTGGAATATCTTTTCTTAAACTTAATCGGGCCAGAGCCTAGTTGATGCTTCAGTTGGGCAGTTACAATAGAAATGGGCTGATGTGCAGCGGGGTAGTATATAAAATAGCTTATATTTTACTAGGAAATACTATTAAATACGATACAATTTTACACAAGATATTTATTTATTTATAGAATGGATATACTTAAACCTTGCTACAACACTTATAGGCAGTGTACCTAATCGTACAGTAGTGTAGTTTTTAGTAAGTCCGGTTCGTTCCACAGGGAAATCTTTAAACAAAGCTCAACGCTATATTAGTTTACTTTTATAAAAATACAAATATATATATATATAAGTAATATTATTATTATAAAGGGGGTTTTTACCGTTTAATGACCGGTTTGTCGATTTTAAAACTTTAGTCGCAGTTAAAACCTAATGTAAAATATAAAATAAATACAAGACTTTAAATTAAAGCGTAAAGTAAATAACGATAATGAAATTGCGAATAATAAAAATGCGAGAAAATAAAATTGCGATAATTAAAAAGTACGATAATTAAAAGTGCGATAAAATAAAATAACAATAAATAAAAGTGCGATAATTAGAAGTGCAATTAAATATAAAATAAAGGAAATTAAATATAAAATAAAAGAATTATGCTTATTTAAACTTCCGTAATCATGATGTTTGACGTGTTGATTTTAGTTTTATGCCCATGGGTTAATTGTCCTTTGTCCTGGATTATTCAATATGTCCGTCTGGTTTTTGTCCATAACAGTCCATCAGTCATAAATATAAATTGCAAGTGTCCTTGTCAAATTATTATTATACCCGAAGATAAATATTCCAACTAATTGGGGATTCGAATTGTAACAAGGTTTTAATACTTTGTTTAATGAATACACCAGGTTATCGACTGCGTGTAAACCAAGGTTTTACTACTTTGTTAACAATTACACCAATTACCCTTGAATGTAATTTCACCCCTGTTTTAATTATTCTAGTGGCTATTAATCCATTCCCGTGTCCGGTTAAATGAACGATTATTCGTACATATAAATACCCCGCCCATCGTGTCCGATCGAGTGTATATGGTAATTTATAGGGACGCCCAATTGTAAATCTTTATATTAACATTAACAAACTTTCATTTAGTTAAACAAATATAAAGCCCATTAATAGCCCATAGTCTAGTTTCCACAAGTGTCGTTCTTTTGTCCAAACCCCAATTATGGTACAAAGCTCAATTACCCAATTTTAGTAATTAGCCCAACATCATGATTACTTCGTTTTAAACAAGCATAATAATAACTTAGCTACGAGACATTAATATAAAAAGGTTGAACATAACTTACAATGATTAAAATAGCGTAGCATTACACGGACAGAATTTCGACTTACACCCTTATAACATTCGCTAACATACCCTTATTATTAGAATTATAATTAAAATTAAAATATAAATTATAAATATAAATATATATTACGTATATATTGAGAGAGATTGAGAAAAAAGGATGTTAAATTCGATCAGAATTCGGTTGGCTTTATAGCCAGAAGTGAATTTTGGGGCTCCGCGACTCGCGGCAAAATACCCTTAAAACTCCGCGAGTCGCGGAGAGGTATTTTCAGTTTACACCCTTGGAGTTTCCTGCTGCCGACGGTTTTAAATATATATATATAATATATATATAATTAATATAATTAATTATATATTATATTATATTTATATATATAGTTAACTTGTAATTTTTAGTCCGTTGCGTCGAGCGTTAAGAGTTGACTCTGGTCCCGGTTCCGGTTTTTCGAACGTCCTCGCGTACAATTTAATATCTTGTACTTTGCGTTTTGAATCTTGTACTCTTGTGATTTTGAGACGTTTCTTATCAATAATTGGAACCTTTTTGATTGTCTTTTGTTCTTTTGAGCTTTTTGGTCGTTTGCGTCTTCAAATCGTCGAATCTGTCTTTTGTCTTCACCTTTTATTATTTAAACGAATATCACTTGTAAATAGAACAATTGCAACTAAAAGCTTGTCTTTCTTGAGGAATAATGCTATGAAATATATGTTCGTTTTTAGCATTATCATGGGCCTTGGGCTTTCATGAGTTCTCAAGTGATTACATATATGCTGCGTATATTTTTCTGTTTTTCCTGCTGCAACTTCGCAAACCATCACTCAATCACTATATTTTTTGTTGTTGTTTGTTTCTCATCACTGCTGCTACACTGCAGCTTTACGTGTCTGTTTCTAATGGGTTCTAACAATGAAGCTTAAATGATAACGATATACGATAAATGTTACTCAAGATGATGATGAGTATAACGGGTTATTGGTGACGAAATGATGTTAATATGTGAAGATGATGATGTTCTAGTAAGATGATGATGCTCATGGTACATAAAATGATAATAAGCAACGATTAGGATAATCGAGATGGAACACAATTATGAGATAATAAACTCGCGATGATGATGGGTTAAATAAATTAAAGTGGGAATGTAAAATCAGAAACAGAAGAGTGGCGTAGATGGTTAGGGCATGGGTTGTTTTCCAGGAGGTCACAGGTTCAATCCTAACATATAGAATTTTTTTTAAATGAATGAGAAGAAGAAACAGACTGTTGATGGGTTAAATAGATATAGGTATGATTATGATCGGGAAAAATAGATTAGCTGGTATGGTTTGGATGTGTTTGGATTAGCGAGAGGTCACGGGTTCGAGTCCTGTCCCGGGCAGTTTATTTCTTTTAATGCTTCTAAGGTATTATTTGTTGATATTATTATTATTATTATTATTATTATTATTATTATTATTATTATTATTATTATTATTATTATTATTATTATTATTATTATTATTATTATTATTATTATTATTATTAGTAGTAGTAACATATTGTACATATATTTTATTATCATTATATCTATTAACATTATTATTACAATTATTATTATCAATATTATTATTATTAGTATTATTATTATAATTATCATTTTTAATATTAATATTATTATTATCATTATTATTGATTTAACTAAAGTTACCAAAAGTATTATTATTTTCATTACAACGAATATTATTTATAATTATTACATATAGCATAAGTATAATAATATTACGAGTTACCATGTTTTTATATCTTAACTAACCTATTATTATAACATTAAATTATATATTTTATATATAACATAACCTATTATAGGTACTAACATAAGTATACATAAACATATTAATATTAATACATTATAAAATATATATAAACTTTATTCGATTACAAGTATATGTGTTAATATACATATGAATGATATAGGTTCGTGAATCCGAGGTCAACCATACATTTGTTAAATGTCGTCATATGTATTTTTACTACAAAATACATTAGGTGAGTTTCATTACCCCCTTTTTAAATGTTTTTACAATATATATTTTTGGGACTGAGAATACATGTGCTTTTATAACTGTTTTATGAAATAGACACAAGTAATTGAAACTACATTATATGGTGGAATGATCGAAATCGAATATTGAAATGTCCCGTTCTTATTGATTAAAAACGTTCCATATTAATTGATTTCGTTGCGAGGTTTTGACCTCTATATGAGACGTTTTTCAAATACTGCATTCATTTTTAAAACAAACCATAACCTTTATTTCATAGATAAAGGTTTTAAAAAAAACTTTACGTAGATTATCAAATAATGATAATCTAAAATATCCATTTTACACACGACCGTTACATAATGGTTTACAATACAAATATGTTACAACAAAATAAGTTTCTTGAATGCAGTTTTTACACAATATCATACAAGCATGGACTCTAAATCTCGTCCTTATTTAAGTATGCGACAGCGGAAGCTCTTAATAATCACCTGAGAATAAACATGCTTAAAACGTCAACAAAAATGTTGGTGAGTTATAGGTTTAACCTATATATATCAAATCATAATAATAGACCACAAGATTTCATATTTCAATACACATCCCATACATAGAGATAAAAATCATTCATATGGTGAACACCTGGTAACCGACATTAACAAGATGCATATATAAGAATATCCCCATCATTCCGGGACACCCTTCGGATATGATATAAATTTCGAAGTACTAAAGCATCCGGTACTTTGGATGGGGCTTGTTGGGCCCGATAGATCTATCTTTAGAATTCGCGTCAATTAGGGTGTCTGTTCCCTAATTCTTAGATTACCAGACTTAATAAAAAGGGGCATATTCGATTTCGATAATTCAACCATAGAATGTAGTTTTACGTACTTGTGTCTATTTTGTAAATCATTTATAAAACCTGCATGTATTCTCATCCCAAAAATATTAGATTTTAAAAGTGGGACTATAACTCACTTTCACAGATTTTTACTTCGTCGAGAAGTAAGACTTGGCCACTGTTGATTCACGAACCTATAATAATATATACATATATATTAAAGTATGTTCAAAATATATTTACAACACTTTTAATATATTTTGATGTTTTAAGTTTATTAAGTCAGCTGTCCTCGTTAGTAACCTACAACTAGTTGTCCACAGTTAGATGTACAGAAATAAATCGATAAATATTATCTTGAATCAATCCACGACCCAGTGTATACGTATCTTAGTATTGATCACAACTCAAACTATATATATTTTGGAATCAACCTCAACCCTGTATAGCTAACTCCACATTCACATATAGAGTGTCTATGGTTGTTCCGAAATATATATAGATGTGTCGACATGATAGGTCAAAACATTGTATACGTGTCTATGGTATCTCAAGATTACATAATATACAATACAAGTTGATTAAGTTATGGTTGGAATAGATTTGTTACCAATTTTCACGTAGCTAAAATGAGAAAAATTATCCAATCTTGTTTTACCCATAACTTCTTCATTTTAAATCCGTTTTGAGTGAATCAAATTGCTATTGTTTCATATTGAACTCTATTTTATGAATCTAAACAGAAAAAGTATAGGTTTATAGTTGGAAAAATAAGTTACAAGTCGTTTTTGTAAAGGTAGTCATTTCAGTCGAAAGAACGACGTCTAGATGACCATTTTAGAAAACATACTTCCACTTTGAGTTTAACCATAATTTTTGGATATAGTTTCATGTTCATAATAAAAATCATTTTCTGAGAATAACAACTTTTAAATCAAAGTTTATCATAGTTTTTAATTAACTAACCCAAAACAGCCCGTAGTGTTACTACG
Organism: Rutidosis leptorrhynchoides; assembly: GCF_046630445.1. NCBI lineage: Eukaryota > Viridiplantae > Streptophyta > Magnoliopsida > Asterales > Asteraceae > Rutidosis > Rutidosis leptorrhynchoides. Next base: position 163,497,004 of record NC_092342.1, on the reverse strand, counting down.
ACGGCGTAAATCCGGTTTTACGGTGTTTTTCGTGTTTCCAGGTTTTAAATCATTAAGTTAGCATATCATATAGATATAGAACATGTGTTTAGTAATATTTTTACTCGAATTAAGATAGTTTATAGTTAAAGAAATTGAATCAAAGTTTGAATATGAATATTACCTTGAATAAGAAAGATAACCTACTGTATATAACAAAGGTTTCTTGATCTTAGATGATTACTTGGAATGGATTAGAAAGCTTGGAAGTAAATTAGTAAACTTGAAGGGATTTTTGAAGTGTTCTTGAAGTGTTCTTCCTATGATGATTATAGCTTGATTCTTGAAGTGATTTTTGATTAGATGATGATTAACTACTGGAAAAATACGTTCATAATAGTGTGTGTATGTTAAGAGAGAATTAGAAAGAGAATTGGAAGTGAAATGGAGTGAATGATGAGTGGTAATTGGTGAGTGGTTAGTGGGGTTAAAAGGAGTTCTAGTTAGTTGACTAGCTCATGGTAGAAGTTAAAATTGATTAGTCATACATGAAATAATCAAGAGTGGAATCCCATGCTAGTTCCTATTGGTATATACCCATAGTAAGTACGTTTTGAAGCTGTGTATAATACGGGTAAGAATACGACTAGAATTCTTGATGAAAGAAAAGAATGGGAAAGTAACTGTAACCATTTTTGTTAAGTATGAGTGTTTTGATATATGTCTTGAAGTCTTCCAAAAGTATTTTAATACATCTAAATACACTACATGTATATACATTTTAACTGAGTCGTTAAGTCATCGTTAGTCGTTACATGTAAGTGTTGTTTTGAAACCTTTACGTTAACGATCTCAATTAATGTTGTTAACCCATTGTTTATTATATCTAATGAGATGTTAAATTATTATATTATCATGATATTATGATATATTAATATATCTTAATATGATATATATACATTTAAATGTCGTTACAACGATAATCGTTACATATATGTCTCGTTTCGAAATCCTTAAGTTAGTAGTCTTGTTTATATGTATATAACTCATTGTTAATATACTTATGGAGATACTTACTTATCATAATCTCATGTTAACCATATGTATATCCATATATATATCGTCATGTCATTTTTACAAGTTTTAACGTTCGTGAATCGCCGGTCAACTTGGGTGGTCAATTGTCTATATGAAACATATTTCAATTAATCAAGTCTTAACAAGTTTGATTACTTAACATGTTGGAAACATTTAATCATGTAAATATCAATCTCAATTAATATATATAAACATGGAAAAGTTCGGGTCACTACAGTACCTACCCGTTAAATAAATTTCGTCCCAAAATTTTAAGCTGTTGACGAATCTTCTGGAAATAGATGTGGGTATTTCTTCTTCATCTGATCTTCATGCTCACAGGTGAACTCGGGTCCTCTACGAGCATTCCATTGAACCTTAACAATTGGTATCTTGTTTTGCTTAAGTCTTTTAACCTCACGATCCATTATTTCGACGGGTTCTTCGATGAATTGAAGTTTTTCGTTGATTTGGATTTCATCTAACGGAATAGTGAGATCTTCTTTAGCAAAACATTTCTTCAAATTCGAGACGTGGAAAGTGTTATGTACAGTCGCGAGTTGTTGAGGTAACTCAAGTCGGTAAGCTACTGGTCCGACACGATCAATAATCTTGAATGGTCCAATATACCTTGGATTTAATTTCCCTCGTTTACCAAATCGAACAACGCCTTTCCAAGGTGCAACTTTAAGCATGACCATCTCTCCAATTTCAAATTCTATAACTTTTCTTTTAATGTCAGCGTAGCTCTTTTGTCGACTTTGGGCGGTTTTCAACCGTTGTTGAATTTGAATGATCTTCTCGGTAGTTTCTTGTATAATCTCCGGACCCGTAAATCTGTCTATCCCCCACTTCACTCCAACAAATCAGAGACCTGCACTTTCTACCATAAAGTGCTTCAAACGGCGCCATCTCAATGCTTGAATGGTAGCTGTTGTTGTAGGAAAATTCTGCTAACGGTAGATGTCGATCCCAACTGTTTCCGAAATCAATAACACATGCTCGTAGCATGTCTTCAAGCGTTTGTATCGTCCTTTCGCTCTGCCCATCAGTTTGTGGATGATAGGCAGTACTCATGTCTAGATGAGTTCCTAATGCTTGCTGTAATGTCTGCCAGAATCTTGAAATAAATCTGCCATCCCTATCAGAGATAATAGAGATTGGTATTCCATGTCTGGAGACGACTTCCTTCAAATACAGTCGTGCTAACTTCTCCATCTTGTCATCTTCTCTTATTGGTAGGAAGTGTGCTGATTTGGTGAGGTGATCAACTATTACCCAAATAGTATCAAAACCACTTGCAGTCCTTGGCAATTTAGTGATGAAATCCATGGTAATGTTTTCCCATTTCCATTCCGGGATTTCGGGTTGTTGAAGTAGACCTGATGGTTTCTGATGCTCAGCTTTGACCTTAGAACACGTCAAACATTCTCCTACGTATTTAGAAAGATCGGCTTTCATACCCGGCCACCAAAAATGTTTCTTGAGATCCTTGTACATCTTCCCCGTTCCAGGATGTATTTAGTATCTGGTTTTATGAGCTTCTCTAAGTACCATTTCTCTCATATCTCCAAATTTTGGTACCCAAATCCTTTCAGCCCTATACCGGGTTCCGTCTTCCCGAATATTAAGATGCTACTCCGATCCTTTGGGTATTTCATCCTTTAAATTTCCTTCTTTTAAAACTCCTTGTTGCGCCTCGTTTATTTGAGTAGTAAGGTTATTATGAATCATTATATTCATAGATTTTACTCGAATGGGTTCTCTGTTCTTCCTGCTCAAGGCATCGGCTACCACATTTGCCTTCCCCGGGTGGTAACGAATCTCAAAGTCGTAATCATTCAATAATTCAATCCACCTACGCTGCCTCATATTCAGTTGTTTCTGATTAAATATGTGTTGAAGACTTTTGTGGTCGGTATATATAATACTTTTGACCCCATATAAGTAGTGCCTCCAAGTCTTTAATGCAAAAACAACCGCGCCTAATTCCAAATCATGCGTTGTATAATTTTGTTCGTGAATCTTCAATTGTCTAGACGCATAAGCAATCACCTTCGTTCGTTGCATTAATACACAACCGAGACCTTGCTTTGATGTCACAATAAATCACAAAATCATCATTCCCTTCAGGCAATGACAATATAGGTGCCGTAGTTAGCTTTTTCTTCAATAACTGAAACGCTTTCTCTTGTTCATCATTCCATTCAAATTTCTTCCCTTTATGCGTTAATGCAGTCAAGGGTTTTGCTATTCTGGAAAAGTCTTGGATGAACCTTCTGTAGTAACCAGCTAGTCCTAAAAACTGGCGTATGTGTTTCGGAGTTTTCGGGGTTTCCCACTTTTCAACAGTTTTTATCTTTGCCGGATCCACCTTAATACCTTCTTTGTTCACTATGTGACCGAGGAATTGAACTTCTTGCAACCAAAATGCACACTTTGAAAATTTAGCGTACAATTCTTCCTTCCTCAATACTTCTAACACCTTTCTCAAATGTTCACCGTGTTCTTGGTCATTCTTTGAGTAAATAAGTATATCATCAATGAAAACAATGACAAACTTGTCAAGGTATGGTCCACACACTCGGTTCATAAGGTCCATGAACACAGCTGGTGCATTAGTTAAACCAAATGGCATGACCATAAACTCGTAATGACCGTAACGTGTTCTGAAAGCAGTCTTTGGAATATCATCTTCTTTCACCCGCATTTGATGATACCCGGAACGTAAGTCAATCTTTGAATAAACAGACGAGCCTTGCAGTTGATAAAATAAGTCGTCGATTCTCGGTAGTGGGTAGCGGTTCTTGATGGTAAGTTTGTTCAACTCTCGGTAGTCGATACACAATCTGAATGTACCATCTTTCTTCTTGACAAACAAAACAGGAGCTCCCCACGGTGATGTGCTTGGTCGAATGAAACCATGCTCTAAAAGTTCTTGTAATTGGCTTTGCAGTTCTTTCATCTCGCTGGGTGCGAGTCTGTAAGGAGCACGAGCTATTGGTGCAGCTCCTGGTACAAGATCTATTTGAAATTCAACGGATCGATGTGGGGGTAATCCCGGTAATTCTTTCAGAAATACATCGGGAAATTCTTTTGCGACGGGAACATCATTGATGCTCTTTTCTTCAGTTTGTACTTTCTCGACGTGTACTAGAACAGTATAGCAACCTTTTCTTATTAGTTTTTGTGCCTTCAAATTACTAATAAGATGTAGCTTCGTGTTGCCCTTTTCTCCGTACACCATTAAGGGTTTTCCTTTTTCTCGTATAATGCGAATTGCATTTTTGTAACAAACGATCTCTGCTTTCACTTCTTTCAACCAGTCCATACCGATTATCACATCAAAACTCCCTAACTCTACTGGTATCAAGTCAATCTTAAATGTTTCGCTAACCAGTTTAATTTCTCGATTCCGACATATATTATCTGCTGAAATTAATTTACCATTTGCTAATTCGAGTAAAAATTTATTATCCAAAGGCGTCAATGGACAACTTAATTTAGCACAAAAATCTCTACTCATATAGCTTCTATCCGCACCCGAATCAAATAAAACGTAAGCAGATTTATTGTCAATAAGAAACGTACCCGTAACAAGCTCCGGGTCTTCCTGTACCTCTGCCGCATTAATATTGAAAACTCTTCCGCGGCCTTGTCCATTCGTGTTCTCCTGGTTCGGGAAATTTCTAATAATGTGGCCCTGTTTTCCACATTTATAACAAACTACATTGGCATAACTTGCTCCGACACTACTTGCTCCGCCATTACTCGTTCCGACACCATTTGTTCCTTTCGTTCTATTAACCCCTGGTCCGTAGACCTCACACTTCGCCGCGCTATGACCATTTCTTTTACACTTGTTGCAAAATTTGGTGCAGAACCCCGAGTGATACTTTTCACACCTTTGGCATAGCTGCTTCTGATTGTTGTTGTTGTTGCGGTTATTATTGTTGTTGGGATGATTGTAGTAGTTGCTGTTATTGTTGTTGTTGTTGTTGTTGTTGTTGTTGTTGTTGTTGTTGTTGTTGTTGTTGTTGTTGTATTGTTGATTCTTATCACCGTTTTTCTCCCACTTTCTTTTGACTTGCTTCACATTGGCCTCTTCAGTAGTCTGTTCTTTAATTCTTTCTTCAATCTGGTTCACTAGTTTGTGAGCCATTCTACATGCCTGTTGTATGGAGGCGGGCTCGTGTGAATTTATATCTTCTTGGATTCTTTCCGGTAATCCTTTCACAAACGTGTCGATCTTCTCTTCCTCATCTTCGAATGCTCCCGGACACAATAGGCACAATTCTGTGAATCGTCTTTCGTACGTGGTAATATCAAATCCTTAGGTTCGTAACCCTCTAAGTTCTGTCTTGAGCTTATTGACCTCGGTTCTGGGACGGTACTTCTCGTTCATCAAGTGCTTGAATGCTGACCACGGTAGTGCGTACGCATCGTCTTGTCCCACTTGCTCTAGATAGGTATTCCACCATGTTAACGCAGAACCTATGAAGGTATGCGTAGCGTACTTTACTTTGTCCTCTTCAGTACACTTACTTATGGCAAACACCGATTCGACCTTCTCGGTCCACCGTTTCAATCCGATCGGTCCTTCGGTTCCATCAAATTCCAAAGGTTTGCAGGCAGTGAATTCATTGTAGGTGCATCCTACACGATTTCCTGTACTGCTAGATCTAAGGTTATTGTTGGTATGTAGCGCAGCCTGTACTGCGGCTATGTTTGAAGCTAGAAAAGTACGGAATTCCTCTTCATTCATATTCACGGTGTGTCGAGTAGTCGGTGCCATTTCCTTCAAAATAGTCAAATGGAACAAGTTAATCATACAGAATATTAAGAGTAGTTAATAGTATTTCGTAGCATAATATGAACTCATTTATAAAAGCTTTTTCTTCATATTAGCGTTTTATAAGTTAAAATTCGGGTAGTACCTACCCGTTAAGTTCATACTTAGTAGCTAATATACAATTCAACTACTACAATTCTATATGAAAAACTGATTATAATAATATTTCGCGTTCAAACTTTTATACAATATTTTACAAACTTACAATACCGCTTATTTTACATAAAGCATGAAATATAGCACATAATAACTTTGATACAAGATAGTTGTGAAGATAATTCTAGCTAGTACACAAGTCGTTCAGCAAAGGCAATAAAGACACGTAATTCATACGTCCAGAAACAAGTCATGCATTCTGGTTTTACTAGGACTACTTCCCATCCTTGGTCTTGTGGAACATAACCGTTATGGCCGTTGATAAGACAGCGTGTTGTAACGTCGTCAAAGGGACGAGGGTTACGTAATGTCCAACAGTCCCGTAACAATCTAAAAACCTCATTTCTTACCCCAATTACCGACTCCGTCACTTGTGGGAACGTTTTGTTTAATAGTTGTAGGCCGATGTTCTTGTTCTCACTTTGGTGAGAAGCGAACATTACTAATCCGTAAGCATAACATGCTTCTTTATGTTGCATGTTAGCCGCTTTTTCTAAATCACGAAGTCCAATATTCGGATATATTGAGTCAAAATAATTTCTTAACCCATTGCGTAAAATAGCATTTGGGTTCCCCACAATATATGCGTCAAAGTAAACACATCGTAACTTATGGATTTCCCAATGTGATATCCCCCATCTTTCGAACGAAAGCCTTTTATAAACCAAGGCATTCTTGGAACGTTCTTCGAATGTCTTACAAACTGATCTCGCCTTAAATAGTTGTGCCGAAGAATTCTGACCGACTCTAGACAAGATTTCATCAATCATGTCTCCGGGTAGGTCTCTTAAAATATTGGGTTGTCTATCCATTTTGTGTTTTTATATGTAAAATAGACAAGAGTTAGATTCATAAAAAAAAAATACTTATTAATACAAGCAATTTTTACATATATCATAAAGCATAAGCACACTATATTACATATATTACACCACACGAATACAACTATCTTATTCCGACTCGCTTGTTTCTTCTTCTTCGGTTTTGGTTCGTTTTGCCAAGTTTCTAGGGATATATGATGTTCCCCTAATACGAGCCATCGTTATCCACATTGGTTTAGAAAAACCTGGTGGTTTAGAGGTTCCCGGGTCATTATTACAACTTAAGGACTTCGGGGGTTGACGATACATATAAAGTTCATCGGGGTTGGAATTAGATTTCTCTATTTTTATGCCCTTTCCCTTATTATTTTCTTTTGCCTTTTTAAATTCAGTTGGAGTAATTTCTATAACATCATCGGAATTCTCGTCGAAATTCGATTCATCGGAGAATTGGTAATCCTCCCAATATTTTGCTTCCTTGGCGGAAACACCATTGACCATAATTAACCTTGGTCGGTTGGTTGAGGATTTTCTTTTACTTAACCGTTTTATTATTTCCCCCACCGGTTCTATTTCTTCATCCGGTTCCGATTCTTCTTCCGGTTCCGATTCTTCTTCCGGTTCCGACTCTTCTTCCGGTTCCTCTTCGGGAACTTGTGAATCAGTCCACGAATCATTCCAATTTACATTTGACTCTTCATTATTATTAGGTGAGTCAATGGGACTTGTTCTAGAGGTAGACATCTATCACATAATATCAAACGCGTTAAGAGATTAATATATCACATAATATTCACATGTTAAAAATATATAGTTTCCAACAAAATTTGTTAAGCAATCATTTTTCAAGTAAACACGGTCGAAGTCCAGACTCACTAATGCATCCTAACAAACTCGATAAGACACACTAATGCAAAATTCTGGTTCTCTAAGACCAACGCTCGGATACCAACTGAAATGACCCGTTCTTATTGATTAAAAACGTTCCATATTAATTGATTTCGTTGCGAGGTTTTGACCTCTATATGAGACGTTTTTCAAAGACTGCATTCATTTTTAAAACAAACCATAACCTTTATTTCATAGATAAAGGTTTTAAAAAAAACTTTACGTAGATTATCAAATAATGATAATCTAAAATATCCATTTTACACACGACCGTTACATAATGGTTTACAATACAAATATGTTACAACAAAATAAGTTTCTTGAATGCAGTTTTTACACAATATCATACAAGCATGGACTCCAAATCTCGTCCTTATTTAAGTATGCGACAGCGGAAGCTCTTAATAATCACCTGAGAATAAACATGCTTAAAACGTCAACAAAAATGTTGGTTAGTTATAGGTTTAACCTATATATATATCAAATCATAATAATAGACCACAAGATTTCATATTTCAATACACATCCCATACATAGAGATAAAAATCATTCATATGGTGAACACCGGGTAACCGACATTAACAAGATGCATATATAAGAATATCTCCATCATTCCAGGACACCCTTTGGATATGATATAAATTTCGAAGTACTAAAGCATCTGGTACTTTGGATGGGGCTTGTTGGGCCCGATAGATCTATCTTTAGGATTCGCGTCAATTAGGGTGTCTGTTCCCTAATTCTTAGATTACCAGACTTAATAAAAAGGGGCATATTCGATTTCGATAATTCAACCATAGAATGTAGTTTCACGTACTTGTGTCTATTTTGTAAATCATTTATAAAACCTGCATGTATTCTCATCCCAAAAATATTAGATTTTAAAAGTGGGACTATAACTCACTTTCACAGACTTTTACTTCGTCGAGAAGTAAGACTTGGCTACTGTTGATTCACGAACCTATAACAATATATACATATATATTAAAGTATGTTCAAAATATATTTACAACACTTTTAATATATTTTGATGTTTTAAGTTTATTAAGTCAGCTGTCCTCGTTAGTAACCTACAACTAGTTGTCCACAGTTAGATGTACAGAAATAAATCGATAAATATTATCTTGAATCAATCCACGACCCAGTGTATACGTATCTCAGTATTGATCACAACTCAAACTATATATATTTTGGAATCAACCTCAACCCTGTATAGCTAACTCCAACATTCACATATAGAGTGTCTATGGTTGTTCCGAAATATATATAGATGTGTCGACATGATAGGTCAAAACATTGTATACGTGTCTATGGTATCTCAAGATTACATAATATACAATACAAGTTGATTAAGTTATGGTTGGAATAGATTTGTTACCAATTTTCACGTAGCTAAAATGAGAAAAATTATCCAATCTTGTTTTACCCATAACTTCTTCATTTTAAATCCGTTTTGAGTGAATCAAATTGCTATGGTTTCATATTGAACTCTATTTTATGAATCTAAACAGAAAAATTATAGGTTTATAGTCGGAAAAATAAGTTACAAGTCATTTTTGTAAAGGTAGTCATTTCAGTCGAAAGAACGACGTCTAGATGACCATTTTAGAAAACATACTTCCACTTTGAGTTTAACCATAATTTTTGGATATAGTTTCATGTTCATAATAAAAATCATTTTCTCAGAATAACAACTTTTAAATCAAAGTTTATCATAGTTTTTAATTAACTAACCCAAAACAGCCCGCGGTGTTACTACGACGGCGTAAATCCGGTTTTACGGTGTTTTTCGTGTTTCCAGGTTTTAAATCATTAAGTTAGCATATCATATAGATATAGAACATGTGTTTAGTTAATTTTAAAAGTCAAGTTAGAAGGATTAACTTTTGTTTGCGAACAAGTTTAGAATTAACTAAACTATGTTCTAGTGATTACGAGTTTAAACCTTCGAATAAGATAGTTTTATATATATGAATCGAATGATGTTATGAACATCATTACTACCTCAAGTTTAGTAGGTAAACCTACTGGAAGTGACAAGAAATGATCTAGCTTCAAAGGATCTTGGATGGCTTGAAAGTTCTTGAAGTAGGATCATGACACAAAAACAAGTTCAAGTAAGATTTTTACTCGAATTAAGATAGTTTATAGTTATAGAAATTGAATCAAAGTTTGAATATGAATATTACCTTGAATAAGAAAGATAACCTACTGTATATAACAAAGGTTTCTTGATCTTAGATGATTACTTGGAATGGATTAGAAAGCTTGGAAGTAAATTAGTAAACTTGAAGGGATTTTTGAAGTGTTCTTGAAGTGTTCTCCCTATGATGATTATAGTGTAGTGACCCGAACTTTTCCATGTTTATATATATTAATTGAGATTGATATTTACATGATTAAATGTTTCCAACATATTAAGCAATCAAACTTGTTAAGACTTGATTAATTGAAATATGTTTCATATAGACAATTGACCACCCAAGTTGACCGGTGATTCACGAACGTTAAAACTTGTAAAAACTATATGATGACATATATATGGATATATATATAGTTAACATGATACTATGATAAGTAAACATATCATAAAGTATATTAACAATGAACTACATATGTAAAAACAAGACTACTAACTTAATGATTTTTAAACGAGACATATATGTAACGATTATCGTTGTAAAGACATTTAATGTATATATATCATATTAAGAGATATTCATACATGATAATATCATGATAATATAATAATTTAAAATCTCATTTGATATTATAAACATTGGGTTAACAACATTTAACAGGATCGTTAACCTAAAGGTTTCAAAACAACACTTACATGTAACGACTAACGATGACTTAACGACTCAGTTAAAATGTATATACATGTAATGTTTTAATATGTATTTATACACTTTTGAAAAACTTCCATACACTTATCAAAATACTTCTACTTAACAAAAATGCTTACAATTACATCCTCGTTCAGTTTCATCAACAATTCTACTCGTATGCACCCGTATTCGTACTCGTACAATACACAGCTTTTAGATGTATGTACTATTGGTATATACACTCCAATGATCAGCTCTTAGCAGCCCATGTGAGTCACCTAACACATGTGGGAACCATCATTTGGCCACTAGCATGAAATATCTCATAAAATTACAAAAATATGAGTAATCATTCATGACTTATTTACATGAAAACAAAATTACATATCCTTTATATCTAATCCATACACCAACGACCAAAAACACCTACAAACACTTTCATTCTTCAATTTTCTTCATCTAATTGATCTCTCTCAAGTTCTATCTTCAAGTTCTAAGTGTTCTTCATAAATTCCAAAAGTTCTAGTTTCATAAAATCAAGAATACTTTCAAGTTTGCTAGCTCACTTCCAATCTTGTAAGGTGATCATCTAACCTTAAGAAATCTTTGTTTCTTACAGTAGGTTATCATTCTAATACAAGGTAATAATCATATTCAAACTTTGGTTCAATTTCTATAACTATAACAATCTTATTTCAAGTGATGATCTTACTTGAACTTGTTTTCGTGTCATGATTCTGCTTCAAGAACTTCGAGCCATCCAAGGATCCATTGAAGCTAGATCCATTTTTCTCTTTTCCAGTAGGTTTATCCAAGGAACTTAAGGTAGTAATGATGTTCATAACATCATTCGATTCATATATATAAAACTATCTTATTCGAAGGTTTAAACTCGTAATCACTAGAACATAGTTTAGTTAATTCTAAACTTGTTCGCAAACAAAAGTTAATCCTTCTAACTTGACTTTTAAAATAAACTAAACACATGTTCTATATCTATATGATATGCTAACTTAATGATTTAAAACCTGGAGACACGAAAAACACCGTAAAACCGGATTTACGCCGTCGTAGTAACACCGCGGGCTGTTTTGGGTTAGTTAATTAAAAACTATGATAAACTTTGATTTAAAAGTTGTTATTCTGAGAAAATGATTTTTATTATGAACATGAAACTATATCCAAAAATTATGGTTAAACTCAAAGTGGAAGTATGTTTTCTAAAATGGTCATCTAGACGTCGTTCTTTCGACTGAAATGACTACCTTTACAAAAACGACTTGTAACTTATTTTTCCGACTATAAACCTATACTTTTTATGTTTAAATTCATAAAATAGAGTTCAATATGAAAATATAGCAATTTGATTCACTCAAAACGGATTTAAAATGAAGAAGTTATGGGTAAAACAAGATTGGATAATTTTTCTCATTTTAGCTACGTGAAAATTGATAACAAATCTATTCCAACCATAACTTAATCAACTTGTATTGTATATTATGTAATCTTGAGATACCATAGACACGTATACAATGTTTCGACCTATCATGTCGACACATCTATATATATTTCGGAACAACCATATACACTCTATATGTGAATGTTGGAGTTAGCTATACAGGGTTGAGGTTGATTCCAAAATATATATAGTTTGAGTTGTGATCAATACTGAGATACGTATACACTGGGTCGTGGATTGATTCAAGATAATATTTATCAATTTATTTCTGTACATTTAACTGTGGACAACTAGTTGTAGGTTACTAACGAGGACAGCTGACTTAATAAACTTAAAACATCAAAATATATTAAAATTGTTATAAATATATTTTGAACATACTTTGATATATATGTATATATTGTTATAGGTTCGTGAATCAACCAGTGGCCAAGTCTTACTTCCCGACGAAGTAAAAATCTGTGAAAGTGAGTTATAGTCCCACTTTTAAAATCTAATATTTTTGGGATGAGAATACATGCAGGTTTTATAAATGATTTACAAAGTAGACACAAGTACGTGAAACTACATTCTATGGTTGAATTATCGAAATCGAATATGCCCCTTTTTATTAAGTCTGGTAATCTAAGAATTAGGGAACAGACACCCTAATTGACGCGAATCCTAAAGATAGATCTATTGGGCCTAACAAACCCCATCCAAAGAACCGGATGCTTTAGTACTTCGAAATTTATATCATATCCGAAGGGTGTCCCGGAATGATGGGGATATTCTTATATATGCATCTTGTTAATGTCGGTTACCAGATGTTCACCATATGAATGATTTTTATCTCTATGTATGGGATGTGTATTGAAATATGAAATCTTGTGGTCTATTATTATGATTTGATATATATAGGTTAAACCTATAACTCACCAACATTTTTGTTGACGTTTTAAGCATGTTTATTCTCAGGTGATTATTAAGAGCTTCCGCTGTCGCATACTTAAATAAGGACGAGATTTGGAGTCCATGTTTGTATGATATTGTGTAAAAACTGCATTCAAGAAACTTATTTTGTTGTAACATATTTGTATTGTAAACCATTATGTAATGGTCGTGTGTAAACAGGATATTTTAGATTATCATTATTTGATAATCTACGTAAAGCTTTTTAAACCTTTATTGATGAAATAAAGGTTATGATTTGTTTTAAAATGAATGCAGTCTTTGAAAAACGTCTCATATAGAGGTCAAAACCTCGCAACGAAATCAATTAATATGGAACGTTTTTAATCAATAAGAACGGGACATTTCAGTTGGTATCCGAGCGTTGGTCTTAGAGAACCAGAAAATTTGCATTATTGTGTCTTATCGAGTTTGTTAGGATGCATTAGTGATTCTGGACTTTGACCGTGTTTTCTTTAAAAATGATTGCTTAACATTTTTGTTGGAAACTATATATTTTTAACATATGAATATTATGTGATATATTAATCTCTTAACGTGTTTGATATTATGTGATAGATGTTTACCTCTAGAACAAGTCTCATTGACTCACCTAATAATAATGAAGAGTCAAATGTAAATTGGAATGATTCGTGGACTGATTCACAAGTTCCCGAAGAGGAACCGGAAGAAGAGTCGGAACCGGAAGAAGAATCGGAACCGGAAGAAGAATCGGAACCGGAAGAAGAATCGGAACCGGTGGGGGAAATAATAAAACGGTTAAGTAAAAGAGAATCCTCAACCAACCGACCAAGGTTAATTATGGTCAATGGTGTTTCCGCCAAGGAAGCAAAATATTGGGAGGATTACCAATTCTCCGATGAATCGGATTCCGACGAGAATTCCAATGATGTTATAGAAATTACCCCAACTGAATTTAAAAAGGCAAAAGAAAATAATAAGGGAAAGGGCATAAAAATAGAGAAATCTAATTCCAACCCCGATGAACTTTATATGTATCGTCAACCCCCGAAGTCCTTAAGTTGTAACAATGACCCGGGAACCTCTAAACCACCAGGTTTTTCTAAACCAATGTGGACAACGACGGCTCGTATTAGGGGAACATCATATATCCCTAGAAACTTGGCAAAACGAACCAAAACCAAAGAAGAAGAAATGAGCGAGTCGGAATAAGATAGTTGTATTCGTGTGGTTTAATATATGTAATATAGTGTTCTTATGCTTTATGATATATGTAAAAATTGCTTGTATTAATAAGTATTTTTTTATGAATCTAACTCTTGTCTATTTTACAGTTTAAAAACACAAAATGGATAGACAACCCAATATTTTAAGAGACCTACCCGGAGACATGATTGATGAAATCTTGTCTAGAGTCGGTCAGAATTCCTCGGCACAACTATTTAAGGCGAGATCAGTTTGTAAGACATTCGAAGAACGTTCCAAGAATGCCTTGATTTATAAAAGGCTTTCGTTCGAAAGATGGGGGATATCACATTGGGAAATCCATAAGTTACGATGTGTTTACTTTGACGCATATATTGCGGGGAACCCAAATGCTATTTTACGCAACGGGTTAAGAAATTATTTTGACTCAATATATCCGAATATTGGACTTCGTGATTTAGAAAAAGCGGCTAACATGCAACATAAAGAAGCATGTTATGCTTACGGATTAGTAATGTTCGCTTCTCACCAAAGTGAGAACAAGAACATCGGGCTACAACTATTAAACAAAATGTTTCCACAAGTGACGGAGTCGGTAATTGGGGTAAGAAATGAGGTTTTTAGATTGTTACGGGACTGTTGGACATTACGTAACCCTCGTCCCTTTGACGACGTTACAACACGCTGTCTTATCAACGGCCATAACGGTTATGTTCCACAAGACCAAGGATGGGAAGTAGTCCTAGTAAAACCAGAATGCATGACTTGTTTCTGGACGTATGATGAGACGACCCGACCCAATCCATAGGGACGAATACAATAACATATGATAACATTGCGAGGTACTTGACCTCTATATGATACATTTTACAAATGTTGTATTTATTCTTAAAAGGCAAACTATCATTACATCAATATTTGACATTTTCGTCTAACATTTCATAATATCCAAATGACCTAATCTGTCATTTACTTATTTATATTCTCTATTGAACTCCAATGACTCGAATGCAACGTCTTTGTATCATGGCTTAAAAGGTCCCAAGTAGTATCCTTAACATGAGCTAATGCACAACGGAAGACTTAATTCATACCTGAGAATAACATGCTTTAAAACGTCAACATAAAGTTGGTGAGATATATAGGTTTGATGCTAGCAGCGTTATAACAATGGAACACAAGATTTCATATATAAACATTTTAATAAAAATATTCTAAGTGGTTGAGCACTTGGTAACCATACTTAACATTTAATCACGTCGCATATTCCCTTTATTATGAAATCTTACTACACCGTACCAAGTGTAGTCACGAAACGAAGTACTGTGCAACCGTTGAATACTGGTCGTCCAGTCCGGTTGGGGTTGTCAGGCCCGATAGATCTATCAACAGGATTCGCGTTTACAATACCGCTGTAAATAACAGTTACCAAGCTACAGGGAAGTATGCCAGTGGTACAACTCAACGTAGAATATATTTTTCAGTTACTTGTGTTCATAACGTAAAACATAAAATACATGTATTCTCATCCCGAAATATTTAGAGTTTAAAAGTGGGACTATATACTCACTTTTGTCTTGAAGATATGTAATTTCGACTTGGTCTCCGATTGATATCACGAACCTATCCATATATAATATATCAATACCTTTTCTTTTTAAACAATCGTCACATATATATACTTATAATACTTTTAATACTTTTAATAATTCCTTAGTCCGTAGTTAGCAGTCCGATGTTAGTAATTCAATTTTAATGGTTCATATTTAGTTGTTTAATAAACCCCCAATGAAATAAATAAAACCCCCATCGTATATGTATTGGTCGAGATTAATCTTGACCCATGGTACCGGTGTTGTCAAATGACGTGTTGCGTACATAAAGTACCGGTGTTGTCAAATGACGTGTTGCGTACAATCATGGGATCTTATGATTAATCTTCTCGTATTGTTTACGGGTGATCCTGAACCATATAAAATTAAATTATGAGTACATATGTATAAAATATCATGTTACTTTAGGAAGATGTGATTTATTTAATTTTCTCCAATTATTTTCGTGGCTAAACTAGTCTTGGATATCCGATTTTGTTTTGGTCATAATTTCTTCGTTACAACTCCGTTTTCGTTGATTCAACTTTCCACTTCCTTGGATCGAGTCCCTCTTTAAGAATATGAACTGTAAATACCTTAGTTTGTATTCGAAATCATAGGTCATAGGTCAAATTTTGGTGAAACTTATGAAGTTAATCATTTTTGTTACAAAAACATCATTTAATGACCATTTTTCTAAAAATACTTATACTATGAATTAAATCATGAAATTTTTATGTGTTAACATATTCATAAGAAATATCATTTTTCCAGAATATAAACCTCCAATTCAAAGTTCAAGATGGTTTTTAATTATCCAACCCAAAACAGCCCCCGGTTGCACTCCGACGTCATAAAAACAGTTTTTTTAAGGTATTCTTTGAAAAACCAAGTTATACCTTGTTAAATTAGCATATATTTAAGTTATATTACAGGTCTTGAAGTATTTTAAAAGTTAAGTTAGAAGGATCTATTTAGTTTGCAAACAAGTTTGAAATCATTCAAACTATGTTTTTGTTGTTAAAATTGTATACCATACAATAAGATAGCTATATATATATGAATCGAATAAGGTTATGAACAAAGTTACTACCTCAAGTTACTTGGACAAGATTGCTGTAAAAGAGGAGTAAAAACCTAGAACCAAAAGAGTGATGAAATTGGATGAAAGATTGGAAGCAACTTAAGACATAAACTTGAATTGAAAGTTGTATTTTTGTAGTGTTTTTGTTGATCTTTTTATGGTGGTGTTTAAGGTGATTCTTGAGAGGATTTTTGCTGGAGTTCTTAGAGAGACATGAGGCTAGTAAGTGTGTGTGTTTAGCTAGAGAAATGATGTTCCAAAAATTGAAAATGGATGCATGTATTTATGGTGGTGTAAAAGGTGTATAAATTTGTAATTTTGTGAAAAGATCTTTTAATCATGTGAAATTGTCATACTAAATAACAAAAGTAGTTACCTTATACATAAGGCATGAACAAGGGCTGGTTGGTGGTGATTTGATGTGTATATACCAATAGTAAATACGTATAGAAGCTAGGTATGATACGAGTACATATACTCTAGATATACGTATAGAAATCTTGTGAAAAATGGAATGAGGATTCAAATATAGCTATCTTTTGTGAATATACTTATATTGTTTTATGTATTTAAGTCTTTAAAAGTGATTAAATACATTATATATACGATATATGTATAAACATTATAGGTCGTAAGTATTTATGTCAAATAACGTTACGTATAGTTATCGTTTTGAAAGCTTAAGTTAGTAGTTTCAAAATATACTTATAACTTATTGTTATTAATACAAAATGAGATATTTAAACATCCTTAAATCATGTTAAATATGTATATATACATATATATACACAAACGTATAATTAACATATATTGTATAGTTCGTGATATCATCGGTCAAACTAGACGGTTAAACGTTATGTAAAACACTTTTCAAAATCATAAATCTCAACAATTTAGATTGCTTATCATGTTGGTAAGTTTTAATTTATGTAAATATTAATCTTATAAGTGTAAAACGATCGGAAAAATCCGGGTCGTTACAGTACCCACCCGTTAAAGAAATTTCGTCCCGAAATTTGGTAGAGGTTGTCATAAATAACAATAGGAATGTTTTCATGACGAATATGAGGTATTAATAGAGTTTTATCATTATTGGAAGATATGGATAAAATGATTCGGTCATGTGAAGCGCACGAGTGAAGCTATCACAAAAGAATGAAATGAGTGAATATAGAATTGTTTTAACCGATGTCGAGATTAGGATTGATTTCCAGAATTTAAGGGATTTAAAGAAAATCTTATGTAATAAGATTTGGTTCTTCGATGATTTAGAAAACAGGATCTCCTTTGATTTAATGCGATAATCTGTTTCGATTTCTTTGTCGGATATTTCACTATAAATCCACCTCCTTCCCTTTCTTACTTCCATACCTCACATCTCTTACTCTTCCTCCTCTAATTCATACCTTAAGGTATCCTTTAAAATGCTTCATCCCGTTCTGATTTTTGTTATACTTCTAACTTTCATATCTTTCATTCTTCTCTTTCATCTACCGCTAGAAGAATCTATTCACTTTTATGATTTTCTTGGAATTATAATGTTTCTAATTCTCCCGTGTCTTTACGTCGCCATACGTATTGATACACACGGTTTGTAGTTTCTGGGTGGTTATTGGGTTTGATATCTTTCCTTATATTTCGACGCTCCTGCTTCTGTTTTCCATAATCATTGTCATCCATAGTTAATACTCTCTCCTATTTGCTGTAATCTATACCCCAATTTCTATTTTGGGACTTTGTCCCTTCGTTTCTTCTTCCCGTCCTTGAGTCAAGCGATCAATAGTTCGAAATTCGTAGGTATAAAATTCAGAATGAACATAGCTAATGCTCTAAGAAAGGAATGGTAATGGCACGATTTTGATTTGTCAAATTACCAGAATATCCAGGAAAATAGAACTATCAAGATGATTTTTCTTAATATGTTTCGGAATTGGATAGAATGTAAAAGTCGTGTAACATGGCACATGATGACGGTACTGTGAATCATCATATTCCATTAGAAACTTAACATGACTTACTGTAATATAATGAAGTTGATCAAGTTTCATTATATTATACTAGTTCATGCATCAGTTCCCAACACTGCTTCAGAACATTCCTATTTTAAACTTGAAGGATTTAGAAACTAACACAGTTTCCTTTATATTGTAACGCAGATATTACAGAGAGATAAATGATTTCAGATAAGGATAGTGGTGAAAATATCTTCAGAAATATTGAGGATATTTATAATGAAAGATATGATAATATCTTGGAATTTCTAATGTCGAAGGATGATGATGAAGATTGACCCGTAAGGGTTTAGATTCAGAAGCAAGGTGTTTGCTACAGAATCGTCATAATTCTTTATGTACAAGTTTAGTCCCTGTAACTTGTTCAGAGTCTCCTTCATGGTTTGTTCAATCCGGTTTTCAGTACCAATTTTCTATCGAGCGTTCCTAACACTTCCTTCTTTTATCATCAACATTTGGTCATTAAGACCTTCTACAACATGCTGCTTCGTCAGTATTTTCAAAGTTATCGGATCTGGGTCATTGGTTATCAAACCAAGATGGTTTAAGGAGAATTGTATTTTTAGATGATTAAACGCTGATGGTAATATGATGGAATATAAAAGGTTCTCCGGTAACGATGGCGAAAGAACAACGTATATATATATATATATATCGAGATTGTAATAAGAGTAGTCTTACTGAGATATCGAAGTGGAGCTGTGACAAAATTAGTTAATTGAAAAGGAATCGCGTGATTGTTTTTGCTAATGGATGATAAGGAATTCGATGCGGATACGTTTTAACTATAACTTCGAGTTCAAAAATTTTTAGGTGCATAACTGTATGCATAAATCTTTATTCCGTAGACGAGGTGCGGCTGGTTGAACTTCTCGATCGAGATGTTTTCAAGAATCATGAAAAGTTGTGAATGCGAATTGTAATCGTCAAGATACAAATGAGGTTTAAAATAGAATCAAGTGGCAAACTTGAAGGATTGTTTAGTTTCATATGTAATAATCATCATTTTAACTCATTTTTAATTGTCCAAAGTTAGCAGTC
This sequence comes from Rutidosis leptorrhynchoides, assembly GCF_046630445.1. NCBI lineage: Eukaryota > Viridiplantae > Streptophyta > Magnoliopsida > Asterales > Asteraceae > Rutidosis > Rutidosis leptorrhynchoides. Next base: position 163,477,094 of record NC_092342.1, on the reverse strand, counting down.
CAATAGTCCGATTGTCCAATGGTTCAATAAATTCATATATGAACTAAATATATAATATTCGAATTACTTAATACGTATCGTGACCCGTGTACTGGTCTCGGTGTCGATCACAACTCAAAGTATATATATATTTTGGAATCAACTCCGACCCTGTATAGCCAACTCCCACCTTCCCATATAGAGTGTCTATGGTTGTTCCGAAATATATATATAGATGGATCAATATGATAAGTCGAAACCTTGTATACGTGTCCCGTTATTTAAAATGCGTAAAATAAATAAATATATCATGACCCATTATACAACGTGTTGTCTCAGAATTAATCCGACGTGTTGTTGTACATGTGTCCCGACGGTATGTAAAGTACATAAATTAAAATTGCAAGAATGTAAATTGCGATAAATTAAATATTAATCAGTTAGCTGGGAATAGTTAGCCGGAACAGTTAGCGTGTAATCCTATCACAATTTCAATTAATTAATTCATCTGTTTCTAACAATTTTTATTTTGCCAATGTTTCTTCATTATGCCACTTGTTGGATTCGGATAGGTAAAAATCCAAATATGAAATTTAAATGGAAATGGTTAATCTGGGGTGAACGGATACGTATATCGGTAATTGTAAGTAGGATAATAAATGATCGTTGAATCAGATTCGAAGAATGTACAGTGTAACTTGTTAATGTGAATTCTAAATATTCCTTGGGTACTACCCACCCGTTAAAATATTTTCATCATTAACAGTTTGTACGAATGAAATTTTTAATTACAATCTTTATGAAAATATATTTGCATATATATTTTCTTCAGAGGTAACTATGAATTTAATGAGTCAATAAAATATTCAACTCATTTGATTTATCGTTATTACTAGATTACATAATCTCCAAAACATTAGAGATTACATAATCGTCATGTCGAACGAAGAACGATACGTAAAGAAGAGGTAATCGGTGTAGAATGATATGTAGAACAAAGATCATATTCGAATTTCAAATGATGATGTTGAGGTACGTGGTGCGGATGTGATTGTTGGTGGTGGTAATGATACGGTTGGTGTTGATGCTGATGATGTCGTTGACGTCGATGATGCTACTGGTACTGAAGATTGCGAGGTTGATGTTGTTAACGGTACTGGTTATGCTGCTGGTGCTGGTGTTTGTAACCTTCGCACCGTGTTCTCCAAAGCCGTCACACGAGCGCGAAGTTCGTTAATTTCTGCTAGTACACCAGGATGATTGGCGGTTGGAGTGAGCGAATGAACAAGATCCGAAATATGGGATAGGATATAATCGTGACGAGATACTCGAGAAATGAGAGAGAAAATGGTTTCTCGAACAGGTTCGCCGGTAAGTGCTTCAGGTTCGTCGCCAATGGGGCAATTCGGTGGGTGAAAGGGATCACCTTCTTCTTGTCTCCAATAATTTAGTATACTACGAACCCATCCCCAATTCATCCAGAATAGATGATGAGAAATTGGTTGATCCATTCCAGTGACGCTGCCTTCGGAGCCCGAATGGAAATCCATATCAGCGTAGCTGTCGGAGTCGGAGGAATTCGAACTGGACGCGGAGTTCATCTTGTACAGTCGGGGAAATGAATTTTTGGTTTGGAATAGATTATAGGAGTTGGGTTTGGTATTCTTCAATACATAATTTACATACGTATTTATAATACTCAAAATCCCGTGAATTACGGAGAATCTTTGAAATTTGTCAGGCAATGTCTATAGCAACAGATACGCTAGGATACGAATTTTGTCTATACACTATCGATGCACCAAATGCAGTAAGACGTGTCTAGACTTAAGAATACTAAGCAGGCAATTCTTAAGGATGATAAGCAGATGATTTTCGACTAGATATGATAAGCAAAACTTTTGACATGTAGACACGGTCAAAGTCCAGACTCACTAATGCATCCTAACAACTACCAGTTAGACACACTAATGCAAGGCCTGGTTCGCTAAGACCAACGCTCTGATACCACATGAGACGACCCGACCCAATCCATAGGGACGAATACAATAACATATGATAACATTGCGAGGTACTTAACCTCTATATGATACATTTTACAAATGTTGCATTTATTCTTAAAAGGCAAACTATCATTACATCAATATTTGACATTTTCGTCTAACATTTCATAATATCCAAATGACCTAATCTGTCATTTACTTATTTATATTCTCTATTGAACTCCAATGACTCGAATGCAACGTCTTTGTATCATGGCTTAAAAGGTCCCAAGTAGTATCCTTAACATGAGCTAATGCACAGCGGAAGACTTAATTCATACCTGAGAATAACATGCTTTAAAACGTCAACATAAAGTTGGTGAGATATATAGGTTTGATGCTAGCAGCGTTATAACAATGGAACACAAGATTTCATATATAAACATTTTAATAAAAATATTCTAAGTGGTTGAGCACTTGGTAACCATACTTAACATTTAATCACGTCGCATATTCCCTTTATTATGAAATCTTACTACACCGTACCAAGTGTAGTCACGAAACGAAGTACTGTGCAACCGTTGAATACTGGTCGTCCAGTCCGGTTGGGGTTGTCAGGCCCGATAGATCTATCAACAGGATTCGCGTTTACAATACCGCTGTAAATAACAGTTACCAAGCTACAGGGAAGTATGCCAGTGGTACAACTCAACGTAGAATATATTTTTCAGTTACTTGTGTCCATAACGTAAAACATAAAATACATGTATTCTCATCCCGAAATATTTAGAGTTTAAAAGTGGGACTATATACTCACTTTTGTCTTGAAGATATGTAATTTCGACTTGGTCTCCGATTGATATCACGAACCTATCCATATATAATATATCAATACCTTTTCTTTTTAAACAATCGTCACATATATATACTTATAATACTTTTAATACTTTTAATAATTCCTTAGTCCGTAGTTAGCAGTCCGATGTTAGTAATTCAATTTTAATGGTTCATATTTAGTTGTTTAATAAACCCCCAATGAAATAAATAAAACCCCCATCGTATATGTATTGGTCGAGATTAATCTTGACCCATGGTACCGGTGTTGTCAAATGACGTGTTGCGTACATAAAGTACCGGTGTTGTCAAATGACGTGTTGCGTACAATCATGGGATCTTATGATTAATCTTCTCGTATTGTTTACGGGTGATCCTGAACCATATAAAATTAAATTATGAGTACATATGTATAAAATATCATGTTACTTTAGGAAGATGTGATTTATTTAATTTTCTCCAATTATTTTCGTGGCTAAACTAGTCTTGGATATCCGATTTTGTTTTGGTCATAATTTCTTCGTTACAACTCCGTTTTCGTTGATTCAACTTTCCACTTCCTTGGATCGAGTCCCTCTTTAAGAATATGAACTGTAAATACCTTAGTTTGTATTCGAAATCATAGGTCATAGGTCAAATTTTGGTGAAACTTATGAAGTTAATCATTTTTGTTACAAAAACATCATTTAATGACCATTTTTCTAAAAATACTTATACTATGAATTAAATCATGAAATTTTTATGTGTTAACATATTCATAAGAAATATCATTTTTCCAGAATATAAACCTCCAATTCAAAGTTCAAGATGGTTTTTAATTATCCAACCCAAAACAGCCCCCGGTTGCACTCCGACGTCATAAAAACAGTTTTTTTAAGGTATTCTTTGAAAAACCAAGTTATACCTTGTTAAATTAGCATATATTTAAGTTATATTACAGGTCTTGAAGTATTTTAAAAGTTAAGTTAGAAGGATCTATTTAGTTTGCAAACAAGTTTGAAATCATTCAAACTATGTTTTTGTTGTTAAAATTGTATACCATACAATAAGATAGCTATATATATATGAATCGAATAAGGTTATGAACAAAGTTACTACCTCAAGTTACTTGGACAAGATTGCTGTAAAAGAGGAGTAAAAACCTAGAACCAAAAGAGTGATGAAATTGGATGAAAGATTGGAAGCAACTTAAGACATAAACTTGAATTGAAAGTTGTATTTTTGTAGTGTTTTTGTTGATCTTTTTATGGTGGTGTTTAAGGTGATTCTTGAGAGGATTTTTGCTGGAGTTCTTAGAGAGACATGAGGCTAGTAAGTGTGTGTGTTTAGCTAGAGAAATGATGTTCCAAAAATTGAAAATGGATGCATGTATTTATGGTGGTGTAAAAGGTGTATAAATTTGTAATTTTGTGAAAAGATCTTTTAATCATGTGAAATTGTCATACTAAATAACAAAAGTAGTTACCTTATACATAAGGCATGAACAAGGGCTGGTTGGTGGTGATTTGATGTGTATATACCAATAGTAAATACGTATAGAAGCTAGGTATGATACGAGTACATATACTCTAGATATACGTATAGAAATCTTGTGAAAAATGGAATGAGGATTCAAATATAGCTATCTTTTGTGAATATACTTATATTGTTTTATGTATTTAAGTCTTTAAAAGTGATTAAATACATTATATATACGATATATGTATAAACATTATAGGTCGTAAGTATTTATGTCAAATAACGTTACGTATAGTTATCGTTTTGAAAGCTTAAGTTAGTAGTTTCAAAATATACTTATAACTTATTGTTATTAATACAAAATGAGATATTTAAACATCCTTAAATCATGTTAAATATGTATATATACATATATATACACAAACGTATAATTAACATATATTGTATAGTTCGTGATGTCATCGGTCAAACTAGACGGTTAAACGTTATGTAAAACACTTTTCAAAATCATAAATCTCAACAATTTAGATTGCTTATCATGTTGGTAAGTTTTAATTTATGTAAATATTAATCTTATAAGTGTAAAACGATCGGAAAAATCCGGGTCGTTACATATGAATTACGTGTCTTTATTGCCTTTGCTGAACGACTTGTGTACTAGCTAGAATTATCTTCACAACCATCTTGTATCAAATTTATTGTGTGCTATATTTCATGCTTTATGTAAAATAAGCGGTATTGTAAGTTTGTAAAATATTGTATAAAAGTTTGAACACGAAATATTATTATAATCAGTTTTTCATATAGAATTGTAGTAGTTGAATTGTATATTAGCTACTAAGTATGAACTTAACGGGTAGGTACTACCCGAATTTAAACTTATAAAACGCTAATATGAAGAAAAAGCTTTTATAAATGAGTTCATATTATGCTACGAAATACTATTAACTACTCTTAATATTCTGTATGATTAACTTGTTCCATTTGACTATTTTGAAGGAAATGGCACCGACTACTCGACACACCGTGAATATGAATGAAGAGGAATTCCGTACTTTTCTAGCTTCAAACATAGCCGCAGTACAGGCTGCGCTACATACCAACAATAACCTTGGATCTAGCAGTACAGGAAATCGTGTAGGATGCACCTACAAAGAATTCACTGCCTGCAAACCTTTGGAATTTGATGGAACCGAAGGACCTATCGGATTGAAACGGTGGACCGAGAATGTCGAATCGGTGTTTGCCATAAGTAAGTGTACTGAAGAGGACAAAGTGAAGTACGCTACGCATACCTTCACAGGTTCTGCGTTAACATGGTGGAATACCTATCTAGAGCAAGTGGGACAAGACGATGCGTACGCACTACCGTGGTCAGCATTTAAGCACTTGATGAACGAGAAGTACCGTCCCAGAACCGAGGTCAATAAGCTCAAGACAGAACTTAGAGGGTTACGAACCCAAGGATTTGATATTACCACGTACGAAAGACGATTCACAGAATTGTGCTTATTGTGTCCGGGAGCATTCGAAGATGAGGAAGAGAAGATCGACGCATTTGTGAAAGGATTACCGGAGAGAATCCAAGAAGATATAAGTTCACACGAGCCCGCCTCCATACAACAGGCATGTAGAATGGCTCACAAACTAGTGAACCAGATTGAAGAAAGAATTAAAGAACAGACTGCTGAAGAGACCAATGTGAAGCAAGTCAAAAGAAAGTGGGAGGAAAACGGTGATAAGAATCACCAATATAACAACAACAGCAATTACAACAATAATCGCAACAATTACCCCAACAATCGCAACATCAATCGCAACTACAACAAACGGCCCAACAACAACAACAACAACAACAACAGCAACTACAACAATCATCCCAACAACAATAATAACCGCAACAACAACAACAATCAGAAGCAGCTATGCCAAAGGTGTGAAAAGTATCACTCGGGGTTCTGCACCAAATTTTGCAACAAGTGTAAAATAAATGGTCATAGCGCGGCGAAGTGTGAGGTCTACGGACCAGGGGTTAATAGAACGAAAGGAACAAATGGTGTCGGAACGAGTAATGGCGGAGCAAGTAGTGTCGGAGCAAGTTATGCCAATGTAGTTTGTTATAAATGTGGAAAACCGGGCCACATTATTAGAAATTGCCCGAACCAGGAGAACACGAATGGACAAGGCCGCGGAAGAGTTTTCAATATTAATGCGGCAGAGGCACAGGAAGACCCGGAGATTGTTACGGGTACGTTTCTTATTGACAATAAATCTGCTTACGTTTTATTTGATTCGGGTGCGGATAGAAGCTATATGAGTAGAGATTTTTGTGCTAAATTAAGTTGTCCATTGACGCCTTTGGATAGTAAATTTTTACTCGAATTAGCAAATGGTAAATTAATTTCAGCCGATAATATATGTCGGAATCGAGAAATTAAACTGGTTAGCAAAACATTTAAGATTGATTTGATACCAGTAGAGTTAGGGAGTTTTGATGTGATAATCGGTATGGACTGGTTGAAAGAAGTGAAAGCAGAGATCGTCTGTTACAAAAATGCAATTCGCATTATACGAGAAAAAGGAAAACCCTTAATGGTGTACGGAGAAAAGGGCAACACGAAACTACATCTTATTAGTAATTTGAAGGCACAAAAACTAATAAGAAAAGGTTGCTATGCTGTTCTAGCACACGTCGAAAAAGTACAAACTGAAGAAAAGAGCATCAATGATGTTCCCATTGCAAAAGAATTTCCCGATGTATTTCCGAAAGAATTACCGGGATTACCCCAACATCGATCCGTTGAATTTCAAATAGATCTTGTACCAGGAGCTGCACCAATAGCTCGTGCTCCTTACAGACTCGCACCCAGCGAAATGAAAGAACTGCAAAGCCAATTACAAGAACTTTTAGAGCGTGGTTTCATTCGACCAAGCACATCACCGTGGGGAGCTCCTATTTTGTTTGTCAAGAAGAAAGATGGTACATTCAGGTTGTGTATCGACTACCGAGAGTTGAACAAACTTACCATCAAGAACCGCTACCCACTACCGAGAATCGACGACTTATTTGATCAACTACAAGGCTCGTCTGTTTATTCAAAGATTGACTTATGTTCTGGGTATCATCAAATGCGGGTGAAAGAAGATGATATTCCAAAGACTGCTTTCAGAACACGTTACGGTCATTACGAGTTTATGGTCATGCCGTTTGGTTTAACTAATGCACCAGCTGTGTTCATGGACCTTATGAACCGAGTGTGTGGACCATACCTTGACAAGTTTGTCATTGTTTTCATTGATGACATACTTATTTACTCAAAGAATGACCAAGAACACGGTGAACATTTGAGAAAGGTGTTAGAAGTATTGAGGAAGGAAGAATTGTACGCTAAGTTTTCAAAGTGTGCATTTTGGTTGGAAGAAGTTCAATTCCTCGGTCACATAGTGAACAAAGAAGGTATTAAGGTGGATCCGGCAAAGATAGAAACTGTTGAAAAGTGGGAAACCCCGAAAACTCCGAAACACATACGCCAGTTTTTAGGACTAGCTGGTTACTACAGAAGGTTCATCCAAGATTTTTCCAGAATAGCAAAACCCTTGACTGCATTAACGCATAAAGGGAAGAAATTTGAATGGAATGATGAACAAGAGAAAGCATTTCAGTTATTGAAGAAAAAGCTAACTACGGCACCTATATTGTCATTGCCTGAAGGGAATGATGATTTTGTGATTTATTGTGACGCATCAAAGAAAGGTCTCGGTTGTGTATTAATGCAACGAACGAAGGTGATTGCTTATGCGTCTAGACAATTGAAGATTCACGAACAAAATTATACGACGCATGATTTGGAATTAGGCGCGGTTGTTTTTGCATTAAAGACTTGGAGGCACTACTTATATGGGGTCAAAAGTATTATATATACCGACCACAAAAGTCTTCAACACATATTTAATCAGAAACAACTGAATATGAGGCAGCGTAGGTGGATTAAATTATTGAATGATTACGACTTTGAGATTCGTTACCACCCAGGGAAGGCAAATGTGGTAGCCGATGCCTTGAGCAGGATGGACAGAGAACCCATTCGAGTAAAATCTATGAATATAATGATTCATAATAACCTTACTACTCAAATAAAGGAGGTGCAACAAGGAGTTTTAAAAGAGGGAAATTTAAAGGATGAAATACCCAAAGGATCGGAGAAGCATCTTAATATTCGGAAAGACGGAACCCGGTATAGGGCTGAAAGGATTTGGGTACCAAAATTTGGAGATATGAGAGAAATGGTACTTAGAGAAGCTCATAAAACCAGATACTCAATACATCCTGGAACGGGGAAGATGTACAAGGATCTCAAGAAACATTTTTGGTGGCCGGGTATGAAAGCCGATGTTGCTAAATACGTAGGAGAATGTTTGACGTGTTCTAAGGTCAAAGCTGAGCATCAGAAACCATCAGGTCTACTTCAACAACCCGAAATCCCAGAATGGAAATGGGAAAACATTACCATGGATTTCATCACTAAATTGCCAAGGACTGCAAGTGGTTTTGATACTATTTGGGTAATAGTTGATCGTCTCACCAAATCAGCACACTTCCTGCCAATAAGAGAAGATGACAAGATGGAGAAGTTAGCACGACTGTATTTGAAGGAAGTCGTCTCCAGACATGGAATACCAATCTCTATTATCTCTGATAGGGATGGTAGATTTATTTCAAGATTCTGGCAGACATTGCAGCAAGCATTAGGAACTCATCTAGACGTGAGTACTGCCTATCATCCACAAACTGATGGGCAGAGCGAAAGGACGATAAAAACGCTTGAAGACATGCTACGAGCATGTGTTATTGATTTCGGAAACAGTTGGGATCGACATCTACCGTTAGCAGAATTTTCCTACAACAACAGCTACCATTCAAGCATTGAGATAGCGCCGTTTGAAGCACTTTATGGTAAAAAGTGCAGGTCTCCGATTTGTTGGAGTGAAGTGGGGGATAGACAGATTACGGGTCCAGAGATTATACAAGAAACTACCGAGAAGATCATCCAAATTCAACAACGGTTGAAAACCGCCCAAAGTCGACAAAAGAGCTACGATGACATTAAAAGAAAAGATATAGAATTTGAAATTGGAGAGATGGTCATGCTTAAAGTTGCACCTTGGAAAGGCGTTGTTCGATTTGGTAAACGAGGGAAATTAAATCCAAGGTATATTGGACCATTCAAGATTATTGATCGTGTCGGACCAGTAGCTTACCGACTTGAGTTACCTCAACAACTCGCGGCTGTACATAACACTTTCCACGTCTCGAATTTGAAGAAATGTTTTGCTAAAGAAGATCTCACTATTCCGTTATATGAAATCCAAATCAACGAAAAACTTCAATTCATCGAAGAACCCGTCGAAATAATGGATCGTGAGGTTAAAAGACTTAAGCAAAACAAAATACCAATTGTTAAGGTTCGATGGAATGCTCGTAGAGGACCTGAGTTCACCTGGGAGCGTGAAGATCAGATGAAGAAGAAATACCCGCATCTATTTCCAGAAGATTCGTCAACACCTTCAACAGCTTAAAATTTCGGGACGAAATTTATTTAACGGGTAGGTACTGTAGTGACCCGAACTTTTCCATGTTTATATATATTAATTGAGATTGATATTTACATGATTAAATTTTTCCAACATATTAAGCAATCAAACTTGTTAAGACTTGATTAATTGAAATATGTTTCATATAGACAATTGACCACCCAAGTTGACCGGTGATTCACGAACGTTAAAACTTGTAAAAACTATATGATGACATATATATGGATATATATATAGTTAACATGATACTATGATAAGTAAACATATCATAAAGTATATTAACAATGAACTACATATGTAAAAACAAGACTACTAACTTAATGATTTTTAAACGAGACATATATGTAACGATTATCGTTGTAAAGACATTTAATGTATATATATCATATTAAGAGATATTGATACATGATAATATCATGATAATATAATAATTTAAAATCTCATTTGATATTATAAACATTGGGTTAACAACATTTAACAGGATCGTTAACCTAAAGGTTTCAAAACAACACTTACATGTAACGACTAACGATGACTTAACGACTCAGTTAAAATGTATATACATGTAATGTTTTAATATGTATTTATACACTTTTGAAAAACTTCCATACACTTATCAAAATACTTCTACTTAACAAAAATGCTTACAATTACATCCTCGTTCAGTTTCATCAACAATTCTACTCGTATGCACCCGTATTCGTACTCGTACAATACACAGCTTTTAGATGTATGTACTATTGGTATATACACTCCAATGATCAGCTCTTAGCAGCCCATGTGAGTCACCTAACACATGTGGGAACCATCATTTGGCAACTAGCATGAAATATCTCATAAAATTACAAAAATATGAGTAATCATTCATGACTTATTTACATGAAAACAAAATTACATATCCTTTATATCTAATCCATACACCAACGACCAAAAAACACCTACAAACACTTTCATTCTTCAATTTTCTTCATCTAATTGATCTCTCTCATGTTCTATCTTCAAGTTCTAAGTGTTCTTCATAAATTCCAAAAGTTCTAGTTTCATAAAATCAAGAATACTTTCAAGTTTGCTAGCTCACTTCCAATCTTGTAAGGTGATCATCCAACCTCAAGAAATCTTTGTTTCTTACAGTAGGTTATCATTCTAATACAAGGTAATAATCATATTCAAACTTTGGTTCAATTTCTATAACTATAACAATCTTATTTCAAGTGATGATCTTACTTGAACTTGTTTTCGTGTCATGATTCTGCTTCAAGAACTTCGAGCCATCCAAGGATCCATTGAAGCTAGATCCATTTTTCTCTTTTCCAGTAGGTTTATCCAAGGAACTTAAGGTAGTAATGATGTTCATAACATCATTCGATTCATATATATATAAAACTATCTTATTCGAAGGTTTAAACTCGTAATCACTAGAACATAGTTTAGTTAATTCTAAACTTGTTCGCAAACAAAAGTTAATCCTTCTAACTTGACTTTTAAAATCAACTAAACACATGTTCTATATCTATATGATATGCTAACTTAATGATTTAAAACCTGGAGACACGAAAAATACCGTAAAACCGGATTTACACCGTCGTAGTAACACCGCGGGCTGTTTTGGGTTAGTTAATTAAAAACTATGATAAACTTTTATTTAAAAGTTGTTATTCTGAGAAAATGATTTTTATTATGAACATGAAACTATATCCAAAAATTATGGTTAAACTCAAAGTGGAAGTATGTTTTCTAAAATGGTCATCTAGACGTCGTTCTTTCGACTGAAATGACTAGCTTTATAAAAACGACTTGTAACTTATTTTTCCGACTATAAACCTATACTTTTTATGTTTAGATTCATAAAATAGAGTTCAATATGAAACCATAGCAATTTGATTCACTCAAAACGGATTTAAAATGAAGAAGTTATGGGTAAAATAAGATTGGATAATTTTTCTCATTTTAGCTACGTGAAAATTGATAACAAATCTATTCCAACCATAACTTAATCAACTTGTATTGTATATTATGTAATCTTGAGTTACCATAGACACGTATACAATGTTTCGACCTATCATGTCGACACATCTATATATATTTCGGAACAACCATAGACACTCTATATGTGAATGTTGGAGTTAGCTATACAGGGTTGAGGTTGATTCCAAAATATATATAGTTTGAGTTGTGATCAATACTGAGATACGTATGCACTGGGTCGTGGATTGATTCAAGATAATATTTATCAATTTATTTATGTACATTTAACTGTGGACAACTAGTTGTAGGTTACTAACGAGGACAGCTGACTTAATAAACTTAAAACATCAAAATATATTAAAAGTGTTATAAATATATTTTGAACATACTTTGATATATATGTATATATTGTTATAGGTTCGTGAATCAACCAGTGGCCAAGTCTTACTTCCCGACGAAGTAAAAATCTGTGAAAGTGAGTTATAGTCCCACTTTTAAAATCTAATATTTTTGGGATGAGAATACATGCAGGTTTTATAAATGATTTACAAAGTAGACACAAGTACGTGAAACTACATTCTATGGTTGAATTATCGAAATCGAATATGCCCCTTTTTATTAAGTCTGGTAATCTAAGAATTAGGGAACAGACACCCTAATTGACGCGAATCTTAAAGATAGATCTATTGGGCCTAACAAACCCTATCCAAAGAACCTAATGCTTTAGTACTTCGAAATTTATATCATATCCGAAGGGTGTCTCGGAATGATGGGGATATTCTTATATATGCATCTTGTTAATGTCGGTTACCAGGTATTCACCATATGAATGATTTTTATCTCTATGTATGGGATGTGTATTGAAATATGAAATCTTGTGGTCTATTATTATGATTTGATATATATAGGTTAAACCTATAACTCACCAACATTTTTGTTGACGTTTTAAGCATGTTTATTCTCAGGTGATTATTAAGAGCTTCCGCTGTCGCATACTTAAATAAGGATGAGATTTGGAGTCCATGTTTGTATGATATTGTGTAAAAACTGCATTCAAGAAACTTATTTTGTTGTAACATATTTGTATTGTAAACCATTATGTAATGGTCGTGTGTAAACAGGATATTTTAGATTATCATTATTTGATAATCTACGTAAAGCTTTTTAAACCTTTATTGATGAAATAAAGGTTATGGTTTGTTTTAAAATGAATGCAGTCTTTGAAAAACGTCTAATATAGTGGTCAAAACCTCGCAACGAAATCAATTAATATGGAACGTTTTTAATCAATAAGAACGGGACATTTCATATAGCTTGATTATTGAAGTGATTTTTGATGAAGATGATGATTAACTACTGGAAAAATACGTTCATAATAGTGTGTGTGTGTTGAGAGAGAATTAGAAAGAGAATTGGAAGTGAAATGGAGTGAATGATGAGTGGTAATTGGTGAGTGGTGAGTGGGGTTAAAAGGAGTTCTAGTTAGTTGACTAGCTCATGGTAGAAGTTAAAATTGATTAGTCATACATGACATAATCAAGAGTGGAATCCCATGCTAGTTCCTATTGGTATATACCCATAGTAAGTACATTTTGAAGCTGTGTATAATAAGGGTAAGAATACGACTAGAATTCTTGATGAAAGAAAAGAATGGGAAAGTAACTGTAACCATTTTTGTTAAGTATGAGTGTTTTGATATATGTCTTGAAGTCTTCCAAAAGTATTTTAATACATCTAAATACACTACATGTATATACATTTTAACTGAGTCGTTAAGTCATCGTTAGTAGTTACATGTAAGTGTTGTTTTGAAACCTTTACGTTAACGATCTCAATTAATGTTGTTAACCCATTGTTTATTATATCTAATGAGATGTTAAATTATTATATTATCATGATATTATGATATATTAATATATCTTAATATGATATATATACATTTAAATCTCGTTACAACGATAATCGTTACATATATGTCTCGTTTCGAAATCCTTAAGTTAGTAGTCTTGTTTATATGTATATAACTCATTGTTAATATACTTATGGAGATACTTACTTATCATAATCTCATGTTAACCATATGTATATCCATATATATATCGTCATGTCGTTTTTACAAGTTTTAACGTTCGTGAATCGCCGGTCAACTTGGGTGGTCAATTGTCACCGGAATGAATCAATCAATCAGCCATCCCTAATTCATCTGATGGGTTCGTAATCGACTTAATCAATGAAGAATAGAAGAAGGCGATACTTTCCACCAACCGAATTCACCTCTTGGTGAAGAACCTGAAGCACTTACCGGCGAACCTATCTGAAACACCATTTTTAGCTTCATTTCCAGGACAGCTCGTCACGAATATGTGATATCTAAAATTCTAAACCTTAGTTATCTGCTCGTTCCACCCGACAATCATCTTGGAGTAAATAGAAGAAGGCAACACGCTTCGCGCCCGAGTAATCAATTTGGAGAATATGGTGCAAAATTTACCAGCTTCAACAACATCACAGGCACCAACGGTACCATCAGTAACAGCACCAGTACCATCAACAATCCATGCCTCAACATCTCATTCTGTACCTCGAGTATAATCATCGTTCTACGTATTGTTCTACATCAATTATCTTCGTTCTTCATGGCGATTATGTAATCTATAATGTTTTAGAGATTATATGCTCTTGTTCTAACGGTAAACCAAATGAGATTAATATTATATTAACTCATTAAATCCATGATTAAATCTGAAGAAAATATATATGTATATATATTTTCATAAGGATGGTAATTAAAAATTCTTTTGTACAAACTGTTAATGGTGAAAATATTTTAACGGGTAGGTAATACCCGAGGAATATTTAGATTTCACATTAATAAGTTACACTGTACATTCTTCGAATTTGATTCAACGATCATTTACTATTCTATTTACAATCACCGATATACGTATCCGTTCACCAAAGAATAATTATTTTCATTCAAATTCAATTTGATATTTGGATTTTGATCTATCAGAACCCAACAAGTGGCATAATGAAGAAATAATGGACACAATAAAAATTGATTAGAAACAGACTAATTAACAATATGAAATTTTATTAAGAAACCACGCTAACAAGATCTTAGCTAATTGTTCCTAGCTAACTGTTAATTCCGTATTACATTTTTATTTTATCGCAGTTTATTTATCGCAATTTATATTCTCGCAATTTAATTTATCGTCATTTAATTTCTGTTATTTATTTTACGCACTTTAAATATCGAGACACGTATACAAGGTTTTGACATATCATATCGACGCATATATATACATATATATATACATATATATATATATATATACATATATATATATATATATACATATATATATATATATATATATATATATATATATATATATTATTTGGAATAACCATAGACACTCTATATGCAGTAATGCGGGAGTTAGCTATACAGGGTTGAGGTTGATTCTACAATAATATATATAATTTGAGTTGTGATCGAGTCTGAGACATGTACACGGGTCACGATACGTATTAATTAATTCGAATATTATATATTAAATTATATATGAATTATTGGACTGTCAAATGTAGACTATCGACTGTGGACTAATAACATTGGATAATTAAAATGAATTAAAATATTGACGATAACATATGAAACTAAACAATTCTTCAAGGTTGCCACTTGATTTCATCTTAAACCTCATTTGTATCTTGATGATTACAATCTACATTCAAACCTTTCATGATTCTTTGAAGCACCTCAATCGAGAGAATGAACCAACCGCACTTCATCTACGGAAGGAAAGATTTATACATATAGTTATGCACCTGAAAAACTCTCGGAAATTGAGTAAACAATTAAAACATAGCTGTGCTAATTCCTTTAGTGTTATTATTACCCAAAATAACTTTGCAGTTCTTCTTCAAAATAGCCAATTTTGTCATAGCTCCAGCAAGACAACTTCAACTTTTCGTACGAAAAAACCTTATTATAACGTTGATATATACGCGTGCTCTTTTATTGTTACCGGGGAACCTTTCATATTCAACCATATTACCATCAGCGTTTAATCATCTAAAAACACAATTCTCTTGAAACCACCTCGGATTAATAACCGATGATTCAGATATCATAGCATTAAATGCAGAGGAAACAGAAAAATGGTAGATGGTCTAAACGGCCAAAAGTTGGATGATAAAGAAAGGAGTGTTAGGAACGCTCGATAGAAAATTGGGTATTGAAAAAAAAATAGATTGAGCTACCCATGAAGGAGACCAAGGACAAATACAAGGACCAAACCCTATATTCAAAGGATTCAGGTAATTCTCGATCCGTTGAAATCTTTAGAGAATATCTTGCTCCGAAGTCATGTTAAAATCTTGCGGAAAATCATTCTCCATCAACCATCGAACCTAGAAATTCCAAAATATCATCATCAATATCTTCGATATTTCTGAGGATATTTTCATAAATATTCTCGTCCGAAATTATATACCTCTTCGTGCTTCCTGTGTATCATTATATCGGAAACATTCAATAGAAAATTTAGTATCGAAAAGCAGATTATGCGAAACTATGAAGAAAGCCGTGGACAAATCACAAAGAATAAGTTTGACTTCAAAGAATCTAAATGATTCAATGCCTGCTGAAGTCTTTAGCGAATATCTTGCTCCTTACCCTAAACCCTTGCGGACAATAGTCTCCATCATCCTCTGATCTTAAATATTCAAAGATATTATCGTATCTTTCATTATAAATATCCTCCATATTTCTGAAGATATTTTTATAACTATTCTTATCTGAAATCATTAATCTCTTCGTGCTATCAGTGTTACATCATATAGAAACTGTTAGTTTTTATATTATGTAAACTTTCGAGATTAAAATATGAATGTTATTGAAGTAATGTTGGGAACTGATGCATGAGTTAGTATAATATAATGACACTTGATCAACGTGATTATATTACCGTAAGTCATGCTGAGCTTCTAAATGGAACATTATGATTCACAGATTATAACTTCAACATGTGTCATGTTACATAACTCTTTCATTCTGATTAATTTTCGAACATATCAAGAAAATATATTCTTGATAGTCCCATCTTTTCCTTGAATTCTGATAATTTGACAAGTCAAATTGTGCTATTACCGTTTCTTTCTTAGAACATTAACAATGTTCATTCTGAAACTTATATCTATGAATTCTGGACCATTACAAGAGATGCCCAATCGTAAGAAGAAGAAACGAAGGGACAAAGCTCCGAAACAGAAATTGGAGTATAAATCGCAGCAAATAGGGGGGAGTATTAACTGTGGATGACAGTGATTATAGGAGACAAGAATAGGGACATTGAAATATAAGGAAGAATATAAAGCCCAACAACAACACCAAAATTACAAACTATGGATATCAGTGCGTATAGCAATATAAAGACACGGGAGGATTATAAATACAATAATCCCTAGAGCATAGTAGAAATAAACAGATTCTTCCAGTGGGAGTTGGAAAAGAAGAACGATCATTGCGATAGTCAGAATAAGAACAAGGATTAGAACCGGATTAAGCATTATTATAATCTTTTGGATATATGAACTGAGAAGGAAGGTATGGAAGTGGTGGAAACTAATGAAACGGAAAAGGTAAATTTATAATGGAAATATCAGACAGAGTAATCGAGGCAGATCACCGTATTTAATTATAGAGATCTTAATTTCCTTATTCGCCGAAGAATCAAATCTTTTAGATTTCGAAGATTTTCTTTATATCCCTTGAATTCCGGAATTCAATCAAGACAACGTCAAAAGTTAAGACAAACTTTATTTTCTAAATTCAACCCTGACTCTGTCAAAAGTTAAGATGAATCTTTACTTTCCTATTTCACTCTTTGGTGATAGCTTCATTCGTACTCTTCGAATAATCGAATTATTTTTATCCATATTACTCAATGATGATAAAAATCAATTTATCAACTCATATTTGTCATGAAAACATTTTTATTGTTACCCATGACGACCGCACTCAAATTTTGGGATGAAATTTCTTTAACGGGTAGGTACTGTAATGACTCGGAAATTTCTGATCAAATTTAAACCCTAATCTTTATATGTTTCCAACACGATAAGCAAAATCTGTTATGTTGAGTCTCGAAAAGTTTGAAACTATATTCATTTGACCTATGACCAATTCCGACGATTCACGAACAACTGATTCTAAATAGATATGTAATTATATATATATATATATATATATATATATATATATATATATATATATATATATATATATATATATATATATATATATATATATATATATATATGTATATATTATAATCTGAAATATATTAATAAAATGTTATACGGTTTGGTTGTTGAAATTATATAGTTTATGATTTAAAAAAAATAGAAACTTGTTAATCTTATGATGATCAATAAAATTAATATTATTATAACTGATAAAATTATTGGTACCATTAATATTATTAATATTTTCATGATCATTAGTAATAATATTATTATTACTATTATATTTGTATTACTTTTATTTATAACATTAAGAGTATTATTATTATTATTATATTTATTAATAAAATTAACTTATAAATAAATAAATAAATAAATAAATAAATAATAATAATAAATATATGGATATAATAAATATACAACCTTGGATATAAATTCAGGTCTATGAAAATCAGTATTTCAGGTTATATACAAATACATACACATTTACAGAATCCAGATTTATATATCAATATAGATATATGAACATATATACATAAACAAGATAAATACAGATAAATGAAAAGTGGAATCCAAAAGCTATTTCACATCATTTTTCGACTATAGATAATTGATTCTAAATGTACAAATCAAAATTTCCATCACAGGAACAAAACAAATTATGTTAGATATTACTTGACTTCTTTCTCTTTATCTGTTTCACGTCTCTTTCTTCTTTCTAACCTTCTTTATGATTGATTTAAGCTGTCGATTGTAATCTGCATACATAGTAATACTTACATTAAAAACACTTACAAGAGAGAGAGATAAAACAGAACCAATTGAGTGACATATTACCTTACTACTGTTACTAGCCGAATAATCACCTTGAACCACCAAGAGTCACCCATATTGCATTTGAACATCACTTAAAAACTGCCACTTTTTATCATCGGGCACCACAACCGATCACCACCAACTTCCATCAACCACCTCCGGCTACTCGAATAAACCCACCTGCACTCACCCCTTTCATGCTACTCGTTAACTTTTTATTTTATTTTATTTTATTTTACCACCTCATCTATCATCACCTTAATTATTTCTCTCCTGTGTATTCGACTAATATTACTCAAAACCCAACCCAAGGCAACTGCATGACACCTGCCTCTTATGATTGGTTTAGATGACCAACATAAAAAACCACTACCTTCCATCTGATTCTTTCATCTAACTGCAATTACTGCGATCTCTATTATTTCCAAACAAGTAAGTAATAAAGAATGATGATGCGTACTTTGAAAGAGAGATGATGATACATGTGATTATGATATTAATAAACCAGATAGGATAATCATATTAGGCGTGATAGTTGTTTTATAGTAGGGTCGACACCCACTATCTCCTGTCCAATTCACAAGTTGGATATTTTAATATGTTAAGAAATTGAATGCAAGTAGGGACTGCAAACTGGAATATCTTTTCTTAAACTTAATCGGGCCAGAGGCTAGTTGATGCTTCGGTTGGGCTGTTACAAGAGAAATGGGCCTTGGGCTTTCATGAGTTCTCAAGTGATTACATATATGCAGCGTATATTTTTCTGTTTTTCCTGCTGCAACTTCGTAAACCATCACTCAATCACTATATTTTTTGTTGTTGTTTGTTTCTCATCGCTGCTGCTACACTGCAGCTTTACGTGTCTGTTTCTAATGGGTTCTAACAATGAAGCTTAAATGATAACGATATACGATAAATGTTACTCAAGATGATGATGAGTATAATGGGTTATTGGTGACGAAATGATGTTAATATGTGAAGATGATGATGTTCTAGTAAGATGATGATGCTCATGGTACATAAAATGATAATAAGCAACGATTAGGATAATCGAGATGGAACACAATTATGAGATAATAAACTCGCGATGATGATGGGTTAAATAAATTAAAGTGGGAATGTAAAATCAGAAACAGAAGAGTGGCGCAGATGGTTAGGGCATAGGTTGTTTTCCAGGAGGTCACAGGTTCAATCCTGACATATATAATTTTTTTTAAATGAATGAGAAGAAGAAACAGACTATTGATGGGTTAAATAGATATAGGTACGATTATGATCAGGAAAAACAGATTAGCTGGTATGGTTTGGATGTGTTTGGATTAGCGAGAGGTCACGGGTTCGAGTCCTGTCCCGGGCAGTTTATTTCTTTTAATGCTTCTAAGGTATTATTTGTTGTTGTTATTATTATTATTATTATTATTATTATTATTATTATTATTATTATTATTATTATTATTATTATTATTATTATTATTATTATTATTATTATTATTATTATTATTAGTAGTAGTAGTAGTAGTAGTAACATATTGTACATATATTTTATTATCATTATATCTATTAACATTATTATTACAATTATTATTATCAATATTATTATTATTAGTATTATTATTATAATTATCATTTTTAACATTAATATTATTATTATCATTATTATTGATTTAACTAAAGTTACCAAAAGTATTATTATTTTAATTACAACGAATATTATTTATAATTATTACATATAGCATAAATATAATAATATTACGAGTTACCATGTTTTTATATGTTAACTAACCTATTATTATAACATTAAATTATATATTTTATATATAACATAACCTATTATAGGTACTAACATAAGTATACATAAACATATTAATATTAATACATTATAAAATATATATAAACTTTATTCGATTACAAGTATATGTTTTAATATACATATGAATGATATAGGTTCGTGAATCCGAGGCCAACCCTACATTTGTTAAATGTCGTCATATGTATTTTTACTACAAAATACATTAGGTGAGTTTCATTACTCCCTTTTTAAATGTTTTTGCAATATATATTTTTGGGACTGAGAATACATGCGCTTTTATAACTGTTTTACAAAATAGACACAAGTAATTGAAACTACATTATATGGTGGAAGGATCGAAATCGAATATGCCCCTTTCTAGTCTGGTAATCTAAGAATTAGGGAACAGACACCCTATTTGACGCGAATCCTAAAGATAGATCTATCGGGCCCAACAAGCCCCATCCAAAGTACCGGATGCTTTAGTACTTAGAAATTTATATCATGTCCGAAGGAGGATCTCGGAATGATGGGGATATTCTTATATGTATATTGTGAATGTCGGTTACCAGGTGTTCAATCCATATGAATGATATTTTTTGTCTCTATGCATGGGACGTATGTTTATGAGAAATGGAAATATGAAATCTTGTGTTCTATTAAAATTATGAAATGATTATTTATGTTAAACTAATGAACTCACCAACCTTTTGGTTGACACTTGAAAGCATGTTTATTCTCAGGTACGAAAGAAATCTTCCGCTGTGCATTTGCTCATTTTAGAAATATTACTTGAAGTCATTCATGGCATATTTCAAAAGACCTTGCATTCGAGTCGTTGCGTTCATCAAGATTATTATTAAGTCAATTGTAGTTAGATATATTATGAAATGGTATGCCTTCCGTCAACTTTCAATGTAATGAAAGATTGTCTTTTCAAAAACGAATGCAATGTTTGTAAAATGTATCATATAGAGGTCAAGTACCTCGCGATGTAACCAACTGTTTTGAATCGGTTATAATCAATATGGACTTCATCCGGATGGATTAGGAGGGGTTTCTACACAAAATAGTACGCATAACCTGCGAATTAAAAATCATTCATATGGTGAACACCTGGTAACCGACATTAACAAGATGCATCTAGAATATCCCCAAACATATAAACATCGAAGTACTAAAACAGTTCAAATTCTCTGACTGGGGCGTGTCAAAGCCCATAGATCTATCTTTAGGATTCACGTCAATTGGTGAAAATTATAATAAATACCAATTCTTAGGCTACCAAGTTCAACAAGGGTGATATCCGGTATAACAATTCAACCATAGAATGTAGTTTTGATTACTTGTGTCTATTTCGTCAAACATTTATAAAAGCACATTATTCTCAGTCCCAAAAATATATATTGCAAAAACATTTAAAAAGGGAGCAAATGAAACTCACTATATGATATTTTGTAGTAAAAATATGCATACGACGAACTGAACAATGCAGGGTTGTCCTTGGATTCACGAACCTATATCAAGTATATATATTATCACATATAATCACATAATTCCTCCTACATAATATTTATATATTAAGTGTTGTAGTTATATAAATATATATACTTTATTTATATTTTATCTTCAGTTATATTTTATAAATAGTTATATTGTAAATAATCAATATTCATATATATAGTTATATTACAATATATATATATATATATATATATATATATATATATATATATATATATATATATATATATATATATATATATATATATATTTGTAGTTGGTATTATATCAAAAATCAGTACTTTGTTATATGTAATATTTATATAATAATGTTATTATGTTTGTAGTAAAAATAGTAATACTTTAATAATAATACTAATGATAATAATAGTGATAATAAAATAATGTAAATAAAATTATATATAAAAATCATGTTAATGAAAATAATAATAATGATAGTAATAATGATAATAATAATGATAGTAATAATGATAATGGGTAATAAGTAAACTACCTCAATGAAGTAGTCCTAAAAAAATGCCCAAGTCCGAGTTTGAACCCGCGACGTCCCACTAACCCGATAACACCTTAACTATTCTCCCATTTTCATTTTTCTGTTTGTTTTTCTTCCCAATTCATCATCAATATTTTCGTTATCTATCTTAACCATTTTCATCATTCTATTTAGTGTGTCATCATAATCATTATACCTATCACCAAGTATCAAGATCTCATCTTTTTTTATCATAATTATCTTCTTATCATCATCATCCCAAACATCATGAATATCACAACACCATTAATGATAACATTATAGATTTGTCACATGAAATCATAATCATGAAAATTATAATCGTCATCGTCTTTACTGTTTTCGTTTATCCTAAACATCATCACTATCGACTAACTATCGTGTAATCACCATTAAATCATAACCTTGACTATCACTTATCATTATCATAAAATCATTCGGTGTACAGGCTTATTCACGAAGCAGAAAAACTCGACATTCATCATCATCATTCCATCATTGTGACATCATGTGATCATCATGATCATACTTCTCATCCCATTTCATCTAATCAATTTTTATCAAAAACGTCATCATGCAACAACTCGCCTAACAGAAAAAAAGAAGTTGGCGCACAGTCCATCAAAGAATTATAAGCCCAACAGCGATACAGAAGCCCAACCATTTGCTTCTCGGCCCAAAAATAAAACAGGCAGCCCAATAGTATTGTGAAGTTGTTTGGTTTTTTGCAGCTTAATCACTATAAACAACTTGTGAATCTATATCCACATCCACATATATATAATATATTACTCGTATTACTTTCAATGAACAACCTCCCTTGTCTGTCACTTCTCAATCCATCGATTAATCAATTTAAAAGTGGCTTTTTAATTTGTCTACTCTATTATCACAAGTTTATCCACAAAATACTTTATTACTTAAAGTGAAGTAGATAGTAGTAGCAGTTAGCTGTAAGTATAGTAGCTGGGCGGCAAAAATATCAAACAACAGTATTTAGAAGTGGGTTTTGATTTGTGGTTCGAACGATATAAAAAAAACACGGCTGTAATAGTGATTTTTCATCATCGTTGTTACCTTCATAGTATCATCCTTAATACATAATAGAAACAGACACGTGATGCAGCAGGAGGTGTTTTGTTGTTTGGTTCAAATCGAAGGTTCACATAACAGTAGTTGTAGGGCTGTTCAGTCCACAACAGATGCAAGAATCAGAAGTGCAGCAGGAGGTATTTGTGATGTCCACGGTAGAAAAATGAAGAGAGAGATGAGAGAGAGGAAGAGGGTGGCGGATATGGTTGGTTCTTGATTTCATTGGTTAGCCGAGGATGAAGGTGGCCAATAGTTTGGTTTCGTTGGAGAAGAAAAACCGAATGTAGTGGCAAGCTAGTGATGGGGTTTAGTTGATTGGAAGTTATAGATGTTTAGTCGTATTCATGGATTGTTGAAGGTGTGGTTCAACACAAGGAATGTACAGAAGGTGATAGTTCTCGTTTTGGGTTTATGGTTGTCGAATGAAACACGAAAGATAATAAGCAACAGAGCTTTATAGGGGGTTCTAAGATGGCAGTTATGGATGACGGTTGATGAGGGTGATGATGGTTTACAAACTAGAGAGGGACAGAAAGATGGATGGTGGATTTGTAGTGATCGGTGGTTTTCAAATTCAAATTAGAAATAGAATCATGTAGCTAGTGAGTAGTGGTGGCGGGTTTGTTTGAAGATGGTGGTGTCGTGTGGTTGTGACCGACGATGTATATGGTGAGGTGGGTTGGGTCAAGCTAAAACAGAAAGATAGCCATAGTTCGATTATATGCTACAAATAAGAAAAATAATTCAAAGGTGTTTAGTTGATCTCCAAGTTGATAGATGGTTATATATATAAATCAAGATGTAAAGATCAAACAAAGATAATAAAGAAAACAGTAACATTTTCTTAATAATTTTTACTTTCCAAGTTGTAAAGTAATGTTAATTAATGAATTTATATTTTTAATATCGTGCTAAATGTGAATCAGATTAAGATATACTGAAGCCACCCCTCATTTGTTCTCATTCTATTGGCATAATTTCACGAACTGAATTTCATATTTCGTTGTTAAACAGTGGCGGATAAAAGTCTCCAGAAAAGCTCAAAATTTTTAGACTAACTATATTTATTTATTTTGGTCATTATGGTATAAAATTTGATCCTTAATTTGTTAAATAAAAATTACATCAACTGTCCCGCTCGATTCTGGGTAAAATATAAAAAGTGCTGAAATTTAATAACTAGATCTTAAATACATTTTTAGTAAGCCTAAAATTTATAGAACTCATTTTCGAATCACCGTTTATTTTAAAATTATATAAGTTTGAATTTAACTTGCTTTAATATCAATCGAAACATCAAACGAGTATTACAATTATTTAATATTTATTTTTAATATACTTTTATTTATATATAGATATGTTTTTAAATAACTATTATAATATCATATTTCATAACAACAATATTTTAAATTATTCTTCCAATTATTATTATATATATATATATATATATATATATACACACACACACACATATCTGTTTACAAATAGTTGTTCGTGAATCGTCGAAACTGGTCGAAGGTAATTGAATACATGAACATAGTGTGACGACCCGGAAATTTCCAATCAAATTTAAACTTAATTTTATTATGAATCGACTCGATAAGCAAAGTCTGTTATGTTGAAGTCTTAACAATTTTGAACTATTTTCATTTATTATGAAAGAAAACTTAAACATAATAATTAAAACATAATTAAAAATGTAGTAGTTGATATATATATATATATATATATATATATATATATATATATATATATATATATATACATAAATATTGATTGTATGTATATCATCATAATGTATAAAATGTATAAGTGTTAAACATTCAATATGTGTATTTATTTAATATATATCATATAAGTATTAAATATAAATAATTAACGATATGTAATATTAATATATTAAATGTAACTACAAATTATTGTTATTTATATAACTATTGTAGTTATTAGTATTATATATATATATATATATTAAAATTTTACATGCAATTTGCTATATTATTACTAGTATTATCATAATCATTGTTATTATTATTTGTTATTAACAATGTTATCATATTATTTTTATCAATATTATTATTATTTTGTTTTATCATTAATATCATTACTAAATGTATTAAGATCATTATTATTGTAACTATTAATATCATCATAATATTATTATTATTACTTTTATTATTATTATTATTATTATTATTAATTATTATTAATATTAGTATTTTAATTATCATAAATATATTTATAATTAATAAATATCAATATTATTTATATGAAATTATATAAGTACGAATTGAAATCCCAATCTATTTCACATAGCTTTCTTCATGTAGTTAATATTTGTTTTTGTCTCTTAATTTGTACTGCAAAGATTATGGAATCACAGTTACAAACAAAAGAGGTACAATTCTGTTACACATCAATTCCTCTTTTATTTTTTTCTGACTTATCTGTTTAGCTGTGTCGACACCATCGATTTTATATAACGAGCATTTAAACTACTTTATTGATGAATCCCACTCGTTTCTCCATCATAATTAACAATCACAACTACAACAATTTTTTTTATCAATATATGTCTTAGAATGCAGTTTTTAAACAATATTATACAAGCATGCTAACTCTAACTCTTGTCCATAAATTAGCATGCAACAGCGGAAGCTCTTAATAATCACCTAAGAATAAACATGCTTTAAACATCAACAAAAATGTTGGTGAGTTATAGGTTTAGCCTATATATTTATCAAATCGTAATAATAGACCACAAGATTTTCATTTCTATTTCTCAATAACATGCAAACTGCATAAAAATCATTCATATGATGAACACCTGGTAACCGACATTAACAAGATGCATATAGAATATCCCATCATTCCGGAACTCACATCGGATATGATAAATCGAAGTACTAAAGCATCCGTAACTTGGATGAGGCTTGTTGGGCCAAATAGATCTATCTTTAGGATTCGCGTCAATTGGTGGCAATTATCATAAACTCCAATTCTTAGGCTACCAAGCTAAAAAGGGGCATATTCGGTTCGATAATTCAACATAGAATGTAATTTCGATCACTTGTGTCTATTTTGTAAAACATTTATAAAACTGCATGTATTCTCATCCCAAAAATAATAGATTTCAAAAGTGGGACTATAACTCACTTTCACGTATTTTCAATTTGTTGGAAAATAAGACTTGGCCACTGGTTGATTCACAAACCTATAACAAATATGTACATATATATCAAAGTATGATCGAAATATATTCACAACATTTTTATTACGTTTTAATGATTTAAGTTTGTTAAGTTAACAGTCCAACGTTAGTAATCTACAACTAGTTGTCCACAGTTAGATGTACAGAAATAAATCAATATATATTATCTGGAATCAATCCACGACCCAGGGTATACAAGTCTCAGGCGAGATCACAACTCAAAGTATATATATTTGTAACAACCCAAACCAAACCACGAAAAAGATCGGCCACTTCCGACATAATTAGACAAAAGTCATGAAACGCGAAAAGATCGGCCACTTCCGACATAATTAGACAAAACGCTTTTAACAACATATTCAAACATGTAAAACTAACACAATTCAAACATAAAATAAGTTTTAAAAAGTGGGGCCTACTTTGGCCGTTTTACGAGTTTAATACATAACGTGAGTTTCGACCACCAAAAAGTTTAAGTACCAAACGACACGATGAGCATGGTATTTGGGATTAAACTACCCAAGTCATGGTCAAACTCCAAAAGCTAACACATCCAAAAGGCGTCCCCTAACAAGCGGGATCTCTAATCCAACCGTATGCCCTTACCCTTATCCACGCCGGAACCTATAAAATGGTAAACAATGAGGGGGTAAGCTAACGCTTAGTGAATGCAATAATTACACACATACATATATAATATATCTATTTGCAAACACTTACACGCATACCGTATACATGCTAGCAAACACAATTAGCTTATCGTCATAAATACAAGCTATAACCTCCAATAACCAAACTAGCATAACAATAGCATATTTAACTTGAACAAATATAATATGCTTACTCTACAACACAATAACCATGGTTAACCAATCGAACAAGGAACGGTGTTTAAAGACCGTCGGAGTTCATAACAACCATTAGTACACTTAACACTTCGTACACTAACCCCACGGGTGGCATCTTAACACGTCGATACTTCACCTCGAGTGGTGCCTTAACACATCGGTACTTCACCCTTCAACTTACTTGGAGTGGCATCTTAGCACATCGATACTTCACTCCGGGTGGTGTCTTAACACATCGACACTTCACCCCGGGTGGTGTCTTAACACATCGACACTTCACCCGTCATATTACTTTGAGTGGGTCTTAGCACATCGACACTTCACTCGTCACGTGAAATGTGGTGTCTTAGCACATCGACACTTCACATCTCACGCTACAACAAATAAATACATTATATACCTACGCATATAATCATTCCACTCACCTTACGCCTTTGGTGAATCAATATACCAAGCTTGAATCTTCAAGGTAACGCACCTATTATAATATACACATAATCAATCAACCATTCAAGTGTAACACCCTAGCTTAACATGACCACAATATTGTCCGCTTTGCCAACAGGCGCACGGCTTTTTCTTGGCGACCACACACGAGAAGCACTTTCCCAGGAGGTCACCCATCCTGGTAGTGCTCTCGCCCGAGCACGCTTAACCATAACGTACTCGCACTTCTACTCAGCCTGTGATCCCAAAACACGCTGTGTCATTTAAGCGTGAGTATTACCTTATAATCCCATGATCACTCATGTTCGTGGGCGATGTGGGATTTGCCTAGGGTGTTACATTCACCCCCCCTTAGGGACTCATCGTCCTCGATGAGGTTTGGCCCACCACCCCCAACGGCACATGAGTGGCTCTGATACCATTCTGTAACACCCTAGCTTAACATGACCACAATATTGTCCGCTTTGCCAACAGGCGCACGACTTTTTCTTGGCGACCACACACGAGAAGCACTTTCCCAGGAGGTCACCCATCCTGGTAGTGCTCTCGCCCGAGCACGCTTAACCACAACGTACTCGTACTTCTACTCAGCCTGTGATCCCAAAACGCGTTGTGTCATTTAAGCGTGAGTATTACCTTATAATCCCATGATCACTCATGTTCGTGGGTGATGTGGGATTTGCCTAGGGTGTTACATTAAGTTGGTCAAACCCACAACACACACTACTAATAGGTCATTTTAACCCATTTGGGCACTCAACCCTAAAATTGGGTCATCTTTCGCCAAACCCCTAACATTAGCCAAGTTAGGTCTTAAAACACCTTTTAACACTAGGTTTATGCATTAATCACAAACATTAACTAACTTAGGTCCATTTTGACCCATTTTACCACTTAAAAGTCAATACACCCATTTCGGATCATCCGCTTATCCACTTAACACCCATTTACATATATATCGGTGTTCTAGAAATTCACTAACTACTTAAGGTTCATTAACAACAATTAATACATGAAAAACCCTAGTTAGTCATCTTTGAGTCAACATAACCCAAATTCACCCACAACACCCAATTTACTAACAAAGTGGGTTTTAAGTTCACCATAAACCTAAACTCTAACCCTTACACAAAATTGAATCAAGAAATCAAGAGTAGAGCATACCACTACCATCGAAACGTAGCTAGGAAGTAGATGAACAACTTTAGAACTTGAGCTTAAGCAAGAATCCTCCTTCTTATTCTCCAAAATGAGTTTTCTCTCACTATGTTATCACTCTCTCTCTAGAATTGAATGGATGAGGTTGAAGTAGATGGAAATGGAGTTAATGAGGCCCCAACAACTGGTTTAGGGCCTTAAAGTCGGACCCCATGTGATTTTACCAAATTACCCCCAAAATATCTAATTTTAAAAAGAGGGAATCTGTCACGGACCAGTGGCGCGGCGCACCAAAAGGCCGCGCGGCGCGCCAAACTTCCAGACCAGATTCTGCCTTCTTTTTAAAGTATGAAACGAACACCCACACTTCAAAGATCATATTTACACATATGTACGGTGAAATATTTGGGTCTTACAATATTATTTTTGGAATCAACCTCAACCTTGTATAGCTAACTCAAGCATTACTGCAAATATAGTGTCTATGGTTGTTCCTAAATATATTATATAGATGGGTCGATATGATATGTCAAAACATTGTATACGTGTCTATGGTATCCCAAGATTACATAATATATGTTAGAATACATGTGTAATACAATATAAGTTAGTTAAGTTATGATTTGTATAGATTTGTTACAAATTTCACGTAGCTACAACAAGCAAAATTATCCAATCTTGTTTTACCCATAACTTCTTCGTTTTAAATCCGTTTTGAGTGATTCAAGTTGCTATGGTTTCATAATGAAATGAAATTTATGAAACTAAACAAAAAAAGTATAAGTTTATAGTCAAAAATACAAGTTACAAGTCATTTTGTAGAGGTAGTCATTTCAGTCGAAAGAACGACGTCTTGATGACCATTTTGAAAAACATACTTCCACTTTGAGTTTAATCATGATTTTTGGATATAGTTTCATGTTTATAAGAAAAATAATTTTCCCAGAAGTATAGCTTTTAAATCAAAGTTTATCATAGTTTTTAATTATCCAAACCAAAACAGCCCCCGGTTTTACTACGACGGCGTATATCCGGTTTTACGGTGTTCTTCGTGTTTCCAGGTTTTAAATCATTTAAGTTAGCATATCATATAGATATAGAACATGTGTTTAGTTGATTTTAAAAGTTAAGTTAGAAGGATTAACTTTGTTTGCGAACAAGTTTAGAATATACTAAACTATGTTCTAGTGATTACAAGTTTAAATCTTCGAATAAGATAGTTATATATATATATATATATATGTATATATATATATATATATATATATATATATATATATATATATATATATATATATATATATATATATATATATATATATATATATATATATATATATATATATGAATCGAATGATGTTATGAACATCATTACTACCTCAAGTTTAGCAGGTAAACCTAGTGGAAGTGACAAGAAATGATCTAGCTTCAAAGAATCCTTGTATGGCTTGAAAGTTCTTGAAGTAGAATCATGACACGAAAACAAGTTCAAGTAAGATTTCTACTCGAATTAAGATAGTTATAGTTATAGAAATTGAATCAAAGTTTGGATTTGAGTTTTACCTTGAATAAGAAAGATAACCTACTGTAAATAACAAAGGTTTCTTGATCTTAGATGATTACTTGGAATGGATTAGAAAGCTTGGAAGTAAACTAGTAAACTTGAAAGGATTTTTGAAGTGTTCTTGAAGTGTTCTTCCTATGATGATTAAAGCTTGATTCTTGAAGTAATTTTTGATGAAGATGATGATTAGTTTACTCAAAAAATTCATTCATAAGTGTGTGTAGATGTTGAGAGAG